>NC_045428.1:530062935-530666989 GCF_902635505.1 Sarcophilus harrisii
AGTGGTGGCAAAGCATTGGAAATTGAGGGGATATTCATTAATTGGGTAATGAAACTTCCAAAAACCTAAGGTGCATGCCAAACTATTTCTTATTCTTCTCTCCTATATTACAAAGTTTGTAATCAACAATCATATAAAAATGAATCAAATACAAATTAAAGCATAGTAAGTTTTCACCTCATATGCTGAAAGTGGTAAAAATACTAAAAATGGAAACAGTTAACTTTGGGTAACTATGGGATGAAAGGCATACTGATCCACATTTTGTAAATACATACAAGATAGCTCCATAATAATGTGAGCTAATTGAGGGCAAAACCTATATTCTTGTCTTTCTTTATGTTCCTAGCTCTTTGCACACAGTGCTTGGCATATATCAAGTGCTTAATAAATGCTTTCTGATTGTTAGCTGATCTGTGAATTAGTACAACTATTATGGAAAATATTTTAGAATGATATGAGGAAAGTCAGTACACTGTTCAAACTCTGCCCCAGCAATCCCACTACTGAGTATGTCCCCAAATATATCAATAAAAGATATAAAGGTCCCATATAAATACTAAAATAATCATAGCAGGACTCTTTGTTGTAGTATCCTCATGGAAATAAAGTGAGGTTGATTGAGATTGGTTGAACAGACCATGTTACAGGGATGAAATAGAATATTTTTATATAGTAAGAAATGATAAATATGAGAAATTCAGAGAAACATGGGAAGACATATGGAGATGCAGAATGATGAAAGCAGAACTAAGAAAGCAATTAATACAATGACCATAAGTTATAGTTACATAAATGAAAATAATACTGAAAGCAAGTTGAATTCACATTTATTGCAATTAACAATTTTGATTCTGCAAAATAGAGAATGAAAAATTCTATCTTCCTTTTGAAATAAATTGGGAACTATTGCTGCAAAATACTTCACATACTGTCAGATAGGGCTGCTTTGTTGTTGATTTAACTTAATGGTTTTTCTTTGTCACAAGAAAAAGTCCATTAGAGAAGAAAAATATTGGGAAAATAACTAATAGTATAAAAAGGATTATTTTTAAAATATAAGAGCAAAGTCTTTTATACTCTCAGAAAAGATGGAATCATTTTGCCTCCTAAGCTGACAGAAATGTAAAGGGAAATGAGCTAGAAATGTTATTACATTATTTTCAGAGGAACATAGTACAGAATTTGGGACCAAATGTAGCATAATAGTATTTTTTAAGTTATGATACCTTAATTGTATTACAATACTACTAAGTTCAGTTATTTTTATTATGCCACGGTTTCTATTACTTTTTACTAAGCTTAAAAAAGATTGACTTATTGAGTATTATTTCCATGGATGATCAAGATTCATTGTATTAGACTTTGTGGATTTGCAATACAATATTCTCTTTAAGTATAAGAGAGTTTAAGATAAAACATCTGTTTGAAGATATGTTTACTTGATCTTACTCAGCTTTCTTTTTTTTGTAAAGACTTCTCTACTCAAAGGACAAGACTAAAGTTTTTCTTGTCTGTAAAAATTGGTTTATTGGAATTTCACTGAAACAAAGCTGTAGTACTATCTTTGAAATGAAAGTGGGTCTTCATGGAAAATGCTTATTTATTACAGTGGCCCCGCACAAATGATTGACAAAAGCATAGGAATCAAACTGATTTAGAACACAGTTAAGAGAATTTCATTCAATGAAGGATAAGTTGTTATCTGTTGAAGAGTAGATTAAATCCGAAATCATTATGAATCACTAGAACAATATTATTCTTTTTATTCAATGAAAGGAAACTTTGGCTTTGATGCAATGTCTACTGAGCATGTGGAATTTGCTGAAAGATGTTGAAGCCAATAGGAGGGTGAATTTCCAAAACAGACAGTTTCTGTTAATGAGAAAAAAAAAAAAACTATTACTCATGTATTATTGGTTTGGTATATCTATGAAGTAAAGTCCCTTATTCACTTCACTGGAATCCTCATCTTGAACAACTCCACAAACTATGTGACCTTTCCCACTTCTGCTCCCCTTCCATTTAATAAACTTCATTGGTTCTCTATCACTAGGATCAAAGACAACTGAAATGCAAGCAATGATCTTCATACATGATACTTCATCCCCCATCTTTCTGCTTTAAATGACCATTCTCCAGGCTTCAAGATTCAATTCAAGTACCACTTTATACATAACAGTTTTCTATTCATCTTAGCTCCTGGTACCTCCAATTCCTTTTGTTCCCTTGAATCTGTTAGCCCTAGAGTGATCTAAATTCTACACAAGACAAAGTAGTAAATGACCTTGGTAATCTAGTGTTTTTTACAAACTCAAAGATTCAAGATTTTAGGATAACAAATCACTATTTGACAAAAATTGCTGGAAGAACTAGAAAGTAGTTTGGCAGTAATTAGGTATAAACCAACATATCACATTGTTTGCTGAGATAAAATAAAATAGGTACATGATTTAGACATAAAGAGTGATATCATAAGCAAATTAGAAGAGCAAGGAAAAATTTACCTACAAAATTTATGGATAAGAAAAAAAAGATCAAACAAGAAGTAGAAAACATGGGATATAAAATGGATATTATATATTACATCAAATTAAAAGAGTTTGCATGAATAAAACCGACACCAAGAAAAAACGCAAATAGAGGTCACAAAAAGGTGGGCACAAATGAACATCAATACTATATCATATCTCACAAGAAATGAAAAGATATATAAAGTGTTATGAAATATATGACAAGAATCCCCCTCTCAATTAGACATATATACTGATTCTTGATTACTTAAATTACTTAAAAAATTAAATAAATTTTTGGGTATGGAGGTAGAATGACCATCAAAAATATATATTGGAAAATATTGCTATTGTTCAAAATTTGTTCAAAAGTTGTTCAAAATTGTTATTGTATTTAAAGAACACAATTGGCCAATGGTTTGTAAATTTGCTCCAAAATCTTATGAATACTTTCTTCCAGAAAAGAGTCAGAAGATGTTGGACTATGCAACATTAAACACCAAAAATTTAAATTTGTGACATCTTAACAGTTAGAAAATGACTTCTAAGATGGATTCAGTTTTCAGATCCTCTGCAATGAGATCCATGACCACTCAAATGTCATTTGCCTAACAATTCACAAAGGAAAAGCCATGTGAATGAATGCATATTGTCAGATAATAATACAACATGCAGTTAGATGGGCAGTCCATAAAATTCATCAGAACATATATCTGACAAACATTATAGATGGATAATGACCTGAGCCAAGAACTGATTAGGAACAAGGGACTAGGTTGGATTGCACTGAGTAAATTGATAATACTTTCAACAATCCCATGGTTTGAGAATCTTTTTAAGTACCAGCATTCTCCTTGTATTAATTTTTTTTTATGAGCCATGGAATACAACCATTATGATTAATCAAAACCACAAGTGATCCAAAGGGCTATTGGAACAATGTATGAGTATAAACAGAGTGAAGCATATTATCAACAATTATTTTCCTTGAAAGATGTGCCATAAAAAATATTATCAAATATGATTCAAAAAAGAGACAGGTTAAGCATAGATGGTTACCCTATGCATCCATATACATACATATAACATATGAATGGCCTAACCACTGTCCTAGTATCTAGCCCATACTAAAAGACCTAGAAATGAATATTAGAGAAATCCTCTATGAATATTATTAAAGAACTTGGATAAGAATTACATACACATAATGGTAAGACTTGAATGAATTATGAGCATCCCAGATATAATGATTAGAGTGCTGGTTAGAGTCAGGATGACCCAAGTTCAAAGTTAACTTTAGATATTTATTTACTGTGAGGTTCCAGACAAATTACTTAACTTTAATTTGCCTTCATTTTCTCAACTGAAAAAAAAAAGTTGATAAAAATAACATCTACTTCTGAGGGTTGCTATGAGGATATAAGGAGTTAACATTTATAAAATGCCATGGAAAACTAAAAGCTTTTTTACCTTTAAATGTTACCTACTATTATTGTGAACTGCATTCTTAAAAGGATCACATAAGAAATGACTTTGTTACTAAATCCACTCATGTTTGTTACAAGGAAGGAAACAATAGGTCATAGATTTGAATACTTCTGTAACATAGGTTAATTTTGTAGAAGCTCAGTATGTCAGTCCATCAGTAAATAAGCATTTATTAAGCATTTTGTGCAAGGTACCATACTGAGCCCTGAGGTTATCAATATAAGTAAAAAGACAGTTCCTGAACTCAAGGAGCTTACATTATAATGGGCAAGGTCAATACATGAAAGGAGAAATGGAAAATGTTGAAAGGGAGAAGGAAATATCCATAAAAGAGCATGGTAGCTCAGTACAAAGAATGAAAGATGGCTGATCAGGAGCCTTCTACAAGATAATAGATAATAGTTATATCAAACATTTATATAGTACTTACTATGTGTTAGCTATGTATGCTAAGCATTTTATATTATTATCTCATTTGATTTCTACTTTGGAAAGTAGGTATTATTATTATTATTATCATCATTTAACAGATGAGGAAACTGAGGCAAACAGAAATTAAGTGACTTGCCCAGAGTCACACAAAAAGTTAGCATCCAAGGTTGGATTTGAATTCTTAGCCCAGTGTTCTATCCATGGCACCACCTACATGTCCAAATGTAGATTCTAGGAAAAACTTATTAATGAGAGAAAGGGCTTTTAGGGTTAGAAAGGAAGGAATGGTCACAAGAGATGGAGCATTAGATTTAGTAGTATTCTATAAAACTATGTATAATAGTATTTGATATTGGAAAGTACTTTAAATATTATCTAATCCAGTTTGCTTCATTCAACAGATGATAAAACTGTCTCAGAGAAATGAAGTGAATGTTATTCCTCTTGGAAGTTTTAGCTAAAGAAACTCTTAAAGACAGTAATAAACTTATTTTTGGATTTGCAAGCTGAAGCATTAGACAGAGTATCCATACTTTAAAAATTCCAAATATTTGAAGCATTGAAATATAATCTAGGAAAGACTCGTGATTTTTTGGATAACATTTCATGTATATACCAGCTGTACCAAAATAAGAAACCCATGTCTTTAGTCAGAAAACCTGAGATAAAATCTTAGCTTGGAGGCTTATTACTTGGACTTAGTCTATGGGACTCATTTTCCTACTCTTCCAAATGAAGGAGTTGGATGTTAGTATCTCTAAAGTCTCTTCCAATTTTAAGTGTTATGATTTTATAATCTTAAGAATTAACGAAGTTTACAAAGACAAAATTTATTCCAAAAGTGGACAGAAGTAATCTAAACAATCTTTTCCATCCTGGATATGACTCAGGGACTGGGAATCTCATGAACATCTCTGGTGAAAGGAACAATTGACTAATAGTCCCACTTTTATAATAGACAAAGACCAGTGGAACTGGGTGATAAACTCCTTAGGAAAGAATACCTTATCCTTAGAAACAATTAAATGATACAGTAGTTAAAGGATTAAACCTAAAATCAGGAAGGCCTGCATTCAAATCCTATCTTAATTATTTATTAGTTACATGACTTCAGCTAAGTTATTTAACCTCTTTCAGCCATGGTTTCCTTATCTGTAAAATGGAGATATCAATATCCCTCTCATGGTTACTGTGAGGAAAAAATGATTTATTTATACAGAGCTTTATAAATGTGACAGCCCTCTTTAAATTCTAGTTATTATTATTATATTCACTTCATACTTCTATAGTCCCAAGTATATATATTTGCAAATGAAGCTATTAATTTTATATTTTCCACTGCCTGGGTGATGATGATGCTAATGTTGGAAGATATCTCTCCTTCCCCAGATATCAAAGATCAAAAGATCAAAAAATCTAATTTTGCAGTGATTCATTTGCCTGATACTCTAATTTCACTGGCAGCCTCTGCCTCTTTTATTAGAAACCTCTGAAGAACAAGGGTTACAAGCTCCAAAGCCTCCATTTAAAGAGGGTGTTCAGGACAGTTCTTTCTATTTCCCACTAGATATATTGCTTTTGGACTTTCCATCATGGCCCTGGTACCTTCTCCCTCTCTTCTTACTATTTATTTTTCAGCTTCCTTTTGCTTGTTGTCTTTCCCCATTAGATTGAAAGCTCCTTGAAGACAGGTATTGTCTTTTGTATTTGTTGTTGTTGTTATTGTTTTTGTATTTGTATCCCTAGAGTTTAGCATAGTGCCTGGTATGTAATAGTTACTTAATAATTGGTTGATTGATATAATTGGAATTTAAATAGATAATTTAGGTAACTTAAATAACTTAAATGGTTCCAAAGGGACATGGAATCTAAACACACATTTTAGAGGTGAGGATTAATATATTTTGTCAAATTTCCAGATCTATGGGAAGTTCTGACATGGATAGGAAACTACTACAGTTTTGAAGAAAATGGAAAATGGGACCATGGATTCACCCAGAACATCAATACATCAATAATAGATACTAATTCAAAAATGAAATGGACATTTTTGTTATATTAACTTTTGTTTAAGGTGAGAGATTTGTGGAAATCATAGTGCAAATGAGTTTCATGGGAGAATTATTCTGATCTATTTCATTCTGAGATATAATGCTACCCAGACCAAAAAATTGTGAAACACCCTCCTCTGCGATGCTGGGATAAAGCTTTTTATGATACCACCTGCTAGGACTTAGTGAGAACCATAGACAGAGCAATATGGAGGAGCTAGACAGCAGCAGGAGTGACAACTAATATCACTGACTGAGAGCTAAGAGTATAGTGAGAAGTGCCAATAACTGGCAGATCTGGAAGGCTAGCAAAGAAATAAAGACCAGTGTTCCTGGCTGGGAGCTAGAGAGTTTTAGGAGTTATAGTCCACAAGAGTTGGATGTCAAGAGAGTATTATAGAGAGTGACAATGGTCATCACCTTCTGTGCCTTGTGCATAATTGCTGTAGAAATGACACTCTGATAAGTCCTGAGGATAGAAATACAAAAGCAAGTCATAGACAGGAACTATAAGAAGCAACACCTCTTAGAAGCCCTACCCCAACACATAATTATAAATGACTCAGGCTATTCAGGTTTTATCATTGAAGGGAAAAAAAACCTTAGGGAAGGATTTTTCATTATTAAGTGTCTGAGATGATATAAAAACCTCTGTTTGTTTTCTCCAACCTATAAAGAATCTTTTTTTCCCTGTTTTTGAGTTTCATGAACTATATGTTTGCAAGGGAAATTAGTAAACAATATAGCAACTAGTCTATCATAGTAAAGTTCTCAGATTTGGAGGGAGTGGGTAGGGACAGTGAAACAGAGACATGAGAAATCCTCAGTGTGTATACAAACCCTTTATATACTGTGAGAACCTTTAACACAAAAGTTATATTTTTTTGAATTGGCTATTTTAGAACTTTTTCTCCTTAGTTATTCATAGTTCCTACTAGTGAAATATTACTATTTATACTGACATTCATAATTATATTGATAATTAGTAATTATATCTGAGCTAGTTTATCTTTAAGTTTCAAACATAGGAGATGATATTATTTGGCATTGGGGGATAGGAGAAGTCAGAAGGGAGGACAGCATAGGACAAAGTCTAAACTACATGACATTTTTTCTTTCAGATTCATAATATTATTTCCATCTTTAATTAGCTATGAGGAAAATATGTCAGGATGATTATTATTCAGTGACCTTCTCAAAGCAGAGATGTGATTTAATCATTGTGTCTTTTCAGTATTTACTCATTAAGAAGCACTGGAGCACTTTCCGGGGCCAGCAACATCTATTGTTATATTGTTATTCCACAGAAGTTTAATCAAATAAAATACTCATTGTTCCACACTTGTGTGATATGAAGTCTGGACGTAGAAATGATGAACCTCCTAGGGAATATGCAGATAGCATCCATCACTGAATATCCACTGATCGTCTGCAAATTTCCATCAAGGTTCTGTAGCATGTCAAATGCAATGCCCAGTGGAATTCCATGGAGGTGACTTCCAAATTGAAGTCTTGACAACTATACAGAAGGAACTTAACTGTCAGGCTGCCCAATATTGCCACTGGTACCTGAAACATTCCTCTGGCCTGGATTTTTCTGACAGCCTCATTATGAAAAACACTTTTTAAGGAAAGTCTCTGTTATACAAATCTCCTAAGTCCTCAAAAAATGAAGAAAATATACATCAACAATTTTATACCATAGATTAGATCAGCTTTGGTAACTAGAACTAAAGAGACAATTAATGTTTAAGAAACCATTGGATCTGGAACAGAAATCTTCAATTCAAATTTCAGCTCAGAGATAATCTCATTCTCTGAAATTCAGTTAACTTATCTGTAAAATGGGACTAATGCTTATACTTCTTTTTGCATTTCCTTTTGAACCACTCTTAATTCTTTTCCTAATTTTTTCTCTGTCTTTCTTACTTGATTATCAAAATCCCTTTTTGAGCTCTTCTTTGTCCTGAGACCAATTCTTATTTTTCTTGGAGACTTTGGCTGTAGGAGCTTTGACCTTGTTATCATTTTCTGGGTGTGTGTTTTGATCTTCCTTATCACCATAATAATGTTCAAAGATCAAAACCTTTTTTTTTTTTTTTTGGTTTTCTGCTCATTTTCCTAGCCTATTACTCTGCTTTTAACTCTTTGTAAAAGTAAGGTTTTGGGTTTTCAGAGTGGAGGGTGCACTGTCCCAAGCTTCAGGGGTTTTGTGCAGCTATTTTCAGAAATCTTTTTAGAAATCTTTCGACAAGCACTATTTTCTGCCCTGGGACTGTTAAGATGTCCTTGCCCTACTGTAGCTATAAGACCTAGTGTGTTGGCCATGGGACTACTGATGGGGTTGTGCTGAAGTAGCCTGCCTGTGATGGGATTGCATGCTGGGCTCCCACCCTGGTGCCGCTGAACCTCTCCAATGACTTTCTAAGTCCTCCCTGGTATTCCTGAGCCTAGAGGTCCAGACACCTCTAGCACCACTGTTGATTCCAAGAGTTCACCTTGCTGAAGCTGGGGTCTGGGCTGGGACTGCCCTGGTGCATCCTGTGCTGGGACTATTTGTTAGGCTCTCCCCCTGGTTCCACAGACCTTTTCTGTTGACTTTCCAAGTTTACTATGGTTTCTCTGAGCTGAGAGGTCCAGAAGCACCAGTATTGCTGCTGATTCAGACACCTGGCTGGAGTCGGATCTAGATCTGGAGCTTGGGCTGTGCTAAGGCAGCCTGCACTAGGTCTGCATGCTGGTCACTGACCCTGATGTCACAGGGGTGACATCTGCTGATCAATCAAAGATTGATCTTTAAAAGATCAATCCATAAATCCAGTTGCTTTCAACTGGAAAATGTTCTGTTCTGGTTTTTTGGTGTTTTGATGTTCTAAAATTTGTTTAAAGTCATTATTTAAAGGAATTTGGAGCAGTTTGGAGGAGAGGTTGGATGCCATCTTGGCACTGTCTTCCCACTGAAGCACTTCTTAACTCATAGTTTGCAAATTGTAGACCCAGGGTAAACGTGTTCCAAATACTTCAAATGTATGCAAAGTATTTCAGGGCTTGTCCTTCTGTAAATATTCTATGAGAAGATACTACTCAATATGGTAAAGGAGCTTCCTCTTGATCTCTTGACATATCATGGCTACTCAATCAGCCCACAAACTATCTTTTACTCTTCAACTGAAATAACTGAACAACAAATATCAAGCATTAAGAATGCAAAGAAAGGCAAAAACATTCTGTCTTCCACTGGATCACAATTTTATGGGGGAGATACAAACAATTATGTACCAACAAGATATAAATATAAGATGGAGGTGATCTCAGGTAGGGAATTAGCATTAAAAAGACAATCTTTTGTCCTCTCAGCCTCAGCTTCATTATTTGTAAAACAGGATAATAATTTCTGTAATATCTACCTCAATGAGGCAGTATAGTATAATGGATAGGGAGCCAGATTTGGTATCAAAAAGATCTAATTTAATATCCTAGTCTCTGTCTGTGTAATCTTGGAAAGGTGACAACTTCTTGATGCCCCCAGTCAATACTTTCAAGCTCTAAACCGCAGAAAAGGTGCTGGTCTGCATTTATAGAAGGAATTTCCTTAGGAAGGTTTTGTTATACCAATTAAATCACCACAAGCACAGTACAAAAAAAGAATTTATCTCATTAGGTCATTGGAGAAGAATCAAATGAATTAATATGTATAAAATATTCTGCAAACCTTAAAGCCTTATATAAATGTCAGTTCTTATTAAATTATTCTCATAAAGATTTTGTAGAGATGAGAAAGCAGGCATATAGATTGGTAGTTATTGATGTCCTCTCAATCACCATTTTAGTATATTGATTAAATTTATCATACTCAAATGGGTACCTATAATTTCATACATTTTAATGCTGAAAATTATATACACACATATTGTATATACACATAGGTATATATATATATATATATATATATATGTATGTTTATGTCTAAATATATATTGTGTATAAATATAGATATATAATTCATGCTATTAAATTGTTTCAATTGTATCTGACTCTTCATAATGAGGTTTTCTTGACAAAAATACTGGTGTGGTTTGCCATTTCCTTCTCCAGCTGACTTTACAGATGAGCACACTGAAGCAAAGAAGGTTAAGTGACTTGCTCAGGGTCACACATCTAGTAAATGTGTAAGGCCACATTTGAACTCAGATCTTCCTGACACTAGACCTGCCACTCTATCCATTGTGCCACCTAGCACATATATATTTGCACATGGAGACAAAAATGATGCACTGGGAAAGTTTCTTAGCAAGCTATATTCTATGTATCCAACCAAAATTGAACAAATTCAATTTAATAAACATTTCCTAAATATGTTTGCCATGTACCAAATGCCATGCTAGGCACAAGTCCAAAGATAATACCTCTGTCAGTTTTCTTCCATCAGGTTCACAGTATTATTCAAAGAGTACTTACTATTCCTAGACTCAGAGGACTTGCTATTTTTGCTATTTATTACTTCTAAAATTGGACAAATCACTTAACTAGACCTTGGTTTCCTCCTCTGTGAAGTGAAAGGGATCAGACTAGCTGGTCTCTAGAGTCCCTTTTAGCTCTATATCTATGATGTAATAAGCTTCTGAACTGCCGAGGATCCCTGAGACTTCCAGTCACTCAGCTAGTCAAACCAAAAAAGGTCATTTAAAATGTAAGATTCATTCATCCAAATGCAGTAGAGGCTTAATTTCAGGTTTACTTTTCCTTAGACCATATTCAGTAGATCTGCTACTTCTCTGATGAAGCTTTGTGAGCCAAAAAGAATGTTCCAATTTAGCCAACAGTGGAACAAACTAATTTATCCCTGAATACATTTGGAGGATCACCTAGGAGCATATTTGCTAAATATCTCTGATTGGTATAGGGTAAGATTGTTACTAGGTAACACTTCCATGGCTATATGGGGGGGGGGGGAATGACAGGATGGCAAATATGAATCCAGGGATAAATTAAGACCACCCACAGCAGCATTTGAATGAGGTTATTTCTGGGAATTTTAGGAATTTTAAAATGAAGACCTTTGATTAATTTTCTTTCCCATTTTAATTACTATATTTGGCAACAAAGGCCTCTCTCCAAATAAGAAATTATGAGAGAAATCAGTATTCACACTAGAGAGGGAAAAGAATAAAATCCACATGCACAACTTGTGTGTCCAATTGAGATTTATTAAAGGTTAATCTTTATTGACAGGTGGATGCTGAAGGATGTTGCAGTTCTCTAAACCTGCATCCAGATTTGAATGTTGACATGGTAGTTTTCCCTAAACGACTTCCTAGATTTCCTCCTTTGTACTCAAGAAATTCTATATTTGTGTTTCTATTCAATTTTAGAGGGAGAAAAGTGTTGGGGTCTGGGGGAGGGGATGACTATTAAGGAAGCAGGATCTTAACTGTTATCTCTTTCTAGATATACACTTTAAGTTCTCTGAACTTTAAAATTGGTTGACAGGGTGAAATGAGAAAAGAAATATAATGGAGTGGCTCATTCTATGGCTGACCTTGAACTTGATAGGTTAGCAATAATAGACTGTTCTTTCTAGACTTGATTGGACTCTGAGAACTCTCTTGTGACTAGGTGGTCATGAACTCATACAAAGAACAAAAGAGCTGACATTTATTCATATCATGAATTTCTGATTTAACTCTTAACTCTCCTGAATTAAGCTCCAGAGCTTAAAGCACATTACGGATATATTGTATAGGCTGCTATTCTCTGGGTGCCTTTTGTATAATATTTCATTTATATATTGGGGATATCTTGAATCATGAGAAAATTCAATAGGCAATTGTCCCAAGTTAGAATATGTCCTAAATACAAGAGTAATGAGCTATTCATGACCTATTCAGATTACATTATGTTGGTCCACATTTCTCATAAAAGATGAATTGCCCCTGTGTGGAGAGGGGATGTTGTAGGAGGTGTGATGCTATGGAAAGCAGACTAGGAACTCCATGTGACTTTGGTCAAATTAGTTACTTAATTAACCTTTTTATCTGACTAATTCACCTGTAAATGAAGGATGGCATGAGAAGTCTTCCAAGGCCCCTTCCAGTTCTAACAGTCTGTGGTTCTAGTTTAGTCACTGAACTTAAATCGAATGGTTAACTTTGATTTTGCAGATGGAGCCTTTCCCAAATGCTCAGACACAGCAATGCCATTTTTAGTGGGACTCTGAAATGCTTCCTGTGGATGAAGACAAAAAAAGCCAATGAGTAGGGACAGCCATGTAATCCAGGCTGCTTCTCCAAACGTCAGCACAGCTTCCAGCTCCTTTCTGAATGCCTCCTTGATGGAAATGCATAATATCAATTGGAATTGGAGAAACACTGACAGCAAAGGAATATCTGGGCAGAGTACTTTACCTCATCCCACCCATCTTAAGAATTAGCAGCATTGAAAGTTAAAGATGGCCAAAGGATTATTTTTGTAGAGTAATTTTTTTTGGAGGGAGGTGGCGGAAGAAGGGACAAGTGATAGAGAGAATCTAACTAGGTGTATTATTTTCCCATGTACGTAGCCAGGATTGAATAGTTTTGTTATTATTGTTATTGTTGTTGTTTTGGGTGGATGGAATTAGAATGAAAAGAAAGATTTTCTTTGTGGGAGGGGACAGTATTATTGGAGTTGCTAGAGGGAATTATAAGGGAAGATAAGATTTTATGTGTCAGACATAAAACTCAGAAAGGATTTGAATTTAATTTTAATAACTATGTATTTATTAAGTACCTTATAAGAACCAGGAATTATATTAATAGCTAGGGATAAAAAGACAAAAATTAAATTGTTCTTGCTCTCAAGAGGTTTTGTTTATCAGGGAAAATTACACGTACACATGTAAGTATATATAAAACATAAACTGTATAATGCAAAATATTTTGTGGGGGGGGGTTATTAAATTAGGAAAAGCCTTATATAAACAGTGGCATCCAAAGTGAGTTCTGAACAAAACTAGGAATTCTATGAAGCATAGATGAGAAGAATGCCTTCTGTGAAGAAGGGTAAGAGGTGAGAGTGGGGAGAGAACCCCTGAAAAGCACAAATGACATATCATACATGAATAATAGCAAGAAGTTCAAGTCAGCTGAAATATAATGTGAGTCAAGGAGAATGATAACAAGGCTAGGCCACTGATACTGCAGGTGGCTATATGTATATCATTATATTCCTCTGCACTTTGTTTTTCATCTGAAAATGGCTTTACTGCACCACTTCCAATCTGTTATCCATATCCTACTTGTAATCAGTTCAATTCTTCTCTCTGCTCCCAGAAGGCATGTTGCTAGTTTGCTCCTGGACAAAGAGAGAATTGAATTTAGAAAGGGTTTGTTTGGTACCTATTATACATAAACCTAACTCTGTGGGGGATAGAAAAGAAATAGATTTGTAGACAAACTGAGTTATATATCTATTGGAAAATCTTGCTATGTTTTTTAAATGTGTTTGAAAACTTCTGCCTCTTAAAGCTTGCTTTGATAACTTTAAATCCTTTAAAGAAAACGCTTCTTAATAGAAAGTGAAGAAGCATTTAAACTTGTGAAAAATTATCATTAAAACACAATTAGATGCAAAATAATACATAGATACCCATTATTGAGAATGAGAGTATAGAACACCATTCTCTGCTGATGCAAAGATGAATGAGCCATAGCACCTTTCCTCCAAGAGTTTACAATCTAAAGAAAAAAATAAGTAAATAAGTAATTCTCTTACATAAGAAATACAATAGAACATAAAAATGTCTTAAGACAAATATGTATACACTTGGGATTTAGAGAAGAAAAAATATCTTTAGGCAAGAGTAAGAGAATCAGAAGCATTTTCATGAAGAAAGTGGAATTTGAGCTGACTTTTAATATGTACAACTTCAATAAGGAGATATGGCTGCAGAAGGAATCACTTCATCAGATATAGGAAATAGTATAAATAAAAGTACAGAAATAGAGAAATGAGGAATATATATGACTTTCGAGGGTAATAATGATTCTTTGTTTTCCAGAAGCCTGGGATATTTCTTGGGAAGTCATTTTTCAGTTGTGTATGAGTCTTTGTGATCTATCATTTGGGGTTATGTTAAAAATGTACTAGAGTGGTTTACCATTTCCTTTTCCAGCTTATTATGCAAATGAAGAAACTGAGGCAAACAAGCTTAAGTGACTTATCCAGGGTAACATAGCTAGTAAATATCTGAGGCCACATTTGAACTCAGGTCTTCCTGACTCCAGATCAGGTGTCTATCTACTGTACTATCTTGCTGTCCAAATACTTCTTGGGAAATACTAGGGGACAAATCGTACTAGGGGACAAATTTGGAGAAGTAATTTGGAGTCCTATCCAGAAGATGGAAACAGAAAGGTGACAAGATGGATACGAAACAATTATGATACACTTTAAGAAGAGCCAGAAATCCATAAAGTTCAAAATGAACTGAGGCTGGTCTAAATGTAAATGACAAAAGCTATATTGGAGAAAGAAAAGGATAAAGAATGGATAGGACTGCTGCTTATACTTTCTCTTTGTGACTTCATCATCATATTTGATTTTAATTAATATCTCTATACAGATGATTCCCATTTTATTTATTTCAACTAGGTTCCTCCTAGGCTCTAGTCCTATTTCACTTTTGGGACATATTGAAATAAATGTCCCATAAACATTTCAAAGTCAACATGTTCAAAATGGAACTCATCTTTTCCTCAAAATTCATTCCTTTTCCAAAGTACCCCATTTCTTTCTGTACCATAATTCTTCCAGATTCCTCAATATCCCTTATGCCACGTATATCGTCCTTGTCAAAGCTTGCCATTTTTAATTCTAAAACATCTCTCATATATAATACTTCTCTTATTACTACTCAGATAACCACAAACTTAACCCCATCATAACCAAGTCACAAGTACTGCTGTCATAAACAGGAATTAATTCTAGGCTAAGGAAATAAAGCACCTCAATCCAAAACTATAATATAATAGAAAACATTTTGGTATGATGAGATCATTGCCTTCAAGGATCTTATATTATGACCAATCATAAATCTATTTAAAGCTTACCAATCAGTAAGAAAGTACCTAAATATTTAGTCAAACATGGGAAAATCCATAAGACCATGTAAGTGATAAACATATGCAAAGCTGCATTTATGAATACAGAAATGCCTGAGTTCATTCCAAGTAAAGAATATTTATTAATTTCTTTCAATCTGGAGTCTTAAAATTTTTCTGCTGAATTCTTCATAGTAACTTTGTATGAGTAATAAGGAAGTCCATGATTTTCCTGCCAAAATGGCTGCCTAGATGGAAAGCAGACCATTCAGATCCCACACAACCTTCTTAAGTAAAACATTACAGTTCACTCCATATTTTAAAATGCTTAAGAAATACAACAAGAAAATGTGTTTTACATAACTATATGTAAATAATCTATATTCGATTGCTTATTGGCTTAGGGCAGGGAAGAAGCGAGGAAGGAAAGGATAGAATTTAGAATCCAAAACTAAAAAAAAAAAAAAAAAAAAAAAAAAAAGAATTGTAGATATGCTTTTAATTGGGGGAAATAAAATATTATTATTTAAAAAGAAATATAAAGATAAACTACACTAAGATGTTTATGCTTGTTCCTGGAGAGAGAATTGAACTGATAAAACATGAATTTATAGACTACTATTCCTGAACCTTTAGACTGAAAGGTTCCTATTTTATTAACTCCCATATAACATACTTGTCATCACACATAGTATTTGTAAGGTTCCTTCCAGCACTTAGCACAGAGCCTGGCATATAGTAGGCACTTAATAAATGTTTATTGACTGACTCATTGTGGATGCTACTATGTGGTTTTAAGTCAAGGCCATGATATAATAGAAAGGGCACTGCATTAGAATCAAACAAGCATTTATTAAACACCTCTAATGTGGTAACCATAATGCTAGCCCTAGAACACAAAGACAAAAAAATCCCTGTTCCAAGGAACTTCCATTATAGCCAAAGAAATCAGGAAGCTTGGGCTCTAATACTTGCTCTGTCATTTGCTAGCTATGGGACATGGGTAAATAATATCATTTCCCTGGGCCTCAGGTTTCTAACAGATGAAGGCTAAGATAGGCAGAAAGCTAGCTGGACCTGGAGTAAGAAAAAGCTGATTTAAAATTTTGATCTGAGATATTTACCAACTGAGTGACTCTAAGCAAGTCATTTGATTGCCTTAGTTTTCCCAATTGTAAAATGGAAATAATAACCCAAATTCTTAAAGTGGTTAGAAGAATAAAATGAAATAATATTGGCAAAATGCCTCAGAAATCTTAAAGCATTATATAATTATATTATTAAAATGAAAGGAGTTATCTTATCTCTACTGTTCTTTCTGACTAGCATTTTATGATTCTTAAATTTGGAGAGATTCATTTGAAAGATCAGAACTTTAAAGATGGTACAGCTAAGGAGCAAAAATCAATTTACCCAGTGAATTGACAAAATGACAACTAAGAGTAGAGGCCATCTGACTCTGAGGCCTGAGTGTTGGCTTATATACTATGGCTTCCTGTCTTCACATTATATTTCTCCCTTAGGTGACATGCAATCATATCTCTTGGTTTCTCAAAATGAGATACTCCATAAACAGGACTGTATTCATTTTTAGAGTTCTATAGTTTTATATATTCTTTGAAAGAAAAAATATTATTTTTGACCTCTATATCTTTGGAAAAATAACAGAAAAGACTTTGTTGGTCCAACACGGATGATTTCTCATACTCTCATTAATATGACCTTTAAGTCTTTACCAATAGTACCTTGCTTTCTGCTAATGGGTGCTTGAATACTTTGTGTCCAGAAAATGTGCCATTTTTCTTAATTAGCCTTTATTCTTCCTAAAAATTGTTTCCTCTCATTTAAAATGTTGGTTTGGCCAGTATTTTCCTTGATTACAATTTTTTAAAAAATCAGCTCTGTTATGTTTGCTCATTATAATAAGTTTCCTAAGGTTAGTAGTTCACAGTGTTCTTCTCAAGGCTGAGTAATTTGTCCTATAAACCCAGCTTCTGATAGTTCCCCCTGTTCTTTGTTGCTTTTAAGTCTCCCTTCCAAAATAAGACCTCAAAGACTCTTTTTTTTTTTCTGAGGAGATAATAGCTTGTGCTCTTTGTTACAAGGAGCATTCTCCCCTACCAACTTTACCTTTGGACATCCCAGATTCTTAAGAATCTAAGAACTGGATGGTAGTGGGTAAGGTTGACTTTGGATGAGGTCAAGAATATTCAATCCTCCTAACTTAAAGTTAGAGCTTCATGTACACGCGGTGTTCCTAAGAGACTTAATTCTGTATAATTCTTACCAACTGGCAGTAGTAGCAAACTCTGAAGCCTGGATAGGTAATTGGGAAAGAAATCTTATATTCAGAGTTGAAAAATCTTAATAGGCTTTTGTAAAGAATTCTTTTCTGTTTTCCCCCAGGTTTTCATATCTCTGGTTGTGAATTCAGTGCTGTTTATCACCATTAAATTCACTGAAACAACTTAAAGAAAAACTCCAAATATCTCAGCTAATCCCTTTCCTTCTGTCACCTCTAGACTTTTTGTAAAAGAGACTAAAATTCTAATTCTGCAAATAGAATGTCACTGACACTCAGGTCTTTCCAGAGGAGGATGTTATTGTTTGTTCTTCCTTCTCCAAGAGGACCAGGATATCAGGGAGGTGATGCTATGACATGCAAATGAATTGGATTTAAATGAGGGAGGGCTGGGCAAATCACCTGCCTCACTTTCCCCTCCAGAGCCATCTGGGTCCCTGACAAGATATTGACTGAAATGACTGGGGAAAGAAGTGATGGCAGGCAAATTGAATTGTGTTCAACTTTTTCTCCTGCTTTCCCAAGCATGAATAGCATATAGGACTGGGCCTAGTGCGAGGTGCCTGATTGGCTCAGTGATCCCAGATTCAAGCCTGATGTACCTTGAAGGGGGTACAAATTCATGATATTTCTGAAACTTGAAATTCTTAAGACTAAAAGTGACAGAAAATTTTACTATAACTATAAAGATCATTTTGTGCTGTTATGGATCTTTGATATCATTAACATTTGGGTTCAAGAAATCAGCTCCACAAATATAGAGAGGGTGCAGGAGACATGGTTAGATAGCAGTTTGCTTGAAAAAGATCTTTGGGTTTTAATTGACTACAAATTTAATAGGAGTCACAACTATGTCAACCAAAAAAGTGATTGTAGTCTTATAATGTCATTAAGTTATAGGAATTAAGAGGTAATAGTTGCTCTTTACTCTTTCCTGATCAGATGACATCTGCAGTATTGTGTTCAGTTTTGGAAGATCCAGCTTAAAACAATATTAGTGAATTGGATATCACACAAAAGATATCAAACAGGATGGTCAAGTGTTTTGAATCTGTGTCATATAAGGATTGGTTGAAGGGACTAAGGATGATTAACTTACAAAGAGAAAACATGCAGGAAAGATATGATGGTTGGTCAAATAACTGGAGTGTTCTCATGTAGAAAAGGGATCAAATTTGGTCTCCATTGCTAAGAGGGATATTTGTGCTTTAAGTAAGGAAAAAAACACTTTTTTAACATTTAGAGCTATCCAAACTTTGAATGAATGTTCTGTTGGAAGAGGGTGGGCTGAAATCTTCCAGGAGAGGTGTGATGATCACTTGTCAGGTAGGTATATTAAAGAAGGGGCATTCATTTTCAGGCACGAGTTGCACTAGGCAGTCAATGAGCTCTGTTCTAACCCTCAAATTCTGGGATTCTGATAATAGTAACAAACACAGATATTTCTATAAAAGGAATATCCTCTAAAACTAGGCTCCAAAATTACAACATTATGGTATCATTTATGAGTTGAAATGTATCCATGTTTGTCCTTAAGAAATAATAATTTTCTTGCTATCTAGGGGATGGGGTGAGGAGAAAGAAGGGAAAATTGGAACACAAGGTTTTGCAAGAGTTAATGTTGAAAAATTATCCTTGCATATCTTTTTTTAATTAAAGCTTTTTATTTACAAAACATATGCATGGGTAATTTTTCAACACTAATCTATGCAAAGCTTTCTGTTCCAAATTATCCCTTCCTTTCTCCCTCCTCCCCTAGAAGGCAGGTAGTCCAATACATGTTAAATATGTTAAAATATATATATTTATAAAAAATATATTATATATATAAATCCAATATAGGTATACATATTTATACAGTTATCTTGCTGCACAAGAAAAATCAGATCAAGAAGAAAAAAAACTGGGAAAGAAAAGAAAATGCAAGCAAACAACAACAGAAGGAATGAGAATGTTATGTTGTGGTCTATACTCAGCTCCCATGGTCCTCTCTTTGGGTGTAGATGACTCTCTTCATTACTGAACAATTGGAATTGATTTGAATCATCTCATTGTTGAAGAGGGCCACGTCCATCAGAATTGATCCTCATATAGTCTTCTTGTTGCCATGTATGATGATCTCCTGGTTCTGCTTATTTCACTTAGCATCAGGTCATGTAAGTCTCTCCAGGCCTCTCTGAAATCATCCTGCTGGTCATTTCTTACAATTTTCTTACAATTACAATTACAATAATATTCCATAACATTCATATACCATAACTTATTCAGTCATTCTCCAGTTGATGGGCATCTATTTAGTTTCCAGTTTCTAGCCACTACAAAAAGGGCCGCCACAAACACTTTTGCCCATGTGGGTCCCTTTCCCTCTTTTAAGATCTCTTTGGGATATAGGTCCAATAGAAACACTCATGCATATCTTTTGAAAATTAAAAAGTTTTAATTAAAAGAGAAAAAAGAAATGATAATTTTATAGCATAATTCTCTTCCTTCTGCCTTTTCCTTTTCCTTTTAACTTTTATGATACATTTCCACACCCATTTAAAATTATTTTTGTTATTTATGTAATATTTTATTTTCTCCAGTTATGTGTAAAACAATTTTTAACATCTGTTTTTAAAACTTTGAGTTCCAGATTTTCTCCCTTCCTATTTCCATCCACCCACATTGAGAAGGTACATGTAAAGCTATGCAAAACATTTCCAAAAAAGTCACGTTGTGAAAGAAAACATAGATTTCCCCCCCGCCCCAAAAAAAAAACTCAAGAAAAAAAAATTTTTTAAAGTATGTTTCAATCTGTATTGACATAATCAGTTCTTTCTCTGGGTATGGATAGCATTTTTCATCATAAGTCCTTCAGAATAGTCTTGGATCATTGTAGTGCTGAGAATAGCAAAGTCATTCACAATTGATCATCTTAAATATTGCTATTATTTGTGCACAGTACATTTCACTTTGCATGAGCTCATAGAAGTCTTTCCAGGTTTTTCTGAGAACATTTCTTATGGAATAATAGTATTCCATCACAATCACACATCACAATTTATTGTCATTCCCTAATTGAAGGGCTTTCCCTCAGTTTCTAATTTTTACTCTGAGAAAAGAACTAATATAAATACTTTTGTACATGTAAGTCATTTACTTTTTAAAAATTTCTTTTGGGACACATGTCTAGTAGTGGTATTGTTAGCTCAAAATAATTTTGATATTGATAGAATCAATATATGATTTTATAGCCTTTCATGCAGAGTACCAAATTACTTTACAAAATGGTTGAATGAGTTCACAATCCCACCAACAATGCATTAATGTTTCATTTCCTCCAAATTCCTCCATTTCCTCTTTCTGGTCTATGATCCAATTTAATAAGTATGAAATATTATTGTACCCCAGAATTGTTTTAATTTGCATTTTTCCAATCAGCAGAATTAGAATATTTTTTTCACATGGCTATAAAAAAACTTGATTACTTCATCTGAAAACTGTTCATATCTTTTGGTTATTTATCAATTGTAAATGGTTTATTTTGACTCAGTTCCCTATATGTTTGAAAAATAAGACCTTTCTCAGAGAAACTTGCTTCAAAATTCTTTTCACAATTACTGTTGCTAACTGTATTTTCCCCCCATTCATTCAAATGTCTGTCTCCTTTCACTCTGTCCCTTCTCAAAACTATTTATCCTTCCTTGCTTCTCTTCCCCTCCACTGTAAAAACTTGGAGTTTTCATCTTGGGCTTTCTTTCAGGGGATGATTCTTACATCCTCTGATGAAAAGCAGATTCCTTCCATTTCTATCTTATCCTCTGGTTCTAGAATATCAGTGCATTTTTCTTGAATTTCTTGAAAGATGATGTCTAGGCTCTTTTTTTTTTATCATGACTTTCAGGTAGTCCAGTAATTTTTAAATTATCTCTCATGGATCTATTTTCAAAGTCAGTTGTTTTTCCAATGAGATATTTCACATTGTTTTCTGTTTTTTCATTCTTTTAATTTTATTTGATTTTATCTTGATTTCTTATAAATTCATTAGGTTCTATTTGCCCAATTCTAATTTTTAAGGAATTATTTTCTTCATTGAGCTTTTGTACCTCCTTTTCTATTTATCCAATTTTGCTTTTTAAGGCATTCTTCTCATTGGCTTTTTGTACTTCCTTTTGTATCACTCTCTTTTCTTATCCCAATTTTTCCTTTACCTCTCTTACTTGATTTTCAAAATTCCTTTTGAGGTCTTCTATGATCTGAGATCAATTCTTATTTTTCTTGAAGGTTTTGAATGTAGGAATTTTAACTTAGTTATCTTCTTAGTGTGTATGTTTTGATCTTCCTTGTTACTACAGTAACTCCCTATGGTCAGAATATTTTTCTGTTGTTAGTTCATTTCTCCAGTCACTTACTTAATTTTTAACTCTTTGTTTTCAGGTTGGAGAGTGCAATGTCCCAAGCTTCAGGGGTTTGTGCAGTTGTTTTCAGAGATCCTTCTAGGAATCTGTAAGTTTTTAGTTCTTCCAAGGTAGTATAATGCAAGGAGAAGCGTGTTGACTACTCTCCTGTAATTTGCTCTGGTCTATGAGTGACCACAAGTACTCTTTTCATCCCTGGAACTGTGAGTAGGGTCCCCATTCCACCATGACTTTGCTTCCTAGTGTGTTTTTCCTTGTACTGAGATTATGAGCCAAGACTATTTGTCAAATCTGAGTATGGGCAAAACAGCAGAGTCCTGCTTCATTGCTAGCAAAGAGACCCCTACAATATAACCAGAATGATTTTATCAGTTCACAACTCCACCACTAATGAATTAGTGTCCCAGTTTTCCCACATTCCCTCCACCATTTATCATTACCTTTTCCTATCACACTCCCCTTTACCCTGGGACAACAGATCTTTCTTGCTGACTTTCTAAGTTGCCTTTAACTGGAGAATTGTTTCCCTCTGTCTTTCGGTGGTTTCTAATGGTCTAAAATTTGTTTTGAATCATTATTTAAAGGTGGAAGAGTTTGTAGGAGAGATCAGGTGAGTCCCTCAGGTGAGTCTTGGCTCTGTCTCCCACTTGAAATTATTGAGGTGGTATTTGAGATAGTTGTGTGTGACTGAATAGGACAGGGTTTAAAAGAGAAGATGATGGAGGATTGGAGAGGAATGGGGAATATGAACTTTACTATTAAGTATTTCTGTTCAGCAGTGGTCGTTCACCACCAATTTAAAGCCATTTCTGAGATCTCTGGGGAGCAGATTTTACCCAGATCTTACTTCTAAAGCTCATATATGACCTCTACCCAATGTGAAACAGCGGGGAAAGTCCTGGATTGATGATTACAGAGCCTGAATTCTAATCTTGGTTTCAACACAAAGTATCCTGGACAAGACTCACATCCTTCCCTAGTCCCAACAGGAAAAGAGCAAAGCAGATTCATATCTTTGCCCAGAGCAGAGACTGAAGTGAGACCCTATCCTGGTTCAAAACATCTTTTTTTATCTAAATCTACTATTTTAAAAAGGTATATTCTTCATTCTGCTGGGACAGGGGGGTGGTCTGTTTACCCAAACAGAAATGGACATTGTTAGGAAAAGCAAATATTTCATTTTCCAGTTACCACTCTAGAATAGCCATTGAAAGAAAACTGAAAATAATGAGCTTTAGATTCCAGACTACTGTCTCACTTCCAGTAAAAATTATTTTAGACCTTAGATTTTTACTTAAATTATATGGGAACTAAGGGAGAAGGAGAAGTCACTAAAATCAAAATCCCTA
Organism: Sarcophilus harrisii; assembly: GCF_902635505.1. Classification (NCBI taxonomy): domain Eukaryota; kingdom Metazoa; phylum Chordata; class Mammalia; order Dasyuromorphia; family Dasyuridae; genus Sarcophilus; species Sarcophilus harrisii. Next base: position 530,086,548 of record NC_045428.1, read on the forward strand.
ATATTTCAGTCCTAATGTTGTAAGCACATTGAGTACAGAGATTGGATAACTAGGAATTGACTGCAGAATGATAATTCATAAATTTCTAACAACACTTTGTTTTTTAGCTCATTTTTATAAATTCAATAAGCTCTGTGGAACAAGGATCAGTAATCAGGGTTCCCATCACTTGACTCTCTCTTCCCACCCTTTTTCAAAGTAAGGCAAAAATATGTCTAATCTTCTCATTAACTCAGTAACTATCAGGTGGCCATGGAAATTACCTTCCCATGCAAGAGCTGTTTCTTCACATCTGTCTGCCCCAGGGCCTGCTGGGTTAAGGGCTGCATCCTCAATCCAAATCAGCTCAGAAAACCATTCATGGTTTTTTATTATCTCCTCAAATACTCCTCTTCATTGGTACAGAAAATTGAAAGTTGACTAGACTTATTTTTTTCTCAGCTATATCAGTTTAACTACTAGGTAATAAGTGATGTGAAACAGCAATTATTTCACAGGAATTCAAAGTGAACAGTGCACACAAAGAAGCCCGTCACTTAAATTGGCTCCAAACTCTATCTGTAGCCAGACACTTATATATCTGCTCCTGGTCCAAGAGTTTCTATCTTAGACTAGTAGTGACAGTGGCAGAGATAGAGAAGCTTATTGCTATGGCTGTTAGAAGCAGCTTTGGTAGGTCTTGCTATGGTCAAGGTTACTGATGCAAGTTCTCAAGAATCCTACCTGCTGTTGACTAACATGTTCCTGCTGGGAGTGACCAAGAGAACTTAAAAAGGATTGTCTGGACAGGATGGACCTAAAGCTGCCTCAAAAATATTCCATTAGATCTGCAATCTCATCAGTTTTGGAGTTAGATTCAGTTATATGAAATGTAATCCATCCATGCTTTCCTAGTCCCTGAGACTCTTTCTGTGAATTCCCATAAGTTTGCACTGGTGGTCCACCCAATATGCTGGAAACTTTCTTTCAAAATATTTTGTTATTTAGTTGTGTGTGACTCTTCATGACCCCACGATCTAAAGATCCTGTACATGGAGTTTCCTTGGCAAAAGTACTGGAGTGGATTTTCTAATGGGTTAAGGCAAACAGAGCTGAAATGATTTGCTCACGGTCACACAGCTTTTAAGTGAATGAAGCCAGATTTGAACTCAGTTCTTCCTGACTCTAAGCTCAGCACACTATCTACTGACCCATCAAGCTACCTCCTTCTATATATTAGCAATTCCAAATTCCAATGATATTTCACTTTTTCTTCATTGCCTTCCATGCCATGTACTCTGTTCTCTAGTCTAAATGGATACGTGCTGTCTTTAACCATGTCTCAGTCTTTTATACTCCATCAAACCAATTAACAAAATCTTTTTAAAAGCAGATGAGCCATTCATGAGGCAAGCATGGAGGCTGGGATGATTTCATTGTTATCTACACAATGGCAAAAAAAACAATAGAAATGACTCTAGCATGTTGCTGAACCCCTTTTTTAAAATTTACAGGATATGAACCAAAAACCCATGGGATGAGAAAATAATGATATTCATTGTGGCATCTTTGGAAATAGAATTCATATGTATGAGATCATAAATCATGGCAATATGGATTTACCAAAAGCATGGGTGCTGCATATCAAACTGCTAAATTATAAATTCCTTGAGAGCAGACTATATTTTATTGATTTTTGCATCTCTTAGTATCTAGAAAAAAAAGCATAGTTTATGCTAAGAAGTACTTAATAAATGTTTGTTCAATTAAAGAATGAAAGGAAACCATATTTTCCCTGACTTCTTAGTGGCTAATAAGTTGATTCTCACTGTCAAGATCCACCAGGGGTTTCAATGATGCTAAAAAGCAGAAAGAATGTGAAACAGTGATCTTTGAAGATTTATGGGCAATTTCCCATCTTTTTTTGTTTCTTCTTAGCCCAGGTTATTCTTTACTAGTTCAGCTATAATCCAATTGGAAATTCCCATTTTTAAGACCAGGGGTTCATAAGTCAGGGTCTGGGAACTTGATTTAAAATATTTTGATAACTCTGTTAATATAATTTATTGCATTTACAATGCTATGTATTTTATGCATTTAAAAGTATTATTATGAGAAAAACCAACTGACTTCATTACACTATCTCCCCCCACACAAAAAATGAAGCATTCCTGCTAGGCTAATTATCATCAACAAATAACAGATTATGAAATAGCTGAATTGGATTAAACTAACTTCTGGTTGTGTTCATGTTGTTTTTAAACATGTATATTTGCTCTATTCTAAAATAAACCAATCAAACAAAACAAAACAAAACAAAAAGATTCTAAACTCTTTTATTTGTCCCTATCATTACTTCAAGTTACTATCCTACACATCTCCCTTTCTTAACCAAACTCCTGGAAAAAGCATGTCTGCACTTTTTTTCTCCACTTCCTCTTCTCTCACTAACTCACTCTCCAACCCTTTGCCATCTGGCTTCATATCTCATTACACAACTGAAACAGCTCTCTCCAAACTTTCCAGTGACCTCTTAATTCCACTATTTAATGATTTTTTTTCTCAAGCATTCTTATATTTGCTATATTTGACACTCTAATCATACTCTTTTTCCTGAATGCTTTCTTTTTTCTATGTTTACACAAGATTGTGCTCCCTTGATTTTCCTCCTTACTGTTTAATCACTTTCTCTAAAGTCTACTTTTCTAAATCACCATCATTTTATGCTCCCTAAGTGTGTAGGTTCCCCAAGGTTTTGATGTGGACCTTCTTTTCTCTTTCTCCACTTTCTGCTTTGGTCTTTCCCTGCTCCAATACATTATTCACAGTTGTCAAAATGAATTCCTTAAATGCAGATTTTATCATTCCTCTGCTATAATAAACTCTAGTAGTTCCCTATTGCTATTGAATCAAAATTTCCTCTTTGGTTTTGAAGGGCTTTTACAAATTGGTTCCAACCTATCTTTCCAACTTCATTATCCTTATTCTCACATTCTACAATCCAGACAAACTGGGATTCTCTCTGTTTCTTAAATGTTCTACTCTATTTCAAACTTCCATACTGACCTACATGCCTAGAAAGTCCTCCTCCTTATCTTTGTCTCATAAAATCCCTGTTTTCCTTGAAGACATAAACTTAAACACCACATTCTGCCTGAAGGTCTTCCTGATACCCTCCTCCAACTGCTTATGTCTTCTCTTCCTCCCTAATTATCTACCTTATATTAAACTATTTGTATTTATTTTTCATTTACCTTGTATATACTTTTATACTCTCTATATGATTAAATATACATATGTTGTCTCTGCCAATATAGAATGTATACTCCTTGAAAGTAGGGATTATCTCGTACTTGATATTTGTATCCTCCACACTACTACAGTACCTGATATAGAATAGGTGCTTAATAAATGTTTTCTCCTAATAGATCAGATAATTAGGAAAAACACTTGAAGAATGGACAAAAGTAGTTTAAAATATCACCAATGTGATCTTCCAGGAAGCTGGACCTTTCCAACTCTTCACATTAACCTCTCTATTTCCAATCTGGACCTCTATCTATCCCTGCTTCTCTCAGGCCAGAGTATCATTTTCTCCCATTCTTCATGCTGCTTTTACTCCTGGGAGTGGTTTGGGGTTCAGGTGACAACTTTGAGATTATCACAATTGCTATGTGGGAGTAGAATGATAACCAGGCTTCCATTGTTAGTTTGCAGGTCTGGGAAAGAGATTATTGGTCATCATAGATCAGTTGGAAGAAAACAGGTAATGAGATCACAGAAAGCTCTAACTTGAGCTACGATAGACATTGGGTTTCTTTTTTGTTTCCTCTCTCTCTCCAAATTTTCTTTTCAGTATTCTTTTCCCAAACTCCTGCCACCATACATTTAGCAACACAAGACTCAAATCTCCCAGGAGCAGAAGCAGTTTGGGAAGAAAGGACAAACTATATTAAAGCTTCAGGGAATGGCAAGGTACCAGAATACAACACATCCCACTTGTTATGCATATAAAGAATTCCTTAATTTATTCAATAAACATTTTATTGAACACCTTTTAGGTGAAAGTCATAATAAAGAGATTTATATGATACAGTCTCTAAATCCTGGAAGTTTATAATCTTGCAATAGCAAGCAGTTTAAGAGCAGTATTGTTTGTTTAGAGCAGCAGTTTTAAATTGTTGAGTCTCAGGACCACACTTACACTCTTAAAAATTACTAAGGGCTCTCTAAAGACCTTTTGTTTATGTAGTTATATCTATGGATATTTGATTAGAAGTTAAAGCATCTTTTATTATTATGAAAATAGTTTTAACTTTGTGAATTGATTTGAAAGTGTCTGGGGGATCTCTTAAATTCCCTGTACCATACTTTGAAATCTACTAGTACAGATTAAATAAAATAATATTAGAAGAAGAAGAATTGAAATTACCATTATATTTAACAAGAGGGAATATTGAGGCCCAATTCTCAATACAGATAGAGCAAAGCTTTTTGGCCTTCCCCACTGCTCCATTTTGCTTTTACATGCTGTTTTTCTTGAGCAATCCCTCCAGACAGTAAAGGATAACATTGTGTGTTTCACCTCAGAAGCACCTGGCAATCGTGTGGGAAAATACAGGTAACAAAGTATATTGCTTGGGCAGCTTTATTTGTTCTCATATCTCCCCTCTTCACACAGACCTCCTGCTGTGAGCCGAGAGCAATGGAAGGGAATGAGACTCAGACCAGATGTGTGCATTCGGAAGTCAATATCTGTTCAAACACAGCTGAGCATGTCAGATGAGGGCAATACTGCATTAGATTTTGGCAAGGACAATGTAAGATTATGTTCTTCATTTTCCTTTCCAAAGAAACACTGGCTCTACCTAGTAAGCCAGAGGATGGAAGAGTCTAACCAAGTGGCTGGAAGAATTGCCTGTACGATGTGTCCCTCTCATTCCTAAATACCAGCTCCTCTGAGAGTAGTTTTATTTCCGTTCTCCCCCGCCTCTTCCCCTAGATTCCTCCTCCATTTCTTTGGGGAAAATAAAACTCATATTTAAGCTAAATATATGCCATTCTATAAATAACTCAAATCTGCTCTACCCAGTTAGACATAGTTTGAAATTATTTGGGCTGTCAGTCAGCCTCACTTAGGAGAAACCTCTGCCTGAGTTCATTTGGGAAAAGAATTATCTATGTGCGTTTTGGTGAGGAATGGTGTTCTTTTTTGAAACAAACAAAAAGAGAAGTATTTAAAGGGCCTTATCTTATTAGAGGTTCCAAAAAGCTCCATAGCCTGTATTGAGAGAAAACTTTGAAATACAGTTTTGATTATGCCTTAGGACCCCCATTTCCCTTATCCTACTTCTTTTTTGAGTGTGACCTTGGAATAAGTACTCCGGTACTATATTCATGGTCTTGCTTGAGTCTGGTAGTATTATCTGAGTGTCACATACTTGCCCTACCTCTGAACTTAAGCCAGTGATAACTAACCATTGAAGTCCCTATCTGTCATGGACTGAAGACTTGTTAGACCCAACCCTACCCAAGGAAATTCAGGGTTTGAGCTCCATTATTTCTCAACTAGCAGAGTAAAGATGATATCAATCTCAAGGGTGAAGGTCACTCAACTGGGCAAGGTAGTTTCCATTTTCTAGGATTATCTGAAAATAAAGAAAACGATTTAATATTGTATGAATGAGGGAGAGGAAGTCAGTCTGTCCCAGGAAACAGAGAGTTGGGTTTGAAGTCAGGATCCCCTCTGAAGCACACTGGACAAGTTTCTACATCCCAGTGACCTAGGAACTCTCTAATACTAAAAGTTGTTGATTTATATTGATAAAGGTACTCCCTATACTGAAGAAATAACACAATTGGACCCAAAAATAAAGATTGGATGGGATAGAGACAATGATTCTAATATAACTGAATACAATAGAAAGGATCTTTGAACTAGAAGACAAGAAATGAGATATTGGTTGTGAATAGGGCTTTGATTCCATCTGGGACCATGGAGGTGAAATTGATTGTGAGTGTCAATAACAGTGTTATAAATAAATGAATGTCATAGGATTATAGAATCTCAGAAATGGAAGGAATGTCAAAGGCTAGCTAGCTAATTGAATTTGTACCTGAAAAGTCATTCAGACTCTGCTTGAATACCTCCAGTGATGAAGAACTTAGCTTCCAAGGCAGGTCATTCTGCTTCTGAAAAGTAATGAGTACTTCTTCCCCAAATAAGAATTACTTCCCTATAATTAGAGATGTCTATTCATTCCACTAGAATAAATAGGTAGCTAGATAGTGACATGAATAAAAAACTGGGCCTGGAATCGGAGAGACTCATATTCGTGAGTTCAGATTTGGTTTCGGACACTTACTAGCTGTGTGATCCTGAACAAATCACTTAACCCTGTTTGCCTCAGTTTCCTCATCTGTAAAGTGAGATGGAGAAGGAAATGGCAAACCTCTCCAGCATTTTTGCCAGGAAAACAACAAATGGATTCATGAAATGTTGGATGTAACTGAAATGAATGAACATTAAAAATTCATTCAACTGCAGTAACATAAAAGTAGTATGTTTACATGTCTCTGAACATATTCTTAAGTTTTTCCTTAAAAAAACAAACAAGAATTTTGATATTTCAGGATATTTATCTCAGGCAAATTAGGAGCACAACATTTTTTATGAAGACCAGTGGATTCAGAGTCAGAGGACCTACGTTTTAAATCCTGCCCTGCCATTTAATGTGCATGACCTTTGGCATCACTTAACTTTTCCAGGCCTCTGTCCCTCGGCTATAAAATGATAGAGTTAGATTCTATAACTTTGAACATTTATTTTTAGCTTTAAATCTATGATCTCATGATTTTTCATTCCTAAAGGTATCACATGCACCTTGCATACAATAGGTGCTTAATGAATATTTGTTGTTGTAGAGATCTAGTTTAAAGCAGGCAGCAGCTATACTCAGACAAGTCAGAATTCAGGGATTTAATAGGAATCCCTCTTGAGTGTTGATCTCATTTCCATAGGGAAAAAATGACTTCCTGAGACAGGAGGCCAAAACAAACATTTGAGCTGCAGGCGCAAACACAGAGAGTGCCACTGCCCTGATTGCTTTCTGGGGAGATATGTGAGCTGACAGATAGGACAGACCTATGACAGGGGAACTTTCACTGGCTGTCAGATCCTTTATAGAAACAGCAATTCATGTCACACTAATAATGCAGGGTGTAATTAGGTATATTTATCCACGTACCAATGATATCTGTCTCTTTCCATCCTCTGCTTTCTTTCCTCTACAAACAAATAATATGGACAAGTTACAGATCTTCAGAATGCTAAGCGAAGGATTTTGTGGTTAAAACATTATCATTGAATGATATAAACACATTTGTATGGACCCAAGTGAATTAAGATAATTCTCTTCTGCTGGTAGGAAGCATCTTATTTTTTATAAGAAGGGATTAGGAAATAGGATTCCTGGGTTCTGTTCTCTCCTCTGCTTCAGATTCTCTGTAGTAGATATAGAAAATAACTGAATTTTGTTATGATTGAATTCATGTCCTTTTAAAGGGATTAATCCACTACTATTCACCTTTGAGAATGCTTAGATGAACTAATTAAACAATTAAGCTAGAAAAGACAATTTGATGTTCCTAAGGAACCACTTTGAACAGAAAACTTTAAGCACAGCTCCATCTTCTTGAATATCTTACTCTTTTCTTATGAAGAACCTATAAGGAAAATATTACATTAGTCTATGTTTAGTCTGAAATAAGAAAAAACAATCAATTCACTTCAATAATGGATGAATGGAATTATAATACAATTGAAAGAGCACTTAGTTATAAAAGTTATAAGTCAGAGTTAGAAGAAAACTTAGAGGTCACTCAGTTCAACCCCTGGATAGTCTCTAAGATAGTCTCACAAATTGGGAGAACTTTTGCTTTTGGATTTGATTCTGCCATAGTTCCAAGAGACACACAATTTTAAAGGTTATCAACATCAAGAAAATTTAGGAGTAAGAAATGGTGACCTTTCGTGAAGCCACTTATATCATCTTCAAACTCCTTTGGTTTTCACCATACTTCTTTGTTTTGGTCTCATAAAATGAGGAAAATCCACTTCTTGTTAAGGCTGACTCTCATATTTATATTCCCTTCTTTCCTATTTCTTCTGGGGCCAAGCTAATCTTTTCCCTATCATTTTCATTTTCTTCTCCATTGTCTTCTAGGAGATTCCAATAGGGCTTTATGTGAGTTTATAAGCCTTTCCCAATTATTTCTGTAATTCTTATTTTACAGATTCTTACATGACCTCATATATATACCCAAGTAATGGAGGAAGGAGGAGAAAAGAATTTATCATGTTTCTGTTTCATTGGCCTTTTGACTAGAGACTACACTGTATGATGTTATTATTCAAAGTTTCTCCAGCTCCATTCAGAAAGTAAAAATATCATATTATGTATATATTTAAAATAATATGATAAAATAATATCTATATTATATATAAAATATATAATATATGAAATATATATATTAAAAAACCAAAGAGAAGTTTTATTAAAGCTCTTTGAAAATATTGATACAACAATGAGTAACCTTTCCCAGAGATCTGTTTAGGCTCAGTTGTAACCATGCACAGATAGGGCTCCCAGCAGGCTTTATTTCCTAAAGCTCCTGAGCTCAGAAGGTTGACTGAAGTCCTCTATAGTTCCCATCAGGTGGTAGTAGTCATTGCTTCCTGACATTGCACCACCTACAGTTTTCCAAAACTCCCAGCAAGTGGTATTTCCAGTTCTTTTTTCAAAGAAAAAAATTGCATACCGCTGTCATGGGAACCATTCTTACAATGCAGTAGGGGGAAGGTTTCAGTGTTTTCCTGTCATGACAGAAGATATAGTTTCTCCCAACATAGTGCCAGACCAGAGTGCCTCCAGAAAGTTCATGCCTTGTACTAAAACTGCCAAACTCACAAAAAAAAGTGATCCAAGAGTCAGATACAGATCCTACGCATATAGTCTCTGAGCTCATCTCAATTATAACCACCAATATAGGAATTCATGACTACATAGTTTTATGTATTTTTCCTCAGACACCCCAGGATTCAGTGAATTTCTTTCATTATGATCATTTTCTGACATCTTGAAGCTTGACAAACACTCCAATTAATTAGAATTTCTAGTGTCAATTAATAGTTATTCAAATCATCTGAAAAATGCCCTTTCTTGAAAGAGGTGGATAGCAAAGCACTCGCAGACATTACCTGACTAGAAGACTAGAGGTTAGAAAAAAAATCCTATTATATTTGCTGTATCACCTATCTCCCCACCTTTGCAAGGCTATGTATTTTCTTATCTTTGTCTTTCAGAATGTCTAGTTTTCTTCAAGGCTGAGTTCATATACCATTTCTTATAGAAAGTCTTTTCTGAATCTCCCTCTCCTCCAACCAATTGCTAAAGTTCTTTTCTTCCTCAAATTATCTTGCTTTTACTTATTTCTTTATTTATTTGTATCCTTAATGGTTTTTTTTTTAATCTCAGGCATAACATATTGTACTTGCTTTATAGGTTAAAATGAATTGAATTGAATTGAACTAAATTTGGAGAATTTGTATTCAAAAGTTTCCAACACCAGACTTTTATGAAAAGGAGAAATATTTTAATGATATATTTTATCTTTTTGAGAATGTTTTCTAACTATAAGCTGAAATATAGGAAATCTCTGGTTTGAGAGGGAAGATATGAGACATTTATAGCAAGAGAGTCATGAAATGATGAGTCAGTAAGGTGAGAGCAAGGATGCACACTGGTCCTAGAATGTTGTTTTCTCATACCAGCCAAAGTCTTTGGAGTCAAATGTGAGACAGCAATGTAACGGCATCAATATGGCAGGATATCATACATCTGCAAGGAAACCTTTTTCAGGAAACAGACTTGGGAAAGCCAGAACCTTGAAAACCTTTGTGGCTCTTGCTTCTGGGGCCAGAGTTCAGTGTCATTCTATGAAATAAGTATGTAATGTAACTTAACCACAAAGGGTAGGCCCAATAACCTAGTTGAGTTCATCTTTTTTGAGGTAAATTAATCAAAAAGGAAAAGGACAGGATATATATAGTTACATTCATTTGACTAATTTAATAATCCTACAATAAAAGGAAATACAGTTAATTTGGTATAACCTGATCTTGATGCTATCATGCTGGTTCTTTGAGATTATTCCCTCCTCATCCAGGTGTTTACCATCTCCATGATAATTCTAGAATTTTTCTTTGAGTAAAAATCAGTTTGCTTTCCAATAGTCTGAACACTTAATTCATCTAGCTTTTTGAAAATATTGGGACAGTTGATCTTCTTCATTTCAGTTTTGCTTCTCCTATTCTTCATGATCTTTCACTGACTAATTCAGCAGTTACATCACCACTCTTTTCAGGTCTTAAGAATTTAATTCCTCTGGGCTAGGTTACTTGGATTCATTAAACCACCACCACCACCACATTGATTACCATTTCCTCTTAGACACTAATGGAGACAGCACAAGACTCTAAACCCAAGAGCCTTTGAAATAACCATGTCTCCAGTTCTCTGGCCAGAGTCATAATCCTGAGAAGCCACTCTTGTGGAGATGCATTCTACAATTACTTCTGCATGTGCTACAGCCACATTTATTGAAGACCCAGAAGAGAAAGCTCTCACAAGCAAAGTCTTGAGAACTATCAAATGATTTAAATCACAAACTGATGTAATACTATCATTAAAGATGAATCACTACCATCTTCTGTGCTACTGTATCTTAAGGACTGACATGTAGAAAACTATGTATTATCTTCCTCATTGCAATGTGAAATCAAGAACTGTCTTATTTTTCTGTTTGTATCACCAGCATTTAACATGGTGCTTTGAACTTGGCAAACAATTATTGTTTCATTCAATTATTCATTCATCAAGGACAGTTAAGTGTTCTCTCACTGTTTCTTTAATTATATTGAATATCAACTGCCTATTAAACTTTTTGTACAATTTAGGCAAAATTCTGAAACATATTAACGAATTAATAATTACTAACATTTAGAAATGCAACTGGTGATCACAAAGATTCCCTATGGCTTAATCAGAAACAGGCCATGCTAGACTAAATTATTTTCTGAAGGGGTTAATGTGTTAGAAAAGAGAAATTTATAGTTGTAGCTTTCATAGAATTGAGCAAAATATTTGAAAAAATCTATCATGTTACTGAAAATGTGAAAGGATATATGCAGGAAAAGTATAATCAAGTCCAAAGAATAATTGTTAATGATTTAATATTAATTTTGAATGATGTCTCTTGTGCAGTGCCTTAGGGATCTGCACTTGGTCCTGTGCTTTACCACATGGCAGATACAGATGCTTGCTTATCACATCATAGAGAATTAAAATGTGGAAGGGACTAGCAAACTAGATAAAGAGTAGGGATTCACAAATATTTTGATAGATTAAATCAAAATAAACTAATATAAAAAATCTAATAAAATATAGTAAAAATAAAGGCTAAGACTTACATTAACATTTAAAATTTTACTTCTTAAGTATAAAATAGGAAAGGCATGGTTAGACAACAGTTCATCTGAAAAAGAGCTGAAGATTTTAGTGAGCCACTCAGCAGGAGTCAGTGCGATAGGACAGCTCTCTGTACCCCCAAAAGGCCACCTACAAAAATTTCCCCCCAAAACTGAATGCAATGCAATGTGGTATTTCATGAAACTTAATTTCCAGGGATAAGAAAATCTTAGTCCTGCTGGGCTTAACACCAGACAGACCAAATATGGAGTATTTTCTTCAGTTCAAAACCCCACATTTTCAGAACAGTTATGGGCAGGGAGCGCTCAGAAAGCAACCACCATAGTAAAGAGGCTTGAGGTCAAGTCATGTGACAATAAGTTTCAAGAACTAGAGATGTTTAGCTTGAACGAGATAAGATTTAGAAAGAAACATGGCAACCATCTTCAAGTGCTGTGTGAAGGGATGCTGTAGGGAGGATTAATAATAACTGAATAATAACAATAATGATGAAGGTAATAAAAAGCATCTGAGATCATATTTGAACTTGGGTCTTCCTCACTCTAGGTCTAGTATTCTCTCCACTGTAAAATCTTACCATTGTTTCAGCTAGTTGCTAAAATGGAGAAGGTAATCAGAACAATAACACATGAATTTTGAATGCAAGAACTAGAGACATTTGGCTCAGAGAGAAGAACATTTAAGTGGGACATTAAAACTCTCTCTGAATATTCAAAGAATAGTCATGTGGCAGGAGAATTCAATTTATTTTTTGGTTACTGAAAAAAGAACTAGTGAGTCAAAACTACTGGTTGAGATATTTTGGCTCAATATAAGTAAAAAAAAAAAACTTTCAAACAAATAGAACTGTCCAAAAATTGAAAAATCTGCTCCAGGAAGTAGTTCTTTTTCATTGGAAGTAATCAAGCAAAGTTTGAATGACTGCTTGTCAAGGATGTTGTGGATGGATATGAAGCTGTGAATGGTGATAAATTAAGTGATTTTTATATCCTTCCCAACTCGTTAATTCTTTTGTTCTAGAACTCTATAAGTTATGTTAGTTAATACTTGTTTGAGTTGACTATGATTCCTCAAACATAAATAAAGAAATGACCTTTCATTCATTTTGCCAAGTGAAAAAGTAAATAGATTTCTGGTTCTGGACTCAGAGAGACGTGGGTTTAAATCCAGCCTCGAATATTTATTAGCTATATGAGTCTGGGCAAGTCATTTAATTTGAGACTGCTTCAGTTTTCCTAACTATAGAATGGCAATAATATTATCTACCTCCCAAGCATACTGCAAGATCCAAATGAGATAATATTTATAATGTGCTTAGCACAATGCCTGGAAAATAATTTTAGGTGCTGAATAAATACATGATCCCTTTACTTGTTCCTTTTTTTTTGTAGAGAAATGTCTAAGGGTATGGCTCTATGTATATATCTTAGAGTGCCCTTGTATCTTCAGCACCTGGGACAGTGCCTGATTCCCTGCAATTTTCCAACTATATTAAAAATTACTCTTCATTTAACTTCGGCAGTAAGGATAGCATATGTGTATTATTCTTTGATTATTGTGTAGGTTACTTTTGCAAGTACAGTGCTCAAGTATATAGAAGTTCTAAAAAATGCACTACAGTACATAGTAAGCTCTTTAAAATATTTGATGAAATGAATTAACTATATTGCAAATCTGCATTTTCCTGGCATAAGAATTTTAGTATAACAACATCAGACATTCTGAAAGAATAGTTGTAGCTGTTTTAATGTGTTAGATTCATGGAGAGCACTACTAAGGGGAACAATGAAATTCCCTTTACCTCAGTTTCTTGATCTATAATGTGAAAAGATTGCCTCTAAGATCCTTGACAGTTGTTATAGTATGATCCTCTCGGGGTAGTTTGTCTAATAAGTATTTGTACTCAGGTTCACTTCCACCCAGACCATCAATAAAAGGAACCTATGTAAATCCTGAGATTATTTTTAAAAGACCATTAAAAACTGTGGTTAGATTGTCAAATTTCCTTTGTCTTACTTAGCTAAGTCAGGTGGCCTGAATCACACAAGGCACATTCCTTAAGCTTCTGTACACTGACTTGAGAGAACAAAACTTTGTTTATTCTCTTCTCACTGGTCCAAAGATCTTGTCCTTTACCCAGATCATAGTAAAAGCAATGGTAGAGAGTTTCAGGGAAGTTGGTTTCAAAGTCATTCAGAACAACTAAAAGCAAAATAAAAATTTAAAAAAGAAAAGAGGAAACTTCCAAGCTTGAATGATTTTTGACTAATTGCTCATATGAGAATTCACCAATCCACAATAGCTCATGAACATATGAGTCATAAATAATCTGAACTTCCTCCTTAGTATCCAGAAGGTTTAAAATGCAATTTGACCCTGAAGAAATGCTATCAAATTCAAAGTTAGGTAAATATGCCAAAACCAAAACCTAATAAAGTTTCCCTTTATGCATTATGGTGTGTGAAAAGAGTACTGAGTTGGAGTCAGAAGGCTTATGGTCAAATTACAATTCTGAAATTTATTTAGCTATATTACTTTGGGCAAATTATTAAGCCTCTATGAACCTCAAAGTTCTCATTTGTTAATAATGAAAAGATTTGAACATCCTGACTGCTTCATAGTGTTGGATTGCTTAGTTGGTTGGTTAGTTATTGTCTGTCATCCTTGAAGATCAAAATGATACCACTATGTTAGAGTTGAGTTACAGTGTGTCTAACTATGACTGAACAAACCAATATGAGCTCAGAATGCTCTGTCACAGTTTGGACACAAATAGTCCATATAAACATTTGGGGTAGCTTTTCTAATTTTGCACATCTCATGTTTCTTTTGATCTAATTCAATTCTGATCACAGCACCTTCTCTGATAAAGACACACCATGCTGGGTGGTCCTGTGCCAGTGTCTCCCATGTCATACAATTGATTCTAAAGTTCTGATACCTTGAGAGCATCCTTTTCTGACCACCTTTTGAGTGTTTGCCCTATCCTGAGTTCTCTAAAAAAATTTTCTTATTTTTTATCTTATAAGGAAGCATAAAATAAACTATAAAGTGTTATATAAGTGTGATGTATTATTATCACCAGATAGGATGAAATTTGGCCATTGAATTAGGCTTTCTGAATATAAATGGGATGCCAACCCACTGATCCCCATTGGGAATGATAGAATGAATCTTAGATTTAGAATGGACTCCAGAGATTATATAGTCTAACTCATACCCAATTTATAAATCATATCTATAATATCCCCAACAAGAGCTCATCCAGTCTTTGTTTAAACATCTCTAGTAATGGGGAATATATTATTTCCCATGGCAGCCCATTTTACTTTTGAAAAACAGACAATTTAATTGTTAAGAAGGTTTTCCCTACATTAAACTTGGATTGTTAATCTAAAATTTCTAGCCATTTGGTCATAATTCTGTACTCTAGGTCCAAGCAGAGATAAATTTAATTCCATTTTTATATGACAATCCTTCAGATCTTTGAAGATAGATATCATGTTCCCTCTAAATCTTTTCTGCTCCAGGCTAAACAACTTTCAATAGCTCCTTCTGTGATATGGTTTTAAATCTTTTCACTGCCTCGCTTGCTCTCCTCTGGACAACATTCCAGCTTGTCAAGTTCTCTTATAAAATAGAACATCCAGATATGGATACACATTCCAGATGTGTTGAGACCAAAAAGATTTTAATAACTGAAAACCAAACAATCCAAGGTTTTAAATTTTCAGTAGTTTACAACCTTATTTCAAAGAATTATTGTGTTATCCCAAAATCTCTACTTGCTTCATATACTATGCTGATTTTTTTATTCATGGGTATCAATTTTTCTTGTCTTATTCAGTTGCTTTTCACTCATGTCCAACTCTTCATGACAGATTTGAAGTTTTCTTGGCAAAGATATTGGATTAGTTTGTCATTTCCTTTTGTAGCTCATTTTATAGATGAGGAAACTGAAACAGTATTAAGTGACATCACACAAAGGCTAGCTTTGAACTCACAAAGATTAGTCTTTCTGACTGGATCTGGTACTTTATCCACTGTACCACCTAAATGTCATTTAGGGGTCTGACATTAAAAATTCTGAGTCATTACTTTAAACAATTATTTAAATTTCCTCCATCATGCTTTTTGATAGAACTTTTAGCAAGTTACAAATGGGACTACTTTGAGTTTTGTATCCTTTTTCTTTCTCCTGCTCACTCACTATGGCCTAGATATATTAGCAGCACATTTAATAGGGAATGGATAAAGAAGTGTAGTATGATATTATTGTGCTCTAAAAAAAGACAATAAGCATGAATACAGATGAAAGGTAAAGCTAAACTAGGAAAACAATAAACAAGACTATAAAAACTAAATAGAATAACCTCATCCCACATTTCCAATTAAGTCTACTCTTGAGATTTAGTGCTATGGACCTTCTTGCTGTTGCTCACTCATGAGTTTTCTTCTGACTCAAGGGCATTTTCACTGACTATCTCTGATTCCTAAGATTCTCTTCCTCTTCTCCCTGTCTCTTGGATTCTCTCGTTTTGAAATCTTAACTAAAGTCCCACCATTGTAACTAAACTACAATAAGCCTTTTCCATTCCCTCTTAATCTTTTTGCCTTCCCACTGAACTCATCATTAATTTATCAAGTATATATTTTCATTGTTTGAATGTTTTCTTCATTTCCATTTTCTGCATCATTAGACTTTGAACTCCTTGAGAGTGGGGACTTTGTTTTGTTTTGCTTTTCTTTGCTTTGCTTCTCTTTGTATCTTTAGTGCTAGCAAAGTTCCTGGAACACAGCAGGCTCTTAATAAATGCTTATTGATGACCTGAGAACAGCAAAATAATATAAATTGAATCTTGAGAAATTAAGATGACCAAACTTGGCCTCAAAGAAGAGTTATAAGGCATCCCCTCCACCATTTTTTTCAGAAGTAGGAGATTTTTGGTATGGAATATTGCAAATAATGTCAAATACTTTGTTAATTTTTAATTTGTTAATTACATGTTAATTTTGCTGAACTAGTTTTTTCCCTGCAATGTTTACTTATTTTTTCCAAGGAATAGCTTTTTACAAGTGGGGAGGAAAGTAGAGATACAGTGACCAAAAAATATAAAAGAAACAACCATCTCTACTCAGGGTGTACATTTTACATCTGCAGAAGTAAACATAGATAATACAAAAGCAAAAAGTATCCATATTTCCTATTTTTGAAAAATAAGATCCATAAGAGGTAAGTGGAGAAGCATTCAGTTCCTGAATAACTAAGTTGCTACAGAGGAAATAAACTAAAATGAAAATATTATAAATCATTTGTGACTTTGGGGAATTATTTGAGCATCAATTGCTGTTCAATAACTTGAATAACTAAAATGACTCCAAGCCCATAAGAAAAAATAAACAAAAAGAGGGAAAAAATACCATAGCAATATAGAAGATTGACACAGTGACTCCTGATAATGGTATAAAATTGTTGAGGCTTATTCATCAGTCACTTAACAAAAATGACACAAACAAATGTATTATAAAATAAAATTTCACTTTTCAGGATTTTTGTCATCCCATACAGATTCCTAAAATGTGACACATCATGAAACAATAGATGTGAAGCTCAAATTTAAATAATGAGCAACAAAAACAAATACAAGAATGAATCAAAATATTGATGAGAAATGGGTGGGGAGTTTACAAATCATCTTCCAAAACCTATAACAGCAGCAACAAGACTGAAACTTCTTGAACCAACATGGGGGGAAAATCAGTAGAGAAAAAGGATTCACATTAAATGAAAAAAATAAAATGTCGTAAGATCTGTAAGACAGATCTCCAAGAGGCTTCCTGATATGATTGACAAAGTGATTAGAACAATGAACTTAGATGAGAGTCAAGTGGCTAGTCTAAATTTACTCATCAATAAAAAGGACTGATTTATCCTATTTATCTCATGGGATTGTTGGAAGGAGGAATACTCTTCTCCCTTGTTCTGCCTACTGACCTCCTTGCCTTCCTTTAGTTTCAACTAAAATCCAGTCTTTTACTAGTCTTCCCCAACTCTGCTAAAATTTAGTGCCTTCTCTGTGTTGTTTCCTATTTGTCCTGTATATAGCTTGTTTGTATATATTTTTTACATGTTTTTGCTCCAATTATAGTGTAAGCTCCTTGAGGACAAGGATTGTATTTTATCTCTTTTTATGTCCCCAGAGCTTACCTCAATGCTAGCCCATAGTAAGGGCTTAATAAACACTGACTGATTTCCCACTTAGTTGACTGAAAGTATATCTTAAAATCATACACAAATATGAGCTATTATTCTTGATTTATAGAATGGAGGTTATAAAGACAAACTTCTCATTATATACTAGTATCTTGAGAATTGGAAATTAAAATTCAATTTGCCAAATATTGAAGTGTCAACCAAAAAAACCAAATAGGGTCATGAAGAGTCAAGAACAACTGAGAAGACTGAACAACCGCAAAAAAAGGATTGCCTGGAGTGACTACAGAACCTGGAGGACAAAAGTGGATATTCTATTAAGAAAAGACAGCATAAATTTGCAGTGAATCTGGTTCATGTGATTATATAACTTTCCTGGCAACAAGCAAATAAGGTTGGTAAAAACAAGTGATGAGGTTAACCCAGCCTTGGTTTTTGTCAGGTTATGAGCAACATATTACAAAGATCAAGGAATTTAAGGTTAGTGAAGACTGTATATTTGAATGAACCAACCAACCAACTTGAGTACCAAACAATTCAAAACAAGTCAGGGAGGAAATTGCTAGGACAAGGATGATGCACTAGGTGTGGTAGAGCTGGAAATTATATTGAGAATGAAGAACTGATCAGACAGTGGGAGAGATGGATGGATAGTCAGTTACAATAAGAAATCGATTATAGCAAGAGCATAATTATAAGTGGTAATGAGACCTAAGATATGGCCAACTCCTTTGATGACTGAAGTGTGGAAGTAAGATTTAAACCATGGGAGTTGAAGAGGTGGATAAATATGGGAGGCCAAGGTATTTGAAGGGACATTAATGCATATATTGAAGTCTGTACACATTGAAGAGTCTCTGAGTATAAGATAAAGGTTTGGAGTTGAGAAAAAGACAGGAATCATAGACTGAAATTCTTGAAAAAAAGAATGATTTAGAATCCTGTAAATTTAATATTTAATGAAATACTTAATGAAAAACAATTAATAAAAAAGGAAATAATGAGAGAGTATGGTGATTTTATATGTGTGTGTGTGTGTATATATATACATATATATATATATATATATATATATGCTTTAAATCAATGACTCAGGATTTATATATACATATATATAAACATACTTGGCAATATGCAAATACATACATATACACATACATATAATGGCCTATTTGATTGATTGGGGAAATTTTATAAAATTTTAAATCAAACACCATTCTCATTTTAGCTATTTTCCCTGATGCTAGGAAAGTTGATTGGCTCCATAAGAATTTAAGTATAGAGATTTAATTCAGTATAGAAATCAGCAGATTTAATTGTTTAGCACAGAAGATACTAAAAGCTTCTCAAAAGCTGACTATTAGGTTGTCAATGAGTCATGGAAGGTTTCAGTAGCTCCTCTGCAATTCCAGGTAAGCATCGCATTTATCTTTGCCATTCCACAAATATTCTACTACATATTACAAGTTAAGAATAATTTTCTATGTCTGATACAACCTTAAAGGCAAAAGTTTCATTGGCAGATAGTTCCCCTTCCTACCCTCTGAAGATTAAAAGGCATGCATATGCATGTATCTAAAGTCATCTCTTGCTTGGTATTACTCCAATGACACTGTTAAACTCTCCAAATATGCAAATTAAAACCCATTCATGCCTGCCCAATCTGTGTGACTCTCATCTGTGTCTTCTCAGAAGTTAAACACAGGAATTCTCCTAACAGAATAGAGAATTGGGAATGAGGAAATTATAAATACAGAATTGGATGAGAAAACTGGACTAGTGAGGTCAAGAGATTTATCCAAGGTCACACAATTTATAAGTGAAGACTTTCACATAATCTTGCATCTTGAGAATACCAATGGGTCACCCCCACTATCTATAGAGTATCCTTCCCTCACCAAATAATCAACTCTTTTAAATCATTTATTTCTTTGATGACATTATTTTATTATATAATATTGTTATACATATTATTATTTCTATCACTTCTGAATAATTCCTTTTTTGTTATATGTTGCTACTTAATCATACCTTTCACTAGTCTATGTACAGCCTTTTGGATGTATTCTCAATTTCAAATCTTCCCAGACTATAATGCTCAATGACTCATGACCATATCATATCAACCCATATTTGCCCCAGCCTATGTAAAGCAAATTTGACCAAGACCAGGATGGTCAAAAAGACAGTATGATATGGTGAATAAAGAGCTAAGTCAGGAAGACTTAGTTATAAATTTTGCTTCAGCAATTTACTAGTTTTGTGATCTTGGGAAAATCATTTAACCTCACTGGGCTGATTTCTTCATGACTAAAATGAGTGACTTGGACCATATGGTTTTCTAAGAACTTTTAAAATTCTAAATCTATGATCCTGTGATCCACAAGATCCAAGCTATATATGAAAGGATCAAATCCCAAGTAAGGTTATACTTAATTAAAAGGTTAGAAATCTCAAAACAAAGATCAACAATCACAAAAGCTAGAAAGTCCAAATCATAGAATAAGACACGAGAACCAGAAGCACCCTAGAAAAGCAATGAAGAGGTAGATTTCTGTTGTCTATTCATGGATATAATGCAAAAAAATGCCTTCTGGTGAACTGTACTGGTACATATCAAGAGGCCAAAAGCAGCCATATTTCATGTAGGACAGGCCTGCTATGGAATGGGTATCTTTGTAGATGTCATCAAATAAAAACAGTACTAAGGATCTATAAGCGTGTACATAGTGTGTTTCTGGGCTAAAGAAAACAATGTTTTGTGATTAAGTAAATCTTGAAAGTGTAACTACTTTAGACCCAGACCCACAACATTATTCTCCGACCAGATTCCTCCTATGCCTCCTTATTCTAGTCTTTATTGACCCTTCTCTACCACCAGGCACACTCCCCAACCCTGGGACTCAAGGCTCCATAAATGTAAGAATATTCTGAGGAGAGGATTCTGGGAAGATGGAAGAGTAGGTAAGAAAAATTCCAAGTTTTTTAGATTTCTCCCACAAACAAGACAAAATAGTACCTCAAGGTGAATGTAAAACAATAAAAATAAACAAGAATCGAATCAGAACAGTAGTCCTCCTGAGACAACTGGAGAAGTTCCAAAGAAAAATTCCAGGATGGATTTTTGGCTCCTGTAAAGTGTGAACACCTACAGCTTAGCTCTGTCTAAATCATAAGTGGTGAGCTCTGGGACTTGGCCTCAGTCACAGAAATTTTCACCTCCTAAACAGTCTGGGGAGTTGAGTGTCTGAAGGGGAAAGACTGAGAGAACCTCTGCTGATATGGAATGCCAGGCCCAGCAATGTTGCTGAATTGCAGCCCTGAGCAAGAAGGTATCAGCATGTCTGATGAGTGCAGAAACAGTAGGACAGGGATTCTGCTTTCTGCTGGCTATAGGCACCTAAAGGAAAGGGGGTAGGTGTGAATTCTTGGTTTTGGTTCCAGATCAGAAGGGAGAACTGAAAGAGGAGCTGAAATATAAGGTGCTATCCCTCATACTCTAGAACTAGAGATGATTACAATAACAAGATCCTATATTTTTTTAAAAATGAACAGGCAAAAGAGAAAGATTTCAATCATAGGAAGTTATTTGGAGAATTGAGAAAATTGGGGTATATCTTCATGGAAAGATACTGAAGTAAAAAAAAAAAGCCTCTCTTATCCGAAAGAGTAACATTAAAAGGTTTCCTACCTAAAAATAATTTTCTTTGAAGAACTCAAAAAGACATCCAAAATCAAATGAGAGCAACTGAGGAAATTTTTTTTAAATTAAGATTAATTCAAGAAACAAGATCATGAAAAGCAAGTTAACCAATAGGAAAAAGAGATCCAGAATCTTATAGAAAAAAATGACTTATTGAAAATTAGAATTGGACAAGAGAAAACCAGTGAAGCTATGAGATCAAGAAATAATAAAACAAAATATAAAAAATGAAAAAATAGAAGAGAATGTGAAACATCTCATAAAAAAAAACAACCAATCTGGAGAAGAGATCAAGAAGATAAAATATAAGAATAATCAGAATATGAAAGATAAAATATAAATAAAAATCTTGATACAATAATGCAAGAAATAGAGAAAAGTATCCTGAAGTATTAGAAGAGAAGAAAGAAGAAAAAAGCCTACTAATCACTTCGTGAAAGAGATCTTATGAGGAAAACCTGTAAGAATATAATAAACTGTCAGATCCCCAGCTCAAGGAGAAACTATTATGAGCAACAAGGGGAAAACATTAAAAAATGATGGATCCAGCCATTTTGGAGAGTGATTTGGAACTATGCTCAAAAAAATTATCAAACTGTGCATACCCTTTGATCCAGCAGTGGGATTACATCTCAATGAGATCTTAAAGAAGGGAAAGGGACCTATATGTACAAAAATGTTTGTGGCAGCCCTTTTTTGTAGTGGCTAGAAACTGGAAACTGAATGAATGTCCATCAACTGGAGAAGGGCTAAATAAATTATGGTATATGAATGTTATGGAATATTATTGTTCTATAAGAAATGACCAACAGGATGATTTCAGAAAGGCCTGGAGAGATTTACATGAACCAATGCTAAGTGAAATGAGCAGGACCAGATCATCATATACTTCAACAACAATACTATATGATGATCAATTCTGTTGGATATGGCCCTTTTCAACAATGAGATGAACCAAATCAGTTCCATTTGTTCAATAATGAATAGAACCAGCTACACCCAGCAAAAGAACTCTGGGAAATGAGTGTGAACCATTACATAGCATTTCCAATCCCTCTGTTTTTGTCTGCCTACATTTTTTTTTCCTTCACGGGTTAATTGTACATTATTTCAAATTCAGATTCTTCTTGTGCAGCAAAAATAATTGTATGGATATATATACATATATTGTATTTAACATATACTTTAACATATTTAACATGTATTGGTCTACCTGCCATCTAGGGTAGGGGGTGGGGATAAGGAAGGGAAAAATTGGAACAAAAGGTTTTGCAATTGTCAATGCTGAAAAATTACCCCTGCATATATCTTGTAAACAAAAAGCTATAATTTAAAAAAATGATGGAGCCATAATTAGAATCACAAAATACCTAGAAGTAGCTATGCTAAAACATAAGTTTTAGAATACTATATATCGAAGAGCAAAAGAACTGGGATTGTAGACAAAAATATCATATCCCGTTGTAATAGTCTTCTCTAAAATGTAATCTTCTCTTCTTGGGGTTTCCTTGGGATCTCTGGAGGCAGCCTTCCTTTCAGTTCAGAAATCACAAGTGCAGCCAGGGATTAAAGTCCAAATCCTTTATTTTCTCTTTCCAAGTCTTTTCTCCTCTCGTGGGGTCCTGGTTAGCTTTCTTAGAGGCCTATCTCTCTCCTTGGTTCTGAGAGTTTAAGCTCCTGCCACCAGTCCTTTGTCTTCTCTATTTCTGCCAGCTTCTTGAGGTATTGCTGAATGTGTGTTAGTTTCTGTGGGGGAGGCAAGAGGACTGCCACCACTTCTCTGGTTTTCCTTCATTCTCCCCGACTGCCCTCTCTGGCTTCTGAATCTCCCCAATGAATCCTGGTTGAGGCTCCTAGCTTATATATCCTCTCTTAAAAGTATGAATCTTGTAGAACTGTAGTAAGTACTAAGTACACGTAACTGAACTATAGAACTGTTAAGTACCATGCTAAAGTAGATAACTATTGTCTCTATCAATTCCACTGACTTAGCACCTTGTTTCAAGTTCTGGCCCATAACATCCAGTAAAGTTAAGCATAATCCTGAACAACCACAACAAAATGAATATTCAATAAATTGCTGGACTTTCAGGATTTTGTTGCAAAAAAGACCTGAATTTAATAGTAAATCTGACATATAAGATAAAGAGAAATAAAACATAAGTTTCAAAGACTAATTACAAGGGACTCAATAAAGACAAATTGTTTACTTTTTATATGTGCAAATATAAAGTGTATTTTAATTGTCATTAGTAATTGGGGAATTCAAAAGAAAAATTGGGGTAGAACTGAATATGATTTGATGCTAAAAAGCAAAACTGTAGGAAAAGGTAAAAAGAATATTTCTACATATGAGATACAAAAGGAAGAACTGACACAGAGGAATTAGATGGGGAAGGAGGGTTGGTAGTTCTAGAACCCTGTTCTAATTGAGAATGCATTAAAGAGGGAAGAATACACCTATATCTAGAAATGTATAAAAGTATTCTAAATTCAGAAAGAAATAGGATGTAAGAAGATAAAGAGAGGGAGGGGATAAGGAAAGGATTTTCAGAGAGAACCCTACTCACATTAAATCAGGGTTAAAGAGAAAACAACATATACATTTAAAAGGGAATAAAAGTTTCCTAAATTTATAAAGAAATAAGAAGGTGAGGTAATGAAATGGAAGACAGTAATAGAAAAGTGTGTCAATTAATGGGATATATATATATATATATATATATACAGAAAGAAAGTGAGAGAAGGAAAGGGGGAGGGGGAGAGAGAGAAAGAGAGAGACACAGAGAGAAAGACAGAGAGAGAAAGAGAGACAGAGAGAGACAGAGAGACAAAGAGAGGAGAGAGAGAGAAGAGAGACACAGAGAGAGAGGAGAGAAGGTTTTAAAAGTATTTCAAATTCAGATAGAAATAAGAGGGCAAGGGAGCAAGGGTCAGGGGAGAGAATAAGGAGGGATTCTTGGAAGGGAGTAGGTTAAGTAATAGGAGGGCAAAGTAGCAGTAGTAGAAGTAAAGCAGAGGAGTCAGAAGAGAGGAAAATAAAAGATACAAAATAATCATAAAGATCAGGAATAGAATTTATTATTTTAAAAAAGAGGGCTTGTAATCATAATCTTAGTTGAAATTAAAGTTAAAATAGATTTAGTAACAAGCCATTCTCCAATTGATAAATGATCAAAGGATATGGACAGACAATTTTCAGATGATGAAATTGAAACTATTTCCACTCATATGAAAGAGTGTTCCAAATCACTATTGATCAGAGAAATGCAAATTAAGAGAACTCTGAGATACCACTATACACCTGTCAGATTGGCTAATATCACAGGAAAAAATAATGATGAATGTTGGAGGGGATGCAGGAAAACTGGGACACTGATGCATTGCTGGTGGAGCTGTGAACGAATCCAACCATTCTGGAGAGCAATCTGGAATTATGCCCCAAAAGTTATCAAACTGTGCATACCCTTTGATCCAGCAGTGTTTCTACTGGTCTTATACCCCAAAGAGATACTAAAGAAGGGAAAGGGACCTGTATGTGCCAAAATGTTTGTGGCAGCCTTGTTTGTAGTGGTTAGAAACTGGAAAATGAATGGATGCCCATCAATTGGAGAATGGTTGGGTAAATTGTGGTATATGAATATTATGGAATATTATTGTTCTGTAAGAAATGACCAGCAGAATGAATATACGAGAGGCTTGGAAAGATTTACATGAACTGATACTGAGTGAAATGAGGAGAACCAAGAGATCATTATACACTTCAACAACAATATTACATGAGGATGTATTCTGATGGAAGTGGATATCTTTGACAAAGAGAAGATCTAGTTCGATTCCAATTGATCAATGATGAGCAGAATCAGCTACACCCAAAGAAAGAACACTGGGAAATGAATGTGGACTATTTTCATTTTTGTTTTTCTTCCCGGGTTATTTTTACCTTCTGAATCCAACTCTTCTTGTGCAACAAGACAACTGTATGGTTCTGCACACATATATTGTATCTAGGATATACTATAACATATTTAACATATATAAGACTGCTTGCCATCTAGGGAAGGGGGGTAGAAGGAGGGAAGGGAAAGGTCAGAACAGAAGTGAGTGCAAGGGATAATGTTGTAAAAAAAATTACCCATGCATATGTTCTGTCAATAAAAAGTTATATAAAAAATAGATTTAGTAAAAAGAGAAAAATAGGGAAAGTACACTATATATCTATAATATTAATGAATACTGTTTTGGAGTATATGAGATAACTAGACAGTATAAGGATGTTATTATATAGGAAATGAAAACAACTGTTCCTTATATATCTTGAACCCTCACCAAGTATACTGCTTTTCTGCCATCTTCTACCCATGTCATTCCTTTTATCTTCTTATGTCCCTCTCCTCTCCAGTTTCTACCTCTATTTCCAAGAATAATAATCCAAATCAGCACCATTATTCTTGGGAATAATAAACCATCAATTGTCTTATGGCTATACTAAACTATTCCCTTGACTTCCCAGTCCAAAATAATTTTCTCAAGCAACAATAACTCCACATATGTTATCTTGCTCTATTAAAATTTAAGCTCCTTGAGATTAGACTTTTATATTTTTATCTACAGTGCTAAGCACACAACATAATACATAGTAAATGTTCAATGCTTTTTTATTCACTCATTCAAAATGGAAAGATTGATGACCTCATTCACTTTTGTAGAAATTAATTAAGTACCTGACTCTCATCTAGGTGTTAAGAACCAGATCCTCCTCAGCTTCATCACTGGCTAACATGAAGTTAGCCTACCTGCTATAGGGAATCATTTATATATATATATATATATATATATATATATGTATACTGATTTTTTCCATTTTGTTACATAATGTACCATATTTCTGCTACTCAATTTACTTCACTATTTATTTTTATGTGCCAAGTAGTATGCTAGAAGCTAGAATATGAAAACTAAGTAATCTCTTCTTTCAAGAAAACTTTTCGCTACTACAGATACAACATGTATACAGATAATTTGATGACAGGAGCAACAATTATTGAGTAGTCCTCAATCTTGGAAAAAGCTAAGGATTCTAAGGAGCTGAATTGAAGATGGAATGAATTTTAAGCTTGGGGATGGATAACTTTTCAGAGGCAGAAAATGGAATGTTGACTTTGGGAAATGGTCAGTAGCACAGCTTATCTGGAATGAAGAGTAAAAGAAAAAAAATAATGGAAGAGGGAGGAGGTAGAAAGGCAGTCCAAAACAAGATAAGGAAGAGCCTTAAACATGATTTATAAATATATTTTGTATAAGAGACAATAAGGAGCCCCTGATGGTATGTCATTTTAATTGCCTACCCTTTTTAAGTAGCAAACAGTAGTTAGTTTATAAGTTATCATGCATCCCAAATGGTAAGAAGGAAATTCTAAGAAGAAAGGAAAACATTGTTTGGGACTGTGTCCAGCAGTTATTTAAACTTCTATTTAAGTGGCTCATCTTTCTTACTCTGCATAATTATTGCAAAACTAATTCCTGTCCATTGCATCTTCAATGTATATTTTATAACCATTGGGAAAACTAATGCCACTTTAGCCAAAGTTAAATGTTTGTGCATGCTCTGTGCAAAGCCATCCATATACTAGGCTGACAACTCATCTGTTATATGCACTGAATATAATAAGGATTCTTGAATTTATTACTAAGTTTTAAAGCTTCAGTTCACATTGGGTAAACAAAGGTTAGAATTTCATAATTCCTCTTAGATTTCATTCTATCTTTTTGTTTGTTTTCTAGGAAAGTTGTTACAGGACTTTGAAAAAGTAGCACTTTATAGACAATGTATTTTTATCATGCAGAGAAGAACTTCTTTGTTTCAGTCCATGAAAACAGAGGTATTAAAAGAGTTCACGAATGAACCCAGGATCTATATGGCAGGCAAATTTTTGCTGAGCTTTGAGGGTATTAAATAAATCATTAACTTTAATATATGCTTACTCATCATACCAGGAAATCAAATCAAAGTCCTGAACCAGAGCTGGCAATCTCTCGGGCATTAAAGTGCAAAGCATAAACATTGGATCCATAATAGAGAGACAGACACTTAAGCTGTTTCTATGAATTTAAATATGGCTCACTCCTATGTCTCCCATCAAAACTATAAATGTGACTTACTAAATCTTTCCAATTTATCAGCATTAATAGTCATCTTCTCTTCATGATCCCTTTAGTCAGCCATGAAAATGAACTTGACACCTGGAAGAAATTAAAGTGGCCATGGACAAGTACAAATGTTAATCAAAATAGAAAGTGTGACCCATTATTCTTATTCTTCAGTTCTTCAGGCCATTGATACTCATGGCTAGAGTTGCTAACTCCTTAAGAGAGAAGGAATAGACTTCAAAGTGGCCATGAAGAATTTGAGGAAATTGATCAACATAATAGGATGATTTCAGCAAGAGTTCAAAGGCATACCCTTAGGACTAAGTGTGCAAGATGCAGCATAACCACACAGACTCAAATGTAGCAGTAAGGTAGAATTTAATACCTAACTCAGATATCCTGCATCATGGAATGTGAAAACCTTGTGTTTTTTGAACTAGGGGGAAAAAAATAACACCTGAATCTGTGTAAATGCCTTACCTGGGCAAATCTAGAGGCTGGTTAGGGTTTGGGCTTGTTGTAGAGTCCATTCAGATACTGCTCAATAGTTCCAAAGTCATGAGAAGATCACTGGTCAGATTGAGAACCTCTCCCAGAGGTATGGCCCTAGGCAAGGGACAACCATTGCAGCTAGGATCCCAACTCCTGAAATTTCTTAAAATGGATGTATATGCCAGGGATTTAATGAGGCAGAGGGAGAATAAGAAGATATCAGGGAATACTCTGAGTGTACCTATCTATTATTTCTCCTAAGCAATGTGACACCCCAATGTCCCAGGAATTAATTCACTTACATCTACTATGTAGTGAAGTTTTCAGACAAGCTCCCAGGAATCCTGCTGTGATCCTGCGACCTAATGTTTGATCAGGAGTTTTTTCCTTATTTGTAAGGAATTAGTACTAATTTTGGTTTCTTCTTCTTTCCAGATAGATTTATAGAAAAGAAGGGTGGAACATTCATATTACTATATTGTCAAAACCAGAGAACTCTAAAACTAGAAATCATTGCAAGAGAATTATATGTCAATTTTTATGGCAATTCTATTTTCCAATCATAGTAGGAAGGCACTATAGGAATAGAATGCAAAGTCATTCTTGAAGCTAAAAAGTTTGCAGTGTTGGAGTTTAATGGGAATTTTCTTTGAAACAAACTAATCCAACTCTTTCACTTCACAGGTGGAGAAACTAAATCCTAGACAGAGAATTTGAGCCAATGTCAAAGCTAAGATTCTAGTCCAGGGCTATCTTTATTCTTTTCTTATTATTCTGTCCTCCAATCCTAAGTAAAAAGGATGAATATTCTGAGTCCTATTAGAAGGAACACTGAACCTAAAAAATTTTCAGCTGTGCCAGTCCCTTTAGAAATAGGTCAGCTAAAGTACTGTCAGCTAAAGGACTGATGTAAATCAGTCCATAGATAACAGGATAAATAGTAAACACAAGAGAAATAGTAAATCCTTCTTTGCTCTTTCTTCCTACCTATTTAAAATTGCAAAAATGTGACCAATGACTCATAAATAAAAGCTTCTGGTTAACACATAGTGGGTTCAATCCCAGTGGATTCTCATAAATCAGTCTTTTTGATTGCTGTTCCCATTTGTGGTTTTCTTTTGGCACATTAGAATTTGGCTCAGGTCTCCCCAAAAAAGGAAAAGGGACCTTCTTCTCCACTCAAGTAAACCGCATTTTACCTTGTGCACTCTTCCAAACCAAACAAGTGCCTATCCTTCCAACTTAAGCCATGTGGTTTAGTAGAAAGAATACAGAAACTGACATTTAAAAGATCTGGCTTAAATTTTTCTACTTTTCAGTTAAATGTCCTTGGACTAGTCATAACTTTCAGAGCCTTAGTTTTCTTTGTAGAAGACTATGATATTGAGTTGGCTTGATAGCCAGGAAGTCCCACCTCTGACTGTGATCTGGGGCAATACTCAGACCATAAGTTTCTGAGAAGATAACCTGCAAAAATCAAAACCTACTAGATAAAACTATGTAAAAACATACTAGAGGAAGTTTTCTCATCAAGAAGTTCTAGTCCTAACTTCTGTTAATAACTATCCTATCTCACAGCCTCAAAGCATCATGTGAATGGGAATCTAGCTGTCACATAAAGGAAAATCTGCCTATTCTTATAGTTAGAAAATTGTCTGTGCCTCAGTTCTTCATGTACAAAGAAATGAAAGCAGAGGAATCTGAACATTTGTTTTCTAAAGCATCTCTCCAAGTTCCAGTTTGAAGAAGGGATGTGCAAATTGAATAATCCATTTTCTTCCAAGCATGAATGTTAGCACTATTTGTCCAGTTGAATATTTCCCCAAAACCCTCAAGCAAATTCTCTTGAGTCATGCTGTCTCTTGCCAAGTCCAAGATAAAAGTTTCCATATGACACATGGCAATAGATAAACTTTTTCCTTCTTGTCCTACACTTTTCTGTTTCTGTTCCTTTGCCAGTCTTTGAGGAACTTTGAGTAGTTCCTTGATTTCTGACTTCTCTGTGTTTTGAAATTCAATTTCCTTGCCAGACAATATTCAGGCAAAGACAAGAGGTCTACTTTTAACTGTAGTCTGGTGTTTGGATGGAAACTGTTCTGTCTTTAAAATTGCTTATAGGCAGCCAGGGCACTGGGTTCCCATAGCTAATTTTCAGTCTATTTGCACCCCATATCACTTTTCTCTTGGTTTCCAGACATACCCTATGAGAGCATCCTTGGACTAAGACTAAGTCTCTATATCCTGCTATATAAAATGGGGCTACTGCTTTGGGACTTGGCTCATGAAAAGGAAAAATAAAGTGAAACACACCAGTCCCTTGTGTGAAGCATCCATTAAATTACAATAATGGACTTGGGGACAGGGGATAACTTTCAATTATAACATTCATGAGGTTTTTTTTTTCTTGTTTTCATGTAGTATTATTTATTGATGTCTATAGTAGCAACTCTATATCTGTACATTCAAACCCTACCTAAATTGTTAGTAGTGAAGAAGTAGTTGGGAAACAGGAGGGAAAAGGGAGATTGGTATTAGGAGAGTTGTTGTTGAAGGAAAGAAGCAGCAAAGGAGGAAGGAAAGAAGGGAGGGAGGGAGGGAGGGAAGGGGGAGGGAGGAAGGGTGGAAAGAAGGAAGGAAGGAAGGAAGGAAAGAAGGAAGGAAGGAAGGAAGGAAGGAAGGAAGGAAGGAGGGAGGGAAGGAAGGAAGGAAGGAAGGAAGGAAGGAAGGAAGGAATGAAGGAAGGAAAGAAGGGAGGGAGGAAGGGAGGAGGGAAGAAGGAAGGAAAGGAGGGAGGGAAGTAAGGAAGGGAGGAAGGGAGGGAAAGAAGGAAGGAAGGAAGGAAGGAAGAAAGAGAGGAAGGGAGGAAGGGAGGAAGGGAGGAGGGAGAGAGGAAGGAAGGGAGGGAAGGAAGGAAGGAAGGAAGGGAGGAAGGGAGGAAGGAGGGAGGGAGGAGAGAAGGAGTCTTCCAATTGATCAATTCCAGGCCAGCTTTACTCACAGAGATTGTTGTTTGTCCTTCATTCTCAAAGAGGACCATATCATCAGGGAGGTGATGACATGGCATGTAAGTGAATTAGATTTCAGTGAGGGAGGGCTGGGCAAGGTCACCTGCTTCACTTTCCCCTCCAGAGCCATCTGAGTCTAGTTGCCAGATGTAGGTCAGGATGACTGGAGATGGCCCTGGATGAAATGGGAGACCTCCACCTTTTTAAGCTAAGGTCTTCAACAGGTCTAATTTTGGCTAAGCCCTGCACTACATTCAGTGATTACTGGGCTTGAATCCTAACTCTCATACTCTATATGAAAGACAGAAGCTTCTAATCTCTGTCTTGGTTTCTTCACCTATAAAATGAAGGGATGGTACTATATGATTCATAAGATTTCTTCCAGATATGATGCCGTTATCCTCTGAACTTTATTGTGAAGCATGATGCTGATTGATTTGTCATCATACAACAGTTAATTCCAGAGGAACGATGTTTTCAGTGGACAATTCAAAAAATAATAGATAAATGACATTTCTATTATTAGAACAATAGGTGAAGTTTCTATGCTGATCTAAGGTTTGCAAAGATCTTTATATCACTTCAAAGTTTGCAAAGGACTTTTCAATTGATACATCATCCATTTGCTTAGATGATCTTATTTTAGCACCATAAAAACACGTGAAGTTGATATTTCAAATGAAGAAATGGAAGTTCAGAGAAACAATATGACTTTCCCCATAATTTGCTGTTATTGTTCAATTTGTTGTTTAATCCTTTCAGTACTAACTCTTCATGACTCCATTATTGGTGGGGGTAAAGAAGGTAAGGGAAGAAAGGGTTTAAGTGACTTGCCCAGCTGGTAAATGTCAAGAGTCCGAGGCCAAATTAGAACACAGGTCCTCCTGACTTTAAGACTATTGCTCTATCTACTATACTACTGAACTGCCCCACATGGCCTGATTCAGGGATTTTTTGTTTGTTTGATTTGTTTTGTTTTGGCAACATATTGAAATGATTTGCCTTTTCCTTTTCCAGCTCATTTTACAGATGAGAAATTGAGGCAAATCGGGTTAAGTGACTTTCCCAGGGTCACACAGCTAGTAAGTGTCTGAAGATTTGAACTCAGGAAGAGGAGTCAATTCAAGAAGAGAAGTCTTTCTGACTCCAGGCCTAGCACTCTATTTACCCTGCCACCTACCTGCCCTTTCCTATAATAACACACCCAGTAAGTGCCAGAGATGGGACATAAATTCAGATTTTTACTGACTTTGAGTTGACCACTATGAATTACAGAACAGTGAAGTTTACAATTTGCAGTGACTTACAATTTCACAATGGAGTCTAGTGGTTCTGTATTACTGATATAATTTCTAAATAGTATTGAACATGACTTTATACAAAGCATGCCTTGCAGAATTTTATGGTTTTTAAAGTACAACCTAATTACAAACATAAGCTAAGTTTCTATTTTAGGTAAAGTCTGTGTTTGGCTTATAAAAGAAACAATAAGAAATAGTCTATCCTTTCCAAGAGCTTAAGTTTTCATACCTATTGTCTTATTTGATCCATCTATCTTGAAATTTCTAATCACAGCTTCTAGAACAAATCTAATCATTCTTCCACAGTACAGTCCTTTAAATACTTGAAAACAAAGCCATTTTTTTCATCAAAGTAAACATTACCAGCTCTTTAGCTAATTGTTTAAAGTATATTAGTTATTTTCTTTTGAATGTCTCAGCTTGTCAATGTCCTTCTTAAAATCTGATGCCTACATGTATAATGTATATCAAATTGCTTGCATTCTCATGAGGGAATGGAAAGAGGAGGAGAGGAGAGAATTTGGAGCTCAAAACTCAAAGAAAAATAAATCTTTTTATTTACATATAATTGCTAAAAATAAAATTTCAAAAATAGATAAATAAAATGTGGTGCCCAAAAATGAACACAATCTTCCAGAAAGGCTTTGATTAGGGCAGTGTATGATGGGCCTCTTTCTTGATACTGTTTGGTTTTTGGTTTTGTTTTTGATGTGACCTAAGATTATATTAGATCTTTTAGGTACTTTTAGGTACTTGGGTACATATTACTTTTAGATAATATGACAATAATATGTCATATTACCTCAATTAGCTTGTAGTCCATTAAAACTCTTAAGTTTATGAATAATTATATAGCCATGTCTCTCCTTTCCAGTATTGGTACATTTGGTTTATTTTAACCAAAGTGAACATTCTCCCAGTTAAATTGTATCTTGTCACTTTTGGTCCATCCTTCTAGCCAATTGTGATCATTTGGGATCTTCATTCCAATACTCTAGTGATTTGCTGTTCCTAAAATGAAAGCATCTGGATTCAAATTTTGCCTCTGAAACCTCCTTTATTATCTTGAACAAGTCCACTTCAACTCCCTGGGTTTCAGCTTCCTCATCCATAAAATGAGATGTTTGTTCTCGATGTCCTCTCACGTCCCTTCCAGTCTTATATCTATGATCTTGTGATGCTCCTTTATTCAGGTTATCTTCATATTTAAAACACAGGATCAAAACCTTCTCATCTATTTTTTATACAAATCACTGATAAAAATGTTCAAGTACAAGATGTTTAGATAATACATTAGAGGGCTCCCTCTTAGTGGAAGTCAATCCATTTATGATAATTCTCTGAGTACAATTGTTCATCTATTTCCAACCTTATTTGACTATGCTATAATCTAACTCATGTTTTTTATCTTCTCCATAATACTAACGTGAAAGATTTTGCTGATATTTAAATGTCTCATCTATAACATTTCCTGAACTGTCAGCTAGTGATCTTCATAACCCAGAATGAGGTGCCTATGTGAGATTTGGTTGGATGATGGAAGAGAGAAGCTAACTATTCCTTCTTTTGAAGCACCCTCCCTTGGCATGGAGCGTCACGACTTTTCAAGTCACTTCCTTTTTCATCTCATTTGAATGGGAGTTTAAAAGGGGGGAAAGAATAAAGTTCTGTGACAGGGGTATGGCTGGAACAGAAGAGAAAGGTAAGGGAACAGACCTTAAATCAATCATGGAGCATAGGTACAGAGCACATACTTGTTCTATTACTCTATTCTATGCTTATTCTATTATTTTTATTTTTGTAAGTAGTTAAAAAGGGTAATTATACTTTGCTGAAAGTTACCAAAGGCAATGCATTAATTTCAATACTTTACATATATAAACTGAATATCAGAGATGAAAAAGGCCACATGATAAAGAAATAAAAGAAACAAGAAAGAAATTATTTTCAGATATTTATATAAGGGGAAAGTTCCCTTTAAGAGTTCTATTTCCAAGGGATACAGAGGATCACAGAAGAAAAAAATGGCAAATTTTCTTTCATAAAATCAAAAAAGTATTACTCAAAAATATACAAAGCAACAAAGACTAAAAGAGAAACAATTAACTGAGGAAAATGTATCAAAATTTTCTAATAAAGGTTGAATTTCCAAGATACATAAGGAACTGATTCAAAGATGTGTGTGCATGTATATATATGTATGTATGTATGTATGTATATGCTTGAAGAAGTGCCATTACCCAAATGATGAATGATCAAAAGATATGAAGAGAGTTCTCAAGGGAAGAATTCCAAGTTTTCCACATACATACAAAACACTATAAATTAAAGAGCTGCCTGTTAAAATATCTCTTAGGTTCTACCTCAGACCCATCAGATTAGGAAAGCTGATTTTAAAAAATGGCAAATATAAGTAGACAAAAGGAAAACAAGCACATTGATGCATTGTGAAAGAGCTGTAAATTGGTATGACTATTCTGGAAAGCAATTTGAAACTTTACCCCAAAATTAGTAAATTGTGCATATCCTTTGATCCAGGAATGCTTCTTCTAGGCAAATACCACTAAAGATATCAGAAAAATGAAAAAGACTCATAGGCATAAAATTATTTATAACAACAGATTTTTTTGGTGGAACTAGAAACAAAAGGAATATCCATTAATTGGTGAATGGATGAACAAATTATAATACATAAATGTAACAGAATCTTATTGTTTTTTAAGAAATAATGAAAGGCATAGTTTCAAAAAAACCTAGTAAGACTTTTATGAACTTGTTACAGAATGAAGTGAGCAGAACCAGGAGAACAATTATAACCATAATATCAATATATGTTTGAAACACTTAAGAACCCTGATCAATGCAAGGATCAAACATGATTCCAGAGGATAGATGATGAAAAATGTTACCTATCTCTTGACAGAGAGGTGATGGGCTAATTTGTAAAATACAACACATTTTTGGACAAGATGAGAATTTTTTTTTGTTTGACTGTATTTGTTAGATAGTCTTCATTTCTGTTTTCCCAATGAAGTTGCGATGGGGTTGATTTAGAATTCCTTGAAAACAGGGAGTTTTTTTTTTCCTTTTTTATATTTCTAACATATAGCCCAGGTTATGGCATATAGTAAGTCAATGCTTACTGGCTAAATGACAAATTTGCATAGCATACCCTAAGATTCAGTCCTAATAAAGAGTTTGAATTCAGAAGCTTCATTCCCAACCCAGACTCAAAGAGAACCTGACGATCAGGACATACAAACCAAAGAATATAACATTGATGCAGAATTTGACCTAGACAGCAATCAGTAAAGATTCACTTCTATTGGGAGCACTCTTCTCCTTTTATTTCCCTCCTTACTCCTGTTCCATATGAGTAGTCATCCAAAACTACTTTTTCTTTTACTCTTTATACGGCTAAGATGAGATAGGAGTAACCAACTATTTTCCTTCCATTTTCATCAGATCTCACCATCTATTCTGACATTGAACTTTTGATTTCAGAGCAAGACCTGAGTCCAAATTCCAATCTCAGACATTTACTAGTGATGTGACCTTTGACTATCCTCATCTGTAAAATGGAAGTAATAATAGCACCTACCTCCCAAGGTTGTTATGAAGAGAAAATGAGATAATATTTATAGAATACTTAGCATCATACATGACACAATCAGAAAGGACTTCCATTGCACTCTCTCTTTCTGCTTTCATCTTCTTAGACGTAGAAAGACCACGTATTCTATTCAAGCCATAAATCCTATATAGTATGTAAGCCTGCTAATGTAAGTCATTTCTAGCATCAGTCTCAAGAAGTTAGTTGGAAATTTAGGGATTGAAATTGACTATTTTTCTAGAATTGCACTGGATCCAATTCAGGTGCAATCCAATTTCATTCTTGCTCTGATTAACTGGATGTTTTTTTGGCACGTAGTATTTAAAAATAGATTTCCCATCTATGGAAGATATTTTGGTATTTAGTCCTACTCTTATGACCTCATTTGGGATTTTCTTGGTAAAGATACTGGAGTGGTTTGCCATTTCTTTCTCCAGTGTGCAGCAGTGTGGTTTATTAAGAAAGAAGAGAGATTAATTTATTAATATACTCTCTTATTAAATGGGCATATAGATGACATAATAGGTAAAGTACTAGGCCTGGCTCGAGAAGATTGATCTTGAGTTCAAATCTGGACTCACCCACTTACTTGCTTTGTGATCCCAGGCAAGTCATTTAACCCTGTTTGCCTCAGTTTGTCCATCTGTAAAATGAGTTGGAGAAAGAAATGACAAACCATTCCAGTGTGTACCAAGAAAACTTAAAATGGAGTCATAAAAATTGGAAATGACTGAAAAACAATTGAACAATAACAATCTTATTAAATATCTAATATCTCAAGGGTTTATGGAACTAATTCTGAAAATAAAGTTGCTTATTTAATTTGAAGAGTCAAGAGGAGCTCAGAGAATAGTGTTGTGTCCTGCTTTCTAGAGCCACCAAGTTGGGGTGGCAAAACGTACTGTTGCTTTCCAGAGTCCTCACACGAGGGTGATTAAAATATCCTGCTTTCTAAAGCCCTCAAATTGAGGTGACAAAACATACCATTGCTTTCTAGAGCCCCCACACTGGGGTGATTAAAATATAACTTCCTAGTGGAGAAGTGATGAGGCGGGACTCCTGAGGATGGTGGAAAAATGGAGTCGGTTTATTTCAAGGACTTTCCCCTTTATATAATATAACAAAAACAACACTGCATACATGGGATCACATAAACAACTTGCTATTGTATGTAGTTTGCCACCTGGTATCTCTGTTTCAATCTCAACACAGGTTGTCACCGCCCCTGGCTTCTCAGGAAGACTGAGAGACCTTAGGGGAGATGGGGAGCCAAACCAGGCAATGTTAGCAGATTCCCTCTGGGCTGAAGGGTCTTATACCTCACCTAGAGTTTCCTCACTGACTGTGACCCTTTACAGAATAGAGTCAGAAATAAAGTAGAGAATTGCTAGAGATTCATAAATTAGTAGTATAAATTATTATTAGTAGTGATAGCAAGGATTATTATTATTACTAATGATAGCTAACATTTATATAGTGCTTTAAGGTTTTCAAAATGTTTATTAAATGTGAGGACCAGTTGGGAGCCTATTATAATCCAGGCAAAAGATGACAATACCTAGAACTAGGATTGTTAGCAATGTTTGTAGAGAGAAATTATTTGGCAGTGAGAAATATAGAAATAGAATTGACGTGTTCAATGATGAATTAGATGAGGAGGACGAGAAAGAGAGAAGAATGAGGAATGGCTCAGAATTTTTAAGAACAAGTGACTCAGAGGATGATTGTACCATAAACAGAAATCGAGAAAGGAGAAGAGCAATTTTTGCAAATAATGTAAGGTCCATTTTAGATATTAGAATTTGAGGTTTCAGTGGAACATCCAAGTGGATATGTCTAGTAGGCAATTGGAAATATTAATATGGTGCTCAGGGTGCTAGAAATATATTTTGGAGTCATCTTAGAAGTGATTGTTGAAACTTTAAGAAGGAATAATGTTGACAAAGGAGCAAATTTGGAAGTGGCATAGTGGGTGGAGTGTTGGACCAGGAGTCAGAAGAGTTGAGTTCAAATCAGACCTCAGACACTCATTAGTTGTGTGACTGGAAAAATCACTTAATTTCTGCTTTCTTTTTTTATTTTTGAGGGGTTTTGAGAGGATAAGTGAGATAATATTAGTAAAAATTCTTTGAAAACCTTAAAACAGCACAAGTACTAGCTATTTATTTATTATTTCTTGAGGAGAGAACTTAGCAATAGGCTGGCATAGAAGGAAGGAAGAGCAAAAAGAGGTCAGAAGAAAGTTTCTTCTGACAATTTACAGAGAACACAAAATCAGAAATGTATAAGGAGAACCAAAGTGGTTAGAGAAACTGAGGGAAAAGAATCTGTTAAGAAAAAAAAGAAGTATAGTGGCTAAATGCAGGATGAAGATGAAGAAAAAGGAGGAGCAAAATCTGACTCAAAGTTTTTAAACACAGATGAGTTACTGGGGTAATAGTGGTTGACAAAACTTGGAAAGATAGCTAAAGAATAGGATGATTGAGTCAAAATTCAAAAAGATCATGACAAGTTAGAAACTGAGAGAAAGCTAATAAGATGCAGTTATAATGGGGAAAAACCCAGAATCTTGTGTTGGGGCTCAAAAATCAACTTCTAAAGTATTTAAAAGTATAGGACATATAGATATGATAGATAATCAGTGTATCTGATAAAGATTTGGAACTACAAACTTAGTATGAATCAACATATCACCAGTTGTTTACCCCTTCACCTCTCCTTTCCTGTCCCACTTTATATGGGTTCTACCCACATTAGAATCTAAACTTCTTGAAGCAAGACCTGTCTTGTTAAGAAATGCATCCCTAAAGCAATAAACCGGCAAAACATTTTTACATTCAAAGGTTCTGATAAAGACCTCATTTCCAAAATATATAAAGAATTGATTCAAATTTATAAGATATCAAGCCATTCTCCAATTGATAAATGGTCAAAGGATATGAACAGACAATTTTCAGACAAAGAAATTGAAACTTTTTCTAGTCATATGAAAAGGTGACCCAAATCATTATTGATCAAAGAAATACAAATTAAGACAACTCTGAGCTACCACTACACACCTCTCAGATTGGCTAAGATGCAGGAAAAGATAATGTTGAATGTTGGAGGGGATGTGGGAAAACTGGGACCCCAATGCATTGTTGGTGGAACTATGAATAGATCCAACCATTCTGGAGAGCAATTTGGAACTATGCTCAAAAAGTTATCAAACTGTGCATACCCTTTGACCCAGAAGTGTTACTACTGGGCTTATATCCCAAAGAGATCTTAAAGGAGGGAAAGGGACCCACGTGCAAAAATGTTTGTTGCAGTCCTTTTGGTAGTGGTTAGAAACTGGAAACTGAATGGATGCCCATTAATTGGAGAATGGCTGAATAAATTATGGTATATGAATGTTATGGAATATTGTTGTTCTGTAAGAAATGACCAACAGGATGATTTCTGAGAGACTTGGAGAAACTTACATGAACTGATGCTAGTGAAATGAGCAGAACCCAGAGATCATTATATACGGCAACAACAAGACTATATGATGATCAGTTCTGATGGACGTGGCTCTCTTCAACAATGAGTTGATTCAAACCAATTCCAATTGTTCAGCAATGAAGAGAGCCATCTACACCTGGAGAGAGGACTATGGGAACTGAGTGTGGACCACAACATAGCATTTTGACTCTTTCTGTTATTTGCTTGCATTTTTGTTTTCCTTCTAAGGTTTTTTTCTTTCTAGATCTGATCTTTCTTGTGCAGCAAGATAACTGTATAAATATGTATAGATATATTGGATTTAAACATATTTAACATGTATTGGACTACCTGCCATCTAGGGGAGGGAGTGGGGGGAAGGAGGGGAAAATTTGGAACATAAGGCTTTGCAAGAGTCAATGTTGAAAAAATTACCCATGCATATGTTTTGTAAATAAAAAGATATAACATTAAAAAAGAGATGCATCTCTAGTACTTGAAATAATGCCTGGCATATAGTAAGCCCTAATACATACTTTATTGATCTCCCTATCTTTCTTCACACCACTTGTAGATTTATCTTTTTAGTGAAAACTTCTTTTCAAGTCATGTCTTTACTCATAAATCCTCATTGGTTATTGAATAGATTCCAAATTCCTGATGCTAAAATTCAAGAGTCTCTAGAATCTCTTTCTAACCTTTGCTCCTTCTAGACTTCTTCACTCATCCTATGCTCCTTAGCCCTTACAGCACCTGAAGTTATCCGTTGTCCTTTTTTCACAAACTCCTTAAATTAAAATAATAACAACAATTGTTTATATACTTTGCCTCAATTTTCTCTCCTCCTTCTCACCTGAACCTGGGATTTCCTCACTGGAAGATTTTCTATCTGTTTTTCCATATAATCTACTCAAAGAACAGTTGTGGAATGATTTTGACCAAGTACCAAGAGTTAAAAGGATTTTTTGTTTTGCTTCTCACTCTTCTGCTGTTGGTGCAATTTAATTATTATCTTGTATTTCCCTCACCTCCTTTCATTTATTTTAACTGCTCTGAGAGTTAATGACTTGCTTTATATATGAAAGACATTCCTGGCATAGTCACTATAGTCACTATTCCTTCACAAGCCAGTTTTATTGTTTTTTATTTTGTTTGTCTCTTGGTGGGCTTTGTCTTTTCTTTTCTTTTACAGAAAAGGAAAGCTTAACAATGTAGCCAAGGTTTCACTCAGAGTTGGGAGTAGCTAGCTAGATTGGAAGCATTGATCTCCTCTGTGCCCTTTGCAAGTTCTATTTCAAGGTTATGGTGCAGCTCCATTAATGGGACAGTACAAAAGCTGCCGAATACAGCTCTGGGGGAAGCAGCTTCATTTATCACATTCATAAATAACAAATAGAGATAGATGAGTAGGACCTGGCTCTTGAGCAAAGGGAGCAGTGCCATTAAATCTCTCCCTATTGAAAATCTCTTTATCCCCTCCTTCCCTGACCACATCCCTCCCCTTTCCCCCTTGGCCCCCCAAAAATAAAAGATCCCTAGGTGTTTGCTAGTCAGGTATTGACTTTGGAAGACAAATATTGATTCTGACTGCCCATTGGCTTTTTCATTAATAACTTCAGCTCCCAGACACACATTCTTTTCTTAATGACTTTGCCTAAACTTTTAACCTCCCCCTACCCTTTTGGATATTGGAGCAAAAAAACACACCAGTGCTCTATGCGCAACAGCTTCTTCCATCAGAGGGCACTACATCAAGCAGTTCAGAAGGAAGGCGTCTGCTACTCGGGAGGCTTCCCCTGGGAGTCTGGGATGGCAAGGCTGCAGGTAGGAATGACGGCCAGGAGCTCAGCCCCCTGCCCCCCAGGACCTTCCAGCAGCTCCACAGCAGATAAATTTTTGGAGATTTCAGCCCAGAAGCCGAGGCAGGGTTCTGGATCAAGACAGCAAATGCTCCCAGGGGCTCCTGAGACAAATAGTGGGGTACAACAAAGAGGACAGAAGAGCTTCAAACCGGTCCCTAACTCCTAGGGCTCTAAATTAAATCGGCTGAACTGCCCTCTCCTCTTCTCCCCTATTCCTTCCCTTCCCCATTTTTTCTATGGAAAGGGATAGCGTTTTTTAAAAGTACATACAGAAATCCAACACCACAGACAACCTACCCTTAAAAACAGATTTAAAAGGAAGAAAACTTTTGTTATTATTAGGTAGCAGTGAGATCGAGGTGGGGATGGAGAAGAAGAGAAAACTTTTCCTTACCATTGAGTTTTGAAAATATTCTTTGAAGAAGTGATTCAAGGCAGTTCTAATAGACTTGTGATGGAAAGAGCCATTGACATCCAGAGAGAAGACTATGGAGGCTGAATATGAATCACAGCATATTCTTTTCACCTTTTTTGTTTTTGTTTGTTTGATTGTTTTTTCCCTTTCTCATTTTTCCCCCTTTTGATCTGTATTTTTTTCATGGGTGGCATGATAAATGTGGATAAATGTTTAGAAGAATTGCACATGTTTAACCTGTATTGGATTACTTGCTGTCCAGGGAGGGGGGAGATGGAAAGAGTGGAAGAAAAATTTAGAACACAATGTTTTTCTGGGATGAATGTTGAAAACTATCTTTGCCTATATTTTGAAACATAAAAGACTATCATTTTTAAAAGAAAATATTCAAGCATATTATTTTTACCT
Organism: Sarcophilus harrisii; assembly: GCF_902635505.1. Lineage (NCBI taxonomy): Eukaryota > Metazoa > Chordata > Mammalia > Dasyuromorphia > Dasyuridae > Sarcophilus > Sarcophilus harrisii. The sequence continues at coordinate 530,128,704 of NC_045428.1, forward strand.
TTTGTTGCTGTTTCCTATTTTTCTTTCTCATGTTTTTTCTTTTTTGATCTGATTTTTTTTGCATAGCATGCCAAGTATGGAAATATGCTTAGAAGAATTGTACATGTTTAACCTATATAGGATTGCTTGTTGTCTTGGAAAGGAAGTAGGGAGAGAAAGGGAGAAAAATTTGGAACACAAGGTTTTGCAAAGGTGAATGTTGAAAACTATCTTTGCATGTATTAAAAAATAAAATACTACTTAAAAGAAAAAAGAAAATGCACATTCAAAACAACTTGATGGTATTGTATTCTCTCTCTCTCTCTTTAGCTTTCTCTTTCTTCAAGTTCTTAGAGCAACCAGCTCTTTCAAATCCATACATCCTTCTCAGATCCTTTTTCTCTTAAGTAGTGATGGTTCACACATGTACTTAATTTCTGTGACTATTTGGTGACCTTTCCATCTCCCTCTCCAATGCTCTCCCGCTAATCTCCCAAGGAGGGAACCACTATTCCCTATTGCTAAGTATGAGAAAGCTATAAAATGACACATATATCTTTTCCTCTTCCTCATCAGGTTCTTGAAAAAAAATGACCTATACTCTTTGGCTTCTCATTCTTACCTTATTGAGCCCTGACACTCTGATTTCCACAGCAGAGTTCTAAAAAAGTTTCAAAGATAATCACTCATCTCTTAATAGGTAAATTCAATAGCCTCTTTTTGCCTTGTTTTCCTTGATTTCTCTGAAGTATGACACTGTTTACCATCTCTACTCTTCAGCAACACCACTGTCCACTGATTCTCTAGTTTTTCTGATTGTTTCTTCTTTGTCTCTCTCCCTCTGGCTTCCTATTCTCAGATAGAACCTTAATATAGCCACAAAGCCTTCAACTCTCTTCTCTTCAATCTCATTAACATTCATAAATGACTCCCCAATCTATATCTCCATTCCTAACCTCCCTTCCAAACTATAGACCCATATCTCCAACTGCCTTCAGGATGTTGCAAGGGCACTTCAAATTCAACATGTTAAAAACTAAGCTTCTACTCTTTCCTCCTAAAGCTGCTCCCTCTTCTGAATTCTGCCTGTGTTACTACCATTTATCCACCCTCCTATGTCTGAAGTCTGTTTTTTTCTTAGACTTTTCTCTCATACAATTCCCATATCCAATCATATATCAAGATGTGTTAAATTGAATTGAATAATACCTCCCATTCATCCTTTACTTTAGTTCTATTGTTACCATACTAGAGTAAGCACTTGTTACCATCTGCCTGTCTAATTGCAATAGCCTCCCAAAAGTTTCCACCTCCATTATCTCTGCTTCCTATCCATACTTTTCATATCACTGTCATTATCTTCCTCATATAGTTATCTAATCATTTCATTTTTCTAGGCAAAATTGACAATGGTTTACTGTTGCCTAACCAGTAAAGAGCAAACTCCTTTCCCTGACAAACAAACCCTCCTCAATCTGACACCACCCTATTTTAAAATCTTATTTGACATTATTTTTCTCCATGTAATCTATGATTAGACTAAATTAGACTATTGCTATTCCATGCCTTTGTTTACTTTGTTACTTGTACCCAACATGTACACTTTCCCTTTGCTTCCTTATTCGACTGTGGGCTCCTTGATGCTACTGTTATTTGTTTGTTTGTTTGCCTTTATAGGCAAAGTAGTTCTTATAAGTAGTTCTTAGAATGGTGCTTGACACATGGGAGGTACTCAATAAATACTAATTGACTAACTGAAATTTTACCTTTACTTTTATGCCCCTTTATAATGTCACCTCTTTTATGGAGTCTTTCCTGTTTCTTCCAATCAATAATGACCATGCTTCACATTGGACTACAGAGAGAATATTTTGCAGGTACCTAACACACGTGATATATATTATTTTTATTGTAATTACTTGTGTATGTGTCACCTCTGATCCTCAGTGAGGGGGGGGAAATGCTTAATTTCATCTTTGTATATTCCCCCAGGACTTAGCACAGTGTTCTACATACATTAGGTCTTTCAACTAAACTAAATCTAATGAAAGGTTTCATTCTCTAAACAGTATTGAAACCTTATTTATATTCAGGCAAGTTGAAGTTCAGTAGTGAAGCTTCCTGAAGCATTCTATTTAATATAACCATTCTTTAGAAATTATCTCAAATCCATTAAAACTGACAATTCTGTTAACCTTTTAATGCACAATTTCTAGGTAGCTGAGAATGAGGACAGACTGCTTCTTTTAGAGAAGAGGAGAAAAGATTGAAAATATTTAACACATGTAAATATCAATTTTTAAATGTCAACAAAAAGTCCAATACTTTATTAGATTGTCTGACTCCAGGGTTCAAGGTAGGATATGTCACAATACATAATTATTCAAGCTGTTAATCCTCATGAAGCTCCCAGAAACTACAAATTTTCAGGATTGGGATGACAATATTCATTGAATCAGAAAATGAAAGGGCTCTTCACAATCTGCTTCCTAGAACTAGATTCTTTGCATTTCATTAAAAAAGGACCTATATTTTCTTAGGCATCTGAGATTTCCTCCTCCATTTAAAGATCTCTAAAGGAAATTCCATGACATAACCATGACATTTCTGAAGGACTTAAAATGAAAAAAAAAATGCCATTTATACCCAGAGATGGTGTCTGAATGCAGATTGAAGCATACTTGTTTTTTACTTTCTTTAATTTTCTTAAGGGCTTGGGGGAATCCATGTTTTCTTTCACAACATGACTATTACAGAAATGTTTTGCATAATTACACATGTGTATTCTATATTGAATTTTTAGTATTTTCTATGGAGCAAAGGAGGGAAGAAAGAGAAAAAATCTGGAATTCAATGTTTTAAAAATGAATGTTAAAAATTATTTCAGCATTTAACTGGGAAAAATAAAATACTAAATAAAATTTTAAAGATAAAAAAGAAGATTCCATAACTTCTCTTGGTAACTCATTCCAGTATTTAACTTTGTTGTCAGCCTCAACTGAGAGATGATTATTCTTACTTTCATTTTACCCACAGCACAGCTGGCATTCTCAGCATTAGCCTGACATGACAGGAGAAGAGTGATAATCTCCATGTTTTCAATCAATCTTTCATTTGTTCAAGACAGTTTTTAATTAACTTAAACAACCTTACAAAAATAGGAGGTGGGTGATAATGAATGTTCAATTCTAACTTTTGACATTACTCCAAATCTTTGTCACATCTACATCTAAACAATTTCATATTTTAGTAAACAAGACATGCATAATCTTTTGTTTTTTATGTAATAGTATTCCATATTCCTAATTCCATATGTCCACATATAGTGTTATATCACATGAATCTTCCGCGGATTGTTTACCCAAGTAGTGTCAAACTCAAATAGAAACAAAGAATTCCTACATAAGGATTTTTGTGGGTCATATATTGATTTAGAAAACAGCCTCAATATTATCTACATTTTATTGGGGTTTTGTGTGCTGTATTTGGGAACAATGGCTTCCTAAAACTCTGGTTTAGTCCCTGTCTGATTTTTGGGTATTTGGGTTCTTTCTAATTTTTTGTTGGATTTATTATCATAAATAACATGGCTAAAGACATTTTGGTACATATTGTTTTCTTGTCTTTTAGGCTATTTCCATGAGGATTTTATGTCCCAAAATATAATTACCAGGTAGATGTCACAATGTTTAGATTGTTGGACCTGGAATCAATCTGATTTCAATTATTGCTTCAAGCACTTAACTAGTTGTATAACTCTGAGCAAGGAACTTAATCTCTCTTAGTCTCAATTACCTAATATATAAAATGGTGGGGGGGGGGGGTAATAATATCACCTACCCTCCAGATTGTTGTGAGGATAAAAGGAATTAAAATTTGTAAAGCATCATATAGAATTATTATTATGAATAATTATCTAATCCTACTTGATATATTGCCAGATAGCTCTCCCAAAGACTGAGCTCATTTATAGTGTCACCAGCAAGGTGTTAATGTTCTTTCCCCTCACAAATTCAATTTTTAAAAAATTAAGTTTTATCTTTTTATACTTGGCTAGTCAGAGAGTTTAATGGTGACACAATATTGTGCATTTCTAGCAAGAATACACATTTTTATGTGTTAATTTCCTTTTTATCTTCTTTAATCTTTTATCGAATAATATCTAAATATTGAGCTTTATAGTCATATCAAGTCTTTGCATATTTGAAATAGTTAACTTTCTTTAGCTATGTCTTCCTTATTTTTCCTTTCAATTTTTTATATTTATTAAACAAAAGTTAGATATTCAAGCACATATATCTAGCCTCCTAGCCTAACAATGAACAGCCTTCATTGTTAAAATAGTCTGTCATGTGTCTCTCCTGCATACTGGATTTCCTAACGATTTACTGAGAGCAGGTAAAGCCTTGTAAGTGGTTTATATAGAATCATAGCACATTAGAACCTTACAGTTCATTTAGTTCAACTCTCTCTGTACAAATGAAGCACTTGAGACCAACAAACTTAAATCATCTACACAAATTCACTTAGTCCATGACAGACATAGATTAAACCCATATTTCCTGATTTCCAGATCAATGCAGTTTCTACTGTATTGGATTTTCTATCCCCTTACCCTTTAAAGAGCTCTTTACAGTTATAAAGTTCTCCCATATGCATAAAATCATAGATTTAAAACTGGAAAGGAAAATATTTATCCCAGGGCCTTAACTTTATAGATGAGCAAACAGAGGCCCAGAGATTACTTTCCCAAGTTATAGAGCTAATAAATGAATTGGCCAAGTCTTTGAATGCCAAGTTCAGCATTCTTTCTGCTACTCAATGTAGAGAGATGCAAAGATGTGTAAACCAGAACCCTGCCATGAAGAAGCACATTTCAAACTAGAACAATTAATTTTTTAAAAATAGCTTTTTATTTTCAAACTACATGCAAAGATAGTTTTCAGCATTCATGCTTGCAAAACCTTGTGTTCCAAATTTTCCTCTCTCTCTTCCTTCTTCCCTTCTCCCCTAGATAGCAAGTAATCCAATATAGGTTAAATATATGCAGTTCTTCTAAACATATTCCCACATTTATCATACTGCACAAGAAAAATGTGCAAGGGGAAAAACATGAGAAGCGGAAAAAAGCAAGCAACAACAAAAAAATGAAAATATTATGTTGTGATCCACATTCAGTCCCTGTAGTCCTCTTTTTAAATGCAGATGGCTCTTTCCATCCCAAATCCACTGGAATTGGCCTGACTCATCTCATAATTGAAGAGTCCATCAGAATTGATCATGGTATAGTCTTGTTGTTGCTATGTATAATGATCTCCTGGTTCTGCTCATTTCTGCTCATTTCACTTAGCATCAGTTCTCTTTGAAATCATCCTGCTAATCATTTCTTATAGAACAATAATATTCCATAACATTCCTATACCATAACGTATTCAAACATTCTCCAACTGATGGGTATCCACTCATATTCCAGTTCTTTGTCACCACAAAAAGGGCTGTTACAAACATTTTAAGATCTCCTTTAAGATTTGGGATACAAACCTAGTAGAGACACTGGTAGATGAAAGGGTATGCACAGTTTAATAATCTTTTGGTCATAGTTCCAAATTGCTAGTAAAAACAATTTATAATTTATCAATCTGCAAATATTTCCTGAGTATCTATTCTATATATTTCACCATCTGGTCAGGGAATCAGGAAAACCTGAGTTTAAATTGAGCCTCAGACATTTATGAGCTGTGTGACTATGAGCAATTACTTAACCTTTATCTGCCTCAGTTTTCCCAGTTGTAAAATGAGAAGAAGAATAGCATCTACCTTTCTGGATCAAATAAAATAATATTCGTAAAAAATGCTTATCACAGTGCCTGGCACATAATAAGTGTTATATAAATGCTTATTGCTGTCCCCACAGTATTTCATATAAGAAAAAGCCTCTCGGGAACTTCAAGTAGCTGTAGCATGCATAGTGGCCACACTCTGCTATAACTGTCTCAATAGAGAGGCTAAATTAGGTTGAAGGTAACTGACAGGCTTTAAACTGGTTGGTGAGTTAGGGAGGCATCTACCCCAAGCATATGAAGAGTAAAGAGATGAGAACAATTTGCTCCACTTCCATCTTAGAACTTGATCAGACATCAAAAACATGATAAAGGTCCTGACATTTGCCCTGCCACTGGCTTTCAATGACTAGAATAAGGAGTATGGTTGACAATTTGGGGCAACTGTCAATTCCAATTTATGAACAAGTTTTCTTTGAACACAAAGGGTGAACAATAACAATGACAGCCTTGGTTTTCAGTAAATATGCAATCTAGATAGTCCTTCAAGAAGAACTGGGGATCTCTAGCCTGGAGAAGAGAAGACTTAGGGAGGATACAATAGATGTCAGAACTAGGATCATCAGGAAGAAGTGGCAAAGTAGTAGTTATAGTGGGAAAAGCTTTGGACTCAGAGTCAAGAGATACCAAACTGGAAGCATATTCAACCAATTCAATTTAGTTTCTCTAAAAACATTAAAAATCATGTTTTTTCCATTCCTAAACTTGGCAGGATTTTTTCCTTTAGTAAAGTGGGAAGAACAAAAACAAAGGTCCTCTTTGGAACTGAGCAAGGGCAACAGCAAAATATGATTCATAGCTTCCTCTTCATCCCCAACCTCTTCAAGGTGGGGATCCTCATTTGACAGATAAAGAATCTAAAGCTAAACTGTGACTTATTTTTATTTAGTTAGAATAAAGACATAATTTTTTTTTACCAATTCAAATCCATGGATTCCAAACAAAGAAAAAAAAAATTATACACAGAACTTTTGGAGTACTACAGGGTGAGAACTTCTGTGTTAGAAAGTGCAACGGAAAGGGAGAGTAGAGAAGGAAAATAACAAATCCAAGAGGGCTGAACTAATTGTGGCAAGTGTAGAGGAATAAAATCTCAGAGAAAGCTATGTTGAGCTGGCCTCATCATCTATCCCCCAAACTGACCATGAACTGATTCTAGGACTAGGTCAGGCTAGGTGATTTATAAGAATCATGTTATGACTCTAGCCCCATGGCAAGAAAACACATTAATATCCCAGGACTTTGAGGGATGCCAGACTGGAACCATGGAGAAGCTAATGAGTTATTAAGGATGGGAATGCAGAAATTGTATTCCTCCTCAGCAGGTTAGCATCTAGGACACAGCCCCATCATCTTAAGCAAGCTATTCCCAACTCTGGCTTTAGAGATGATCTCCCCCTTATCAGCCTTTCACTTCCCTCTTTCCCTTAAAGATAGACAGTCTAGATCTGTTTTAAGCCCTAACTGGTATATATCCATCAGTGAGAAGAATTCCCTTTTATATAAAAAAAAAAGAAATTGAGAATTTTCAGCATAAGAAGAGGATTCCAGAATGACATTTACCAATGCCATATCTCCATCACCCTGAGAAGTGATTGCCTCTGGGAAGACAAGCAGGGGTACCTGGAAGCAGAAAACAGCCTTAGGCTGTGCTCCTGTCAGAAACTCAGCTTTGAAAGATCATCTAACACTCAGAAGCATTTTACCTTGGACATTTTTAGTGATGTTAGTGCTCATAAAAGATGCAGAATTAGAGCTCTGGAAAATACAATTCACCCTCAGGCAGGAGACTTTTAGCCAGAGCAGAAGTAATCACTGCTTCTTCACCATAGCACAGTCCCCCAGTACATAAAGCTCTTAAATCTCCAAGGGAGCTATAGCTGGTGATTTCAGAGTGGGACTGAAACTACCAATTTGCACCTAATCTGTCACTTGAGGAGTCTTCAAATAGTGTGACCAGACCCCAGCCAGCCAGGCTAGAAATGAAAAATTCCATCATCAATTCCTGAAGCATATAGACTCCTGCATCATCCTTCTCAATTTACTCTCAGAAGTTCAATGTTTAGCAAAGCTGAAGATCAACTTCTTTGTACATTAAAGTCTTATGTTTTTTGAACAGACCATCATGTGGATCAATGAGGCTGAGTATGTATTTTATCCACAGACTACAGTAATCTCCCTTTCTCTATGGCTCTTCACAGTGTTGGCTGATAAAGTACTATTCTCCTTAAAGTCTTTAGGAGCTATTATGCTCCATTCCAAGTTCTTAGAAAGAACCAAGTGATATGCAAATGATGTATAAATCTGCTTAATGATCCAGTGGGAAGAAGTGATGCCCCGGGCACCAGGGATCAGGAATCTAGGCTAAATCTACCTTCTTTGAATTACTCCACTGTGTCTAAATCAGAAATGTTGTATCCCTTTCTTATCCCGATCCCTTTCCCCCTGCTACCCTATGGAGTCTAGGGGCTTAGACATTTATGCTAACTCAAAGCAGGCATATGACTGATGAAAAGCACACCAATAGAGGTCAATTTCCTTTGAGTTTTCTATTTCCACACTCTAATCCGAAAAAAATGCTATTTTTTAAAATGCAGTTTTATAAAATTTTGTATTAAATGCTATTGCTAAAAAATTGGCTTTTTTAAAAGTAAAATTTACTTTGGGAATAATAAACACCTGAACCATTTAAGATATGCCCTTAAAAGTTAAATTAGAAAAGGCATGCTGTAAATTCTTAATAAAACTTGGTGAGAGGAGTATTCTGGGAAGATGGAGGAGTAGGTTGGTAAATTTCAAGTTCTCCCAATTCCCTCCCCAAATAGAACAAATTTGCGCCTCAGGGCAAACACAGACTGATGAAAAATCAAGAAGACTAGGGGCAGAACAGGGGTCCTCTTGATACAATGATAAGATCTGAAGAAAGACCCAGGGCTGGGGTGCAAACACCTCTAGGCTAGTTCCTCGGAAACTTCAAGTGGGAGCCCCTCCAGATAGCTGAGTGTGGCTGGAGTCTTAGCTCGAACCACAGAGACTTTCACCTCCCAGACTGTAGAGTTGGGGGTCTGAATCTAGGAAGATGAAGTGAGCCTCAGCTGATTGGGAATGCCACGCTCAGCTGTGCTGCTGAGACACAGGCCCTGGGTGAGAAGGAATCAGCACCTAGTGAATGAGAAGCAGCAGGGCAGGAGTGCTATTGGCTGTGGGCGCTTGCAGGAGGATAGAACTCTTAGTTTGGGGTTCCTGTCAGAGTGGAAAGTTGAAGGGAAGCTTGAGGTACCATCCCACCACCACATGATTAGAGGTGCTTACACTAATACCTCTTATTTTTAAAAATGAGCAAGCAAAGAAGAAAGAACCTCACTATTGAAACATTTAATGGAAACAGGGAAGACCAGAGTTCATGTTCAGAGAACACTTAAGTTAAAAAAAAAAGTTTCTGCCCCAAAAAGTAACATGAAATAGTTCCCTGGCTAAAGAGATTTATAAAAGTGCTTAAAAAAGAACTCAAAAATCAAATGAGAGACGCTGAGGAAAAACAAAACAAACAAAGAAACAAAAAAAAAAAATCCAAGCAAAACAAGAATATGAAAAAATGGGTGGATGGGGAAGTAAAGAGTCAGGGAAGAAGACAAGGGAGGGATCCTTGGGTGGGGGGAAGTTAAGTAATAGCAAGGCAAGTTATGGAGCAGAATTTAATTAAAGAGCCAGCAGAGATAAGAAAAGTATGTGTATAAGGGGCCATGTGAGTGTATGTATGTATGTATATAATCGACAATATGTTTTTTCTTAACTGTAGCTTGCTTGGGAGTAGTGAGGGGGAGATGAAAGGGGAAAAAGATAAAGTAAATAATGTTCACAGCAGAGAACCAAAGAATAATTTATAGGGAAGTAAATAAAAAATGGACATTCGTGAATATACTTTCTTCTACTAATAAATATACTTTCTTGATCTGGTAGGTTATATATTTTGAATCTTCTCTGATGTTCTGCTGGGTACATGATGATTTTTTTTGTTTTATTTTGTTTTCTATTCCTTTTCTGTTTTTTTCTTACTCTGTTTTATCAAAAAAATATGATCTATGAATGTGGGTTTTTAAAATTTGGCATTTTTAAACTCTCTTTGCAAAAGTGACAAGACAGAAATTAATTAGGGGGAAAGGGTATTGATGAATCTGGAGAGAGAAAAGAAGACAAAAATAGAGGCTGCAAAATCATAAACTAAAAAAGAAAAATTAACATTGCCCAAGCACCACTAGCTCATCCATGGTGTAATAAGGGTTGCAATATCGCAATGATCAGTAATGAAGAATAGAATTAATTCTCTTTGTGGCTTTTCACCAATTTTCATATACTTGGTGGCAAGGTATTATTCTTGGACTGGTGTCATTTGAAGTCTTTGGATAACTTCAGTAAATACACAGACATTGTGAATTTTTAAAATAAATATCAATTTGAAAGTACTCATCAGTGATAAAATCCTGGAGTTCTTAGCCACTAACCAAAACCCCTTGACATTTCTATGAGCCTAGGTAAGTATTTGTCAGTGTCAGACAAGCCTCAAGCTACTTCAGGGGAAAGGTACTACCAATCATTATGAGAGAAAAGTGAGAGGAAGAAAGAAATATGTAGGCAATGACCTACAAGGAGAATAGAAAACAAAACCATTATAATCATGTATTTTGGAAAGCTAATCAATCAATAATAATAACTTACATTTCCATGGCCCTTTAGTTTATAGGGCACTTTCCATTAGCCTCACAATATTATAAGGGGAAACACTTGAAAACAAGGACTCTTTCATTTTTTATCTATATATCTTCAGCCTAGCAAAGTGTCAGGCCCAAGGTAAACATTTAATAGAAACTCATTAAATCCCAAATAAATTTGCATTCTATAGTTGAGGAAATTGAGGATCAAATAAATTAATTGACTTAACAGGGTCACCTAACTATCTAAATCAGAAGCAGCAGTAAAATATACATCATTCTGATTCCCAAATCCAGCAATCTTTTTTACCACATAGAGAAGACCTCTAGCTTACCCTCAACCTGGTTTAGCCCATCTGCTGAAACTGTTTACTGCCACTATGCTTGCCACAGCTTATTGGAGCTACAGGTGAGAAGTGAGTGAAACAAGTGGACACCAAAGGTGGATGAACAGGCCTGAAAGAGTCTCAGTAGCCCTTGCACTAGAGGTACTAGTCTTTCCTGATCACCTGCATATGGCAACTGATTATCTATACATGATAATGCCTGGAAAAAGGAAGGACAGGGAATAAATGGCTCTTGGAATTTTTGTGCTCAAATGTGTGATTCTTACTTGAGCATGTGAGCAGATGTGTATGAACTCTATTTTTAGCTCTTTTCCATCGAGTGATGAATTTGTATTATTTAGCTTTCCTGGTGCCTGAACAAGGCATGTAGTGGTAAAATATATGCCTGGGATAGGGATATATTTAAAATAGAATAAAGACTTATGGGAAGAAATGGATTTGTGATCTTGATATTCTTGATATTGTGTTCTAATTGGCTGAAATAACCCAGCCAAAGATATAATCATGATATTCTTATAAATGGAAGGGAAATGACAGGTCTTCTAATTTAAGGCATTTATTTTATATGTGAGAAAATGAACCCAGAGGCATTAGCTTCCACATACTCACAAAATTAAAAGCAGAATGAGGCCTGGAACCCAAGTTTCTTGATTCCTAATACATTCTTTTTTTGCACACTCTGTGGATGAATCAACACCATTCTAGCCAAAACATAATAAATTATGTATAATCTCTAATGCTAAAATAATATACATGAAGCCATTCTGAAAAACATAAGGCTTTTCAAGTAGGAATTAATTTTATTAGATTATCATAATTCCAGTGAATATAGCCATATATTCCTGTATTAACTGTATTTACTTATCCTGGATTATAGAAGTGATGGAGGTAACAACCACATTTTGAAGGAGATATTCTTATCTTTTCCTACCTATCAGGAAGGAGTCCTTAAAATAATTCATATTATAGATGAATTTTAAATTAAGGAAGAGTATTAGAAACTGACTAAAAAGAGAGGTAAGAGGTTTGAAATATGGAAGGCTTTCCAAGTTCTGAAACAAAAGGAAGAGGCTGCTTAATAACTTGCTTGGCTAGCATGAAAGGCAACATAGAGATACTTTGGGATATTAGATCTAGAAGTGTGAGACTTCATAAGGGTTTTTCTTTGAAAATGAGACAGAAAAGGAAGGCAAGGAAGAATTTACTATTCTACATTCAAATGTAGGGCCAAAGTACTTATTTCAGCATTTTCATATCCATGTTACACAACATTTAGAATTAATCCCAGATGCATATTGTAGGCTTAAATCTTGACCACAGCCACAACAGGTTCTATAAAGTGTTCTATAAAGTGAGTAATAATGTAAAATGACTTGTCCAACACACCATATAACTTCAATGGCATATCCAGTATTAAAACTGAGTTCCTGTTCTCATGTTGTCTTGAGAATTTTTTTTAATGGATTGTGTTCTTCCTGTAAGCTCAGTGGACCATATTTTACTATATCCCACAATATGGAAGCTCTTAGCTAATCCTAGGATGAAAGCATGGCTCCAATAAGCAAGCTCATTGTCTTCTATAGGGAGTATGACAAGTAGCCTACTTTAACTTCACTCTCAAAGTGTAAAAATGGGAGCTTAAAGTCCTAGGCCTGGTCATATTGGTTCTCTCTCCTTCTTCTTTCCCACTCAACCTCCTCTTTGTCATCATCTAACAGTATTTATTGAATATATCCCTATGCATATAGTGCTTACTGTACAGATAAAGTATAAAAGCAAGTCAAATCCACAGAGGACTTGACGCCTGCAATTTTCTTTTCCAAGATTTATTTGACAATCAGGCAGTAGTGTACTTAAACAAAGAACTATATAGAAAATAAAACTATAAGATGGAAATGCCTAAAGATGATAATGTGGTTTAATATGCAGCTCACTGACCAACTTGGATTTTAAAAGGATATGTATGAGAGGTAGAAGGAAGTAAGTGCTGTCAGGGGACTGAGAACAAATATGAGTGTCAAGTTTATGCGTGAATATTTTGAAGAAGAAGAAAATTCAGTGTGAGCTTAAGATGTGATATTGGAAAAAATTAAAATAATAACACTTTGTTAGGGACAAAAGAAAAAGAAAGGAAAAAAGAGAGAGAAGGGAAGGGCAGGAAGCAAAAAATGAATAGAGAAAAAGAGAGAGGCAAGGAAGAAAGAAGAAAAGAAAAGAGGGGGAAAGAGAAGAAAAGAGATAGAAAGGGAAGGAGGACGGTAAGGAAGGAAAGAAAGAAGAAAAGGAGGAAGGATAGAAGGAAAGAAAAGCTTTGGTTAAGTATTTACTGTATACCAATCACTATGCCAAGTATTTAGATTACAAATATAAAAGTGAGATAATCTCTCAAGAGCTTCCAATCTAAAGAGAGAGATAATACACATAAGAAAGTTCAGATATAGGATGAATGTCAAAGACTGGTAGTTCTTAGGGTATAGTGGCAAGTTCTCATGGTCCATGGAGCAAAATGTCAAGGTAGATGGGAACATCCAATGGTCCAGAGTTTACAAATGGCAGCAAGGTTTGGTTGACATAGCAGTTCAGCATATGGCAAAGTTGCGTGGTCTAAAGGACATATTGGTGAATCAGATCACAAGGCCCAGAAGTACTTCGGGTGCATCTGCAGGTAAGCTAGCAAGTTCCATTAGTCCAAAAGTAATTGAACTCCTTCTTAGTGAAGAAAGAAAGGTAATAGACATTGGGAAAAAATGTTATTATTAAACTCTCATTTTGTTTTCATTTTCTATCAAGAAGAATAGTCAGACTAGGAAGGAGAGAACAGTGATAATTGACAGGAAATTAAAATCAAGCAAAAATAAGCAATAGTAAGATAATATCTCAAGGAATGAATTTAACTTCCCAGACTCAGAGGAAAAAACACATTTTAGATTATACAAAAAACTCATAAATATGATTATGAAATAACTGTCAATAATCTTTGGTAAACTATAGGAAGCAGGAGAAATGCCATTTGATTGAGGGAGGACAAATGGACTCTTCAAACTATCAGCTCATAAGTTTGAGATAGTTTATTGATAAAATTCTAGAATAAACTATTAAAGAGACAATTTGTGAGTTTGTAGAAAGAGAAAAGGTGATCATTAGCATCTATGAGATACATTAAGAGTGAAGTGGTTAAAATGTCCTTACCTTTTGATCCAGAGATTTCAGTATTAAGTATTTACCCCAATGAAGCTCATGGCAAAAAAAAAAATGTTCCATATACACCAAATGTCTATAGCACTCTTTGTTGTAGCAAAGAATTGGAAACATATTGAGGATTGAATTAAAAATAATTGTGGTACATGGATGTACTGTAATATTACTGTATTATAAGAAAAAATGAAAATAGGGAAAAGCATGGGAAGATATGAAATTATGCAACATTAAGGAAGCAGAGACAAAAACAAAACAGTATACATAGTCAACAACAATAAACATTTGAAACAGAATTCTGAAGAATAATGGCTAAGCTTGACCCCTTCAAAGAAGAAATGTGAGAAGACACTTTTGGCTGAATCTTTGTAGATGGGGACCATGAAAATAAGGATAAATGCATCTAATGTCAGACTTTCAAAATAATTTGGTTTTACTGAGCTTTATATCATCCTCTTTTTATTCATTATAAATATGGGTCATTCTTTGGGAGCATCAGGGAAGGGATATATTGGGAAATGTGTGATATGTAAATAGATCAATAATTTTTAAAAGTTAAGACAAAATAACTTAATTCCTTTCTCAACAAAGTTATAATATTAAGGGAATATATTTCATCTAGGTGTCTGACACAGATGAAGAGATGTAGAGTAGATGAAAGCATAGATAACATGATCAGTAAATTTTTACATAAAAAAGAAAGGAGAATAAATACATTAGATGAAAGAACTGGCAACTCAGAAGATTTCAAGAGGCTCAAACAATGGACCACAAGTAGGAAAACGAAATTACTCACCTACTCAAAAGGATCTTTTCCATTTTTCTTGTTTATTTGTTTTCTATGATTTTTGTTATTGTTTTTTAGTCATTTTTCCGTTGTGAGCTCTTTGTAAGCCCTGTTGAGATTTTCTTGGCAAAGACACTACAATGATTTGCCATTTCTTTCATCAGCTCATTTTACGGATGAGGAAACTGAGTCAAATGGGATTAAGTGACTTGCCCTAGATCTTGCATCTATTAAGTGTCTGAAGCCAAATTTGAGACTTCCTGACTCTAGAACCTACTGTGGCATCTAACTGCCTTTGATGTTCAGTAAGACCTTCCAAATTAAATCAACATATAATTCATATTCATGCTTTTGAAGTATGAGTGAGAAAGAATTCATCACTTTGTCATGAATTCTTTGGCCATGGTAACCCTCTCAGTCTTCGCAATACACAAAGTAGCAGAAAACAGTTCAGGATATGCTATTAATTCATGAATTTAATCTGTCTATAAACTTCAGCTAAGGTATTAGTAATAAATAAATGTGAAATCCTTGTTATGACAAGTAGTAGACATAGTATCAGAAATCATAGATAATATCTATCTTGACATTTTCATTATAAATCAAAGCAGAAGAAAGAAGGAAATTGTAAGGAAAACTGAAGCTGGATTTGAACTCAAGTTTTCTTGACTCCAGGCCCAGCACTTTGTCCATTGTGCCATATAGGAGATCAAACCTTTAAATTTGTCTTAGTCAACAAACATTTAACTTACTTTCTAAGCCTAAAGTTTTGGTGATCAAAGGTAGAGAAAATCTGCCTTTGTTTGTATCAATTTGTTTGTAAAATTTACTAAAGATAAAGAAGGATTAAGAACTATACCACTTCATAAAACAGAGAGATTAGCATAAAATTAATAAGAGCAAATAAAATTAATAAGGCTTACATTTGATAACATGATTACAAAATAAAGCAGATTTATCTAGAAAATGGTAGGAATAGTCCAACACTATCATGGGCCTTTACTCTTCTCTTTCTAGATGATCTTACTTGGTGATCTCATCATGTCTCATGTGCTCAGTTATCATCCCTGCATCATTATGAAGATAATTCTCATATCTATGGAAAAATTTCTAGCCTCTCTCTTGACCTCCAATATTGTATCACTAGAGTGAAGCATTAGGCATAATGGGTAGAAATTACAGTTAGACAGATTGTCTAATAAGGAAAAACTTTCTAATACATAGAATTGTATAAATATGTAATGGGGAACAAATGATGTCTTTAAAAAGTGAAAGGATGACCACTTTTGGGGGATGGTTTAATTGTGTTTCTTTTAAATCTAAGTTGCAAGCGTCTAAACCAAGAGAAAATTTTGGATTAAAAAAAGCATTGATATTCTACAATAACTTGAAAAAGAATCCTTTGGAAATTTTTGGCAATTTCAGAAATTGTTTATAAGTCTAGCCATCATTTCTTTCTTAAAAATTGCTAGAAATGTGTGCAATAAAATGTTTAAATCACAACTAAAGCAGGGGAAAATAAGGAACTCTCTGTGAAAAAAAACAGAAAAGAATAAGGAAATGAATAGAACAAACTACAGAAAATGTCAGAGAAATCTCTAGATGAAAATAATAATTCTGCAATAATTATAACTATTATCTTAGAAAAAAAGTGTTAGGACCACAAGAACACTAAAGATGATTAGAAGACCTAAAAAAGACATAGGAAAAGAAAAGGTACAAAATTGGAATTGCTAAATAATTAGCTCAAAAAAAGAATGGATGGCTTAAAACCAAAAGTGTGAAGCATTAATAAATCGTTAAATAAAAATAAATCGTGTGCACACACACACATACAAACACACACACATACACTGAATTCTGGAGAATTAAAAAAAAAAAACCAATGCTGCAACAAGAATTACTAGAGAAAAATCAAAAGAGCTCAAGTGGGAAAATATAAGATCTCTGTAATAAAAACAATTATTCATCATAAAAATAGTACTCAGGAAGATTCTGAGAATTATTGGCCTCCCAGAAAATACATAATGAAACAAAAACTACACATGCTATAATTTAGAAAAGATAACAGAAAATTTCTCAGAAATCGAATCCAAGATGCTATTCAATAGAATGTATAGTACTCCATTACAAAAGAATCCTGGGTTTTAAAAGTTCTTATTCAGGATCTACTATATTCAATCACCATGCCAAACATTTTACAAATATAATTCATCTGATCCCACAATAATTCTGGGAGGTAGGTGTTAGTTACTGTAATTCTCACTGACATTTCCACTGCTCAACAACTAGCTGGATATCTGGAAGATGAATACCTCTGGGATGAGGACTGCCAACTTTTCAGGGCTGCTTTTTCCCTCTGGGATCTCCCTTATTGATTCAACTTTCACCTGTGGCTCTAAGAAGCTATAACTTGTGAGCAGCCATACCCTAGTAAACCATTTTGGCAGATAGGCTAACCTAGGTTGAGAATAACTGAAAGGTCTCAAATCCATCAGTGAGTCATGGGAGGTATCTACCAAAAGCATGTGGAGACTTCCCTCAATGAAATGAGAGGATAAGGACAATTTGTTCCAACAGCCATAAGATGAATAGAAAAGTGTGGAGCACTTAGAACTTTAATTAGGTTTTGAAGATGCCAAGGTAATCCACTGCCACCTAAACTATCACCAGTCATCTTGACTTTTGTCAAGATTGTGATGATTCTGGAAGAGAGAGTGAAGTCAACAATTTTGTGAAACTCTCCCTCATTTAAATCCAATTTATGCTCAAGTCAAAAGAAATCACTCGTGCCATTTTTATCATTTTTTCTACCTCAAAATCCTGGGTTACAGGCAAGTGATAAAGCAACAAGTGCAGATACACTGGAAGCTATAGCCACAACCTTGTACACAGGTATCCCAGATCATAGAGCTATCTTTTCACTGGATTAAAACAGCAGTGGGAGTATCCTGAGTAGCCTTTTAAAACTTTTTTTTAAGCTACTTACCTCTAGGCACAAAAAAGGAACTAGAAAATTTGCCCTTAAAAGTGTCTGCTTCAATTAACCGAGTCCTGCTTGTTGTAGCAGGTGGGGATCTTACCTTTGAGTCAAACACACACACACACATACACACACACACACACACACACACACACAAACTTTTGCAAAGATGATTCCATTGCATTATCAGTACATGTAATGTGTGCATGTTTGTAGATGATATGATACCCAATAGATCTGAAAAACAAGTAACTCTTGCTGCAAGAGAACTCAGCAGGTTCCCATATCTAAATAACAGCCCTAAATGATATAAGGCTGGTAAATGAAGGCTAGCTTACTGAAGTCTGAACTGGTCACAGATTTTTCTGGAGAGGTCATAGTATGGGGAATACGCTGTGTGAGGCAAGTGGTGCTCACAAGTTCA
Source organism: Sarcophilus harrisii (assembly GCF_902635505.1). NCBI lineage: Eukaryota > Metazoa > Chordata > Mammalia > Dasyuromorphia > Dasyuridae > Sarcophilus > Sarcophilus harrisii. Next base: position 530,146,968 of record NC_045428.1, read on the forward strand.
ATATTGGGGAGGGGAGTAAGGGGAAAGGAGAGAGAAAAGCATATGGCAGGAAATATATAATTAGTCATTTTAACCATAAATGTGAATGGAGTAAACTCCCCCATAAAGTGGAGGCAGATAGCAGACTGGATTAAAAGTCAGAAACCTACAATGTGTTGTTTACAGGAAACACACTTGAAAAAGGGCGATATGAACAGAGTAAAGGTAATACCATGATCCTGACATAGATTTTGCAATAAAAAAAAAACTAATCTAGTCAACAAATCTGTATGCCTACCAAAAGAAGTGAACAACAGGCTCATGACAATGTGATTGCCACCTGAAGGAAAGCAGCGCGCTACATGATCATTGCATATATTCCCACCATAATGAACTCTGATGAGATCAAAGAAAAACTTACGAAGAACTGAAGACCCTCATCATCAATGTGCCAAAAGAGGACTAGCTTATAATTCTGGGTTATTTTAACACCAGAGTAGTCATACATTATCAGACATGAGTCCTTTGAAACAATGGAGTTGGAAATAGCAACAACAATGGTCATTTACAACTAAAGACTTGTATGTCGTATGATGTCCTTATTTCTAAAACTTTTCCATTTATCTAAATGCACCCACACACCAAAGATTGGCATTTAATAGACTGTATCATTGTAAGGAGAAGATACAAACAGAATGTGAGAGTGACAAAGGTGATCTGTGGTCAACAGTGCTGGACCAGACTTATTAATTCTAAGTTAAACATCTATATTCTTTTTTTTTTAATTATAGCTTTTTATTGACAAAACATATGCATGAGTAATTTTTCAACATTGACACTTGCAAAAACTTCTGTCCCAACTTTTCTTCTCCTTCCTTCCACCCCCTCTCCTAGACGGCAGGTAGTCCCATACATGTTGAATATAAATATCTATATTCAATAAAAAACTGTGATTCCAAGGCAAGATTTCTATCAGAAGATTCAATGGCAATGAATTGGAGCATTTCTCAATGTATGAATAGTTTGTTACTAACTTTAGGAGAATACTGAGCCAACTCATAGTTGGCAAGAGTGGAGCAGAAAAGTAGTGGATAGCTTTCAGAGATTTGGTATACTACACCACACTTACTCATTTGGGCCATAATACTAACAAATTTCAAGACTGATCCCGTGAAAATAATGTGGAAATTCAGACGCAACTAAACAAAAACATGAAAATTCCAAAAGGTTTATAAGCAGAAAAGTTTGTACATCTCTAAAAAGGCAGTATTTATATCCATCAAAAGTAAAGGGGAACTAAAGTTTGGAGAGATGAAAGATTTTGAGGTGAATAAGAAGGCAGATGAAATTCAGTTTTACACTGAAAGTAACAATTCAAAATGTTTTTATGATGCCATTAAAGCTATTTATGGGTAAAAGGCCCATGGTACATCTCAATTCTCAGTGCTGATGGACCACATTGATTATTGATAAGTACATGATTCTAAAGAGAAGAGCTGAGCACTTCCATGTTGTTCTCAACAGAAAGAAATTGTCATTAACCAATCATGAAGCATTTGACTATATACTTCAAATTTAAGTCAATCCCTCTCTATCCAGATTTCCAAATTAAGAAGAGATTTTGAATGCCTTTAGACTCTTTTTATGTGGTGAAACAACTGGAACTTATTCTATTCTAATTGAGATTTACAAGGCAGAGGTCCATTCCTCATACAAAAGCTGACAGAAATTATTCAGATTATATCACAAGTGGAGGTTATGCCCTAGGAGTTCAAGGATATTTCCACTGTTCTCTAAAGGAAAGTAAAATGGTTTTCCTATGACAACCAAATTCATTCTCATTCTCTCTCTCTCTCTGTCTGTCTGTCTGTCTGTCTCTCTCTGTTTTTCTGTCTCTCTCTATCTCTTTCTTTCTCTCTCTCTCTTTCTACATACATATTATATATATATACTTATATATACCTATATACCTACAATTGACAACTTGCTATTTTTTTCAAATATACAATAAAAATTATGATGTAAATTTCCTTCTTTATCTTCCCTCTCCTTTCTTTCACTCTAAGAAATGAAACCTTTAAACACAAATAGGGTTATGGGTATATGTGTGTGTGTATGTGTGTGTAAAATTATTATATATATACTTCTACTTACCAATTCTTTCTCTGGATGTAGATAATTTTTTTCTTCATATGTCCTTTATAATTAATTTAAGTATTTGAAATAGTCAAAATAACTTATCCAAAGTCGTTCTTAAAACATTCCTGTTAGTGTATATAATGTTCTCTTGGTTTTGCTCATTTTACTCTTCATTATTTCATGCAAGCCTTTCCATGTTCTCCTAAGATCATTAAGCTCATAATTTCTTATATAGCACAGTAATATTCCATCACAATCATATATCAAAATTTTTTTAGCCATACCCCCAATTGATGGGCATCATATTTCTAGTTCTTTGTGGTGGTAAAGAACTTTAAAGTTGAAAAGGTCTTTGAAAAAAAACTTTCTGTATGAAACAGTTTGGTAATTAAAGAGTCAGAAAAAGAATTTCTGTGCAAGGAAAAAAAAACCCAAGTAAAATGCATATGTGAAAAAAACAATAAAGAAAGGATATAGAATGTGAGGAGGATCGGTTAGCAAACTGGGAGCTATTTAAGGGTGGAGAAATAAATGAGGCTTCAAAGCATTGTGATCCTTAAGCTCATTTGCAGGTGTGAGAGCTGGTTAGGGTGAGTGAGCTGGCCCGGAGTGAAGGAGTACACACAAAATTGCTACTTAAATACTACAATAATACCTTTCTTTGAGTCACCTCTTATAATTTACAGTTACTTTCCACATATGCTATTAGAGAGCAAATTAGCAACCTGTTTTTTTCCAGCAAACCTTTTACCTGCTCAGAAATAGAAGAATGGATTGAAAGTGACAAAGATGAATAGAAGTATTTTATCTCCAGGCATACTACTTCGACCTCCTTAGCATTCTAGAGTGATTCTCAAGCATTCAGTAAAGGCATGTATCCTTCTTTTTCCAAGCTTCTGTGGCACAAAAATAAAACAAAATAAAAACAAGCATTGAAACTGGGAGTCACTTTACATAAGGGAAATAGTTACTATAATGGCTTATATTATTTAGTACTTTATTAGATGGTGTCATATATGTGAATAAATTAGATCTCACTAGCAGGTCCTCAGGAAGTGGGTGCCTATGGCTGCTCTATCTTTCCCTACTCCAGTCTGTGATATAGATCTTATTAAATGGGCTCACTTCACCCCTATTTTCCTCTTACTTCTCACTTTCCTCCTTCTGATTTTGTGCCAACCTTTCCTCTACCATCCTCTCTCCTACACAAGAGAATCCAGAAGCCCTGTTCTATTCAAGTCTTCCCTTTTTTCCTAGTGGTGGGCAGGGATGCATATTTACTCTAACCTTTTGGTCCAAATAGACATGGCCATTTATGTCACTTGAATAATTCAGGTAGTCACTAGCCATAATCATTTTTCTAAGTGAAGGATTTCCAATTCTTATTATATTCCCTGCATTTAGGCCAGTCAGATTCATAGTTATTGCCGTCTGATGTGTTAATTAATGACAAGGACCCCTAAACCTAACCTTCTACTTGTCAGCTGAACTTTATGTATATTGTCTCCCCCAGTTAAAATGTGAACCCCTTGGCATGGTTTTGAATTTATGTCTCCATGTTATATACACAATAAATACTTTTAGACATGTGCATGTTATTCATGCTTTCCCCACTACTTCCTCTTTGCTCTTATCTCTAATAAAGAGAGATCCTTCCTTGTTACTAAGCCAAATCCATCTACAAACACCCTTGATCCTGTCCCCTTCAAATTGATCCAAGAGATTGTCTTTACCTCTCATTATCCTCATTCTACCTCTAATCTACCACATCCCTCTATTTTCTTGTTCTTCCCTGATATTTAAAAACATGCTCATTGTTCCTCTGTCCTAAACAAACAAAAAACCCTTGATCCAATTCTAATAGTTATTATCTAATATCTTTCCTTTTCATTGTTAAACTCCTTGAAAAATCCATCTACACTGATGCTTTTACTTTTTATTCTCTTATTCACTTCTAAATTTTATGCAATTTTATTTCCAACCTCATTATTCCACTGAAATTGTCTTCCTCAAAGTTACTAATACCCCTTAATTGTAAAGCCTAATAACTTTTTTTCATTTGTCATCCTTCTTGATCTCACTGCCATGCTGATTACAATGTCCTACTGAATACACTTTCCTTTCCAGACTCTCTAGAACCTTTCTCTTCTTTCTGTTTTCTGTTTCTTTTGTTAGAACTAAATCTAAGCAAGTCCATGAACAATAAGAATCCTCAAGACTCCTTCCTAAATTTTCTTATCTTATCTTTCTATAATAGTTTGCTTGGTGCTCTCACCAGCTAATATAGGCTCAATTATCATCTCCATACAAATAATTGCTACATTTATCTGGCCTTAATTTCTCTCTTCAGTTGTAGCCCTGCATAACCAATTTCCTTTTGAACATCTCAAGCTAAACGTTCCATAGGACAATGAGAAGGTGAAATAATTGATAGAGTAGGCTTAAGAGTCCGGAAGATGTGAATTCAAATGCAACCTCAGATATTACTAACTGTATGATCCTGGGAACATTACATAACTTCTGTCTGACTTAGTTTCATCAACTCTAAAATCGGGACAATAGTATCTACCTCACAGAGTTGTTGTGAGAATTTTTTACCTCTTGTTCCTTATCTGTTTCTGTCCACATGGGCAGTGTTCTTGCATGTACGGGTGCTCTGTCCAAAGAAATATAAATTTTGATCACTTATACTTAATAAGATATCCTGGGTTACAGAGGTTAGTTTTTTTTCCCTATTTATTTATTCTTTATTTAAAAAAAAAACTGGGGCAATTAACTCTTATCCCATATAGTTTTCACTTATGATTTCTCGAAATATAACTGTGGAGAACCAGGCTTTGTTAAAGTCTATTGTGATTCAAAGGGAGCTATTTGACTATGCCTTTAAACCCAAATTACTCTGTTTTCAATGATTGGCAATAACAGGGCCTAGATGAATGTTAAAAATAATCCATGTATATATTTTGAAAATAAAAAGCTTTAATTAAAAAAACACACCATTTAAAAAAAGAATTTCTTGTTTCCAAAATCATTTCCCCATTATTTAAGTGAGAGTTTTGACTTTCTCAACTATAAAATGAATCTATATCTCTAAATCCTTTGAAATGATATCCTTTTTTGGTCTTCATTTTATCACCTTGTATGACATAGTGTATAGAAGATAATGATTCCAAATAATTATTCCCTTATGTCTTCTTTATGTTGGCTATTACTTTGATAATTTAATGAATTTTCAGTCTCATTCACATTCATCAATGTGTATATTCCTTTCAAAAATAAAGATCTCAACAAAAAAATGCCCAACACTTGTTCCTACTATTTAATTAGCTATAGTCCTACATTTATATCCCAAAATTCCTTGAAAAAGTCATCAGCAATTGATACCTTTCATCTCCTTTTCTGCTTTTTCCCCTCCCTGGTTCATATCTCTCTCCTTTCTAAATTCTCTGTAATTTGCCTTTTTGCCTCATTGATCAACTGAGATTGCTTTCATCAAAGTTACCAATAATCATTTATCAAATCTCTCAGTCCTAATCCTCCTTGACCTTACTGTTGATAATCCCGTTTTCCTATATCATCTGATATTAATCTTTCCTAGTTCTCCTGACTGTCCACTTCTTGGTTTTCTTTGCTGGATTTTCATCTATGTCAAGTTCATTAACTGTAGGAATTATATCAAAGCTCTGTCTTGGAATCCTTACCCTTTGTGCTTTATACTTTCTTGCTTATTGATCTCATAAGATGTGATAAGTTCAATTGTAGCTGATTCCCAGATCTATATATCCAGGTCCAGATTCTTTCTTCAGTTTATGAGAGGAAATTTTCATCTTCTTGTTTGAAATATGCTCTTATTAGAATCTGCTGTTCAGTACTTGGTACTCATCTATCCTTTCTTTGTTTCTATGTAGCTTCCAGCCTGGCTTAACTTAAACAATAATCATCACTCACCATAGTCTCAAGGTACCCTGGATAATTTTCCCTTCATCTTGACCATTATCCACAGTAAAGAACATAATTACTTCATCTTATGGCTAGCTTCCATGATGTAATCAGTCTGCCTTATAAAACATATAATCTTTGGGGGATTGGGGGAATTCATTCTTTTAATGAATATCTGTCATCTTGAGAAATGTAGTTATTTCTCCTGACCATGTCCTGTGTAACTTTGAGCTTATGTTTTCATTTGTAATAAAAGAACATCACAATTAACAAGATCAGTAATTTCTGAACTGTTTGTTGAATAAAGAATTTCCAACAAGAAAAAAAAATTAGATCCCAGCCCAAGTCTCATCTGCTTGTTGTTTAGGTTCTGGTGGCTCAGAGTGAGTATAAATAACGATTGTTTCTGCTTTGGCCTTAAACTCTAAGGATCTTCCCCTCCCAAAATGACTCTTTTATGAAGGCAAACTAGAACATATTTTGTCTTAATTCTTACCTAGTTTTTAATTACTTGAAAGGGCATTGCCTCGGACAAACTGAGACCTAGGAAAGACCTTACCTTTAAAGCAGGGGTCCTGAAACCCCGCGGGCCAGATGTGGCAGCTGAGGACGATTATCTCCCTCACCCAGGGCTATAAAGTTTCTTTATTTAAAGGCCCACAAAACAAAGTTTTTTGTTTTTACTAGTCCGGCCCTCCAGCAGTCTGAGAGACATGAAGTGGCCCCCTATTTAAAAAGTTTGAGGATCCCTGTCTTAAAAAGACGAAGGTTTCCTACTGCTACTGCATCTAAGTTCATTGCTAATTGTCTTGACCTATGTCTTGCTACAGGACTCCAATGACTCTGGAGGAGAGTGAGGCTAATAACTTTGCACAGCCCTGCCTCCATTAAATCCAACTCATTTGCAATTCAAGACATTATCTTCCTGATGTTATTGGTCCTATTTGAGAACAACATTTACTGACAATAAATCATAATTTTGTGACCCCCCACATTCAGTTATAAGACTCCGTATGGGGTCGCAAACCAAAGTTTAAGAAACTGAGCTCTACAGTGTTACTACTGGGTTTATATCCCAAAGAGATCTTAAAGGAGGGAAAGGGACCCACATGTGCAAAAAATGTTTGTGGTAGCCCTCTTTGTAGTTGCAAGAAACTGGAAACTGAATGTATGCTCGTCAATTGGAGAATGGCTGAATAAGTTATGGTATAGGAATGTGATGGAATATTATTGTTCTGTAAGAAACGACCAATAGGATGATTTCAGAGAGGCCTGGAGAGACTTACATGAACTGATGCTAAGTGAAATGAGCAGAATCAGGAGATCATTATACATGGCAACAAGAAGAATTTACAACGATCAATTCTGATGGACATAGCTCTCTTCAACAGTGAGTTGATTCAAACCAGTTCCAATTGTTTAGTAGTGAAGACAGCCATCTACACTCAGAAAGAGGACTACAGGAGCTGAGTATGGACCGGAATATAGCATTTTCAATCTTTCTGTTATTTTTTGCTTGCATTTTTATTTTTCTTCTCAGGTTTTTTTTCTTTCTAGATCTGATTTTTCTTGTGCAGCAAGATAATTGTGTAAATATGTATACATATATTGGATTCTTGTGAACCCTCTTCTCTCTTCTTGCCCTTTCTTTGTTTTTTTAATTAAATTAAAAAAATTTTTCTGGTTATAAATGTATACTAACTTTTAAAATACACATTTCTTTTTTTTTCATCATATTGGGGAAGAAAAATCAGAACAAAAAGGAAAAATCATGAGAGAGAAAAAAGAACAGAAAACAAATATGTATACATATATTTGATAATTAACATATTTAACATGTATTAGACTACCTGCCATCTAGGGGAGGGAGTCAGGGAAAGGAAAATTTGGAACAGAGGATTTTGCAAAGGTCAATGTTGAAAAATTACCCATGCATATGTTTTGTAAATAAAAAGCTTTAATACAATAAACAAGAAAGAAAGATAGCAGATGCTTAGATAATTGAGAAATTTAGTATTTCTCTAAGCTTATTTTTGGAGAACATTAAACAGTTAAGACATCAAATGCTTAAAGTAAATTTTCATTTCATCTTGACTTTAGAAATTTAATTATTTTACTCATTAAAATAATCAGAAACTAATAAAAAAAGAAACTGAGCTCCAAACTATTGCAATTAGTTCTAATCAGTCCCCCTCCCTCAAATGTCTTTCCAATCCAATCCATTCTCCAATATATGGTCACTAAAGTGCATACCATACCAAATACCAATTTAATAAACTCCAATGATCCTCCATTACCTCCAGGATATGAAGCCCTCTGGCATTAAAAGTTCTCCACTAATTGACTCCTTTATACCTAATTGGCTCCTTTGTATCTTATCTATCTTCTTACATTTTATTCTTTTTCATGCATTCTCTAATCCAACTATACCAAGTTATTTGCTATTCCTCAAATAAACTCCTCCGTCTTTCAACTCTGTGTCTTTGAATTGTTTGTCCCCCATGCCTGGAAAATTTTGCTTCCTCTGTCACATCTTAGTTTTCTAGGCTTCCATCAAATCTCTTCTTAAACCTCATCTTATATAGAAAATCCTTTATACCTTCTTTCCATCCTTCTAATCCCAGAATTTTCCATTGAAATTATCTTCCATCTACTCTCTCTTTATTGTATATACATAATTATGTACAAAGTGTTTTTCCCACCACAAAGTAAGCACATAACACAGTGCCTGACATGTTAGTATGTGTTTAGTAGATACTTGTTGATTGACTAACTACATAAGTGGATCTTTCCAGTTTTGCATCTTAATGAAGATAACCATTATAGCATTTTCCAGTATATCTTCTTGGTTGACAATATCTCACAGCTTTTTCATCTCCATCATAAATCTCTCCTTTACACTTAGATCCCAGTTTTTTAAACTGTGGGTTGTGACCCCATATGGGGTGTTGTAAATGAATGTGGGGGTCACAAAGTTAAGATCTAGTATTTGCAACTGTTTGATTTGTATACCTATTTTATATAGCTCTATACCTGCAATTACATAAAAATATCTCAGGCAAAAAGGGGTCACAAATAGAAAAAGTTTAAGAAACCCTGCTTTAGATGACATGAAGTTCTGTATTTTAAACACCATATGTATCATCAGAAAAATGATAGTGTTTTTAAAATGTTTTTGTTTCAAGGAACAACTTAGGATCATTAAAAGTGCTACACAATTTTCCTAATATAAACAAGCAATATCTCTTAATACTATTCAATTTTGGGTCCAACTCATTCCCAATCCTTGTCTGTCCAAGATACATGAACACCTCTGTGAGTATTGTCTATCCAACTACACATCTCAATCTTTAACATAAATATCTTTCATCCTTGTGTCCCCTTTCCCTGTAGATTGTTCATCAAGATTTTAGAATGAATTCAGATCTCATTAAGGTAACTCAGTAAGATTTTAGGCCTTGATTCAATGCACACAATGTAGTCTTCAAAGAGAGTGTCTGTTTTTAGGTCTTGCAAAAAAATTACCATTCATATTTCCTCTTTAAAACTTTTTCAATTAGAAATCATTTTTCTTCCCTTTTACCTTCTGCCCCCACATTTTTTGCAGAAAAAAGGAAGAAAAGCATAATCTTGGTAACAAAAACGTAATCAAACAAAACAGAATCTTAGGATTTTTTTACAACTATATGAAGGAAGGATTGGATATTAGAGATTCTTGTGGCCAGTTGACTGGTTAGAAGGCTATATCACAATTACTCTAAAGAGTAGTTATGAAAGTCTGAAACCAAAGAACTATCTGTGCTTTGAGAGTTGAATTGACAATATGAGAAAGATGTTATATAAGTATAATTGACAAGACCTGGCAAATGATTAGATATGAGACATTAAAAGAGAGGAAAGAATCAAAAATGACCCCAAGATTATGAACCTGACTGACTGAAGACCTGACAAGATGTCAGAGTTGGAAGAAATAGTATGGCTAGTCATTTTTCCCCTCAACTTCTCCAACAAAGGACAAAAAAGCACCAAACCAAATAGGGAATCGAAAGAGGAATCATAGTGAGCCCAGATAGAAAAGGGGAGACAGCCAGAGTTCTGAAGTCACTAGGGGTTGAACTGGGGTCTACAGAGCTATACACCAGAAAAAGAACTTTTACAGGTCAGAAAGAATGGTTTATGACTATGCAATGGACAAGGGTAACAGATGTCAGAAGCATCTAAGTAATTCTATCCACAGACCATGATTATAGAATCAGTTCACAGATTCAGGCCATTAGGTCTGCAACTGAGTAAGCAAAGCAATGATCTTAGACCAAAAGTGAAACTGCAGTTCTGTTACTTTGAACCTAAAGAAACTTCCAGCTCTCTGAGAGGTCTGGAGCCAACAACAATCTACTGGTATTTCAACCTGATCTTTGTTGTGAACACTCTTCTCTCTCCCTTCCCTTTCTTTGTTTTTTTAATTTATTTAAAAAAATTTTTTTTGTTATACATGAATATTATCTTTTAAAATACACATTTCTTTATGAATCATATTGGGAAAGAAAAATCAGAACAAAAAGGAAAAATCATGAGAGAGAGAGAGAGAAAAGAACAGAAAAAAGTGAATATAATATGCATTGATTTACATTCAATCTCTATAGTTTTCTTTCTAGATGAAGATAAGATTTCCCATCTAAAGTTTATTGGTATTGCCTTGGATCACTGGGAAGAACCAAGTCTTTCATAATTGATCATCATAAAATCTTGCTGTTACACTGTTTAATGTACTCCTGATTCTTGTTTCACTCAGCATTAAATCTTTCCAGGCCTCTCTAAAATCAGCTTGTTCATAATTTTTATACAACAAAAATATTCCATTACCTTCATATACTATAACTTATTCAGCCATTCCCCAATTGATGAGCATCTACTCATTTTCCAGTTCTTTGCTACAAAAAAAAAGAGTTACTACAAACATTTTTGCACGTGTGGGTCCTTTTCTCTTCTTTATAATTTCCTTAGGATACAGACCCAGTAATCCTACCCTCTTCTTTGTAAAGATGGGATAGGGAGTAAAGAAAGGGAAAATTATAAAGGAATAGGATAGAAAGAAATAGCTAATTAATGATTTATGAATAATTTTTTTTCATAAATGTAACCAATACAGTTAAAATTAGAAGGACAACAGTTAATTGGGAGGAAATACTCTTTATGTAAAGCTCCTTTGATAAAGGCCTCATATCCAAGATTTATTAGGAACTGATTTAAATCTACAACTAATGGTGAAAAGATATGAATAGACAGTTGAAATAGGAAGAAATCGAAACTATAGGGAAAAATCACTAATAATTAGGCTAATGCAAATTAAAACACCTCTTGGGTTCTACCTTATACCCATTAGATTAACAAAAATGGAAAAAAATAACAAGTGATGGAAGGTCTATAGAAAACTAGCCACTAGTGGTGTAGCTGTTAGTTGGTCTAGCCATTCTGGAAGTCAGATTGTAACTAAATCCTATAAGTCATTTAACTATGAATACCCTTTGACCTACTGATATTACTATTCATCCTCTATCCCAAAGGTATCAAAGAAAAAAGAAAACACATACATGTGCTTTTTGTAATGGCAAAGAACTAGAAACAGAAGATAGCTATAAATTTGATAATAACTAAAAAAAAATAAGGTATATGAATGTAATGCACTGAAAGAAATAAAGGAAGTTTTCAGAGAAACCTGGGAAGACTTCTATGAACAAATGCAGAATAAAATGAGCAGAACCATGAGAATGATATATACAATAACAATACTATAAAGACATCAATTTAAAGATTTAAGAAGTCTGATCACTTAGGTGACTGTCAACAAGAAAACACAATTCTAGAAGAGAGGTGATGAAGTGTTATTACTTGGAAAATAGAAAGCCAAAATAATTTCTTAATCTGAATAACTAGAAGGATAATTCTGTCCTCAACAGAAAAGTTTGGAAGAGACAGATTTGGGGATGAGATCATGAGTTCTATTTTGTAAAGGTGAAGTTTGAGATGCTTATTGGGCACTTGGAGTTTATAACACAGTTGAAAAGGTGGCATCTGGAGTTCAGTAGAGAGACGAGGAGGGAATACATAGATTTAGGGTTTTATCTGCATAGACATGATCATTTAATCATTAAAACTGTGGAAACGAGATAGCCAAGAGAATAAGTAGAGAAAGTAAATGATAACAGTGATAATAAAAATAAGCATGGCATTTATAAAAAGCTTTAAGGATTGCAATGTATTTTGCAAATACTATCTCAGTTTCTCCTTATAACAACACCAAGAAGTAGTACTATTTTCCCCTATGTTTCAGATGAGAAAACTGACACAAATAGAGTTAGTGACTTGCCCAAGGCCACAAAGTGTCTGAGACTAGATATGAATTTATGTCTTTCTGACAATTCTCTGTCCACTGAACCAACTCATTGTGAAGAGCAGAAAGGTTCAATGCTTTGTATGGCATGAATACTGTCAGTATAAGGTGATGACCATCCACCAATGAGATGGTGAAAGAATAGGAAGAAAAAGAACCAGCAGAACTAGGTAAAGACAATATCAAAAGAGTCTATGAGAAGTAGATGGTTCACAATGTCAATTGCTGCAAAATAAACAAGGAGAAAATTTTAAAGGCTTTAGATTTACCAATTAAAAAATCATTGGTAGAATTTAATGAAGTAGTTTCTATATAGTTTGGTAGTTACAAATCAGATTTCAAGAGAGTAGGAAGTAGGTATGACAAGAAAATAGAGGCTGAGAAGGTATACAGTCTAGTAAAAAAAAAAAGAGAGAGAGAGAGAGAAGATAGGATAGAACAATAGCTTGAGGAAAGTGAATCAAGGGAGGCTTTTGTTTTTGTTTTAAATGACAAGGTACACCTAAGAAAGAGTTCAGGAAGCAGAAAATGAGTCATTAAACAAGGAGAAACTAAAGATGGCAGAAAGAGCACATTCCAAGGGAGAAAAGTATTAATAGGGAAGATTCTTAGAGAAAAAGGGAAGCAAGAAGCACAAGTAGATGATCCTAGCTCAAATGCAGATTTATCACAAAGTTCAAGCTGTAAAAGTCACTTCTTCCCAAGGTTACCATCATTTCTATTTCAACAAGATGTTCAGGTTGAGAATAGCATCACTCTTAACTATTCTTGTCAAATAAAGTATTTTCTTCCATGATCATAGCCTTGTGATAACTGTTACACAGCTGCCACCATAGTTCAGGCCCTCATTACCTCTTTTCCAGATGACTTTGATATATTCCTAATTGGTTTCCCTGATTCATTTCTCTCTCCAAATAGCTATGAACAATAATTTTCTAAAGTGAAGCTCCGGTCATATCACTTCCCTACTCAATAAACCCCAATGGCTCTTATAACTTCCAAAATCAAATCTAAACTTCTCTGTTTGGCATTTAAATCCATTTACAATCTGGCACTCATCTATCTTTTCAGCTTTACTATACATTACTCTCCTTCCTATAAAGAATAGCCCAATCTGATTGGTTCTTCATAATTGACATTCCATTTTCCATCTCTCCTCTATTTTTTCTTGCCTAGGTTAAAGAGGAGATTCTTTGCCTCAGTTGCTACCCAGTTTTAATCACTAAATGGGTGCACCCTCAGTCAAACTTAGCTTTAAAAGGCCAAGGTCTCCCATTGCATCAGGGTCATCCTGATTTGTATCTTACCACTTGACCCAGATGGCTCTGGGGGGAAAGTGAGGCAGATGACCTTGCACAGCCCTCCCTTAAATCCAATTTATTTGCATGTCACAGCATCACCTCCCTGATATCATGGCCCTCTTAAAGAATGAAGAACAAACCATGGATGTCCCCAGAGCCTTAAAATATGCTTCTTCCTTTAATCATTCTTTAAGATTTCAGTGTCCTTTAAGATATAGACTTCTACATGAAGTCTTTCCCAACCTATTTCTACCCTATTCCCAGGTACCAGACCCACAAAGTCAATTGCCTTGTATCTATTTTGTATTTAAGATATATGTACGTTTTCCTGGAACCATAAAATTATTAAACTTCTTCAGGTCAAAGACTATTTTTTGGTCTTTGTAACTCCCACTGCCTACTCCAGAGTAAAATAGCCTATTATTTTCACCTGAAGTTGCCTTCATTTGTGAGTTTGGTTGAAATTAGCAAATAGCAACTACATTATTTATCTAATGGCTTTCCCAGATTGTCCCTAGCAACAGATTCAAATATTCTTTCAAAAAAGCTGTAACCACATTTCTTGAGCAGAACAAAGCTTTGGAACAAATAATGAAGAAGTTTCATTACAACATACATAGTACTAAATGGTTGTTCTTTACTTCCAAATAAATTAACAAGACAACTCTTACTACAGGGGTTCTCATGGAGGAGGGGGGGGTTAAACTTCTAAGTTTGTATTTCATAATTATTTTAATATAATTAGTTTCTCTTGTAATCTCATTTTTTTTGTTTGAGTAAAAACATTATTCTGAAAAACAATCCATAGGTTTTACTGTTATGAAGATTCATGACAGAAAAATCGATTAAGAGTTCCTGCCTTAAAAACTAGGCAAACCTACCTATAGGATTTTAGATAAGGTCAAAATGGGTTCATGATTTAGACATAAAGAGTGATATTGTACGCATATTAAAAGGACAAAGGACAATCTATCTCTCAGATCTGTGGAGAAGGAATTTGTAGCCAAAGAAGAACTAGAGTATATTATAAAATGCAAAATGGATCATTTTGATTATATTAAGTTGACAAGTTTTTGTAGAAACAAAACCAAAAACTGGGGAAAAAATCTTTACATCCAAGAATATAAGCCCAGTATGCAGATAAAGGCCTCATTTCTTTTTTTTAAATAAAGCTTTTTTATTTTCCAAAAATATGCACGAATAATTTGACATTGACTCTTGCATAGCCTAGTGTTTCAGATTTTCTCTTCCTTTTCCCCACCTCCTCCCCTAGATGGCAAGCAATTCAATATATGTTAAACATGTTAAAATATATGTTAAGCCCAATATGTATAAACATATTTATGCAATTCTCTTGCTGCACAAAAGAAATCAAATTTTAAAAAAGAAAGTAAATGAGTAAGAAAACAAAATGCAAGTGAACAACAACAAAAAGAGTGAGAATGTTATGTTATGATCCACATTCAGTTCCCATAGTCCTCTCTGTGGATGTAAATGGCTCTCTTCATCACAAGATCATTGGAACTGACATTAATCATCTCATTGTTGGAAAGAGCCACGTTCATTTGAATTGATCATCGTATAATATTGATGTTGTCATGTACAATGATCTCCTGGTTCTGCTCATTTTATTTAGCATCAGTTCATGTAAGTCTCTCCAGGTCTCTCTAAAATGGTCCTGCCAATCATTTCTTATAGAGCAATAATATTCCATAACATTCCTATATCATAACTTATTCAGCCATTCTCCAACTGATGGGCATCCACTCAGTTTCCAATTCCTTGCCACTACAAAAAGGGCTGCCACAAACATTTTTGCACATGTGGGCCCCTTTCCCTCCTTTAAGATCTCTTTGGGATATAGGCCCAGTAGAAACATTGCTGGATCAAAGGCTATGCATAGTTTGATAACTTTTTGAACATAGTTCCAAATTGCTCTCCAGAATGGTTGGATCCATTCACAACTCCACCAACAATGTATCAGTGTCCCAGTTTTCCCACATCCCCTCCAACAGTCAGCATTATCTCTTCCTGTCATCTTAGCCAATCTGAGAGGTGTGTAGTGGTAACTCAGAGTTGTCCTAATTTCCATTTCTCTTATTAATAGTGATTTAGAGCACCTTCTCATATGATTAGAAATAGTTTTTATTTCTTCATCTGAAAAATGTCTATTTGTATCCTATAATGAGGCTCATTTCTAAAATACAGAGAGAATTGACTCAAATTTATAAAAAGACAACCTATTCTCTAAATGATAAATGGTCAAAGGATACGAACAGACAATTTTCAGTTGAAGAAATTAAAACCATTTATCATTATATCAAAAAAGTGCTATAAATTGCTATTGATCAGAGAAAGTCTCTTAACCCCATTTGCCTCTGTTTCCTCATCTGTCAAATGAACTGAAGGAAATGGCAAACTGCTTCAATGTCTTTGCTAAAATACATCCCCAGTTGAATTTGTCCTAGGCATCAGAATTCCTACATATTTATTTAATATGTACATTATCAAATCAAAATGCCGAATGTTATTTTGTCTTCTGTGCCTTTTTCTGATGTCAGCAACCATGGTAATACATAAAAATTCCTGCAGGGTTACAAATAAAACAGATTACTCTGACTATACAATTCTGATTGATGGAGACGTTTAGTATGTAAAACAGAAACACATATTCGACTGTCCTTTCACCTATAGGCAATCCTTAACATCTGTTGGCAAGATAAGATCACCTACAGTGACAACTTTAGATAGCTGTTGACCTAGAATGCCATAACTGATTTTTTTTAAAAAATCTTATTTATGGAGACATAGCAAGAGGAAGATGATTTAAAAATATTCTACTGTCCCCTGACCTAGATGACTGCAAGCATGTAAAACTGTAGAAATGCCAAAGAAACAACGTTCTGAGATACACTTTGATGTCAAGATCACAGCTGGCCTGCAGAAGTTAGTGCTAAGATGATTTCTAAAAATTAAAATTGTGTGTATGTATGTGTGCATACATATAAAAACAGTACTTTTCTAGTTTCCAAAATATAAAATTCTGATAGTCATTATACCTTAAGAAAAAAAAACAAAGAAAGTTGAGTTAAAGTTAAATGAGGATAGTAATACCTGCTTTAACTATCCGAATTTTACATATGAAGAAACGGAAAAATAAAGTGACTTGTCCAAGTTCACACAAAAAAGTGATTACAGATTCAGCACTGTAACCCAAATTTCCTGAGTTTCAATGCAGTACTCTTTCTACTATAACATATTACCTCCATATTTAGGCAAGATCATGTAGCCAAAGAAGGTGACACCAAAACAGAAAATGAATATTACATCTTTCACCATTAACAGGCAAATAATTAGATTTAATGATGCAGGTGCAGGGTTATCATACAGTATTCTTTATTTGTGTGTACTTTTAGTATCAGCATAAATGACAAATAAACTGTAATCTGAAAAAGATAATAATAGTATTTATGAAATACCTACCATGTGTCAGGCACTGTGCTAAGCACTAGGAACATAAAGATATTCTTTTTATAATAGAAAATCAACTCTATGCATGCCTCACATATGTAGCAAGTAGCAGGGCATAGTGAATAAAATATAAATGAGGCCAAAAAAAGGATACTTGAATCCAGCTTCAGGAATTTATTTAATCTCTCTGAGTTTCAAAATCTGTAAAATGTTAGCACCTACTTTGAAATAAAATATCTAATGTTAGTACCTACTTCGCAAAGTTAATGTGAGGATCAAATGATATAATGTATTTAAAGCACTTTGCAAACCTTTTAAGTGCTAGATATGAATTAACTCACATTTTACAGATGGGGAAGCTGAGACAAACAGGATTAAGTGACATGCCAAGGTCACACAGCTGATAAGTGTCTGAGGTCAGATTTGAACTGAGGAAGATGAGTTTTTCCACTGCACCACCTAGCTCCCCCAATAACAAAAATAACAACAATATACTCAATATGAACTAGCTATTATTGTTACTTCTTTCTCTGTATACATTTACATGTATTTACAATACATCTTGTGTTGTTTCTGGTACTTGTAGTCTTTCTCTTTCATCTCTGTTTTCATGATCTGGACACATCAGTCTTAGTAAACATCTCAGAAACCTCATTTGGACCATCTCTGATTTCTAGGCATCTTTCCTCTTTAAAAATAATACTCTAAAAAAAATAATACTCTACTTCCTCATGAAAGTAAAGCTCTTTAAATGCTAATTATGTGTATTAATCTTGTCAATAAATAAATGACACACAGAAAGAAAGGATGGTGGCAGAATGCCCAAATTCACTTATAATAAATATGAGCCACCTGGAAAAGGGAATAGAAGGAACTCTCAGGAAAATAAAGATCAACAAATGCACTTGGGAGGATGAAAACAGTTCTAGGGACCTGAATCAACAATTGGGTCTGTGATAGAGTTGATGCTATTGACAATGGTGCTATATATTCATGTGACAAATGTCTCTCCAACTGTGAGACTCTTTCTTCATATAGAGGAATAAATCAGCATTGCCTATAAAACAGTACTTATGAAACTGTGTTCCACAGAAACTTCACACAATATTAGTAAAGGATGCACAAGAATATTTCAATGCTATTTTTCTTTCTAAAATTTTTCCCTCTTAAAAATGTTCAGAATTATGCATTAAAGTATACATTATGTATATAGCCTGTTCTCCAGTGCAGCACCTATTGATGCTTTATAAATAGTTATTGACTGACTGGCTAGTTCTTGAACTTTTCTGCCCTCCTAAAATGAATAATGCTTTCTGAGGGAATACATACCTGAAGATTTGAAGAATTTGGATTTTTAAAAAATTTAATTGATTCTTTTTGGTTTTGCATCATAATCACTACTAGATATATTCCCCCAATCTTTCTCTACACACACACACATAACTTTTCCTTAGAACAAGAGGAAAAAAACAAACCATAAACAAAATCATTTAATGTATCATCTGGCAATATATTGATATTCCACACATAATTCTCTGGCCTCTTTTGTGAAAAGGAAATGCATTTCCTCATCTCTTCATAATTCAATAAATATTTTAATAATTAAAAGAAGTAACTGCTTTGGGATGCTTGAGATCATGTGGACAGTGTTCACAAGGTTTATGAGAAACTCCTCTTAAATGTCAAAGACTTGTAGTCAAAGATTTATTTCTGAATTTGGAGTTGATGATGAGGGCTCATCAAAGCTCAAAAACAATAAGAATTTAAGTTTGGGGAAGAAGTTTCTAGACTGGTATTACAGTACAGTGAATCAGTGTGAATTATATCTCCTAATAGTGATGTCTGTTTAATATCCCTGCTCTCATGTTGGTGAAAAGCCACATCTGAGGCTTCTGAGGAACTTGCATATTTCAAATGTAAACCTCTGGGAATTTATACCAGTATTTAGAAAAATATGACTAAGTAGAGAATATTTGTTTGCCAATCATTTTTGAAAATAAAACTCTTAACAAACTTATGATGCATTTTCTCTGACACACAGGAGAAGCTTTCTCGAACAGTTTTCTCTATCCTCCAATATCCCTGTGGTGACACTGCTTGCCAGAGAAAAGTCAAGAAAAAATTGAAAAGCAAAATTATAATTCTAGGAGGTTATAATTAATTAATTATAATTAATTATAAGTTATATAATATTATTATATTATAATTATAATATATTATAATTATAATAAATTAATAATAGAATTATAATTCTAGTAAAATATATCAGAGATATCAAAAGTATTCAAAACACTTTAGATTAATCTCCATAAAGGAACATCAACATATTTTGGTTACAGACTATAGAGAGCTATATGGCCTGGTTCAATATATTATTTCTTGTTTTTATTTTCTTAATTTGTTCTAAGCAAACTAAAAATCTACATAAGGAAACCTAGTGTGTTTCAGGGGTGTCAGGAAGACTTTTTTTCCACAATAGGCCTCAGGACACAAATAACTCTTGAAGTTCTGATCCAAGGATGGGATCTATGAGAAAGGTGCTTCCATGAGCACCAGCTTTGGATCATATTCCAAATTCCATATTCCATATTCCTTTATTCATATGATCCCAATCCAATATAAGGAAAGAGAAACAGGAGGAATGAGTCTCTCCACAATATAGCACCCAATGTTATATACTTCGGGGCACTTTGTAGCCTTAGTGCCTATAACACAGTGCCTGACACACAGACTCTTGAGAAATGCTTGTTAATTGAATCATTGTCTTGGAACTTGGCCGAACTCATGAGCCTTATAAAACAGTCTTTACCATTAATTTACTACAATTTAGATTTTGTCATCTCCACTTAATAAACAAAATAAGAGCAAACAATAGAAATAGGGAAGATACCCACAGAGAGGTACAATTTATACAATTAATGTATTAAAATTATTGTAATGATCTGATTGTTGTCTGTATCTCTAAAATATGGTATTTTTGAAAAATAATACATTTTGAATTGAAATTGAAAATGACAGCAATTGTAGTTCATATATCAAATTGGGAGTAGGAGAGAGGAAAGCTGGCTATAACTGGGTCAATCACTCAAGTATTTATTTAATACCTACTGTGAGCCAGTATCTATTAGAATTATGAAGAATAAAACAAAGTATAAAATCTGGGCCCTTGCTTTCCAATGAATGCAGTCTAACTTGGAAGAGAAAGATAAACATGAGACAAATTTTAAAAGTAAATAGGTGATCAAATGTTATATGATGTGGGAATCATTATAATTTCAATTCAAAATGTAATGTGTGTTGGAGAAACATAAATGAAGCAGAGTAATGTCCTTCTCTAAGACATAATGTTCTCTGTGAGCAGGTTTCTTGGGAGGCTTCTGGGAACAGCCTTCATTTCAGTTCAGTGTAAAATTCACCTCAAATGCAGCCAGGAGTTAAAGTCCAGATCCTTTATTGTCTCCATCCAAGTCTCGTCCTTCCTTGGGCCTGGGTGGCTTTCTTAGAGGCCTGTCTCTCTCCTTGGTTCTGAGAGCTCTTGCCATTGTTAGTCCTTTGTCTCTTCCAGCTTCAGCCTCTAGCTCCCTCTGGAATCCCTCCAGCCAGTATAAAGGTGGAAGTTGGAATGAATCTGACTCCGCCTCCAAGAGAGTGGGCTTCTGGGCTTCTGTGGGCTTGTGGGAGCTCCTCCTTATATATGCTCTCTTAAAGGTATGAACTCTCATAAGTACTAAGTACATAAGCATTGTCTCTATCAATTCCCATGACTTAGCACCTTGTTTCAAGTTTTGGCCCATAACAAAGCAGGATGGCAAAAAGAGCACTGGATTTAATGTGAAAAAACTGTGGTTCAAATCAAGTTTCTGACATTCTGCAAGTGAGTTTTGGTTTCCTCCTCTAGAAAAAAAAAAGTGGGGGAAGAATGAAACTGGATGGCTTCTCAGGTCTCATCCAATTCTGGATTTATGATTTCAGAAGTTCTTTCCAGTTCTAAATATTTAAAAATCATGAAATGCTAGATAAAAGTAGCCTTTACCTTCAGATGTTAATTAAGCATCTGAAAAAAATCTTAGTATTTTAATTATTACAGTATGTTCCTTATATATGAACTACAAGTAAATATATATTAATATAAATAAATATATAAATCTACTATAGCTAGTAATTTAAGTGTAGTGAAAACCTTTCCTTCTCTCTGATATCCAAATATATGAGTTCATAGATAATCAAATATGGAAGAGAACTTAGATATTATCTAGTTAAACTTTGTTTCTTAGATGAGGAAACTGAAACCTATAGTCATGAAATAACATGCACAAGATCACACTAGTAGTGTCAGAGCTAGGATTTAAACCCAAGTCTCCTTTCCCTAAGTCTAATGTTAATTTTAATGCACCAGAATTATTGACCCAGAAAAGAGCATTGCTTCTGACAAAAATTTCACTATAGAATTATCATCTTTGTTCTCAGCACATAAAGATGCTGGGAAACTAGAAATGAATCTAAAAGTCAATATAATGTCTTTGGCAGTACAGTAGAGATAGCAACTCAGATTTTAAATAATAAGAGGAACTGGATTAAAAATAGAACTTATTATTCTAGTGGATAGATTTAGTCTTAAAGTCAGAAATATCTGGCTCAAAATGCCCATATTGGTCATATGCCTGTGGGCAAGTCATTTAACTTTTCAGTCAGTTCTCATAGACTGTCTCTAAGACAGAGAACATTCTAAACTGCTTTGATAGAATGAATTTTCCCATTCATTAGTTCCATATGCCAATGAAATCACAGATTTAATCCCTTTCTCTTTTAAAAAAGTATACTGTTATGCAGCAAGTTAGTAATTGACTGGGACATGAATAATATAAATTTTAATTGAAATTATTAAATTAAATATCATTAGTAACCTTTTGCAGAAACAGAATATTTTAAATTATGCAAATAAAAAATTTAACTTCATTTCAGTGATATAGGATAATCTTTAACTGTGGTCTATAATCTTATGGTTTATTGCCAGGAAGAAGTAAATGCCTTATATAGATACCAATATTGTAGTGAACTGGTGGAAAAACAGATTCATGAAATAAAGAGAAAAATCCTGAAAATGTCTAAAATCTTCCTTAAAATTCCATCAACTAGACAATCACACTTACTCTATGATTACTGCTTGCAAAATGTCACACATTGTTTTGAAAGTACTATGCATTATGATATTTCATGAATCTAATAGACTGGAGTTAAGGAGTCAAGTCACTAAAATTCAAAACAGAGACTCTGGTTGCAGTAGAATAAAATTTTTTCACTATAAGAGAGATAGAAAAAAGCAATTTCATATGTTTGGAAAGCAATTCATGAAAACAATGTTCACATTCCCTACTCTGAAGGCTATTGAAATAATGGACTGTGGTTTGTGTTGCGGTTCAGAAAACAATAAGAATTGTGTAGAATATGATATGGAAAACTATAAATAGTTAATCATGTCTAGATTGGTTCTAGATTGGAAAAGGGTATTTATTCGAACCCAAGCAGGGGATGGAATAGAAATGAGGAACCTACAAGAACTTAGCCAGGATTATTTTAGGTTCCTCTATAGGTTCCTATATTAGGTTCTATTTCTTGAATGCCAAATTTCTATTTTCTGAAAAATGGAATAGATAGCACATTATTTCTAATCTCTTTATAGCCAGAAGTGAATTTCTGGAAGAAACAGAAAAATAGCAATTGTTCATTTATATAGCACTTTGAGAAACAGGATAGTATAATGTATAGAGTTGTCCTCAAAGTCAGAAAGATTTGAATTCTGGTCTCTTTCTGAAGCATCCTAGATATCTCACCTTGAACAAGCACTTAAATTCTCAGTGCTCCAAAGATTTCTCTAAACTATAAGTTATAGAGTTGTAAATTTGCATCAATAGAAAAAGTTCTCATCCCAGAAGTTCTCCCCCTTGGATTAAATCTTGTTCTGTTCTAGAAATTCCAAGGTCCCTTCTTAAAATGTCTTCTTCCTTCCTTTCTTCTTCCCTTCCTCCCTTCCTGTCTTTAGCTCTTCTTTCTCCCTTCCTTCCTTTTCTTCTTTATTCCTTCCTTCTTTTCTTTCTTCTTTTTCTTTGCTTTCTTTCCTTCTTTGTTCATCCTTTTCTTCCTTCCATCCTTCCTTCTTTTCTGTCTCCATCAGTTTATGACTAAAAATTTTACACATGAAGTATACTCTTTTTAGCCTCTTGTCAGTCTAGTGAATAAGTTAATATATATAATTCCCTTTTTACAGATAGGAAAAATGAGGTTCAGTGAGATGAAATAACTTGATAAATTACATAGTGGCAGAGCAGAGATAACCATTCACATCATCTGACTGATATTCCTGGACTGTTTCTACTATATCATGGATCCTCCAAACTAAGTCATTTGGAAAGGATATGTGATAGTTATTTTTCTTATCTCAGACATTTTATGAAAGACATGGTGAGGGCTCAGCAAATTCTCCTGAAATCAAAGGAAAAAAATCAGATCCAGGGAAATAACAGCTTCTAGTAAGATAGATATAGTTCAGAAGCTAATTGGTGCATTTTTTCCAATTCTACTCATTCCTAAATATCTCCTCATTTTCATAAAGGAAAAAAATAGCAAAATTCAAGGTCCATGTTCCATGTACACTAAACAACAAATTTAAAAAATGCCCTTTCAGTGTATGAGTTTATTTTTTAATAAATCTGGATGTCTGGGCTGCAAATTTATTTTGATTTATACCTTGCTTGTTTCCTTTCTCACTCCCTCATTCACATTTATTCTCCACTTGGCAGTATTTTTCCCCATTATATGCACCTTAGGGAGGTTCCATTATAAAACTGTTGCAGAAGGTCTTAATGGTGTCAGCTATTGTTCAAATGTTATGTATTTTCTCATTAGTGCAGTCCTGACCATATAAATGCATTCTCCTTGTTTTTTATTCCCTCTCAGAGGACAGTCATTTCCCTGAACATTCAGCTTGTCTAGAGCATTCAGAGCCAAATTTTCTCTGCTATTTACCATTGCTTAGGCTCCCAACTCAACTATCAGTGCTAGAACTCAATCAACTAGTGAGAAGTACAAATGATCCCCCTCATTTCATAAAATATGTTCACTTTTATTAACAAAAATCCCCCAAATTTTCAGGGGAGAATAAAAGGTAAAGATGTGGAAGTTAAGGGAAGGAAGATAGAACTAGATAATGATGGGCTTTATCACAATTAGCAGATAACAATCATAAAAACTAAAGTTCTTGAGCTGGCCCAAAGCACTGAGTTGTAAGATAAAAATTCAATTAAAGGATGAGAGCTGTGATTACATTTAATGAAGAATTTATTCAGGGGGTTTCTTTTGTTCCATGGGGATATAGATGATACTCTGTTCCTTGCCTCTTCAAATGGATTTGAATGAGAAAGATGTTGTTCCCAGAGAAGGAAACCTACTTTGACCTCAGCATCTGAAGTTACAGCCTTTAGGAAAACTAATAGATGTTTTAATAATAATAATAAAAAGGTATCCAGAAATCTCCTGAATGATATCAGAATTTAAAAATAAATTTATCTTTCCTTTCTGTGCCTTTTACAGTTGTCAACACCAGCAGTAAACACATAAGTGCTGTGGTACTTAAAATAAAATGGATTTCACTGTAGTCTCTTTTTGAATTGATGGAAACAGTATAATAAATATGCCAAGGGAAGTCATCAGTGATGCTGGTTCATCATCTTTTTTCTATCCATATGGCTATACCATGACTCAGGCCCTTATTATCTGCCACCTAGACTATTGCAATAGCCTTCTAATCAGTCTCTCTATTTCAAGTCTTCCAACTTTCTAATACAATCTTTTTACAACTATGAATGTAATATTTCTAAAGTATAAGACTATGTCCCTCCCCTGCTCAATAAACTCTAATGGCTCCCTATTGTCCCTTGGATCAAACACATACTTTTTTGTGTAGCATTTAAAAACTTTAACCACCTAACTCCAATATACTTTTATAGACTTATACTTCACTCCCCTTCAAACATTCAGTGATCTAGCCAAACTTCCTTCTTGCTATTCTTCACACTTCAAACTTAACTTCTGTCTCTGTATTATTGCACAAGGTATCTTCCATGTCTGGAATACACATTTCATTTCTACCTCTTAGAATCCCTCATGTCCTTCAAAGCTCAACTCGAGTACTATCTCCTATTTAAACCTTTTCCCTTATCCTATTCCCCAACTTTTGATGTCTTTCCTCTCCACCAAAAATTGTTGGCATATATTTATGTTTTTTATGTCCATGTTATTTTTTCCTAATAGAATATAAGCTATTGTATATCAGAAACTGTTTAATTTTTGGTTTTGTACCCCTTCACACAGTGTCTGGTAAATAGCAGGTGCTCAATCAATGCTGATTGATAGATTGATTGATTTGCATTATTTGTTAGTTAGAATTCATTAGAAGCACCAAATAGATGTAACTAGAAGGGGAGCATACAGTAAAGTTGATTGTGAACCACCTGGAGTATTTGACTGTTCCCCAACACTTATATGAAATGAGAAAATATCCATTTAAATTCAATTTAATAAGTATTTGTTACATATTTATTACATAAAAAGCACTATGCTTGGTGCTGGAAAACCAAAATAAAAAAAGACACTTCCCCCAAAGAACCCACATTCTGAATGTGAATTATCTTCAAGAAAATAATATGGAATAGAACAATAATGCAAATCTTCATTTCTCTGACTGTGAATATAGTTATTTTAAAAATGAGGAGGATCATATTTTTTTTTACATCTTGGACCTAAGGGTTCAATTCAGAAGAGATTTCTTTTAGTATAAGGAAACTCTCCTTAGTCATAAATATAGTAAAAATATTGAAAGGAACCATATAGGAGGCTGGTAGAGGCTTCATCCATGTCTACCATAACATTAATGTTATGTTAAAAGTTTGAACTAGTTCAGTTAATTCTGGATAAAAATTTGGAATGATCCCCCAGTCACTAACAATGCATATCCTTTCACTCAATGATATTAGTAATTAGTTTATATCCCAAAGATATCAAAGAAAGATACAAAGAATTCGTAACAAATAAAACATACAAACAGCATTTGTGTAATGGTTGAAAACTGGAAACTAAGGAGGTACTCATCAATAAAGAAATGGCTAAATTAAGACAACTCTTGAGATACCACTACACATCTCTCAGATTGGCTAAGATGACAGGAAAAGATAATGACAAATGTTGGAGGGGATATGGGAAAACACTGATACATTGTTGGTGAAATTGTGAATGGATCCAATCATTCTGGAGAGCAATTTGGAATTATGCCAAAGAGTTATCAAACTGTATATACCCTTTGATCCACAAGGTTTCTACTGGGCTTGTATCCTAAAGAAATATTAAAGGAGGGAAAGGGACTCACATGTACATAAATGTTTGTGGCAACCCTTTTTGTAGTGGCAAGGAACTGGAAATTGGGGGGATGCCCATCAGTTGGATAATGGCTGAATAACTTATGGTATATGAATATTATGGAATATTATTGTTCTATAAGAAATGATCAGCAGAATGATTTCAGAGAGGCCTGGAGAGAGTTACATGAACTGATGCTAATTGAAATGAGCAGAACCAGATCATTATACATGACAATAACAAGACTATATACAATGATCAGTTCTATTATGGATATGGCTCTTTTCAACAATGAGCCATTTTCAATATTCTTGTGTTGATGAGAACCATCTACATCCAGAGCAAGGACTGTGGGATCTTAGTGTAGATAATAACATGGCACTTTTACTTTTCTTCTTATTTGCTTGAATTTTATTTTCTTTCTCATTTTTTTCCTTTTTGATCTGATTCTTCTTGTGCAGCAAGATAATTGTATAAATATGTATGCCTACATTGGATTTACATATATTTTACCATGTTTAACATATATTGGATTACTTGCCATCTAGGAGAGAGGATGGAGGGAAGGGGGAAAGTGGAACACAAGGTTTTGCAAAGGTCAATGGTGAAAAATTATCCTTGCATATGTTTTGAAAATAAAAAGCTTCAATAAAAAATAAATGGCTAAACAAAAATATAATATAAAAAAATGAAACATTATTGTGCCATAAGAGTGATGAAAGGGAAGGATTCAAAAAAAACTTCAAAAGACTTTAATGCAGAATGAAATGAAAACCATTTATACACTTTAAATTTTTTGATTAATACCAATGACCAAACAGAATTCCAGAGGACTAGTGAGGGAGATGGCAAGGAAAGTTGAAGATTGCTGAAAACAATTGTCTAAATAATTTGTATATGGGAAGACCAGAAAAGTCAGCCAGTCAACAATAATTTATTAAATGCTTACTGCGTGTCAGGTACTGTATAGGGATATAAACAAGTGGACAGTACTTACTTTGGGGAAGCTTACATTCCAATGAGATAAGACAACATAAAGAAGAGATAAAAATATGAATGTTAGGGAAAGAGGATACCAGCCTTTAACCCTAGAGAGGGAGGAAGATATTTTGACCTTAAACTTCTCTGTAAATTGAGGTGGGAATCAGGCCTTCAGGAAGAGCTTCAGGAACAGAGAATATTTCCAAGATGAGAAGTTAGAAGTAGTCCAAGAATGGAGTAAACTTCCAAGGTGAAAAGACTCCTATGGTATAGTAGAGAAAAAATCCTATAGAGATGACTCAGTAGTCTAGCCCAAAAAAGGATAAAGGAAGAAAAAGAAGACAGTCTAAAATGTGTCAGGAAGTCTCTTGTTCCTCCTCCCTTTACCCTAGACAAATATTCCTACTTGCATCTACTTTGGGATGGAGTGTCTTTCATAGCCTGAGACCATTTTGTAAATTTCTAGAGAATCCCTTCTCACAAAGCCTGATGTTCAGGCTCAGACTGTTATCTATCTGTCTATCCTCCACATACATGAAGATCCTTTATATGTTTTTTTTTACATTATATAGTCCAATCTTTTTGATGCTGACTCCCAACAGATCCTTTACTCTTTAGTCTCTTAAACCTTCAAAATAACATGCTCGACTCTCAACCCTCTCTATCTTTAGGTGACCTCCTAATACTCAATGAATTACATGTTTTGTCTTTTATTATATTCCAGATCTCTTTTTCTTAGCTGAACTCCTTATCCTAATCCCTCCTGACCAGTCCTGTCCTGTTACCACCTGGTATAACAATGTTTTGAGAGGTGATTTGGAGGTTTCTTGGGTTCTTTTGAGGGATAAGGGAATATTATGACATAAAGATACACCTCCAAAGTTTCTAAATATGCTTTTTGGAAGAGAAGAAAAAATATCTTTTATAAGGAATTAACAGAAAAATATTAAAACACTAAAATAATGATCAAGACTTGTGAAATCATTATAGAAATATTTGGAAAGAACTTATTAAAAACCAATAATGGTATTTTTTTGATTTCCTTTAAAGAAGCTGAGTTTGAAGCTAAGACAATAGGCGACCAGCAGATCTGACCCTTCAGTGGAATTGTAGGAGGTATTGGATGAACATAGCTAGCTGGCAAAAAAAAAAAAAAAAACATTTAAGTCCAGAATCAAAATTAATAAAACAGTTACATCTTCTTAGGTCACAATTCTTCTCACAGTAAACAAACCTTGCATTGGCTCCATATTTACATAAAAGAAAATAGGGGGGAGGGGGAAATGCTCAAAGGAACTGTCAACACAGGCTACAGAATTGTGAAGTCATTACTAACCCTGGTGATGTCCCGGGGAACAAGAGCAGCTATCCTCATATTCTGATGTTAGGGATCACTGATTTCCATGCCCAAAGCTATCTCTTTCATTCAACTAATATTCATGCTGTCCTTGGAAGTAGAATGATACTTTATGTTTGATCCCTAGCTAATATGTAGACCTTGGTCAGCAGCTCTCAGTTTAGCAATGTCAAACTGCACATTGTGGAAAAGAGATATAATGAAGCCTGAGAAATAAGCACGGAACAACTTGCCTATGCTAAAATTCTGGATTTCCTTCTTTAACAAATAATTCTCTGGCAGGATCATATTTTTCCACTAAGGAAGAAGCAAAAACTAATCTAAATGAGAGAACATTCAGTCTTTCCTGGTGCATTTACTTTGTTTTGACCACCCTGTTCCATCTCCCATTTCCATGTGGGATGTCCCCTGTGCCTGAAATATACCTTTGTCTCCTAGAATCCTCTTCCATTCAAATGCCACCAATGCTTAAGGCCATTCTTGACCACCATCTCTAATGCTGCAGCTTGCTTGTACCTCCTCACCCAAATCTTATAATAACTTTGTACATATTTATATATAAAAACGTTACTTCTTGCTATAGAATATAAGCTACTTAATGTCAGATATTTTCATTTTTATCTTTATCTTTTTATAAATTTTTATATTTTATATTTATTATATTTTATCTTTTTTATTTTCAGAGACAGGGGAAGCATGTCAGTGCATTTGTATGGATTGCCTTATTAGAAGCTATCACATTTTTTTGTGTGTGTGTGAAATTGTGGAATAGGGAAAGGTATCTGTCAAAAACTTATTGGGGCACTGGGTACAAATCCTCACTGGGCACTAGTATAGAAAATTTCAGTACTCTACAGTAATCATGTGATATTATTTTCTTGGTGCTAAGAAGTAGAAGTAATTATAGATGGTTTTTAGTTGTTACTTTGGATATTTAATAGACAAGACTAGCAACAAAGTATAGACCTCTTCCCATTCTAGTAACCACTGGAGAATTCCCTCCACCCCTTTTCCTCTTCTCTTCTTTCCATGAGCTCTTTAAGGTTAAATCTAGAGAATCAGGGTGTGATAGTTACAAAGGTCCCTTGAGACAATCCTCAGAGTATCTGTCCTCACAAGGACAGTAGTCTTGAGAAACTAGTGGTCAATGACCAATACCTAACAACTTGAATCTACTGTAGGACATAGAAGGACAAATGCAAGCATAACAGAAAAACTACTCAGTGATTTTTGATGGTCACTAAAAGATCCACATATTCCAAATATCTCTGATTATCCGTAATCCAGTGCCTGAATGACAATGGTGAAATGGTTGGGATGGTGAGCTTAAGATGAGGAAGAAGTAGGCTCAAATTCTGAGTAGTTGTATGACATTTGAAAATCACTTAAGATTACATCCTCAGTTTTCTCATCTATAAAATCAAGACAATAATATTTATTTAACTCCTGAGACTGTGATGAAGACTAAATAAGATCATGTCTGCAAGGTACATTATTCAACTTCAAATTTATATAAATGCTGGTTATTTATCACTATTATTTGGCCAATTCCTCAATTGGACTTTCTAATGAAAGCTGCAATATAGAATGTTAAATTTTTTAGAGTTGGAAGGGATATTAGAAACCATCTTATCTATTCAACCACTTGATTTTACAAAAGGGGAAAATGATGGTTAGAAAAAGTTGTGATTTTTTCAAGGTCATACATTTAGTTACAACCTCCTGCCCCTGACTAACCTTGGAATTCTCCAGCACACGCATTTGTCTACACCTCCAATTACTTATTTTGCTGACCTTACTTGTAAAAAAAAATGTCATCTTTCCAAATAGCATCAGATGCATTAGCATTTTTTAAGCTTTTACTTTTCAAGCGAGAGTTTTTTGTTTCCACATCTTATAATCTAAGGGGGAAAAGTCTAGGCCTTATAATCAATTGATCTAAAGCAGTCTTGTCACGAATACACTTTTTCCTATATTAAATCCACGCTTCAAGACATTGCATTGGGAGGTCAATAAATCCCTTTTCTCTGCCTGAAGCTCAGAAGTATTTGCAGCTGATGCAATACCTGCCTTAACCCTGCTAAACCTGGGGTATGAATAAGAGGAGATTGCTTTGCAGACTGAGATTATTGTTCAGAATATTGAATAATCAGGATTGCTTCTGGGAGGCTCCAGGGCACTTCCTGGAGGTTTGGGTTTGGGTAAAATACTGACTCAAAAGACTTCTGGGAAAAAAAGAATTTAGAGAACCTGACTACTTGTAGCATGAGGAGAAGTGGACAGGGAGGTAGAGGGAGGGGGAAAGGGAGAGAATAAGAAGAGTAAAGAATAAAGAGGGAGGACAAAGAATGGGACTTTTTTATCAAAAGCTGGTGTTTGTACTGTAAAATTATATCTAATTCAAAATATATTTAATCAGCACCAATAAACAAGGCTAAACTCATTCTGTACTCTCAAAGAGCTTAAATGAAGAAGCAATATTTATAAAAATAAGCAAGTGCAATATAATATAAGGCAATACAAAATAATTTCAAGAGGAGAGTTCAGACCCCCCTTCCCAATTCCACTTTGTAATTTACTTTTATGTGTTGTTATCCTCCACTAGAATGCAATGTCCTTGAGGGCAGGACTCTCTTTTCACTTGTATTTGTATCTCCAGTGCTTAGTACAGTATCTAACAGAAAAGGAAGTCTTAGAGAATACTTACTGTTGACTTGTTAACAATTATTGGCATAATTTTAAAGATGTCAGGAATCCTAAGAGGCAATTAGGAGAAAGGAATGCATTTTTCTTATGGGGAACCACATGTACAAGGGCATTAATGGGTATCATGGAATATTGAGAATAAGGAATAGCTAGAAAGGAGAGTGAAGTGAAAGAGGGCTAAAGAAGGTAGGTAGGAGCCAGATTGTGGAGGGCTTGAGGTGCCAGTTTGAGAAATTTATATTTTATCACAGAAGTAATAGGAAGTTCTTTAGGGATGTGGAATGTGACTTGGCCAGAACTGTGTTTTATGAATATCAATTAGTCAGCCAACTGGAGGATTGATTAGAGAGAGGAAGAATTGGAATTGTGGAAACAAATTAGGAGCCATTGCAAGACTCCAAGAAAATAATATGAAGTCCTAAATAAGAATAGAGGCTGTATGAGTAGATACGTGGAAGAGATATTTTTAAAGTAGGATGGACACAACTTGGAAATCACTTGACTGTGGGAGTGAAGGAAAGAGTTAGAGATGGTGGTAAGGAGGAATGACAGGATAGTAATACAATCAAGAGGTAAAGGAAAAATTAGAGAAGTGAAAGGATGGGATTAGCACAGGGGAGTTAAGCTCTATTTTGGATATATCAGGTTCAAAGTAGCTATGGGATATTCAGGTATGTCTAAGAAATGAGCCTTCATCTCCTAGTTTTCTGACTTGTTTATCATAAAAAGAAAAGACATTTCTGTGTGTCTATGTTCACGATCATGGAAATATAATAACTCATAATGTTTCAAGTTATCTACAAAGGTTCTTAACCTTTTTTGGATCATGGATCCTTTTGCCACTCTAGTGAAGACTCTGAACCTTTCCTCAGAATAATATTTTAAAAAGATCATAATTCAATTCAAATGATCACAAAGGAAAGCAATTTATATTAAAATTTAGCTACCAAAATATTTTTAAAGCTAGAAGACTGACCCCAGACTAAGAATTTCTGCTCTAAACAATCGTTTTACTTAGCTGTTACTCTTAGATAAGCATCTGTCTTCATTTAAATATTTTCTGTTAACATTTTTTATCCTCAACTTTGCTAAGTCTTTCATTCACTCTGAAGAAGCTTTCTTTATGTAGTTCAGCAGAATCCAGATAAAGAAATAGCCCACACAGGAGGGTTTATTAAATAGCATTTAACAAACTTGATTGGTATTCACAAGAGAATAGCTGCTAGCAAGAACAGTATTGGTGTTCAGCCCTTGTGCTGTCAGTAGGTAGTATAGTTAAAGAAGAAAGTCACAGTCTAGAGCTCCTCTAGATTCAAAATTACTTTAACTTTTAGACAAAAAATCAGAATGACACAGGAGTCTACTCTGTAATTTATAGGACCAGTTAAGTGAGGATATTTTCTAAATTACCTAATAAGGAGTGAGGAATGAGGGACAGAGACATAACAAAATTAACCCTAATAGTATCAATCTAGTAAAAGATGGAAGGAGATTATTGTCCAGTGTCTGGGTTTATTAGCTTTAGAGTACGTGTATCACAGAGGGAAAAGATAAGTTTTCATTGATCAATACTTTATATGTAAAATTAATCTCACCAGATTCAGGCCAGGGTTAGGTCAAATTATGAAGCAGATAAATCTTGCTTTCAGTGTTCTGACCCATTTTGTGTCTTTTCTTCTTTTGCCAGGTACCCAATGCCCTCCACCACTTTCCAGCTGCCCCCAATGTCCCATGGCTTAACTTATATTAAGCTTTCAATTCAATCAAACCCTGATCTGAACACAAAAGAACTAGTTATGATGGCAATAGGAGTTGATTTCAAAGTAGTTAGTGGTTCTGATGTTGGTTTGGTAGAAAAAGATAAACTCAAAGGCCAGGAATGTCTGCACCCAAATCTTAATAGTTACTAATTATTTGACCATAGGCAAATCACTTACATTTCTTCGAGAACCAATTTCTTCATCTGTAAAATTCCAATTATAATGCAAATTATAATGTATAATGTACATTGCAAGGTTCTTGTGAAGAAATCTTAAAAGCACTGTGTACATGTGAACTATTATGATGCTGGTGGTATCCAACAGAGATTGATAAACCAACAATCTTTTTCCAACAGGTACACTTCTTTGTACCATGATTCTGGCATGCAGCAGCCTCTAGTGGCTGCAGCATGGTAAATAACAGGAAAAATTAAAACACGCCCAATTAGTTAAACTGTTTCATACCTATTCCTTGTTGAAAAACGTGAAAACATTGGAGAAGAAAGAAAAGCCTGAATCATTTGAAATGTTTCCAATCAGATTTAAACTTACTTCCACCTATGATTTTCTGTCTCTATTCAAATTTATTTAGACAATAAATTGTCTACAAGTTAAACCACAAGCAAAATTTGGCTTAATGGAAATAAGTTTAACTTAGGACTTCCATCTTGAGGCAATCTTAATATGTTACTCACTTTTGAAGATGATATAGGAGAGTGAAAGAAAGAGAATGGAAGGAAAGAAATGATGAGAGGCAGGCAGGCTTCCTCTTCAGATTGGCTTTAACAGAGTATATATGAAATAGAAACTATTTTCTAGGGTCAACAAGCTCTAGTCATATCCCTGGAAATCAATTTGTTTTCATAGTAGACTCATAGTAGACCAGTCAATAAAGTAAGATGTCAGCTCATTAATTTATAGTGAGAGATAAGAGCTAGATATCTTCTGGATATCTTCTTCTTCTGGATATCTGCATGGGGTTTACCCTTTTGGTGGGTGAGTTTATTATAAAAACCCAAATACATTAAATGTGTACACAATATTTTATCTAACTTATACTTTAACATATTTAACATGTATGGGAATACCTCCAATCTAAGGCAGGGCATGGAGGGGAAGAGGGGAAAAGTTGAAACAGAAGTTTTTGCAAGGGTCAGTGTTGAAAAATTACCCATGCATATATTTTGCATATAAAAAGCTATAATAAAAAATGCAAAATTAAAAAAATTAAAAATAATAAAGAAAACCAATAAATATCATCAGTATGATGAGCACAGAATTAGAATTAAGAAAATTGGGTTTTTTTCCATTTTTATTTAAAGTTTTGAGTTACCCTTCCCCCTTGCTGAGATGGCAGGCAGTCAGATATAGATTATACATGTGCAATTTATGCAAGAGACTCAAATAAAAGGAAGGAAAGAAGAAAGGAAGGAAGGAAGGAAGGAAGGAAGGAAGGAAGGAAGGAAGGAAGGAAAAGAGAGAGGGAAGGAGGAGAGAGAGGGACAAGAAGGGAGGGGGAGAGAGAGAGGGAAGAAGGAAGGAAAGAAGGAATGAAGAAGGAATGAAGGAAGGAAGGGGAGAGAGAAACAGAAACAAAGACAAAGAAAGCAGAAAAACACCATGCTTCAGTCTGTATTCAAACAATAACAGTTCTTTCTCTGAAGATGAAATTCATCATTAGTTCTCTGGAATTGTCTTAGATCATTGTACTGCTGAAAATAGCTAAGTCATTTGCAATTCATCAAATAATATTGCGTTCCTTGTACAAAATTCTGGTTCTGCTTACTTCACTTTGCATCAGTTCTTATATATCTTTCCAGGTCATTCTAAAATCATGCTACTTGTCATTTCTTATAGCAAAATAATATTCCATCACAATCATATACCTCAGCTTGTTTATCTATTTCCCAATTAAGTAGCATCCCTTCAATTTCCAATTCTTAGCCACCACAAAAAAGAGCTACTATAAACATTTTGGTACAAATAGGTCCTTCTCCCTTTTTGGATATCTTTAGACTATAGATCTGGCAGTGGTATTGCTGGATCAAAGGGTATCCACAGTTTTATACTCTGGAATTTCAATAAATTGCTCTCCAGAATAATTGGATCAGTTCCCAATTCCACCAACAGATTAGTGACCTAATTTTCCCACATCCCCTCCAACAAAATTGGATGTTCTTAGGTGGGTTTTTTTGAAGCAATTGGGGTTAAATGACTTGCCCAGGGTCACACAGCTAGTAAATGTTAGGTACTTAAGGCTGGATTGGAAGTCAGATCCTCCTGACTCTAGGGCCAGTGCTTTATCCACTGCACAATCTAGCTGCCCCCAAAGTTAGATGTTTTTAAGGAATACTTCCATCAAATTAGAATAGCTTCATCATTATTTTTCTCCACTTAGCAAATAGTGTCATCTAGGTAACTATAATATGTCATCAGAATCAGAGTACTCTTTCTCCTAGAAAGGACTAGAAACATATTAACAGAATTCTCATTCCTTTACTCTCTTTTCCCAAGATTTCATACACACCTTCCTTAGCACCAAATTATATATATATATATATATATATATATATGAAGACACAATCAACTGGCCAAAGCAGCCCATCCATATTCATTATATGGATCCTTCAAGCCTTTATAAACTAGTTAACACTTACCATGTTTAATTTTAAACCCTAAAACCTTTCAACAATCATCTAAGTAATTTTAGTAGATTTTTGTTTCTTTATGGGGAAAGTATGATTCCTTGAGATGATATGAATGTAAACATTTTGATGAGGGCAGAGTATTGGAATGGAGACTACAAATTTGTGCATAAGGTTCTCTAAAAATAACCTTAGTTTAGTATAAATTAGTATATTGGCTTAGTTTTGAAATGTATTGTTATCAATGTTTTATTTGTATTTGTAATTTTTTTGTTAAATATTTCTCATTTAATCTAGCTCCATCAGTACTCAGGACCACATGTGTGGGTTCCAAGTTTTATTCCATCTCATTTGATACTCATGAAATAGATGCTACTAAAATCCTGATTTTATAGATGAGGAAAAGGAGACTGAGAGATATTAAGTGATATGCCCATGGGTCACACATCTAGTAAGTGTCTGAGGCAGGATCTTACCTCAGAGTTTTCTGAACCCAAGTCAATACTCTAACCACTATGTTACTCAGCAATCACCCTTACTATGTAGGAGTTATCCTTGTTGCCAGCAGAAAAAGATCATCCACTGAGAGACATCCTAGAATATATCATGTGTAAATTGCCTTCAGATCTGAAATTGTTTAGTATTGGGTTTTATGGATAATTGTGTTTGCCTTATCTTCATTTACTCTATAACCTCTAAGAAGACAAGGACTGAGTATTGTTACCCATAACAGAACTCTAAAAAATTGATTAAATACAGTATCAGACATTGAGAACCTAACAAATAAACTAGATAGCCTTGAGAAAAGACAAGTTTCACTTATATCTACAAATCATGTTATTCAAATATAGCAACTCATCCTAATCTTCATTATATGCTTTTAATTGTTATATTATGATTATATATAATAATATATGTAATCATTATTCTTTTTAATTAAAACATTATATGTAGCATCTCCATTTCTTTTCAATATAGGGTGTTTCTATGGCTTTTTACCCAATGACATTGAGTCTCCAGAGAACATGAACCTTGCTCAGACTAAAACCTGTTTTAAGTTGGTTATTTCTACAGCTATAACTTTCAGAAAACACACGTGAGTTGGAACACTCTAACAACCTTCTTTATCAAGGAACATTTTCTGTCCATAGCTTTTAAGATGGTGATTCTTAAATTATCTATCCTTAATCTATTTCCCAAGTCAGTTGTTTTTCCTATCAGATATTTCATATTTTATTCTTTTTTTGTCTTTTGAGTTTGTATTCTTCTTCTTGACGTTTTCTTGAGTAATTAGCTTCCATTTGGCCAATTCTAGTTTTTAAGGAATTATTTTCTTTTAAGATTTTATACTTCTTTTACTAAACTATTAATTCTCCTTTCATAACTTTCTTTGGTAGTTCTATTTTCTTTTTTCATTTTTCCATTTTTTTCTTCTATACCTCCTATTTGGTTTTTAGAATCATTTTAATCTTTTTCTTTAGTTCTTCCTTTAATTCTTCCAAAAATTTTTGTTGGGTTTGTATACCCATCTACAGTTTTCCTTTGAACCTTTGTTTTTATTTGTTTTCATGACATTGTCTTCTTTTGTGTCCAAGTTTTCAGCTTTCCTGGCACCAAAGTAGAATCCCTTTTTATGTGCTCATTCTTCCAGCCTACCTCTTGTCTTTAGTGTGGTCACTGTTCACTACTGGAGTACATGGAGTGATTATGCTACTTTCACAGCTCAGTCTGGGTGACAAGTTTTTAATGCTTCCAAGATTTTATGTTTATAAGGAGATGTCTATTTGTTGTCCTCTTCATCTGAGCTCTGCAAGTTTCTCCCCAGATTTGGGGTGTGTTTATTTTCATGTAGCCAAGTTTCAGTAGATAATTACTAGTCATAGTCACTGAGACCAGTGAGAAGTTCTACAAATTCAGAGTGACTGAACTGCTGATTCCCCTTTGATCTTTGTCTTCTGTATTGGTTTTTCTACCTCGGGATTTTTTCTGTATTAAAGTTAGAACTGACTCGGCCCTCCACTTCTGTGCTTAGAGCCACAAGCTAAATTTTTGCAATTGTTTTGTATCTGCTCTTCTCTGTTTTTTATCTCTGGCAGAGAATTAGGTAATATATGACAGAGCTTCCATATGGCACTCATTCTTTTTCCCAATTCTAGTTCAGGTGTCCCTTAGGACTGCCCTGGTATTCTAAATTTGTTCCTTTTTCATCCCTGGGCACTGAAAATGTTCTTTCTTCCATCACTACTGCTGCTGCTGTCACTTCATTTCACATCTAATAAGCCCTCTATCTAGTGTTCACAGGCTTCTCTGTCTTTCTAAGCCACTCTAGGCTATTATAATGATTCATTTTTCCTGTCTTTCTCATTCAGTATTCAGTTTGACTCATTTTCTAGGCTGTTGTGGAAGAGTTGTAGAGGGACAACTAAGCAAGAATGCTGACTGTCACTTCACCATATTGACTCCCCAACCCTCAACCTTTTGCTGTCCAGTGATTTGCAAAGACATCTGCAGCTTCCTTCTACCCTGGAGGATTACCATCACGAGATATTCTTATATGATCTAAGAAAAATCTATATGTAAACTAAAAACTAGCATTTATATAACATTTTAAGGTTTGCAAAGTCCTTTACAAATATTATTGCATTTATTCTTACAGCAACCCTTGAGACAGAAGCTATTATTATCTCTATTTTACAAATGAGGAAATAGAGACATAAAAACATCAAAATAAGTTGTCTGGTGTCACATAGCTAATAAGTGTCAAGCTGGATTTAAACACAGGCCTTTCTGACTCTAAGCATTCACTGTGCCATTTGGCTAGCCAACTAATTCTGAAAGATTAGTTTTCAAGGATCTCTTCAATTATAAAATAACTTCTGAAAACATGAAGTATTCACTTTATAATCTCCATAAATCTCATAAGTCTTCATAAGTCTCCATAATCATGTTTGTGGAAAAGCATCTATTGTTTCCTAAGAAATGTCTATTCTTTTACATAGTCTTATATCTATGACAGGGTCAAGTAGTGACCCAGTGGATACAACACTGGACTTGGAAATCACAAAGACATTTTTATGAGTTCACATCTCAGACACTAATTAACTATGTGACCCAGGCAAGTCACTTAACCCTATTTGTCTCAGTTCCTCATCTATAAAATGAGCTGAAGAAGAAGGTGGCAAACTATTCCAGGATCTTTGCCAAAAAAAAAAAAACCCACATAGAGTCATAAAGAGTCAGACATGACTAACACAATTGAACAACAAGAAGAACATGTCCTTGAGATGATATGTTATGCTAGAAAGTACACTGGCTTTGTAGTCATAAGTCTGGTATTGAAACTTGGCTCTGCCACTTACTACTTTTATGGCATTATGTGGGCCATTTAATCCATTTGGACCTTAGTTTCCTTATTTGTAAAAACAAGCAGGTCAACTTGCTGATTCCTATGATTCTTTCCAATTATGAACCTTCGTAAGACACATCAAAAAATCCATTTTCTTTACTTTGTTAATACTTAGCCTGGGGCTCAGGCTAGTTTTCTGGAGGTCCTTCAGACTGGCCTTGGTCTCTGTGGTGGAAGCAGGAGGACAGGCCAGCCACCAGGGTGTTGTGAGATGGAGTAAATCTGTCTGCTTGAGTTTGTCCCAGCTTATATGCTCTGTTATAATTACATTATCATAGGTGTGAATCTTGTAGAACAGATGTCAATCTTGTAGAACTATATTAAGTACTTAGTACATATACTGAACTAGAAAACTATTAATCACCATGCTAAACTTGCTAACCATTGTTAATCAATTTCACTGACTTAGCACCTTGTAAGAACCCTTGTTTCAAGTACAGAGTTCTGTCCTATAACAACTACCAATTTAATAAAGACTTGATTCATTCTTTAAAACGATTCCAAAAGTGAAATAAATTATACACATCAGAAATATGAGCAGTAATTTGCATGTGTTTGGTCTCATTCTGTGAGTTCACTCCAATGCACTCTACTAGTGCAATTTATAGTCTTAAAGTCACCTAGGACACTGAGAATTAAATGATTTAACTAACTCATCTGTCAGTATATGTCAGAGATGAGATCTGAAGCCAGCTCTGTGAAACCTATTCTCTGTTTATTATACATTTTTGCTTTACTTGAATCATGCCTTGAAATGTTTATTAATTTGCCATGACAAAGATAAATTGTTTTTTAATAGAGTAAACTCTTCAATAATCATCGGGGTTTTTGTCATCATAATATATCAGATTTAAACACATATATTCTCTTTCCTTATCTGCTCATGTCGCTTACTATTTTAATGATTTCATGAATTTGGGGTAAAGAACTAAAAAAAAAA
This sequence comes from Sarcophilus harrisii, assembly GCF_902635505.1. Taxonomy (NCBI): domain Eukaryota; kingdom Metazoa; phylum Chordata; class Mammalia; order Dasyuromorphia; family Dasyuridae; genus Sarcophilus; species Sarcophilus harrisii. The sequence continues at coordinate 530,187,391 of NC_045428.1, forward strand.
AAAGAAAGTTATATAATAAGTCTCAAGTTGCTCACTAACAAAATAATTTAAAATATCATTTCTTTCCAATGAAGATTTATTAAAATCTACTACAAACAATATCCATACCTAAATATTAACATATAGGCTTGGTTTAATGTTTGTTTTTTCCTTTATTATTCTTGTCCTTTATTAAATTGAACTTGAATAGATCCACAAAGAGTAAGGTAAAAATGGCATTTAAGTTTGTCATCCATATTTTCATTTCTGTCCATTTTGTCCAGATGACTCTGGTTTGGGAGTTGCAGGTATTGATTCATTCAACAAAAATTTAGAATACTTATTTTGGGCAAAGAAGACACAGTGCTAGTTCCTGATGGTATGAAGACAAAAATAAAGCAATTCATGCCTTGTTCCTAAGGGAAGAAGGAAGAAGCAAAGCACTAATAACTAAGTTGGGGGAGAGAGATTTGGGAGGAGACAATATTTAAATCATATTAAAAGGAGAAAAGGATACTTATATGAGGTCTCTTCCAGGCATTGAAAGTAATTTGTGCAAAAACAGTGAAGCAGAAGATGTAACATTGAGTTTAGGAAGCTAATTATCCTTTATGGTTAGAATGTGGAGCTAGTGCAAGGTAATAGTTTGAAACAGAACTGGAAAGGGAGAGGAGAGCCTTAAATGCTGGCCAGGCAGAGGGATTTGTATTTTCTCCTATAGGAAATGAGGATCCAGCCTAAGTTTTAGAGCATAGGAATGACATGGACAGACCTTTGCCTCAGGAAGATAATTTTTAAAACTAGATAGAAGCAGGATTGTAGAGGAGAGTGACAGGAAGTAAGGAGACCAGTTAGGAAGCTATCGAAGCTTCCAGTTAGAAGAAGGTTAGTGCCAGAGTTACAACAGTGGCTTGTTAGGAAGGAGAGAGGTGTGAAAAATATCATTAGGATAGGAGCAAAAAGACTTTGAGAATTGATTAGTTATGGGAAGTGAGGGAGAAGGGAAGAATCAAAACTGGTAGTAGTACCCTCAAAAAAATTAGAAGTGGTATTTTTAGAGGGTAGACACAGTGAATTCTGTTTAGTGCATGTTAAGTTTAAGATACCTACAAAACATCCAGAAAAAAATAGTAAGTAGTTGATGGTGATTGTTGTTGTTGAACTGTGTCCAAATCCCCAAGATCCCATTTGTAGTTTTCTTGATAAAGATTCTGGAGTAGTTTGCCATTTTCATTTCCAATGTATTTTTACAAATGAGGAATTGAGGCAAACAGGTAAATAAACTTGAACAGACAATGTCTAAAGCTAGATTTAAACTAGAAACTTCCTGGTTCCAAGCCTATTGTGGTACCTAGTTGCCCTGTAGTTGATGGTGAGAACTAGAATTCAGGAGAAAGATTGGAGCTAGATATATTAATAGAAATTATACTTGAAATCAAAGGAACTGATGAGATTGCCAAGAGAAAAAAATATATACAAGAGTGCTTAGGAGAGAGCCATGGGGAACACCAAGCCTAAGGGATAAAAATGGATGGTGATGTCCTCATTTCTGCAGCACACGTATTAAAATTGGAATGATACAGATTAGCATGGCCCTTGCACAAGGATGACATGCAAACTCATGAAGAATTCCATAATTTTAGTAATTCCCCAATTGACAAATGGTCAAAGGATATGAAGAGACAATTTTCAGGTAAAAAAAAAAAAATTAAAGCCATCTATAGTAATGTGGAAAAATGCTCTAAATCGCTATTGATTAGAGAAATGAAAATTAAAATAACTCTGATGCACCACCTCACACCTTTCAGATTGGTTAAGATGACAGAAAAGATAATGGCAAATGTTGGAGGGGATGTGGGAAAACTGGGACACTAATACACTGTTGGTGGAGTGGTAGAATGATCCAGCCATTCTGGAGAGCAATTTGGAACTATGGTGAAAGGGCTCTAAAACTGTCCATATCCTTTGACCCAGCAGTGCTAGTACTGGGTCTGTATCCCAAGGAAATCATAAAGGAGGGAAAAGTTCCCACATGTGCAAAAATATTTATAGCAGCTCTTTTTGTGGGAGCAAAGAAATGGAAAATGAGAAAATGCCCATCAATTGGAGAATGGCTGATTAAGTTGTGGTATATGAAGGTAATGAATTATTATTGTTCTAAAAAAATTACAAACAGGCTGATTTTACAAAGGCCTGGAAAGATTTACATGAACTGATGCTGAGTGAAACAAACAGAACCAAGAAGACATTGTACACAGTAATAGTGAGATTGTGTGATGATTAACTATGAAAGACTTGGCTCTTCTCAGTGCTTCAGTGATACAAGGTAATCTCAATAAATTCTGGATAGAAAACCCCATCTGCATCCAGAAAGAAAACTATGGAGATTGAATGTAAATCAAAATATATGCTATGTTCACTTCTTTTTTCCTGTTTTTTTTCTTTTACATGTTTTTCCCTTTTGTTCTGATTTTTCTCTCCTAATATAATTCATAAAGAAATATGTATTTTAAAAAGTTACTATACATTTATAGCCTGAAAAAAATAAAACAATTAATAAAAAATAAAGCATTAAAAATGGATCATGATATAACAAAGGTCAACAAAGGCAAGGGAGAAAAATCTGTCTAAGAGGAAAGTGTGGTCAACAGTATTAAAAGCTCCATAGAGGCCAAGGAAATAGTAGTTTCAGTAGAATTGTCAGGCAAAAGCCAGAATGCAAGGGATCAGGAAGGTAGGAAATGATGAGGAAGAATGCCAACAATTCTTACTTAGATTTTACAATGAACAGAAGAGATATAGTATAATGATTTTGAGTAGATGGCAAGGTAAAATGAAGGATTTTTTTAATGATGGAAGATTAGGTATGTTCTCTAAGCAATAAGATAGAACATATTAAATGTGAAAGAAACAGGAGGTAGCAATTTCTGGAAGAATAAAAAGAGAAGGAGACTGAGGATACAGGCAGAACAATTGATCTTAGGAGGAAGACATACCTTCCCTAGAGACTGGAATAAATAACGAAAGGCTGTTTAAAACTGCAGAAGAGTTTTAAAATTGAGGCAAGAGAAAGATGGAACTCACAATACATTGGCCTTTATTCTATAAGTAAAATAGTAGGTAAGGACATGGGAGCCTAAGGAAAGAAAAGAAAGTTTGGAATATCTCCTAAGGGGAATAATATAGCAAGCCAATCAAATCAATAAAAATTTACCATTCAGCAGCCAAAGCCTATTTGAGGTTAATTTGCCTGAATTTGTAGAGGATAAAGCTGTCACAGTAACATGACTTCCTCTAGCGGGAAGCAATAGAAGTAGAGAAGATTAATAGTAAGGACAATATAGGAATGAGTATTTATAAAGTGTGAATAATGGTAGGACAAGGGAGCAAGAAAATTAAAATGGACTCAAGAGGGTTTGGTTGAGCAAATAAGCTACAGGGTCAAAACCATAAGGACAGAAAAAGATAGCCAGAAAAGAGATGGTAGTCTAGGAGAGCATGGAGGAACTAGAGATTGTGGTTAGGGAGAATAATGGATTTAAGAAGAGGGAAGCATAGGTAAAGAAAGGAAAAGTGATTATCATTAAATAGAGGAAAATCAGAATTAAAAATCATAAAAGTGACATTTATGTCTAGGTAAAAGCTCTAAGGCGTGTTTTATCTGTGGGTGGTTGAGATTGAGCATAAAACTTGAGAAGATACAAGAACTGGGAGATCAAACTCTTTGCAGGGAAATTGAAGCTCCATGTATGAGAGAAAGCTTAAGGTTAAACAGAAAAACTGATCTAGTTGTTGGCTCTTTGAGAAAGGAGGGACAATAACCTGGAGACCAGCAAATCACAGCAACAAGGATTTGAATTAGATGATAATTGATGGATGAAGTGAACCTCAAAGAATGTCATGGTACCAAGCAGAGTCTGAGAGTGAGGACTGAGGACTTTGCCAACTCTTCTTTCTAACCCAGTATATCAGAGGATATGAGAAAAATGGGAACTACCTTAGAAAAGCATATGTCTCCCACAGAAAGAACCTGATTTTCAAGAGTGTGAAAAGAAAAGATTGAAGATAATGGAAAGTATTTCAATGATCACTCAGAGGGTTCCAAAGGTAGCAACCAATAGAATGGGATGACAGGAACTAGTTAGGACTAGTAGCATTGGACTAGAGGAGAACAGGAACATAAAGTAAATAAATTGAATGAGGAACAGAGGAAGAATAGGTATCTTCTCCATTTAAAAGAGAAAAGGGGGAGGGGAGAGAGTCAAATGATGTTGCAGCATATGCATTGTTAGGATGTCATCTTTTAAGACAGCACACTCTACTTGGATTTATATCTGGCAGCATGATGATTGGAATCAAAATTTAATTAATTATGCATATTAAACAACTGCAATCACACTTACCTAGAATAAGTAGAATGATACCTAGAATGACTGCTGGGATGCTTTGCGACTTTAGAATCCTGGATTAAAGAGGGTGTGCAGATGTTCCATTTTATTAACAGATTTATCAAGGAGGCTGTACTTAAAGTGCTCTTCGGATCTACTAGAAGTGCATTTTATGAAATTACACCTATTTTGCTGTCATATTTCTTGCACTGAAAAAGAGGAAAAAACTTTTCATTTTAGCTTTTCTGGGATTCCAACTGGCTGCCATGTAAAATCTGTAAATAATTATTCATTAACTTACTCTGCCTTTTACCATCTGCATAACCTTTGGAAAGTAGCTTATACCCCCTGGGTCTCAGAATCCTCATCTGAAAAATGAAGTCTGTTTACTAGTTGATTGTAAAATTCCCTTCTAGCTCTCTATATTTTCCTGATTCCTAAAGATTTTCCTTATCCTTCATCTGCTAGTTTTCTCTGAACCAGCAAATTACTCTTTTTACTTTGTATTGTGTGTGTGTGTATATATATGTATATATATAGATATATACGTATGTATATATATAGATATATATATACATACGTATATATCTATATATATACATATATATATAGAAGGTAGGTAATGCAATGGATATAGCTCTGGGCCTGGAGTAAGAAAGACACATCTTCCTGAATTCAAATCTGGTCTCAGACACTAATTGTGTGACCCTGTAAAAGTCACTTCCCTCTACCTCAGTTCCTCATCTATAAAATGAACGGGAGAAAGAAGTGGCAAAGCACTCCAGTATCTTTGCCAAGAAAACCCCAAATGGTATCATGAAGAGTTAGACTGAAAGGCCTCAACAACAGCAACAGCAATTTTATTTATACTTTCTGTGTACATATTGTTTATGAAGAGGGTAATATTGTTTCAAATAGGGATTGTTTCATGTATTGCTTTTGTATCTCCAGCACTTACCACAGAGGCTGCTACATTGTAGATGCTTAATAAATGCTTATTAATTGATAGATGAATTATAACCTGTTTCTCTTCTCCATTGTATAAAACTGCAAACATTAAGGGTGTCTTTGTTACAGAATTATAGTGGCAGAATCTTGGCCTATTCTATGATCAAACCTAAATGCCCCATACTGGGTGCATTGTTTCTAAATAAACTTCATCAAAGATTTCAGAAACTTTAATACTGAATTAATGAGATTCCCAGGTGCTTTTCTAAAATTCCACAACATATTTGTTCTGTTACATGAATGTTATTTGTATTGGCAAATGGCCATTGTGTGGACTTAAAATGAAGCATTAAAAAGAGATTTGGGCAGATGGAAAACTAGTGTTTAGGTGGGCACAAGTATCTGATTTGAAAATCATTCTTCCTAACTCCAAACTCCCAATTGACATTGATGTTTAGAAATGCAGATCAAGTTGTTGATCATTAGAATACATGTTTTGCAAATACCTCACTTAATCAGTATATCAAAGTAAAATCAAAGGTTCATTCTAAATCTCAGAGAAGAAAACTCATCTTTTTACACAGGCATTTGGTCAGAAGGACAGAAGAACAGGAATCCTGTAATTGTATTCATTTTTTCTATTCTCCCAGCTTGACTTGTTTACAAACAAGATGGAAAGTAGGAAGGGTATTCTTTAGTTTTAAGATTATATATTTTCTTCTCAGGGCATGTTGTTCAGTCATTTTAATTATGTCATATTCTCCATGATCCCATTTGGGGTTCTCTTGGCAAAGATGCTGTAATGGCTTACCATTTCTTCTAGACCATGGTCTTCTAGACCATTTTATAGATAAGGAAACTGAGGCAAACAGGGTGAATTGACTAAGTGTCTAAAGCCAGATTTGAACTTAGAAGATGAGTCTTTCAGCCTCCAGGTCCAGCACTCTATCCACTGCTCAACCTAGCTGTCCTTATCAGTACCTAAGAACCCACACAATATTAAGCTCTCTAAAAAAGAATGAGAGCTGGTAGAAGGTAGTAACACTTCCACCTTATCACAAACATAAGAGATTATCTTGCATTAAAGAACATTTATCAGCTTAATTTGAAACTATGAAATAGGAGAGGAAGACAAATAGGATTCAATTACCCCCAGCTGTTACTTCTTTCTTGTAATTATTGTATTTATTTTGAGATTTACAGCTGTATGAAAGAAAATTAGGAAATGAAATCCTGAAATGCTTTTTCAGCCCCTAGATGTAATGATTAGGTTGTGATTAATAAGTTTCATATACTAAATGCCTAAGATAATGAACTCTATCTTCACTTTACTGTTGATGCTTGTTTCAGAATCTACAGTTATCTGATCCACTTTAAGAAAGACTCAACAACTTCAGCGTTGATGATTTCACCCTCCATGGAAATTACCAGCCCCACTACATCCAGTACAACTGTAAAAGCAGTAAATAATAACAGCTCTGCATCAAAGCATTTGACCAGAGATGGCTGATGAAGATGATTTTGAGGGAGGGGAAGAGAGCCAGGAAGGCAAGAAATCAACTTGGTGACATATGCACCATATAGCACACAGAGAGGCAAACTTCCTCCACTAATGAAGATTGGCCATCTATTAATCACCAGTATATATTTATTAAGGGCCTATTATGTGCTAGGCACTGTATTAAGACTTGAGGATATAAAGAAAGGCAAAATATAGTCCCTGTTCTCAAAGAGCTCACAATCTAATGTGTGTGAAGGGAGAAAGGAGTATATATACTATGTATAAACAAGCTATACACAAGATAAATAGAAGATTTTCTCATAGGGAAGGCACTGTTTAAGGAACTCTGGAGACAGTCTCCTGTAGAAGGTGGAATTCTAACTTAGACTTACAAGAAGATGAAGTGGAAAGAAAGAGGAAATGGATTCTAGATATGGAGAACAAGAGAAAATGCTGAGTGGGGAGATATGAAGGAGAGTAAGGTAGAAGAATAGGAAGATAGGAAGGAACCAGGTTATAAAGGGCTTTAGAGGCCAGAGTATTTCATATTTGATCTCAGAGATAACAGGATGCCACTTGAGTTTACTGAATGGGGAATGACATAGTCAGAACTACACTTTAAGAAAACCACTTTGGCTGAGAACTAAATTGGATTAGTGTGGAAAAAAATTTATCCAGAAAATATTTATTAAGTATCAACAGTATGTGAGTCAGTAGGAATAAAAAAAGTCAGAGGCAAATATAGCTCACAACAGAATTCATGAAAATTATCAATAGCCATGTAGCAATATTCTCCCAGAAACAGTATAACCTCAGTTATATGTTTTCAGTCATGCTGGGAGAAAGCTCTCAGAAAGTGTCACTTTTAGTGTGGCTTCTCATCATACTCTTTCCTACTGAAGCCCTTTAATGAGTCAACAGGAGATAGCCGTCCCTGCTGTCTCAGGCTTTCTCTGCCTACAATTCCCCACAGAAGGAGCTCAACATGTTCTTCAAAGTTCCAAGCCAGTGGTATATCAGGAATGAGGTTCCTTAGCTCAATATCCCCTTCAGAAGTCCAACTTGTAAATTTTGAACAGAAGTATTTAACCTGGTTTGTGTGGTGGACCCCTTTACCATCTAGTGAATTCAATGGACTCCTTGTCAGAATAATGTTTTTAGATATCTAAAATAAAATACATAGGACTACAAAGGAAACCAACTATATTAAAGTTATCAAAATATTTTTAAAAGCTTACAACCCTCATATTAGGGTATACCATAGAGCTCCCTCATTTGAACATTGATACCCAATTTCTGTGTCCAGCTGTAATTCCAAGCAAATGATAATAATAATAATGGATTTCATTCCAGATTGCTTCCTTCTCACTGTTTCTGCTGTGCTCTAGAATCAAAGAATCTTGCCTATTTATCCATCCCCAGGTAGAATGAGGGTGAATTTCACATACCTGCTGATTTTTCTAATCCTAGCTCTGGGCTGCATAGCTTTTGGTCTTTAACACAAGTCTAGAGCAGAGTTTCTTACCCTCTTTTCTGACAATCTGATGAATCCATCTCATAATAACGTTTTTTAAACAATTGAAGGAACTCCTAAATTTCAGTTAGAGTTTAGTGAAAATAAAAATGCATTTTTTTTCTATCCAAATTCATGGACCCAGTGAAATTTACCATGGACTCCAAGAACCACTGCTTTAGAGACTGGTCAGATTTATCCTCCCCCATTACCAATTGTTCTTTCAAGCCAAGCAATTCCCTCTTGGAATATCTGAGTAGGATTAGTCAAATTATTCACTGGTTTTTCCTCATATAACAGATTAGTTGAATGGAACTAAGTGGAAACCAAGCATTACCCTGCCATTGTTATTTTCCAAAAGGGAGAAAATTTTATTCTCATTACAATTTCTCTCTAATTTCTCCCCAAATATCCAGGTTTGGTTTGGTTTCCACCAGGTACCTTAAGGGTGAACCCATAATTCATATCTAGAAAACCCTAGAAAAGTTCTTCACAGTGCTAAATTACTATCAAGCAGTAGTAAGTATTAAAAAAGAGAGATGTATTCTTTTTTTTTCTTTCTTTCTTTCTTTCTTTCTTTCTTTCTTTCTTTCTTTCTTTCTTTCTTTCTTTCTTTTTTTGCTGAGGCAATTGGAGTTAAGGGACTTGCCCAGAGTCACACAGCTAGGAAGTGTTAAGTGTCTGAGATCACATTTGAACTCAATTCTCCCTGACTTCAGGGCTGGTGCTCTATCTACTGTGCCACCTAGCGGCCCAAGAGATGTATATTTATCAGAGATCTTTTTCACTGACAGATGATGTATGTCTAAGGCAGAATCTAAACGAAAAAGCATTCCTTAAAGAAGGTAAGGTTCTATAGTTACTTCTGTTTGAAGTATGACTTTATATTAATTGTATTAGGCCATAAAATACTACGGAGCCTACTATATGAGATCCATGACCACGTAAAAGAGTCTAACAATTTACACAGGAAAAACAAAATAGATGAAGAATGCTGGTAGAGGACCTCTGTTTTCTTAGTATTGATTGTCAGGTTAAAATTAGCATAAGCAGTAGAAAATTGATCCATCCTCTGTTATATCTCAACCTCACAGGGTATATTGAGTATACAACCATTTGCAAATAAAAAGTCAAGCACCACACTGGCTTTGGCTTTTTGGCTTCACTTTGGCAGTTGCTGACCTCGATGACAAATTTCATTCTTATTAAGGCATCTGACATGGTAAAAACATCATACTCAAAAGCATGGGAGCAAGCACACTGCCCTGCTTGAACATTATCCTTTATCCAGAACCTGTGCAAACATGCCATCATGAAACTGATATGCAATACTGATGAAATTCTCTATAGAATATAGAATATATATCAATTAGGAAGATAGAAAGGCACCTGGTTATAAAGGGCTTTAGAGGCCAGCATATTTCATATTTGATCCCAGAAACAACAGCATGCCACTTGAGTTTCCTGAATGGGGAATTATATGGTCAGAACTACACTTTAAGAAAACCATTTTGGCAGAAAAGTAGAAGAAAAGAGAAGAGGGAAGAACAGAGGGGAGGAGAGGAGAGAAAAGAGGAGAAGAAAAGAGAGAAGGGAAAGGGAAGATAAGAGATTAGAAAATAGGGAAAGAGGGAATAAGAAAAGATTTTGCCTATGCATGTACTTAGGGGGAAAGGAAATTAGTTGTCAGTGAGGGACAATTTTGAATCCAACCAATTTTATTGGTACCCTAAAAAACTCTACTCTTCCTCCTCTGTGCTGCTAGTTCCAACCCCACCCTTTCATTCATATCTAACAATAACTCAGAATTTCCTAGAGCACGAACCAACATTTCTATTACTTGGCACCAATCACTGATTTAAGGACAAAATTTTAATTTGAGACTTTTCCTTTTCCTTGTGCTTTAAGGATTGAGAATGATTTCTAGGAATTGTTAAGGACCATGACTAAGTGAAGGGGCAGATCAATTCTCCGAGAGCCTCCACCGCTGTGGATCATAACACTTGAAGGAGTTACAAAGCAGCCTTTGCAGATGTTCTTTGTGGATTGGAAATGCAATAAATTGGAGGCAAGAGGGAAGAGAAAATAGGTCAGAAAATGCAACTCTTTGTATCATCGTCATCCTCTCACATGAAGAGATCCATTGTACAGGTTAGACCTCAGCAGCCACGATAGGTGGTTCCCGTATCACAACAGGGAATACCAAAAGTCAAAAATGAGGAAACATTGATATTAAGTGACTAAATGATCCTTTAGCTCTCTTCATACCTTGTCTCTTTTTGGCAATAGCAAATAATTTTAAAAGTCAACTCAGTAATATTGATTTATGGATAAAGCCCTCTGAAGTCATAGATCCCAATGCTATTCCTTTGAATATACTTTCTCTAATTTCCTGAAATGTTCTCTCCCTTTACTTTTGCCTTATATAATCCTTAAATTAAGTGTCACTTCTTGTAGAAGGCTTTGATCTTCTCTCTATCATAATTACTCTTCTCTGACCCCAAAATTATTTTACATGCACTTTCTCTTGATTTGTATATATTTGTCTATGTACATATCACCTTTAGAACAGTAGATAGCAAACTCCACAAAAGAAAACATTGTTTGATTTAAATGCTTGTATCCTTAGTACCATCAATATGCCTGGCATACAATGTTGGTTGAAGTCAGTCTTGTTACCAGTCCCTTCTACTTCAAGGATCACAATGGTGATACCAGTAACAAGCAAGAGGGGTTTACTGACAGCCAGAAATGGTTATGGGAGTACCCAATCAAGATTCCTTTAACAGAATTTTGTCTGAATCTGACACCTCTGCAGATCTGTCTGAAAAGTGGTCTGTAAAAAGACATAAGGAGACCTCCTACCTATAATAGTCCTAGTTTCAATCAATCCTTATTAAAAATTTATCAGATTTTTCAAAAGTCTTACTTCTTTGCAAATTCCAAGATAGAAAGTGATCTTTTATAAAGAACTACTTATCTTTGTGTTCATAAAACCTTTCACATTGTAGCCACTTAATAGATTCTTGTTGAATCAAAATTTCACAGGTAATAATAATATATTATTATAATTATATGTTATACATATATAATCATAAGCTTCTCTTTAAGCCAGATTTGGATTATCTCTTTCTTTTTTCTCCCCTTGCTCACCTTAGAGATATCCAAATTGAAAGCTACAATAATTTACCCATATTAAATCTGGACATTCAATATATTTTTTGATTGAGGTCAGAATCTCAGATATGAAAAATGTAGGGAGAGAAAATTCATGAAACTGTTCCATCATAGTATGGTAAAAAGGATTTGAACATGCCTCAACCTCATCTTATAAACTCAAGTAAATTGAAAGGATTACATTCAGCAGCCGTTCTCTGTGATTTCTGAAACAACTTCCTTTTCCTTCTAATAGTGAATCTAATAGCCTTGCAGAAATGGAAACAAAGTTATGTCAAGAATTTGCAATGACTGAGTGGGTAACAGGCAAATGTAAAGACAAATACATCAAGGTCTTGGATTTGTAGGATTTGCTACAGAAAAAATAAATGATGAAACTATTTTCTGTAGCGTAAAAAATGGATGCTGCTCATTAAATAGGTTTCATTTTCAAAAAATGTGCTGCCTGTACAAACATGTTAAAGGCACCAAAACAGTGCTTTTATTATAATCATTTCAAAATTAAAGCTCCTCTTTAAATTCTACCCCTAATCAAAATTAATAACATGTCACTGTGTGAAGCATGAAGTGTCTAAGGAAATTATAGTTTGATTTCACCATGTGAAAGTGTTGCCAATTGATTCTGAGACTGTTCCAACAATCCCATGGTTTCCTTTTATAGTATTATTTACTGCTTTGTCATTTTCCGGATTTCACTGGCCAGTGATGTTTTAGTTTAACCAATATGAAATGAAAGCTATTTGTATATTCTGGGAATGGGAGGAACTGAGATTGATTAAGCAATATTTTAAAGGAAATATGGAAAGGAAGATGAAAACTATTCCAACACCAAGATAAAAACTCACAGTTCATAGATGATGGGTCAAAATCATTATGAATTTGTCCCCAATTCCCCTTGGAGGAATCAAATTAGGTGGTTGCTATCATCCATTTCTCGGGACTTACTGCTAGTGTTTTCAACTTGAAAACTAGTTCTCAGCTGTCTACAAATACAGTACAGATGATGATAAGTTACCTATTATGCAGTAAAGAAAGATAGAGCTCATATTTTCCAACTATTTTGTTTCCCTAGCAATACTTTAATTCTAAAGAAACCATGGACCCAGGAATAATATGAACACAATTACAAAACACTTTTCACACAAATAAAGTCGGATCTAAACGTTTGGAAATTTTTCAATTGCTCATTGGTAGGCCAAGCTAATATAATAAAATGACAATTCTACCTAAATTGTTCAGTATCATACCAATAAAACTGCCAAAATTGTTTTATAGAGGTAGAAAAAATAATAACAAAATTCATCTGGAAGAACAAAAGGTCAAGAATATCAATGGAACTAATGGGATAAAAAATAGAAAGGATGATGATCTAGGAGTACCATACCTAAAACTCTATTATAAAGCCACAATCATCAAACATATATGGTACTAGATAAAAAAAATAGACACATGACACAATAATCAATGAGTATAGTAATAAAGTGTTTTATAAACCCCTGCTTCTGGTATAAGAACTTACTATTTCACAATAATTGTTAGGAAACCTGGAAAATAATGACAAAAACTTGCCATAGACCTATATCTCACATCCTATACCAGAATAAAGTCAAAGTAGATCTATGATTTAGGCATAAAGGATGATACTACAAGCAAAATGGAAAAAACAATCATAAAGGAGGGGAAAGGAACCAAATATATAAAATATTTGAAGCAACTCTTTTTATGGTGGCAAAGAATTGGAAAATGAGTAGATGCCCATTAATTGGGGGGTGGGGTGGCTGAATAAGTTACAGTATATGAACGTAATGGAATATCATTGTTCTATAAAAAATTATGAATAGGCTGATTTTAGAAAGCCTGGAAAGATTTACATGAATTGATGTAAGTGAAGCAAGCAGAATCAGGAAAGCATTGTACACAGCAACAAGATTGTATGATGATTAACTTGGTTCTTCTCAGCAATTCAGTGATCCAAAGAAATCCCAATAAACTTTGGATGGAAAATATCATTTGCATTCAGGGAAAGAGGTATAGAGACTGAAGTAAATCAACACATACTATGTTCCCTTTTTTCTTTTTCTTGTTTTTTTTTCTTCTCATGGTTTTTCCCTTTTATTCTGACGTTTCTCTCCCAACATGATCCATAAGGAAACATGTAAAAGAAAATGAATGTACATGTATAACTCTCCCAAAAATGTTTTATGTGCAATTGGGAAAAATTAAAATAAAAGAAATCAAGGACTCCAGGTTTATTTAGTCTAATTCCCCTCTTGTAGCATTATAGGATCATAGATTTTGAATGAGACGGGAATCTTAAAAGTCTAGGCTAATTCCCTCCTTTATGGATGAGAAAGGTTAAGTTATTTTCCCAAGATCACACAGCTAATAGCAGAGCTGGGATTTCAACTCAACTTTTTCAATCCTAATGCCCTTTCTGTTAAAATCATATTTATCAGAATAAATCTATCTTAATGAAACCACATACTCCAATATGGAGAGAAATGGTTTGTGTCTTATGTATTATAAAAAGTGACAAAAAACACTGCTTGATAAATGGCAATAATTATAATTGTTACATAATTATAACATTTCAAGGACCTTGAATTTTTCATTAGTATGAGTGCTTTTTCCACTACTGATCATAATTTGCTCCATGCCTTATTGAAAGAACTTCATATATTGCTGCATCCAGGCAATCCATTGTATTAGTATGTATTAGTATATTTCCAAATCTGGAAAGTAGTCTTTTACTTGACTCTGTTTCAGAAGGTAGGATCCAATAGAATTCAATGTTGCAATCCAATTCAGTTCAGCAAGCATTTATTAAGTGCCTAATATGTGTAAGGATACTGTGCTAGGCATTGTGAATACAAAGACAGAATGAAAAACAGTCTCTTTACTCAAGGAGCACATAAAGCATGTAAACAAATAAGCAACTGATTATTTGAATAAGCAAAGAATACAGGCAACTAAGGGAATCAAGAAAGGTTTCCTATTGGAGGTGGACATGGAAGAAAGCAGGAGGAGGAAGAGGAGGAGGAGGAGGAGGAGGAATTCTGAAGGAAGAAGGGAGTGCTTTTAAAGCATGGGGGATGGTCTGTGCAAAGGCACAGAGACAAGAGATGGAGTGCCAAATCCAGCAAAAGCACACAGGCCAGTTTGGCTGAAATGTAGACTGCAGGAGAGGAATTGTATGAAATTAATTGGGAAATATAATCTGGCAGCCAATTATGGAGTTTTAAATGCCAACTCTGTATCTTTGTCTCTTATCTGAGAGGCCACAGGAAGCCACTGCAGATTCTTGAGAATAAGAATCACATAATCAGAACTAAATTCAGGGGTCCTCAAACTATGGCCCGTGGGCCAGATGCGGCAGCTTAGGATGTTTATCCCCCTCACCCAGGGCTATGAAGTTTCTTTATTTAAAGGCCCACAAAACAAAGTTTTTGTTTTTACTATAGTCCGGCCCTCCAACAGTCTGAGGGACAGTGAACTGGCCCCCTATTTAAAATGTTTGAGAACCCCTGGGAGAATAGATCATGGAAGAAAACAGGATATCAGGAGTTCAAATAGGAAGCAATTGCAATAGTCTAGGATAAAAAGTAATCAGAGTCAGAACTAAGGTGGTGGGTTTGTGGATAGAAAAAAAAGGAGAGATATAAGATATATTGTGAAAATAAAACTGACAAATCTTGACTATAAGATATTGAAAGATAAAAGAGAAAACTTCCAGGTCATGTGACCAACAAGATCAAGGACTAGACTTTTTCTTCAGCTCTTACAACTTCTTAATCTCTCCAGAAAAGATCTGTGCCAGAGATAAAGCAATTTCAGCAGCCTTCACAGTCTATCACATAAAGAACTCAAACAATGTAAAAAGTCCATAAACTAACAGCAAAGGAAGCTTACTTACCATGTTTCCCTCAGCAAGGGATATATGGGCATTCTAAGAGAAGCAGTACCTCTGGTGTGAGGACTGCTGAACCCTTTTCAAGGTCATTTATTCACTTTTTTTGGTAAGGCAATTGGGGTTAAATGACTTGCTCATATCACACAGTTAGGAAGTCTCTGAGGCTGAATATGAACTCAATCCTCCTGACTTCAGGTGCTCTATCTACTGTGCTTTCTAGCTATCCCTGGTGTCCACCTTTCTTTTATTTTTTACTTGTCACTTTAAGAAGCTGTAACATGTGCAGTGGTCACACCCTCCATAAAACAGTCTTGGCAGAGGGGCTCAACTAAGTTAAGTGTAACTGATAGGCTTTAAACCCACTAGTGAGTTAGGGGAAATGTCTTTGCCAACCACGTGAAGATCTTCCCCAACAGAATGTGCAGATAACAATTTATCTATGAAGGCAACTGAAGCAGATGCTGTGGAGCCAGTAGAGTGTGGTCAGGTATCAAAAATGTCAAGATCATCCATCACATCCTGAGTTCCTGGAGGCAACTGACACTCAGAAGAGGAGCAGACCCAGGGAAGAATTTTTTCAAAGAAAATTCAAAGCAAATCAGGAAAATATGACCAAGACAGGGACAAATATCAATAATAAATTGTATATTCAGGTATATAGGAAGAATTCCACCATGGGACAATATGCTTTTTATCACTTGCAGGAATTGATACTTCTATAAGAGTGAAGCACAATAGTTAAGGGACCAAGATCTACTTAACAATAATAGAAATTATTTAGAAGAGAAAATCTAAAATAGGTACCCTAAAATCTTTAATTCCATGATGGATATAGCTGATAAAGGACTTGATGAGTATAAGGATCATGGAATAAAAGAACAAAAGGGAAAGGGAAAGTAAATAATGAAGAGAGTAAGAGAAAGAAAAAAGCACTAAAAATGAAATCTTAATAATGAATAAAACAAATTGAAGAAAAGAAAAGGGAATTCTATTTGACTACTTAATGGAGAGGAGAAAAGAGGGAAAGATTAAATAACTAGATAAAATAGTAAGCAAACCTCCAAAATCATTTAAAAGGATAACAAACATGAATGTTAGGGGGAGGAGGGAAGGGAATTTGAACATGAAAGGAGAAAGACCAGTTGAAACAGTACCCCACTAACATAGATTAAACTAGAACAAGTGAAGAGATATAATACTATATTTATAGAATGTAAAGAGGAAAGTCTTAATTGGGGGAACTATATTGCAGAGAAATAGAGGAAAATATAAGCCTAGCTTTCATAACTTTAAATGACAATGAATTAAGCAATACAATAAGATTAAAAAGTAATGACTAAATAAAGAAAAAACTCCATAATATGTTTCTTACATGAAATACATTTAAAAGCAAGCACATAGACATAATAAGAATGAGAGGATGGAAGAAAATTTACCATGCATCCTATGAATCCAAAAATGCAGAAATCAAAATTATTCCGAAACAAATATTTAAAACAAAAACAAAGAAACTGCATTTTGATGAAAAGAAACATAGATAATTTTGCTAAAGAGAACTATAGACAACAAATCAATATCAATGTTTGATAAAAGAGAAAACACAAATTACTTAGAAAACAACTTACGGTTTGATTTATATACATATACATATATATATATATATATATATACACATATATATTATAAAATTACATAGCAAGCTGTCACCTTAGACCACAGTCTACAATATGATCTAAATGAATATATAATCTTAATATTACAGATCATGCTATTAAAAAATAAAGGAGAAGTAGATCATCTATCTTTCACAATTCTGAACAAGAGATGCAAGGAATAGAGGCAATTACAAAAGATAAAATGGATAACATGAATTTGAAAATTGTAAAGTCAGACAAAATTAATGTGCCTGGAATAAGAAAGGAAGTAGTCAAATGGAGAAAAATATCTTTACATCAAATTTGATGTAATAAGAGTTTGATATCCAATATATTTAAACAATAAAGCACTTAAACATAATGCCTAGAACATAGTTAGCACCTTATGAATGTTAGCTATTGTTATTATCACTATTATAATTAACAAAAAGATGTCAGTACATTCAGCCTCTGCTTGAAGACCTCCAGTAATGGGAAAATCATTACTTCCCAAGTTCACAGTATCCTATTCCATTTTGTAAAAGTTACATTTGTTAGAAAGTCTAGCTTGCTGTAACCTCTACCCATTGTTTTGACGTCTTCCTTCTGGAATCAAGCAAAGTAAATCTATTTCATTTTCTAGATGACAGTCCTCTCTCTCCCACAGTCCACTGCCATGACCAATGATTCTCTTCTTCAAGGTAAATAAACATCTCCACTTACTTCAAGCAATCCTCATATGTGACCTCAAAGCCTTTTCCTACCTTGGTTACTCTTCTTGGAAGTACTCTAGCTTATAAAAGCTACTTTTAAGATGTGGCACCCATAACTGAATATCACCCTTTGTAAATGGTTTAACCAGGATATAATGCATTAAAAATGGAAAGAGGAGGAAATAGATATAGAGAAATATACAATGTATCCTAATCTAAATATTATGCTTCTCTGTATGAACACAATGATTTTATTTACTTTGGGGGCTACTGCCACCTCATACTATTGACTTAAAGTAATCATGAAGTCCACCAAAATGCCCAGATCTTTCCATAGGAATTCTTGCCTCATCATATTCCTCAGCCTATATGTGTTTACTTTTCCATCCCAAGGGTAGGTTATTATATTTATTCCTATTAAGTTACAGTTTGATACTGACAGAGTGTGGTATGGTGTGAATGGAGAACTCGTCTTAGAGTGTCAAAGTTCTGTGCCTCTGACACATGCTGGTTTTATGTCCCTGAGCAAGTCCCATATCCCCCAGGAAACTACAAGACCATAGAATAGTTGCAGATTCATTGGTGGAAGAAATTTTCTAATTGGGAGGTTTCCTACACCAATGAAATCATAGGTCCAAGCAAAAACAAACTAAACTATCCTATTAAATTTGTTCCATCATTTAGCCTATGTAATTCTCTTTGGATTCTGACTTATCAAATATGTTTCCTATTTCTCCTATCAAGTTCATATAATTACTTAGAGCTGTTAGGAATTGTTATAGGTCACTTAGTCTAACCCCTTGCCTAAAGCATGCATCTTAGATGTAACACAACTGGCAAGTTTTCATGCAGCCTCCACTTGAAGACAGAAAAATGATACAATTTTTGTCTCTGGTCTTTTATAAATAGGATAAACATTTCTAAATCTAAAAAGAAACACTGATCTGCAAAGAATGGGTTTATCTCCCTTCTCCAGGACTGAAAAGCTAATATCAAAAAACAAAAGGCCTTTTTGAGATTATTCAATTGTCTACTGTCTGAATTTTGCAGATTCCTTTCAAGCTCTGAACATTATTGTGTTGATTTGGCAGGTACATTTTTAGTTCCTCCTTCCCATTTGGCCAGAATTAAAACCTCAACATGCTACATTCCCCTGAAATCTGATTATGAATCACATCTGTGTCTTTATCCAAGAACAGGCTGAAATTCCTCCTTGGTTTCTGGGACTCTACACAGTAGGGGCTAAACTGTGATTTTATACAGACATGATAATTAGAGAATTATAGGCAAAGATAACCTATCTCTTGAAGAAGAAATAAAAGAACCAAAAGAGGTAGAATTTCATGACAAAGGGGATTAATTCATTGGGGTGGGGTGGTCTCAAACATAGTACAAACCATTGAAAGGAAAATGTTTCCAGATTATAATCAGCAAATCATTGTGGAGTTATATAATCTGAAATAATTTCTGAAAGTACATTAGCTCCAAGAGACTAAGTAGATAGAGATGGAGAGAATCATAGAGAGAATAGAATCATAAAACAGTTAAAAATACATAGAAGAAAATAAAAGTTCTGAAGTAAGTAAATTGTTATTTTGTAATAAATTGTTAATTCATAATAAGTAAATTGTATTTTTGTCACTAAATTTAATTTTAAAACAAGCTGTACACAACAGAAATTCATATTTTCATGTCCTCTTTTCTTTTTATGCTGAAATGTTTGCATTTGTTGATTAAATTCATAATAAAAAAGAAATTTTAAATTTAAAAATCATGTGTTGTTGCTCTAGGTCAACATATAAATTATAGCTCCTGTTTAGAGACAGAGAATGTAATTGGTAATATCAAATTAGGCCAATCAGTGACTTTTATTTCTCAGAGATATAACTATCATCAGCATTTCCAATGGTAAAAGAAGCTGATTTTGCAATATTGTACTTTCCAATAATATCATGATTGGCAGAGTCTGGTTTTGCCTCAGCAACCTTCTCCAAATTTGATTTCATAAAAAGTCAGAAATGCTACTTAAACTGATATAATATACACTGAGCCTGAACTTAGCTCTATCTCTGTGCTTTTTCACAACCCACTCATCTAGAGTAGAAAATGAGGCTTAGTGTTGGAAATCATGGGAAGTACAATTCCCTGAGGTCTTTGAAAATTTCTTGGGCAAATAATGACTACCTAGTTTAGGATATGCTAGGTTGTTCAGTGGATAGAGTGCTGGACCTGGATTCAGGAAAATTTGAGTTCTAATCTGGCCTTAGACATTCACTAGCTGTGTGAGCCTAAGCAAGTCATTTAATATCTCTTTATCTGGAGAAGTAAATGACAAAACACTCTAGTATCTTTGTCAAAAACAATAACAAAAACCATATGGAGTTTGAAAAACTGGACACAACTGAACAAATTTAAGACAAAATCTTCAGTCATCAATATGGAAAGGTATATGGAATGCTCCCATAAAACTAAGAAGGTCTCTAACAATGGAACCCAAATCACAGAACCAAGAAAAAAATTCAAAGAAAGGATTATTATTGAAGACATTAGGTAGCTGGGAGTACCCTTTTGTCTATTCTAAAGAGCTTTTTGCCTGACCTGAAATTCTTCTATTGATGAGAGATGATTCTGAAAACAAGAAGATAGGAGAATTTAAGAGAATTTTTTAAACCAGTCCAAAGCAATTTCTGCCTTTTCTAAGAGTATAGCAAGAAAAGCTGTAGACTTTTAAGTATAAAAGCACAAGAGTAGCAGCTCTTTCTTACAGGAAGAGGAAGCTAAAGACTTCAGTTGGCAGAGAGAGAGAGAAGCTCCAAAAAGTAGTATCCAGCAGAGCATAGTTGGGCACAAACCACAGATACCCTGTTGAGCACATCTAGCTGAGAAGCATC
Organism: Sarcophilus harrisii; assembly: GCF_902635505.1. Taxonomy (NCBI): domain Eukaryota; kingdom Metazoa; phylum Chordata; class Mammalia; order Dasyuromorphia; family Dasyuridae; genus Sarcophilus; species Sarcophilus harrisii. The sequence continues at coordinate 530,208,045 of NC_045428.1, forward strand.
AGGCAGAGACTATATATTAGTGGAAACATCTATAGAATACGTCAGCATCCATGAAATGTTGGAAATATATCATCCCTCCACAAATGGGCCTTGTGCACATGTTCTCTCTGAGTACAATCATTCACACATACACCTTGATCTCATGGTTCTTTGTGTGTCTCTTCCTCTACTATAACTGCTGTGTGTATCTACTCCTGCTGCTGATACATGCCCTGGATTTGGGGAGAAATGTTCTATTATTATTTTTATTTGAATGAATTGTGTCTTTTGACTTTTAAAATAAAATACTTTAGGGATGAAGCTCATGAGCTACAATTTTAGGGGATGCAGATACATGTAGTGCTTTGAAACTGGAATGACCATTCTCTGGTGTACCCACCTGCAAGTAAGGGGTGGTACCAGATATACATTAGTTTCAAGCTTTTTAAATTACACAGTTAAGATTCTTTTTCAAGAAAATATTTCAGGAGAATACATATTAATATATCCTCTTTCATAAGCAACAGAAAAGAGAAGGGAAAAAACTTTGAGAGAAGAGTCTCCACAGAAAATAGAAAGACCCAAGAATCTAGAGACTGTTTTCTTCATCATCATGTGTAATGCAGATGTTCTAGTAACTTTAATTTCAATCTTTCCATACCCAAGTCCAGTCACTGATCCAGCAGACACTTTCAGAAATGGCATAGCTAGTTTCTTCTGGTTTCTCCTCGTGGACACCAACCAGTTCCAAGTCTCAATTATTCCTGAACCTAAGCATGAATCTGACAGTTGCTCTGTAGTGCTCACTGTGTAGTGAGAAAAGACTATCTCTAACCCTGGGCCTCCTGACTACCTTGAGATCCCAGCAGATCTAATTTGGGAAACAAATGAGATAGTGAAATGTGATTGGCTGTGAGATGCTAAAGCCTTCAGTTTCTATCCCTAAGTAAGGGACGGTATTAAGAATTCTTTAAAAGTGTCACTAAAATTTTAGATCTAAATGTGAGCAGATCAATTCATATTCATGAAGTCCTCATTGAAGAATCATCTAGATGTGCAGTGGATAGAGTGCTGGGCATAGAGTCAAGAAGATTTAACTTCAAATCCAGCTTCAAATACTTACTAGTGTGTGACCTTGGGCAATTTGTCTTATTTTTCTTGATTGTAAAATGAGAGTCAAAATAAGCCCTACTTCACAAAGTTTTGCAGCAACTAAGTGATGTAATGGATAGGACATATAGCATGGACTCAAAAGGATCTGAGTTCAAATCCAACCTTAAGACATTTACTAGCTATGTGGATTCACTTAATACTATTTGCCTCAATTTCCTCATCTGTAAAATGATCTGGAGAAGAACATAGCAAACAACTCTAGTGTCTTTGGCAAGAAAACCCCAAATGGGGTCATGAAGAGTCAGATATGATCAAACTGACTAAACAACAACACAGGATTTTTACGAGGAATAAATGAGATAATATCTTTGAAGCACTTAGCTCACGGCAGACACTAAAAAAATACATTGACCCTTCCCCCTTTAGGACAATGCCATAAAGAAAACATTCTGTAAATCATAACATGCCCCCCCCAAAAAAAAAACCTAAACATTGCCTTTTCTGCACAATTCTTGAGACTGTTGCTGAGTCTGTACAAGAATGCAAAAAAAAGTGAATAGAGGTCCATTTTTAGTCAGAATCAGACATGATCTGTTCCCTATGGAAAGATGATAAACCTAAGTGCTATTTGTTAACAATTTTTGCTTCTAAAAGATAAAAAGACCAAATCACAGTGTTTATCATAGCAGAGAACAATACAAGGTGCAAGGATGGGATGGGAGCCACACCAGCCTTTAGCAATCATGATTTAAACAATGGAGATAAGTTCTTATGCCTGGATGTTCAATTTCATCATGAAACTGACTGCAATCTATCCATGAAGGTGAGGACACTAAAGGGAAGAAATCCTTCAGTATGAATCTGAAAAAAAATCTTGTAAATGAGTTCTGAGAAGAAAACAAATATTTTCCCTTCAGAGAGCATTCAGGTAAGCTTTGAGGCTGCTGGTGGTTTGTAAGAAATCAATTCTAAGATAACTTAGAATTGTCAGCATTTCACATGGAGAAGAGCTACCCCAAACTCTAACTTCCTTTAAACATGATTAGGTGATGAAATCATTGCAAATCAAGAAAATTTACTCTACTCATAGACTAATAAATATTCTTTTAAGTGTTCAAGAAAAAACCTCAAACATTTCTTTTCCTCCAAACACTAGATATGCAGTCAATCCTTGACTTGTAGCAATTCAGTTTCTGTTGATTCACATTTACAAATTCCCCCAGGTTACCAAGGTATGGTACCTGCAGCACATAAGTGAATTTTTGTCTGTCAGACAGTTGCCCATTTTGTCATTTGTAAGATGCTCTTGATTGTGAATCCTAATATTATACATTTGTGCACTCTTTCCCAAGTCAAGGAGATATATTATGTGAATATAATATGACAAGTTTGTTTTTGGTGTGGTTGCAAAGCCATTTAAAAATAACGGGTAGTCAAAAAGAATTTTCATTAATACTGTAATTTTAAAATAGTATACAACCTTTGAAGGGATCTATTTTTAAGGAGCAACACTGTTGGAATGTATAAATTTCCATTCATTCAGTCATCCTTAGTTCTAGTGCTTTCCTTCTATTAATTAGCTCTAATATTTCTTGTACATATCTTGTTTGTACATACCATTTACATGTTGTCTCCCTCATTGGACTGCGATTTTCTTGAGAGCACAGACTGTTTTTCCTCCTAACCTTTTTATGTATTCCCAGCATTTAGCAAAGAGCTTGACACATAGTAGGTGCTTCATAAATGTTTATTGAATGACTTCCATAATCTAGTCAGGAAAGTAGGCTCTCCAACTTCTTCCAGGAACTAACCAGAACAAGACTCAGGGATAATAAGGTCTTGTTTCTTGATAATATCATGCTGATTATATCACTCCAGGGACATTGCAGTGTCCTAAATTAGGTCCATGATCACAAATAATTGTAACTCAAAAATACATGGAAAGGACTTGAATGAAGCAAATAAAGTATTATGTGAGATCTAAGACAGAAAAGAGCTCTTTTTCCTATAGAGATGAGGGAAGATAAAAGGAAGACTTCGTGGAGGAAAAAGTGTTCGAGTTGGACATAAAGAGGCAGAGATTTGAGGAGAAGTCATTCTGAAAAAAATGTGAACAAAGCTTCATAGATAGAAGAGTATGAAGTTTATTTTGGGTCCCCAAATAGTTTTTCAAATAGCTAAATGGATATAAAAGAGGAAAATTGAGTCTTTTGCAGGATTGAAGAAACCTAATTTTGTTTGAAGATAAACAGGAAGAAGACACTAGGGATAGACTAAAGTTGTTATGAGAAAAAAGGAAGAATTTAAAAGACAAGAGAGGATAAAAGTAAGAAATCAGGTAAAAGGGTGACAGCAAAGTGTAGCAAAGAGTGATAGCAAAGAGTAAAGAAAGAAAGAAAGAAAGATGGCTATTGCTGGGAACGTTTTATGAGAAAAAGGAGAAAGTTAAAACAGCTTTCCTATGATGAAGGATATCATTTGGTTTAAGTATAAAGGGTAAGATTGTAACTAGAGCAAGATTTTTTAAGCTGGTGTCTATAAACTTTTTGGGGGGTAATTTGATAACTATTATTTCAATTTAATTGATTTGCTTTGTGATCACATATATTTTATTTTTATGTATTTAAAAACATTATTCTGAGAAGGGGTTTATAGGCTTCATAAGACTGTCAAAGGGGTGCATGGCACAAAAAGAATAAGAACTCCTGAATTAGAATCTTGAGGAGGAAAAGTTTGAACAGTCAACATATGAAATAAGAAAATAGCACTTAATAAGTCGGAATAAAATGACAACTGAGAAGGGTGAAACTATTTTGAATCACAAATTTATAGTGGGTGAAATCAACTCACTTTTCCTTCACAAACTAGTTAAAAATGTACCATCTTAGCATAGCATAGAGATGACGTAGTTCTTAAAGACTGTGCCAGCACAAGCACTGTCAGATTCTGCCAAGCTGGGAAAACTGAGCTTTCCTCTGGTTTGGCAATGGTCTATATATATGTGAAGCCCATGGATCAGTCTAGCCTTTTTGGAAAGATTGGCCAAAAGATCATCTACTTCCCTGACCATTATACCCATATAAATAAAATGATGGATTTTGAAGTTTTCATTTAGATAAAGGTATATATGGTATATTTATTAAATTGGTAAATGAAATGAAGGCAGGTAGGATAGCTAATGTGTTAGGTGAGAGCATTGTGAGCCAAAAAAAATCTGACAACCTAAATTGTCTGATGAGTTCAAATTTAAAAGGGATAAATGTAAAGACATAAATATGTGTTTGAAAATCATTGCACAACTAAAGGATAGGGAAGTAATTGTCTTTTTTCACTCGAAAAAGACTTATGTTTGAGGATACAGCCATAGCAGTGTTTAGAAAAAAAATTAATATCTCCAAAAACTATTATCAATTAAAGAGAAAGAGTGAGCAGAAAAGACTGTGAAATCAGAATGAGAATCTAGCACACAATGCCAGCACAGGACCCACTCGGCCCCAGCTCCAGCAAGGCCAGGGCTCTAGTATCAGTGAGATAGGACCTTTGAATCAGCAGCAGTGCTGGAGACTTCTGGACCTCTCAGCCTGAAAACACCAGGGAGGACTTGGAAGATCACTGGAGAGGGTCTGTGGCACCAGGGTAGGAGTCTGGTAAGCAGTCTGAGGGCAGCCCAGTTCAGTGGAGCCCAAACTCTGGTCAGCACACTAGATCTGATAGCTATGGTGAGGCAGACACCCCTAACAGTTCCAGGGCAGAAAAAAAAAATGCTTGTGGTCAGATTCCTAGAAAGGATTTCTGAAAACAGCTGCATAAAACCTCTGAAGTTAGGACAGTGCACCCTCTACCCTGGACAGCATTCTATTTCAACAAAGAGCTAAAAGCAGAGTAATAGATTAGGAAAATGAGCAGAAAACAAAAAAAGTTTCTGACCACTGAAAGTTATTATGTTGACATACACTCAAAAGACAATAACAAAGTCAAAGCTCCCACATTTAAAACCTCCAAGAAAAATAAGAATTGAGCTCAGGCCATGAAAGAACTCAAAGGAGTCTTTGAAAATCAAGTATGAAAGACAGAGGGAAAATTAGGGGGAAAAATTGAGAAATTCAAAAGGAAATACAAAAAGCTAATGAGGAGAATCCCTTTTAAAAAAAAAAAAAAAAAGGCAAAATTGGCCAATTAGGTAAGGAGTTACAAAAGCTCATTGAGAAAAATAATTCCTTTAAAAAATAGAATTGAGCAAATGCAAGCTAATGACTTTATGAAAAACTGAGATACAATAAAGCAAAACTGAAAAAATAGGGGGAAATGTGAAACATCGGAAAAACAACTGGCCTGGAAAATAAATCCAGGACAAACAAGTTAAAAATTATTGATCTACCAGAAAGTCATGATCAAAATAAAGAGCCTGTACTGATATTATCTTTCAAGAAATTATCAAGGAAAACTGTCTTGATATTCTAGAAGCAAAGGAAAAAATAGAAATTAAAAGAATCCACTGATCACCTCCTGAAAGAGATCCCAAAATGAAAACTTCCAGGAATAATATAGGCAAATTCCAAAACTCCCAAATCAAGGAGAAAGTATTGCAAGCATCCAGAAAGAAACAATTCAAGTATAGTGGACCCATAGTCAGGATAACACAAAATTTAGCAGTTTCTATATTAAAGTACTGGAGAGTATGATATTCTGGAGAACAATGGAAATAGGATTGCAACCAAAAATCACCTGCTCAGCAAAATTGAGTATAATCCTTCAGAGGAAAAGGTGGTCATTAAATGAAACAGAAGATTTTCAAGCATTCATAATGAAAAGACCAGAGAACAGAACTCTGGAGAAGCATAAGGAAGTAACCAGGAAAGTACTATCATAAGGAACTTAATAAGTTTACATTACTACTTAGAAGGATGGTACTTATAACTCATTAGAACTTACTCATTATTATGTCAGTTAGAAGGAGTATATATAGAGAGGGCACAGGTGTGAGTTGAATATGAAGGGATAATATCTTTTTAATGCTGAAATTAAGAGGTAAGAGAGAAATATATTGGGAGAAAGGGAAAGGAAAAAGTGGAATGGTACAAATTATCTGCCATTTTAAAAAGAGGCAAGAAAAAGCTTTTACAGTGAAGGAGAAAAGGGGGAGGATAGGGAGAGTGAGTAAACCTTATTCTTATCAGAATTGGCTCAAATAAGAAATAACATACATACTCAATAGGGGTGTAGAAATATATCTTACCCTGAATGAAAACAGGAGGAGAATGGCATATGGAAAGGGGTGAAGGATAATAAAAGAGAAGGCATATTTAGGGCAGAGTTGCTTAGTAGCAAAACACTTTTGAGAAGGGACAGGATGAAAGGAGAGATAATAAATGGGAGGGAAACATAATTAGCAATAATAATTGTAAAAATAATTTTGAAGCAAATTTCTCTGACAAGGCCTCATTTGTCAAACATAGAACTGAGTCAAATTTATAAAAAAAATAAGAGCCATATCCCAAATAATAAATGAGCAAAAGATATGATCTGTGTCCAAAGGGCTGCAAATTCATATATATCCTTTGACCTAATAACACCACTGCTAGGCATGAATACCAAAAGAAATTTCAAAAAAAAACAGAAAAAAAGAAAATGACCTATATATACCAAAAAAAATATTTATAGCAATTCTCTTCCCAGGTCAAAAAAAAAAATGAGAAATTGAGGGGGTGCCTATCAATTTAGGCACTGTGGTATGTGTTTGTGATGAAATTGTTATCTGGGAAATGATGAGCAGGATGCTCTCAGGGGAAAAAAACTAAGAAAATCCTCCATGAACAAAATTAAATAAATATATATATACTATATATATATATATATATATATATATATACATACACACACACACACACACACACACAAAGTAATAGCAATATTTTGGGATGACTAGCTGTAAATGACTTTGTTATTCTCAGCAGTACAATCATTCACAACTACTCTGAAGAACTTAGAAAAATCCTATCCATATCCAGAGAAGGAATTGATTGTGTCTAAATACAGATTGAAGCATTCTTCATTTCTCTCTTTTCAACTTAATTTTTAAGAATTTTTATTTTCATTAGGGTGGGAGACCTATGTTTTCTTTCACAACTTAACTTTTATGGAAGTGCTTTGCATAACTTCATATGTGATTTCTGAATTGTGGGTGGGGATAAGGGAGAGAACTTAGAACTCAAAAATCTTTAAAACAAATATTTTTTTAAAAAATGTTTTGAATGTAACTGGGGGAAATATTAAATTAATAAATGTTTTAAAAAATCAAGACTTGGAACAGACTATGGCTCAGATCAGGAGCTTTTTATTGCAAAATTCAGACTTAAAGACTGAAACATCTTTGAAAAAAGCAGAGGAAAATCATCAGACAAATAGGCATGACCTACATAACATTCCTTTGAATATGAAGTGGAGGTGATAAATAGATTTAAAGGATTAGATCTGATAGAGTACCTGAAGAACTATGGATAGAGGTTTCCAATATTGTTCAGCACATGGCAACAAAAAAACATTCCAAAGGAAAAAATAAGACCATGAAAACAAAGTGGCTGTTTGATGAAGCTTTATAAATATTGCTGAGGAAAGAAAGAGAAAAGGAAAGATACTGCTAGAACTGAATAGCAAGACAATTGCAGGGAGGGATTTTTAAAAGGCTTTCTTAAAAGAACAATGCAAAGACATAGAAGAAAACAATAGAATGGGAAAGACAAGAAATCTTCTGAAGAAAATTATATAGTCACCTTATTTAACTTATATGCAGAGTACATCATGAGAAATGCCAAACTGGATTAATTAAAAACTGGAATTAAGGTTGCTTGAGGAAATCAACAATCTCAGATTCAAAATTTTTTTAAATGAATGCTAAAAAATAATTTTTTAAATTAAGGATTTCTTGTAGTTTTTACTAGTCAATAGCAGGACATGATGATGGTAGAGGAGAAAGAAGGAAGAGAGGAAGGAAAGGAGGAAAGTGGGAGAAAGGAAAAAGGAAGTTAAGGAAGGAAGGAAGGAAGGAAGGAAGGAAGGAAGGAAGGAAGGAAGGAAGGAAGGAAGGAAGGAAGGAAGGAAAGAAGGAAGGAAGAGAGGGAGGGAGGGAGGGAGGGAGGGAAGAAGGAAGGAAGGAAAGAAGGAAGGAAGGAAAGAAGGAAGGAAGGAAAGAAGGAAGAAAGAAAAAGGAAAAAAGGAGCCCATGGTTTTAAGACTGTTTCTATGTGTTATATCAAGAGAATGGAGATCATTCTTCAAGGGGATTCTTATCCATTTTTAATAGAATTAAACCAGAGTGACAACTTGATTTAAAAGATACTAGGAATCTGAATTGACTACCCCATTACTGACCAATCCAAACCCCCTTAGCCATTCAGGGAAAATGAAGCTCAATACTTAACCAGATATCTACCCACTTTCAATTCTAATTAAAGTGTGTCCTTGGCAGAGATAGCAAAGCAGCGAAGGTAATTTGCTATTTGTTCCCTACCTGAAGCAAACCCAGAGAGAATTTACCAGGAGAGAAAGCTCTCTTATTGGCTGTTATTTCTCTGCAAAGTCAGAAATCCCAAAACCAAATGCTCTTAGACAGGAGCAGGAAGACAGCTAGGGTCTCTGCATCTGTTATCTCCTTTGCCCCCTGCATTCTCCTCACACCACTTTCAGCCTAGACTTAGAGCTCATTGAATGACAAGCAGTCCTGAAGCTACATCTTCATTAGATGAGTATGAGCAAAGGGCTGCACAAGGCCAAATACAATATGAGGTCTGGCCTCCTCATCCAGCTCATACATTGCCCATGTAAATTAAAAAAAAAACTCTACCCCTGATTCATTCACTTATTATAGTGGTACACAACAGCACATTCTGAAGGACTATTCAGGCTTCGCACTGCTTTTCACTTATAAAAATCATTTCTTCTGTTTGCCAAGTAGAACTAAGAGGGGTGTGTGTGTATATGTGTGTGTGTGTGTGTTTGTGTGATTAAATAGGCTGTGAATGTATATATTGTATTATTAAATTATGAGACACTATTTTTGCCTTTCTTTGTATCCTGGGTGTTTAGCACAATGCTTTGCATGTATTAAGCACTTAATAAATGCTTGTTAACAAATATTTTTCTATTTCCTAAAAGGGACAGCTTAAAGGGAGAGGGATATATATATATATATATATATATAGAGAGAGAGAGAGAGAGAGAGAGAGAGAGAGAGAGAGAGAGAGAGAGAGAGAGAGAGAGAAAGAGAGAGAGAAAGGTTATATAAAAGAGGTCAATAAAAAATAAGATATGGTCCCTTCACACTAGTTTATAATAAAATTGTGGATAAGATACGAGTAATATAAATATATGCTGTGCAAAATTATGCAGTAGACAAGTACAAAATAAGAAGGTAATTGTATAGTGACATGTTAAAAAATGAAAGAAAATCACATAGATGTGAGTTTGTGTATGAGCACAATTCAACCAGGAGAAAATTCCTCACCAGACCATGGACTGACAAGATTAGTTTTGAGTTTATTTGACCTAATAGGTAGTACTTAAAAATACCACAAATATAAGTATTATTAGGTGAAATTGCCTAAAGATTAATTCATAAAACCCAATATCATTTGTATTTGGCATATATTTGTCATTTTGCTATATTTGGTTCACACTTGTAGTTTCCATGGAGCTCAAGACAAAAACGCCATTGACTCAATTTTATCTCCCTACATTAACATGGAAAGATCTCATTATAGAGTTCTATTATGCTATATATAATAGAGGTAATCTTTACTGGGGCTGTTCATTTGCATTTTCAAAATAATTTCTGCCTTCTAGTTTTACTCAATTACTAAATAGTTTCTTTTTTTGTACTTCAAAGTGCAAAACTGCATTTCCTTTCTTTTGGTCTTCTTGCTTCATAATACGTGTGCAACTCCAGCCTTCAGAATTGACTAGCCTCTAAACTACTGGTTTTGGAAGAGGATCCCCCAAGAATGACTCCCCAAATGTATGTGATTAGTCTGAGAATGGGAAGATGGATCAAATCTCACATTTGCCACAACAAACATGATTTATAACACAACTATACTACTTCTATCATCTGTTATTTCCATGAGGGTTCGCATAATCACATCTAAGGCACCCGCCCATAGTAGCTGAGCAGGCAAAAATCTCTCCTTCACCCTCCCCAGCATCCCTACACCCTGCTCCCTGACCCTGTCACTTAGCAGCAGGAACAAATGCACTCAAGGCAGTAGCCAGAGAGAACTTCATTTATTCGGATTTCTAAAGAATGAATCATTGAACAGAATGAGAAGCAATGGATAGGTTTCAGTCTATATTGAAGATTCCATTACTACAACCTAATCCCTCTTTGAAACTTTCCTATTATTGTGGAGGACATCACTAATAACATATTAAAGGTACATGCCCACTTTTTTTAAACTGAGGGATGTGTGATCAAAAGAAATTTGGAGAGTACACTCCCAGACAAAGCCTCATAATACCATGTCATTTAGGCGGAGGACCCAGGCTAATGAGGCTGGCAGACCTAACAGTAGGGAGAAGGGGAAAATGTATAACATTTCCATGATCCATGAAGTAACTGTCTTGAGTAAATATGGCCCATATGGCATAGAAACATGAAATGAAAAGGTCAGAAAAGTCCAATTCATATCAAAATTCCCAGTAATACTATTTAGGGTCCAATAGGTGCCTAAATTCCCTTATTCTTTGAAATTTTATTCTTCACCTTTGGAAGAGTTTGGGGGGGGGGAAGAAAAAGAAAAGTTTTTAAAGATATTTTAAACTTTTAATTTTAAAAGTTATTAAGCATAATAAAAAATACTAGGTAGATGGTTACATTTGAAACTGTGCCCAGGCTGTATCTCATTACATTTAGAATGAGATTAATTTCATCATAGGGACTTCACACTTGAATATATTAGCTATAGTATGGTACAGTTTGTTTAATGGCTTTTCCCCCTCATAGCATATCATAGTTTCCAGTAAAGAGGAGTAGAAACAAGACTAAAATACAAACATACAGCACAGTGGCTCAGGCATCTCAGTCCAGTTGTGATTAAACTTGTTTTTCTTCATGAATTCTATTATGAAGGCAACATATTGTAGTAAAATAACATCATTAATTTTTGAAAAATTTATTCATTTATATATAAAGCAGAGAGATTTTTTATTCTTTTTAAAATTCCAACTTTTCTCCCTCTTCTTCCTCCCTTCCCCACCCAATAAGGGGGCAAGAAAAACAAAACCCATTATAAATACATATAGTCATGCAAAACAAACATCCACATTAGCCATGTTGCCCCCCAAAAAAGAAAGAAAAAGAAATAAAGAGAAAAATTAGATTTCAATCTGTGTTCTGAATCCAGTAGTTTTCTGTCTGGAATTGGGTAGCATATTTCATCATGAGCCCTGTAGAATTGTGATGGCTTATTGCATTGAGTTATTGAATCTTGCAAAGCTTATTAACTTTACAATATTGCTGCTACTCATTCTACTCGCCTGGTTTTGTAAGAGTTTGTGCAATCCTTCCTGGGTTTTTTCTCAAATCATCCCCTTTATGATTTCTTATGGCACAATAGTATCCAATCACATTCATATATCATAAATTGTCCAACCATTCCTCAATAAATAGGTGTCCCCTTGCTGTCCAATTCTTTGCCACCACAAAGAGAACCATTATAAATATTTGTGTATGTGAGTCTTTTTCCTGTATATGAGTCTTTCTTTGGTTTCTTTGGAGTATATTCCTTGCAGCAATATTACCGGATCAAAGGATATGTAGACTTTAATAGCCGTTGGGGAGGAGCTGCAAATTGCCTTCCCGAATGGTTGAACTAGTTCATTGCTCCAACATTTTCCTGCCCCAGCATTTCTCGTTTTTCTTTTTTGTTACCTTAACTGATCTCAGAAATGTAGTACTTCATAATTATTTTAATTTACATTTCTCTCATTATTAGCGATTTAGAGCATTTTTAATATGGCTATTAATAGCTTCAATATCTTCCTTTGAAAACTTGTGTGATCACATCCTTTGACCATTTATCAATTATAATATTCTTATAAAGACCATTCCCTACAGATTTTGAGATCTGTATCAAACTTGCTGAAAAGACTTTTTTTTTTCTAATTTCCTGCATTTTTCCTAAAGTTTTAACCACATTAGTTTTGTTTGTACAAAAATTTTCATTTTGTAAAATCAAAAATCATTCATTTTACTTCCCATGAATCTCTCTCTCTCTTATTTGGTCATGAACTCTTCCCTTTTTCATAGAATTGACAGGTAATTTCTTCCCTACTCCACTAATTTATTTATACTTCCATTTTTTGGTCTAATTTTGAGCTTATCTTGGCATATTATCTGAGATATTGATCTATGCTTAGCTTCTGACAGACTACTTTTTAGTTTTCTCAACAGATTTTTATCAAATAATATTAAGTTCTTGCTCCAATATCTGAGATCTTTGGGTTTTTTAAATATTACGTTACTGTATTCATTTGCTTCTATATTACTGTGTACCTAAATGTGATTTTTCAATTTCTATATTTCTTACCAATTACCAAATTATTTTGATGATTACAACTTTGTAATATAGTTTGGGATCTGGTACTACTAGACCCCTTTCTTTCCATTTTTTCCCCACTGATCCTTTATATCCTTGACATTTTGTTACTTCAGATGAATTTTTTTCTATCTCTACAATTATTGAGTAGTTTGGTATGACACTGAATGTATAAATTAATTTAGGCATTGTCATTTTATACCCTGGCTCAGGCTTCTCATGAGAAGTATTTCTCCAATTATTTAAATCTGTCTTTACTTGTGTAAAGTGTTTTGTAATTGTGTTCATATAATTCCCGTGTGTTTTGGCAAATATTCTCACAGATTTTATACTATAGTTTTAAATGGAATTTATCCCTTCCTCCTGGATTTTGTTTATATAAATGCTGATAATTTCTGAGGATTTATTTTATAGAGATGAAACTTCATTGAATTGTAAATTATTTTGATCAAAATATTGGTTGACTATAGTTTAAGTTAATCCTCACGTTATCTGCAAAAATTAATCATTTTGTTTCCTTATTGCCTATTTATTCCTTCAATTTCTTTTTTCTTATCTTATTGCAATAACTAGTGTTTCTAATACAGTATTGAATAATAATGAAATAGACATTCTTGTTTCACTTTGCTCTTACTGGAAAGGATGCTAACTTATCCCTATTATAAATAATGCTTGCTCTTGGTTTTAAACACTAGTTATCATTTTAAGAAAAGTTCCATTTGTTCTAGTGTTAAGAATGAATGATATATTTTATCAAAAAAATTCTGTATCTTGAAATAACTGTTTTAAAATTAAAATTAACATGGTCAATTATACCTATAGGTTTTTCTAATATTTAACCAGTCCTGCATTTCTGGAACACATCCTGCCTGGTCATTATATATGATCATTCTGATGTATTGATATAATTTTCTTGCTATTATTTTAAAATTTTTGCATCAATATTCATTAGGAAATGGTCTAAAATTATCTTTCTGTTTTGACTTTTCCTGATTTAGATAACAATACCTTATTTGTATAATGGAAGGAATTTGGTAGGACTCCTTTACTGATTTTTTCAAACAATTTATATAATATAGAATTATTCTATAAATATCTAGTAAAATTTGCCTGTGAATTCATTTGGATCTGGAATTCTTTTTTCCTTTTGGGAAACTCATTTAAGGATGGTTCAATTAGTTTTTCTAAGATAGGGACATTTAAATATTGTCTTTCCTGCTCCATAATTTGGGCATTTTTGTAAATAATTTTAGTAAGTATTCATCTATTTCAAATAGATTACCAGTTTTATTGATACGTAGTTGGGCAAAATACTTCCTGTTTTCATTTCATTGATTGTGAATTCACCTTCTATGGTTTTGATACTGGTTAAAAACTATCTCCTAACTATGCTCAAAAAGTTATCAAACTGTGCATACCCTTTGATCCAGCAGTGTTACTACTGGGCTTATATCCCAAAGAGATTATAAAGAAGGGAAAGGGACCTGTATGTGTAAGAATGTTTGTGGCAGCCCTTTTTGTAGTGGCTAGAAACTGGAAACTGAATGGATGCCCATCAGTTGGAGAATGGCTGAATAAATTGTGGTATATGAATATTATGGAATATTACTGTTCTGTAAGAAATGACCAACAGGATAATTTCAGAAAGGCCTGGAGAGACTTACACTAACTGATGCTGAGTGAAATGAGCAGGACCAGGAGATCATTATATACTTCAACAACAATACTATATAATGACCAGTTCTGATGGACCTGGCCATCCTCAGCAACGAGATCAACCAAATCATTTCCAATGGAGCAGTAATGAACTGAACCAGCTACGCCCAGAGAAAGAACTCTGGGAGATGACTAAAAACCATTACATTGAATTCCCAATCCCTATATTTATGCCCACCTGCATTTTTGATTTCCTTCACAAGCTAATTGTACAATATTTCAGAGTCTGATTCTTTTTGTACAGCAAAATAACGTTTTGGTCATGTAAACTTATTGTGTATCTAATTTATATGTTAATATATTTAACATCTACTGTCATCCTGCCATCTGGAGGAGGGGGTGGGGGGGGTAAGAGGTGAAAAATTGGAACAAGAGGTTTGGCAATTGTTAATGCTGTAAAGTTACCCATGCATATAACCTGTAAATAAAAGGCTATTAAATAAAAAATACAATTAAAAAAAAACTATCTCCTAGTTTTATTAGTTGTGTTTTGTTTTTTGAATTTTGTTCATATCTCCTCCAATTTTTAGTATTTCAATTTTGGTGTTTATTTGGGAGACTGTTGTTTTCCCGACTTTTTGTTGCATGCCCAATTGTATCTCCCCTAAATCATGACCACAAATTAGACAATGAGTGTTGTAGCCCACACCTGTTCCTGTACTCACTGCTGGTTCAGGAATCTTCTGGGATCTCTTTGTGGCTTGGTCTTTCCAATCCTGATATTCACTCACAGCCCCTGGAAACTAGAATTCTGCCTCTAGTTACAACCTCTGCATTCCTGGCCAACTTCTGCCCCAACGCCCACATGCCTATCTTCCTAAGCTGCCATGATCTAGAAAGATGCCTTAGTATGACTGTTTCTTCTTTTTCCCAGTAAGAATTCAGCCTGGTGCATTTCCTAATTATATGGAGGGTATGTATTGAATGAGTTCGATAAATATATCAATACTCTTGCCATCTTGACTTCACCTCCCATCATTATGATTTTAATGGGCATGAGAAGAAACCTGATTTAACAGACATTTCCCTAAAAAGGGAACATGGTATAGTGCTAGAAGTCCTGGGCTTGACAATCTTGCTTCAGGCAACTATTAACTGTGTAACCTTGAAGTTGGTTAACTTCTGTGATCCTGGTTTTCCTCATTCATAAAGTACAGGGGATGAATTTGATGGTCTCTAAGGCCCTCTGAACTCTAAATCTTCAATCTGTTGACCTGGATCCCTTCCACATAGTATCACTTGACAGTGCTCACACAGCCAACTAATTTACTACTTCAAAGTTAATCTCTAAATTACAGGCTTGTTGTCCAAGATACTTGCAAAGAACCAAGTCAACATTCACAACTCCTAGTTTCAAAATTTCACATTCAGCTTGTTTTATTCTATGTTCTATGCTTAATAAAAAAAAAAAAAAAAAAAAAAAAAAAAAAAAAACAGGAATTATCTACACTGACAAGAAATTCCCGTATCAGGAGTACCTAACAACCTGATTAAAGTCCTCAGTACAGACTGACATACCAACTCTCTCCAAAAATGATCATTAGGTACTTAAAAACAGGAAGGAAGGGAGAAAATAGCAATTGCCAAAACTAACCCTTGTAGTTTACTTTTTGACTAAGCAATTTTTCCCCAAGGATGTCATATTTCATTCATAATGACAAGTGTCATTTATATAAGCGCTTCACACGTTTTCATTTGATCTTTTCAATAATCTGTGAAGTGCTATTATATTAATTTTATAGAGGAGGAAATAAGCTGTGTGGATTGTCTAGGATCACAAAACTAGTAAGTATCTGAGGTAGGATTTGAACTCAGGACTTCTTACTCCAATTTCAACATGTTAGCCACTGCACTATTAAGCTACCCATCTTTATGGTAGATTAGATTCTTCCAAAATCCTATTCCATAGGTAAACTGACCCAGTTCTATTTATGTGTACTATAGTTCTGGACTAGGCAATGCTAATCCCATTGCCTGCTTTCAAACTCATGTTTATGATATTGACCAAATAAAACCTGAAGTCCATTTAGGCTTACCCACCCAGTTCCTAAGATATACAAAACTATATATCTTCCCTCATTTTTTTTTTTGCTTCTGAATTTCTTCAGAAGAGTTGTAAGGCTTGGTTTACAAGTCTTCCTTTCACCTGCCCACCTGGGCTACTTACCACTTTTTCTTTCTGTTCAGTTCTCAGAAAAGGAAATTAGTTACCTGCACAGACCCTCACCGACATGGTAATCCTTGGTCTCTCCAGACCCAATATCTTGCTCCACAGACTTTTAAAAAATTTCATAACTTTAATTCTTAACCAAAATAAAATAATAGACTAATAATAGTAAATAAGTGACGCTTGACAATTATTATGAGGCAAGTTTTTTTATTTAAAAAATCAGTTTATATTACAAGCTACTTAAAGTCACAACGACCTTTAATACATTTACATCTTTAAAAAGTGTCAGCTATGTTTAGCAACACTTGCTGACCTGACCTGCAGTGCCCTATAAAAATATAAAGATCAACGCTGTTGATCTTGAGATTAAATGCTTTATTTCTGGAATTTTATTTCAGAGGAAGAATTGCAGGTGGTTCCATAAGGGAGACATGCAGGTACCTGCAACGAGACCATAAAATCAATTTGTAATCATGGGCTAAAAATTACAGTTCACAAAATTCATTCGGACAGCTTAAGCCAGAGAAGAGTATATGTAGCAAGTATTGGCACATTTAAGCCACATCTCAGTCAGTTTACAATAATTTAAAAATGGTCCTCCCCCTCCCTGCCACCAGCCCCCCTCCAAAAAAAAAAAAATAATAAAGGAAAAAAATAAAAAAGGAAAGAAAAACAAGCCCAGGCCTTGGGCTTTACTGACTTGAAGTCAGCTTTCTTCTCTAAATTTAGCCCAGCATATCTTATCTTCAACCCTAGAGATGTTACCTCATACACCCTTTACTTAACTTCCCTGATTTGTAAAGTCCAACTGGAGTCACTAAGGCTCCTAGACCTCTCTACTTCAAGTGCCAGTTTCAATCTGAGTTCAGAGATCAGCTGCAACTGGACTCTAGTTATTTCTAGCTATTTTGCCCCTTTCTGTGGCTACCACTGTAACTGGGTCCCACCCCCCTTCCCCTATTTTCTTTCTCTTCACTCTGAAGCAGAAGAGGGTATTTTCTAAGGTTTATTAACAAAGAAAAGGGATGCATACAGATTCGAAATTTCAATAGGGTAAGGTAATTAGAAGTGTGTATAATAAATTTATACTTTCACTTAATTAGAATACCCTAAACTTCAGGGTATTCAATAGTAAAACATTCCCTCAGGCTTATCCTGCCCATTTGAATTCTCACTGGCCCTGGTGGCCTTAAACTTTCCCTTCTGAACACACCTTAGCCAAATTGGGGATTGCCTACTTGAGCTGTCTAAACCAAGATCACTGGTTCATTCTTCCAATCCCAGGTTCACTCTCAGCCAATCGGGGAGCCTCTTGATGGTATAGCAAGCTCATGGTGCTCCACCCAGTCTGGTGCCATCACTCAACTAGGTAGCTAACCACACCTCTCCCCACCAGGAAACAAACAAGGAATATAAAAACAGGTAAATAGAACAGAACCCATTCACCTCAAAGTCAAAATCACAATTTATTCTGACAGGTCATCCCCAAATGCATACACATATAAAAACAATCCCATTTTCTATCTAGCTTTAGGAGTTATGTGTGTCCTCTCCAGTCAAATTGCCTTAGTTTAAAAAGTTTAATGTCTATGATGATGGCTGTGGAGAGATCATGCTACTTCTAACTCTGATGCTGATATGACACATATTCAAGCTTTTATTGAAAGTGATTCAAGACACAAGGAAGTTTTAGAAACTTACTTTGATGCCTTATACTTTTCCCTAATTGCTTGTTGAGGTCGATGGGGGATATCAAGGCATGCTCTGTGCAGCTCACTCAGACAAGGCACTATTTCACTTAATGAATACCCAGTGAAGGCAGCCAGGGTTTCTGGCTAATCAGGGAGGAAGAAAAAAGAAACTTGCTTCACAATTTTAAAAATAAGATGAGAAATCTACAGATGACTCTGATGACTATGATGGTTTGTGTTTATTGTTGCTATTAAATGTCTTTGTATATATAGTAACACAAAACACAATCCTTTCCATTTACAAGACTGATAATATAAGAATGAGGAAATTATTCTAGAATTAAATTTTCTTGTGTTTTCATACTTGACAAGGAAAAGCGAATCCATTCTACTAGCTTCTACTACTGACTATCTGACTTGATGGAAGAGGCAAATTTCCCATAAAGTGGGATACTTTACCTACAAATACATTTATTAGAGGACTCTAAGTTCTGCTAAAAGCAGAACACTTTAAAAAGTACCTGGCTCATAATGATATTTTTAAAAGAAGAATGAAAGGAGTTATTATGCTTTGCCTGATTCTGACCAGAAATATAATCCAAAAATAAGTGGAAAAAATATGTATGAAAGAGGCACTTTAACTGAGTTCACATGATTTGACCCAATTAGGCAACAACCTAACATATGGAAAAACTCATAGATACTTTTACTGAACCAACATGTTCATGGAGAAAGAGGAAAGCCCTCTTTGGAGAAAGGAGAAAGTAAATTTTGCAAGCTACAGACTGACATGCATTGCTCACTGTCCTAGAACTAATTGCTAGAAATGGGCACATAAACACTCAAGACAGTAAACACTTAAAAGCTTTATTCATCTATATGCCAGGCACCCAAGAAAGGGAAGAAGTGATTGCTATGGACCAGCACAGATACACTGAAAACAAAAGCATTCCAAATTAACCTATTTCTTCTCTTCCCTCCTAGCCCTCTTCCCACCCTTTCTTTATTTTGGTTATGATTACAATGCTGGAGAACTTAAGATGAGGCCACTCCTGACTTAGAGAGTCTAAAAGTCTCTAACATGCATGTGTTCATTCATACATATACACACATAAATACTGGCATGTTTAACATGTATATGCAAATACACATGTGCATACATGAAGACCCAAAGAGGTAAAGTGTCCAATTGAACTTTAAACTGCATTGAAACAGTAGTTATTAATTTGGGGTCCTCAGACTACCCTTCCAGGGTTCCATGGACAGATTTCAGAGGCGAATGGGGGGGGTCTGTAAACTTGGATGGGGAAAAAAAGATAATATCTTTATTTTAATAAAACTTGGTTTCCTTTACAACCCTATATATTTAGTTCTAAGCATTTAAAAACTTTATTCTAAAAGAGGTTCAACACTTTCCCAGAGTACCAGAGCAGTTCATAATACAAAAAGGGTTAAGATCCCCTGATCTAGAAATGTTATTTCTTACCCAGAAGTGCCGGTTCACAGTATAGTTTGCCAGACAATAAGCAGCTGCAGCAATAAGTGAAGGAACATATTTCAAGAATGGGTCCGCTTCAAGGAGGCTCAGTTCTGCAACATACTAAACACAAATTTCCATCAAAAACTGTTAGATATTAAATGAACAAATGTGTAATTGGTTTCTTATTGTGACATTTACATTGTTAGTACTAAGTTTTTAGTGGCCCATGACTTTAAGATGTATCAACCCAAGAAGTATTACACCTTACTGTAGGGATAACTCAGCTCTGAAACTCTCCTCTGTCCTCCACCAACCTAGCAGTGATTAAACTGATGGCCAGATGTGATGTCATGTAGATCAGTATGAAGTCAAAATAGGTTACCACATTGATAAAGATACTAATATGAAAAATAACATTGGCAAAAATCAAACTATCATAGACTACAATTTCAATCTAGTAGCAGTAGCTCTGGAGGGGGAAAAAGTTATCAGTACAACTATAACTACATAGATAGTACACACAATAAAACTCCCTAAACCACAGTTAGAAAACAAGTTTGATTTTAATATAGCTATTGTCTATATATATATATATATATATATATATATATATATATATATAGACCTCATTTAACATAAAACATATGACCTCATTTAAGATGTTGGGGCAACATTTAAAACAGCAAATAATTGTGATCTTTAGGCTTTGCCATCTAAATCCTACATAGTATATGAAGAGATATACTTCCCTTAGCTCCCCTAAGAGAATGCAAGTTCCTGGGGGCCTTGGACTCATTATTTTCTTTGTTATCAACATTTTGTATAGTCCCTGGCACAAAGCAAATCCTTAAAAATAAATGCTTATCACTGTGATTCCAATCCTTGAAGCAGAGATTTATGGATGCTCATCAGCTGAAGAATGACTGAATAAGTTATGGTACATGAATGGAATAGAACATTATTGTTCTATAAGAAAGATGAGCAGCCTGAATTTAGAAAAGCCTGGAAATATTTACATGAACTGATACTGAGTGAAGTGAATATAATCAGGAGAACACTGTACACAATAACAAGATCAACTATGAAGGACTTGGTTCTTCTCAAGAATTCAGTGATTCAAGGCAATTCCAATAGACTTAGGATGGAAAATGCCAATCACATCCACAGAAGAGAGAACAATGGAAACTAAATGTGGATCAAAGCATACTATTTTCACCTTTTTTTGGTTTGCTTTTTCTTTCTCATGCCTTTTCCTTTTTATGATTTTTCTTTCACAATATGACTAATATGGAAATGTATTTAAAAGAATTGCACATATTTAACTATTTCAAATTGCTTACTGTCTTGGGAAGGGAGGGGGTAAGGCAGGGAGGGAGAAAATTAGAACGCAAAGTCTTACAAAAATGAATGTTGAAAACTATCTTTACAAGTATTTAGAAAAATAAAATACTACTGAAAATGCAAATAAAAAAGAATCAGTTCTAATTACTCTGATTCTGTTAATTGATTCTAAATTGTAAAGCAGGGAAAAGGGGAAGGGGAAGAAAATATGCATTTATATACTGCTTATTTTGGGCTAAGTGCTTTAGGATTATTGTCTTATTTGATCTTCACAAACCTGCAAGATAGGTATGATTATTAGCCTCATTTTATAGATAAGAAAACTGAAGCAGAGGTAGCTATCTATCTATTTAACCATGCTAGAAAAAGCATGGTTAGAAAGTACATCTAATACATTTAGAAAGTACATCTAAACCCCAAACCCATGAAAAGGAAATGAGAAACTCTGAGCAAAACTTAGAGATGCCTTAAAAAAAAAACTACTTATGACTTCCCTGATGTTCAGCAGTTGCCTGGCATACCTTGGCCAGGTTCTCAGTTCTTAGACAGACTCCTTGCTTCTGTAAGTACTGAAGAAGAAATTGATTGGTAGTGGGCACTGTCAAGTCAAAAGCTAACACTTTCAAGAGCAGATGTTCCATTCTTAAAAGTTGCCGTTTTGTGTAAGTGTCATCCGTTATGTAGACAAATTCATCAACTTCTGGTGGATAAATCTCTTCATATTTCCTGAGAAGAGCAAAGAATTTCAAAAAGATAATACTTTAGAAATTAAATCTCCTGTTTTGCTCCCTTGCTATATCCTTTTCTGTTCTCTATAAATCCTCACCTTTTAGCAAGACCTTAACAATAAATCTCTTAAGAGTCTATAAATTCCTTCAGGTTTTATTTTTATCTTTTTTTTATTTCTATCACCACTGTCTAGTCTATTATTCTGTTTATAACAAGCCCTTCAGCATTTGACTTTTTTTACATTGTCTCTTTTTGAATTGCACAGGATAGAGGTAAGGATATTTTCATGCTAAAAAAAGTTTGACATTGTGAAAATATACTTAGATAGACTAAATAGCCCCTTTTCCAATTCTTAGGGTTTAATTCTCAGCCTTGGACAAAGTTTCTGTTGATAAGTTAAAAATTAAATGATTAATTCCCTGAAATTCTCCCAAAAAAATGTTGTTATAGGAAAATTATGATTAATTCAATTCAACTTTAGTTCAACTTAATAAGTGTCTAATATGTAAAGATATTGTCCCATGTGCTAGGATTAGAAAAACAAAAATAAAACAATCCTTGCACTCAAAGAGCTTACATTCCCAAAGACCAAAGTGTAGATTTGATGATCAGATTTCCTGTAATTGAACAATAAAAGTAATTTGGACGTAGCCAAAAAAAAAAATGATATACACCCTGCTATGCTTAAATATTCCATCTGACATAGATCTTTGTGATATTGCTTTGAGATTTTTTTATTCCTGACTTAGAATAAAAATGGAGCACTTATTTTGTATTGTACAGTTTACAAAGCACTTCACAAAAATTCTAGAAGTACTTCTTTTTCTTCCATATATAAAGTTGATTCTTTAGAAATGTACAATAAATAAATCTAAAATTTAGAAAATAGGTAGTACAAACATACTCCCATTTTATAAATGAATAATGAAGGATTTAAAGGTTAAGCACATTGTGCTTATGTATATAAGCCAAAAAAAGAACTAAACTGGAATTCTACTCCATGCCACATTATAAATCCTGTGTTCTTCATTCTACACAATAACAACATTATGTGATGATCAACTGTGATGGGCTTGGCTCTCTTCAACAGTGAGGTGATTCAAGGCGATTCTAATAAACCTGTGATGGAAAATGCCATCCACATCCAAAGAGAGAACTATGAAGACTGAATGTGGATTAAGGCATAGTATTTTCACTCTTTTGTTGTTTGTTTGCTTGTGTTCTCTTCCCCCTTTCTTGTGTTTTTCCCCTTTTGATCCAATTTTTTTTTGCTCAGCATGATGAATATATTAGTATGTTTACATGAATTTCACACAATTAACCTATATCAAATTGCTTGTTGCCTTGGGGAGGAGAGGAAGGAGGAAAAAATCTGGAACACAAGGGTTTTTAAAGGTGAATGTTGAAAACTATCTTTACATATAATTGGAAAAATAAAATACCATTAAAAATAAAATTAAAAATAGAAATATACTTACACACACACATTTAAATAATAGATAATTCCTGGGTTCTCTATACAATGCCATTTGGGTTTCAAATGTACTTGCCCATTAAAAAAAAGTAAATGAAAATTGAAAGATGAATTGCCATTCAATAGCAAAAAGACCAGAACTCAGCAATATCTTGCCACACTATTTCATTTGTTAGAAATAAGTAACTTAGTATTGACTTTTAAAAGCTTAGAGAAAACACTTGTTCAAAGTTATTACCCATGGGACAGCTAGGTGGCGCAGTGGATAGAGCACCAGCCCTGAAGTGGAGAGAACCGGAGTTCAAATTTGATCTCAGACACTTAATACTTCCTGGCTGTGTGACTCTGGGATTAAGTCACTTAACCCCAATTGCCTCGGGGGGGGGGGGGGGGGGGGAGTTATTATCCATTATAATCAAACCATTAAGCTGCTGTATCTATGACCCATTCATTTGGACATCATATAACTAAATTCATCATTAGCAAAATTACATGTCCACTTTTTATTACAAATAGCTACCTTGTTTAGATCAAAAGCAGTGCACTAATTAAAAAAAAAAAACTCTAAACTTAATCCCACAAAAGAGGATCCTTTCCTGCAGAAGATGAGAACCTTTCTTAATTATCAACTAACTTAATGACTGACAACAGATATCTCTTCAAAAAAACAAAATAAGGATTTTGACACTTTAGAAATGTCACTATCACTCAAGTTAGAGAGAATACTTACGAAGCCAACAGAATGGCTGCTGTTCCTACAAGCTGCAATTTCCCTCTGAGAACAGACATGCACGAAAGAAACCTGTCCAAGAAATTGACAGCCAGGTACAGAGTTTCAGCTCGAAGTTTGTATTCTTCCCCCACCTCTACCAGCCAATCCACTAAAATGGTACGCATTCCTTCTGTGATATCAGGCTGCTTCCGCATGTAGTGGGCCTTTGGTCTGTATTTCATCTGTTTTTTGATAGAGGTTTGATATTAATTCAGAATGTGCTAGATGAGAGAAGGCATAAGACCACAACGAAGGAGCTGTGGGTTGTTTAGTTTAGAACAAAAACAAAGAACCTGAAATGGGTTAAGAAGGCAAAAGATTAAAAATTAGATTTGTTCTGTCATTATCGTACCTCCAAAAAAAAAAAAATCCTTACTGTTTTAAGTTGGAGTGAGAGAGAGGAAGTGCACATGGAATGGAATTATCTGAACTATTCCTACTCCATAAATGTAACAAAATTTAAAAGGAAGTAGGAAAGAGAAACTGATCTCATGTCTGTTTCCAACAGCATGTGGCAAGACCTCTGATTTCATTGGTGTGGGAATTCCCTCCACATCTACAATTTAGGAGTTAAATCTCAAGACTAAAATTCATAACTATTAAATATTTGTCAAGGTCACATAGCTAGTAACTATCAGCCATGAGATTCAAACCCAGATCTTCTGTCTCCATGCCCAGCATTACACAGTATGTTACTAAAGATTCAAGCTTCAAAGTACATAGTTCCAGGTCCAAATGAAGAACCCCTCCTTGTCCCATCCACCATTTTCATAAATACCATCATTCCGTCACTACTAACACAACCATTGACTAATGCTAGGAAACTACTGGTGGTCATAACCAACTACTGACAATTATTTCAACATCAAGGATCTGGGGTTGCTGAGAAAAAGAAAAGAAGTGCAACTCACTTCAGCTTCTCTAAGGTATTGATGAATTTCTTCAGCATATTCAGTCACATTTATTACATCTGTACCAATATCTAAATGATCCTCAAACTGTGATTGCAGAGATGTATCCACCAACATAGGAGAAACTGCACGGGTTCAAAATTCAGTCAGATAAGTCATTGACAAAATGGTAGCCTCTACCAATCCTCCCCAGTTAGAAGTCACAAGAGAGCCATTTCTTCTTTGTATTTGATGTAACTAGATTGAGAGCTTAAAATGTCAAAGACATCATTAAAACAAGGTACCTGAACTCAAGGCAAGAAAAATTACCTGTGCTAAAATCCAAGAGGAAGTGGAGGTCTGATTTCAGGGTGCTGGTATCTACTTCATACACATCTTCATATGCAATTTCTTCTCTAACAGTGCAGCTACAGCTACATGTTTCCCCATGTTCTGGTTCATCTACATAGATATCAAAGCCTTGCTTGGCTGGCACATGGACCATACAGTTAGAGATTAGTTTCTTTCCAGCTGGAGGGAAGACATTTTCTGATCCAGAGAAGCACCTGATGGTTGTGATTCCCTAAGAAAAAACAAAAGAGTTACCTTCTTTTAAGGTAAGAAATAAACCACTACAAGCTACCTTGGTAGGGGACTTCATAAAGATAGCATTTCTGAGTTTTGCTTTGTAAATTAAATGAGAGAGGCAATTGTTGTTGCTGTAAGAATGCCTCAAAAACTAGATAAAGTAGATTAAAAAGCCCAGAGTCAGTGACAACTATTTCTGGAAAGTTTCATTCAGCAAATGAAGTCTTCCATACTCGCTTCTTATATAATACAAAAGCAAAATAATGCCTAGGGATCCAAGTGTGTGGAAGTTCATACTGTCCTCTGCTCCTAAAGTCAAGAAAATTGAGATTTAGAAAGAGATAATAACAGGAGAACAGGAGAAAAAAAAAAAAAAAAAAAAAAAGCTAAGTCTCTTCCCTACCTTGTTCTATACCCTTCTCTAAGTGACTCAGCAGTAAAGCACTTCATAGGGTCAAACAAACTCCTTTCATTGGAGGGGGGAAGACAAAACAGGATAAATTTCCAGGAGGCTCTGAAAATTAATAAATAACAAACAACTTTCCGCAAAGATGACTGAAAGAATTCCATGTATCATTTTTCTCACGGACACCATCCTACCTGTGTTGTTATCTAACCTTAAGTGAGTGATATAAAAAGAATCCAATAAAGAATGTAGAATAGTTTCCTTTACCCAAAATGAATCATTCCAGGCAGACTAGTCTAAGCTTTCCTTTAGGGAGGGGAAAATACAGAAGTAGACACTAAATAGTCATTATTAAAGGCCAAAATTTTGTGTACAGTCTGATTAATTCCATCATTTCCACAGCTTATCAGTCAGCATATCAATATTCTGTTTTACTACATTGCTAGGAATCAGAAGAATTTTTCAATTTAAGCTAAAATTCACATTTTGCTACATAACAATCTCTCATATGAGTAAAATTACTAAATGGTTAAGTCTCAGTAAACATGGGCTTTAACCAGTTTTTATCAATCTAAATAGTGCTGACTAAATCACATCATGGATAAAGAAAATTCTATCAATAGCACATTGTAGAGAAGAGAACACTGATCTTGAAATCAAAATGCCCCAGTTTATATCTGGGCACTAACATTAGCTCTATAACATTGGGAATAAGTCTTAATAGAATGTAAGCTCTTCAAGAATAGAACAAAAAAAATTTTAGATGTCTATACACAAATGCATAAAGTATGAATAATAAGCAAGGAAGACCAAAAATGCTAACAGAAAGAGAATGCATTTCACAGGTTTCAGTTGAGACTTGGTAAAAAGTGAATTCATGATTGGAATGAGTATGAAGAGATATAAAAAGGGTAGTATATTAAGGCCATAACTCATTTCAGGAATTCTGATAACTAAGGAAAGAAAGGTATAGTGAACAATATTTAGTAAGGATGAATGGGGCAGAAGGCTTCTAAGAGGCATGATTACACAATAATTCCTATGAAAATTATCCAGGAGGTTTAGTGCATTGTAACTTCAATAAGTCAATTATGAGATGGGAGCCAAGAAAACAAAGCAAACTTAAAATATACTAAGAGGGAATAATGTCCAGGATGAAGGAGAAAATATCCCTGGCTACTCTCAGACCATATCTGAAGTACTGGAATCAGCTGTGGGTATCACATTTCAGAAGGACATTAATAAGCTAAGAAGGCAACCAGCATTCATGCTATATAAGATTTAGTCAAAGAAACATGTTGAATCAAGAGACATTTATTAAGTGCCTACCACTCATCTGGTGCCATGATGGGCATTAAAAAAAAAAAAACAAAAGACAAAAGTAGTTGCTCCTGACCTCAGAGAGCTTGCCCTATAACAGGAAAAGATAATTATGTAGGAAGGAAACAAAAGTTAAGATGGAAAGAAGGAAGGAAGGAGGGAAGAAGAGAAGGAAGGAGGGAGGGAGAGAAGGAGGGAGGGAGAGAAAGAGAGGGGGAGAGAAAGAGGGAAGGAGGGAGAGAAGGAGAGAGGAAGAGAAAGAGGGAGGGAGAGAGGAGAGGAGAAAAAGAGGAAGGGAGAAAAAGCGAGAGGGAGGAAGGAAGGGAGAGAGGGAGAAAGAAGAGAGGGAGGGTGGGACAAAAGAAGAAGGGAAGCTGGGAAGTTGGGAGGGAGGCAGGGAAGCAGGGAGAGAAGAAGGAAAGCATAGGGGAAAGGAGGGGGAAGGGAGAGAAGGAGGGAAGTAAGGAGGGAGGGAGGAAAGCAGGGAGGGAGGGAGGGAGAGAAGGAGGGAAGTAAGGAGGGAGGGAGGGAAGCAGGGAAGTAAGGAGGGAGGGAGGGAAGCAGGGAAGGAGGGAGGGAAGCAGGGAGGGAGGAGAGAGAAAGAAATTCTGAAAAGTAGAAGTGAAGAGGGAACACATTCCAGGCTTGAAGACCAGGTAAATACAAAAGCACAAAGATAGGAACAGCATTAATGTTATTTTGGCTGGGGTAAAGAGTAATACATAAAAACGACTAGAAAAACAAGATAAGGCTGACTTTAAATGCCAAAGCAAAGTTTATATTTTGTCCTAGAGATTAACTGGGAACCTCTGCATTTTACTGAATACAATGTTTATATGGTCAGCCCTTTAGGAAACTCACTAGAGAAGACTCAGAAGAATATGATACTTTCAAGGTTCTGAAGGGTCAATACATAAAGAAATTAGCTTTTTTTATTTGTTTAGGCTTTCAAGGAGCAAATAGATGAAAATTTTGTTGAAAAATGGAGAGAAGAAACAGTAGAAGCTAGTATTTATATAGTGCTTTAAGGTTTGCAAGACATTTGATAAATATTTCATTTGAGCCTCACTATAACCCTAAAAGATAGGTGTTAATTATCCAATTTTATATATAGGGAAACTGAAACCGACTATGATTTAGTAACTTGACTACCATCACACAGCTACTAAGTGTCTCTGGCCACATTTTAATTCTACTTGTATCACCTTGCTGCCTTATGCTTAATATAAATAAAATATAATCTCAGCAAAACTACTTTCCAAAGACAAGCCTGGCAAAAAGCAAAGAAACTCATGACTAAAAGGCTGAATATTGTAAAAGAAAAGTCCACAAAAAGTCTATTTTCCATTTGTGTAGCAAAAAGTAGCAGTATGGCAGAAGGCATAAGATGATGTTTAGCAGTGCTAAACATCATAGCTTTTAGACTGACCTTAAATAGTAACTTAGCTGTTAATACATTAACTTTGGTGTTAATATAGTCAAAGTGAGATCCTCCAGGAGCTGAGATATATGAATCTTGATGTCTCCATAAACAAATCCTGGAGACACAAAAAGTAGATGCCACCAAATGGAAAGATGGCTCAAAGATTCTTCTCACAAAGAAATAAAAAATATTGGCAAAGGAGGATTTATAGTCCTCTACAGGTTAAAAACATCACTTCATGAGATATTTGGTAATGTCTTACTGCAGTGTTTGAGATAATTATTTACAAAAATGTCATTATGAAAAACGGAAACATCTACATAATTGAACAAAATGAAAAACTACAAAGAACTCATTAAGACTCCAAATCAATCAGCATATACTTTGGTACTCAGTATGTTCAATACAAAAGGAGACAGAGGTAAGAATAAAATAAAATCTGTTGGAAAAGGAGCATGGAATGAAAGAGGCCAAACTCTATATAAGTCTCACATCTCTATGTATTTTCAAAAGAAAAGAATCAGAAGATATTATACAAGGGAATCATCACATAAAAATGAAATTGATAGAATTTTGAATAGGAAGCAATTCAATTATAGCTAAAAGAATAGCTAAAAAGAATAGCAAAAGAAAAATGAGGAAAATATATAATACACAAATAAAAGCCACCCAAACTTGACCTATTTAAACTAATTATTGAAGGGGGAATGAAATTCGAGAAAAATTAACATTGATGTTAATATTTCCATGTCATATATATTTAATTGATATGAACTGACTGCTTTAAAGATTCAAGAGTCCACCTTAATTTCTTCGACAAAGAGAAGATCTAACTCAGTTTCAGTTGATCAAGGATGGACAGAAGCAGCTACACCCAAAGAAAGAACACTAGGAAATGAATGTAAACGGCTTGCATTTTTGGTTTTTCTTCCCGGGTTATTTATACCTTCTAAATCCAAGTCTCCCTGTGCAAAAAGAGAACTGTTCGGTTCTACACACGTATATCGATCGTATCTAGGATATACTGTAACCTATTTAACATGTATAGGACTGCCTGACATCTGGGGGAGGGGTTGGAGGGAAGGAGGGGAAAAATCGGAACAGAAATGAGTTCAAGGGATAATGTTGTAAAAAATTACCCTGACATGGGTTCTGTCAATAAAAAGTTATTAAAAAAAAAAAAAGAGTCCACCTTACTTCAACAAACATTTGATCTGTTCACCAAGAAGAAAGGTGCTACAAATAATGACAAAACTAGTTTATAATGTAAACCTTGTTTGTAAAATCTTATGGAAAAATTTAGACTAATTCTATATATAATATTGCCTCACCAAAAAAAAAAAAAAAACCAGAGGAAGGGAAATTTAAATACAATTTGATAAGAAGTTCAACTAAACTATCCCAAAAGAGGCGAAGGATGAAACCAGAAGGGAGATGGATTAAAAAAAAAAGTAGGAAAAAAATCTGTGAAATTTGTTGTTTTTAAATAATTATTTTCACCACCAATCCAGTGAAATCCCTACAATGAAAAGAGTAAAGATGAGAAAAACAGGTGGATTACACAATGTTATTTAGATAGTTGGGGTCGATATTGGAGATGATAATTTAAGATGAGGAATCAACTCGAGGTATCTCAATAAGATTTCAGAACCATGAGCAAAAATAACCACATTACCAGCCCCACTTCTGCTAATAGAATGTTATTAACTATCAGCCCATATATATTCATCTTCATTAAGTTTTTAAGAAGAATGATCTATATATATCAAAGGCATCTTTGGAAATATTAATAACAGGCCAAATTCCACATGACAGTCAAAAGAAGTCCACATTTTTACTATCACATAACTGACTGAAAGACAGATGATAAATTTCCATGAGTTTCATAACTATTAAAAAGACTTCTCTCCAATGAGGTGTGTCTTATGCCAGTAAAAAAAAAACCATAAAAGATTTCTTGAAAGGTATTACAAAGAACTTTGCTCAAAAGTGAAGCATAAAATATGGAAGTTCCCAGAACAAGCTAAATTTTGAGGAATTTTCAAGAGATGGTGAAGATCTCCAAATGCTCCTCTTTACAAATGATATTTTATTGTTTGCACCAAGATCTAGAACACTGTAGAACCTCCTGAATTGGGAGTGGTAAGCACTTAAATATATCCACACAGGAAAAAACAAATATATGGAAAAATGTCTCTCATCCATATAGGTGGATGCCTATCATCTATAACACTCATCATAAATTAAATATATCGTGGTTAGATATTGCAAATGGATTGTGAACAAGGTTCAGAATTAAGCAGAAAGAACAAGGGACACTGGATTAACTTTGGGAAATGACAATTTTTTAAATGACTCCCAAGCTTCTTCCTGAAAAGGGACCTATCTTTTTAATAACAATATTATTTCAGGGTTGTATATGCCTTTGTGCTATTGGTCACTACCAAGATTTCTAATGAGTGACAGAATCAAGGATTACCCAAAAAGCTGTAGAGAACCATACAATAAGAGCAAAATGCTACATAGTTCAAACAATTATTCAAGAGTGGCAATAAACGAGTGGCAAGTTAAAGAAACTTATGAACAAAAAATTAAGATGGGGTAGTCATATGGTGAGGGATAAAATAGATGGCCCATCTGCTCCCTTGGTATCCCCATGATATTGAATTAAATCCCTCCAAAGTTCTCAACACTTATCTCCTTATAATAAATTTCTAAAAAGAAATGACATGAAATCGACCCTCAGTGGAGATGGTTATGCTTGGGACAAATAGTGTCCATATGAAGGCCAATGATGAAGGAAATACCCATAATATTATCAATGATCTGCAAAGAGTAAAAACAAAAGAAAAAACCTCCTAACAATTAAAACTAAGAAATGGAATTCATTGCATCTCAGCAATTTGTGTATTTTCCTTTACTAGAGGTTTTCAAGTTAGAGGATGACTTCACAAATGTTCAAACTACATCTCAAGGACTTCCACTACAAGAGGTCCTAACAATTCATTCCAGAAGAATCATTCACAGAGAGAATATGTTAAAAAGTGAATGTGATATGAAAAAGGTGATATGAACAGTAGGATGGTGGTGTCCCAGAACTGGAAAACAGTTTTAGACTAATTTTCAGTAAAGGCCATTCTTTGTATTGCCTCTCTTGAATAACTGAATTATGTAGCATTTTGTTCTTATTGTATGGTTCTCTACAGCCTTTTGGGTAATCCTTGATTATCTCATTTATTAGAAATCTTGGTAGTGACCAACGGCAGAAAGGCAAATACATCACTGAAAGAATATTGTTATTAAAAAGATGGGGTCCCTTAAAGGAAGAAACTTGGGAATCATTTTTAGAAATTGTCATTTCCCAAAGTTAACATATACCCTTAAAACTTTAAACTATCGGTTGGCAAGGAAAACCAATTTGATGACAAAATTCCAGAACATATTAAGTTTAGAACAATGTGTCAGGGAAGACAGTTCTGAGGTCAATCTCCCTTCTGATGTTCACTAGTTCAGACCAAGGAAGTCATTAAACTTTCATGTCCATCATAATTTCCTGAGATTTATCTAAGTCATAGACTAAGTATCCCATGTTGAAAAAAATGACACAAATTTAGTATATTTTGGTAAAGGGTAGTTTGTGAGCACTTAAAAAGGGAGTGGTGATCACTGAATGCTTCAAACAGGTAATGACAGATTAATTTCAGTTTCCTTTTTGACAGGATTAGTACTAAACATGTAGATAAGGGAGAGTGCTGCAATATATATATTTCAGCAAAATGCCTGTCAGTCATTCATGCTGTCTTTGCAGAGAAGTTGGAGAAATACATCCTAAACTATTTGAAACTGATTGACTGAGCATATATAAAGAATGACCTCTATCCCTAGCCCTGTGTAAGTAATGTGTAAATAAGCAGTGATTTGGATGAAGATGCAAATGGTATAATTACCAAATCTGAAGATCATATGATACTGGAGAACCATTAATACTTTGGATAACAAATGATCTGAAACCAAAAGGACCTCTACCACAAAATCTACTAAAAGAAGATTTTACAATGATAAAATCAAGTCCTACACTTAAGTACAAAATATAGACTACTCAACAACAAGACAGGGAGAAGTGTGGCTAAGTTAAAGCTAATGAGAATATGATCTCTGGGTGCTCAATTGTAATAAGGATGACAAGATACTCATAAAAGCTAAAGTAATCTTTAGTAAACAATATCCAGAAGAAAGAAAGTGATAATTCCACTGTAATCTATAAGGATCAAACTACAATTGGAATATTTTTCAGTTTTTTTAATCACATGGCAAGATGGAGAGCTTCCAAGATAGAAGGCAACTAGGATACTAAGAAGACTCAAGATCATGTGTATGAGGATAGTCCAAAGGAACTAGGTGGAGGTGCTTCACCTCAAGAAGAGAGATTAAAAGTTGCTGTGAAAAGCACTTGATATAATAAAAAACTTCTTGATAATTAAAATCAATCAAAATTGAAACAGGCTGCTTCAAGAGACATTGGGATCATTAACTAGCCTTTCTTCTTAGATGAGGAATAGATGACTCCTAATAACTTTATCACTTCTTAGATATCTACAGCCACAAGGTAAAGGTTATGTGTTGTCTATTTAACATCAGATAAACTCATACTTCTAACAATTTTCAAAATTAAAATCAAAATTATTTTCTTTTATTTATCAGATCCAAAGGTGGGTTACTACTTATATATAATAAAGCAGGGCAAGACTTTGTAAGAATAATGCCCAGCTCTCATGTCAAGACACATCTGATGTTTAATCTTCAGTTTACACAGGAAATATTGAAGGGCACAAGAGACACAAAAAGAGAGAAAAAGAATCCCTGTCCTCAAAAATTTACAATTGAATAGGAAAGGGGGAAAGGAAGGTGAATCTAAGATACTGTTTTGTATATCACACTGTCCCAAAAAATCATAGTGCAGTTTTAAGTTTTAATAATTTCAGAAGTATAAATGGTAGAAATTTAAAATGGGAAGTTTTAGTGGGAAGGGAAAGGCATCATGGAAGGCTTCACAGAGAAAGTACCCCTGAATTAGGCCTCATAGAAAAATAAAAAATAGTTGACAATCATACAGCAAAATAGTGTAGAATATGATCTAGGCTTGAGAGATGGACTGGATGATCATATGGACATGAGCTAGCTATCTGATATGAATAGAACAAAAATGTGCAGAGGAATAATGGTGGGATGGGGTGAGAGGAGTAGAAATGGAAGGGAGAGAAAGCAGAGACAGGATTTGGAGAGAGCAGGAACTAAAGATTTTTAACAAGGGAACATTTTTTAAATCACAAAATTAGCTTAATAGTTGAATAAGAGATGGTATAAAGATTAAAAATTAGCAGAATGGAGGATATTCCCAGTCAAGGTCAGTTAGGAAGTGATTACAATAGCTCAAGTAAAAGTGAGGACCTGAACAATAATAGTAATAGTGGAAGTGAAGAGGTAATCTTTGTTATTGTGACTGTGGTGGTTATTATTGTTTGCCCTTTGTTCTGGAAGGGGACTATATCATCAGGGAGGTAATGTCATGACATGCAAGTGAATTAGATTGAAGTCAGAGAGGGTTGTGCAAAGTCACCAGCATTACTTTCTCCTCTACAGCTATCTGGGTTCAATGGCAAGACATAGATCAGAAAAACTGGAGATGGCCCTAGATGCAGTGGGAGAACTTGGCTTTTTTAAAAGTCTCAGTTTGGCTAATGCTACCCAAACAGTGAGTGATTTTCACTAAATAAGAAATAAGGTAGAGAATGGCCTCTCTTACCCAGTCAGGAAAAAAAATCAATCTAGGAAAGGAAGACCCTCAAGATTTCTGACCAAAACATAAGCAACTGGTGTTTACATTCACTTTGAATCAATCAGGGGACAAACAATGATCAAGTAGGTTTGACCTGGGACCTAATGTTGATGGTTCCATGAGAATCAGAATGATTTGGGTTTAAGGCATAGTCCTAGGCCATAAACTCCAAGTTATCTTGCAAGGTTTCAGTGACCAAAAGTTATATTCCTATAGGCAGAGCACTCTCAGGTAAAGGACTGATGCACTATGTGAACAGAGGAGAAAAAAGAGAAGGGAAGAGAAGGAGAAAAGAGAAGAGAAAGCTGTGTTGTCCAACTGGCTAATTCCAGTTGGGTCCCCAGTGGGGTAACTAATAAAAAAAAGAAAAAAGTGAAGAAGGATCATGTACTTAACTATACTTGTAACATATACCTAGCAAAACTATCTTTTCTCCTTCATTCACCAAAAGAAAAATAAAGACATTTGCCTGAATTATGACAGGAAATAACTATAATATAAATAGTAAAAAAAAAAAAAAAATAGCAGGAATTAGCAAGATACATTAAGATACTCTAAAGTGTCCCAAACAGAAGGTCAATAGTGCTATGTGAACAAGTCAGAAGATGGGTAATTTTACAGTTTGACCTAGATTTATTCCAAAGGAAATTTTTTTTATTCCATTAAGTATCTTGTGGTTTATGATTACACTATGAATTTATTTAGTGTTAAAGGCTACTTCAGAAGTTAACATTTAGAGCTATCCTTTTCCCTTTTAGTTGGCATAGAGAAGTCTGTGATTTATGCACAGTTAGTTTAAAAGATTTCCTTTGTATATTATGGGAAAATAAATCATGTGGTAAAATAGATGAGGTGCCAAAAAAGCAATCTGAGTGTGGCAGGGTCATTCATAAACCATGATTAATGTCTCCATTATTCCAAGTGCTTTACTAGGGCTGAACTTTTCATGTTGTTGTGCATTGGAAAGAGGGATAAATGTAAATTAATAACGATTAGCTATCTAGTCCTTATACTGACTTCTACTCAAAGCTAGATAAAGTTTAAATATTTTAAGATCACTTCAATTTCAGGCTAGTTCCAATGGTCTTATGATGGAGAGAGCCATCTGTACCCAGAAAGAAGACTGTGAGGACTAAGTGTGGATCACACCATAGTATTTTCACTTTTTTGTTATTGTTTGCTTGCATTTTGTTTTCTTTCTTATTTTTTCTTTTTTGATCTAATTTTTCTTGTGCAACATGATAATTGTGGAAATATGTATAGAAGGATTGCACAAGTTTAACATATATTGGATTACTCACCATCTAGAGGAGAGTGTGGGGGAAGGGAGGGAGAAAAAATTGGAACTTAAGGTTTTGCAAGGGTTAATGTTGAAAATTATGAATTTGTTTTAAAAATAAAAAGCTTTAAATTTTAAAAAAAAGCACTTCAATTGAAGGTATCAAGACAATTTAAGATATTCAAGAGTTAAACACAAAAGTCAATGATATATATAGGCTATTGGGTGCTCAAGAATAATTTGAATAACTTAAAAAGGTTCAACCAAAGCACTTTGAAAGCAGAACACTATCCAGTTACTTTCTATAAACACTGTATATCACATGTCTAAAAGTCTCAAATCTAGCTTCTAACAAGTAGGTCTCAGTCTTAGGCATGTTATGTAGCTTGCAAACTTATTCTTTATATGGTAAATGAGGATAACTTTATTGACATCAGATTACTATGATAAGCCATTATATGTATATGTATATACACACATATACGTGGGATAGAAACCCCCTAACTCACTGACAGATTTGAGATCTTTCCCATATCCTCATCTTGATTTAGCCTTTCTGCCAAAATAGTTTACTGGAATATGGCTGCTGTGTGGAGCCACTGGAGTGAAGTGGATCAGATGAATACCAAAGATGGAAAGTAGCCCTGAATAAAGCTCAGTAGCCTTCATATCAAAAGTACTATTCTTCCTTGAACAACCAGACAAAGTAATTGTCCTCTGTAATATATTGTTGTTGTTGTATGCCTATGAAACCTGGACAATATACTAGTGCCATGCCAAGAAACTGAATTGCTGCTTTCATTGAATTGTCCTGGGAAGATTCTGAAGATCACCTGTCAGGATAAGAAACCAGACTTTTAAGTCCTTTCTCAAATAGATTGACAAGCTTTCCAACTCTACTGAAGAAGCACAACTCCATTGGGCTGACCACATTGTTCTAATGCCAAATATACGTTTGCCAAAGAGATTATCTTCTGGAGAATTCACAAAATGCAACTGCTTATATGGTGATCAGAAAAAGCAATACAAGGACACTCTGAAAAAGGATTCTGGGAAGATGGTGGAACAAGTCAGTATTTCAAGCTCTCCACAAACAAAACAAATTTGTTCTTCAGAGCGAGCATAGATTGGTGAAAAATCAAGAAGACTAGGGACAGAACAAAGGTCCTCCTGACATAGCCCAAGATCTGGGGTAAAAACCTCCAGACTGTGAACTAATGTGAAGTGCAAATACCTCCAGGTTAGCACCACAGAAACATCATGTGGGGAGCCAGGGTTTGACTGGAGCCTCAGCAGGACCACAGAAACTTTCACCTCCTGAACTGCATACTGAATTACTCAACATCTATGTCTGGGATGTTTGAATGAACCTCTGCTGTTTAGGAATTCCAGGCCCAGCTGTCCTGTAAAGAGGCAATCCTGGGCAAAAAGGAACCAGCACACTTGTGAGTGCACATGCAGTGGGGCAGGAACATGGGGCTACAGACACTTGCAGGAGGGAGGAACTCTTAGTTTGGGGTTCTAGATCAAAGGGGAGAGCTAAAGGACAGCTAAAAGCATCATTGCTCCCACTCCACAATTAGAGCTGCTTACACTCATTAAAAAAAAAGTGAAACAGCAAAGAAATAAGAACCCAATCACAGACACTTACTATGGGAGGAGAATACTGAAGTAAAATAAACTACTTCAATCTCAATGAATAACATTAAATGGGTCCCTACCTAAAGAAAATTTATATAAGAATTCAAAAAGTAATTTTAAAAATCAAATGAAAGACACTGAGGAAAAAAAATTTGAAAAACCATTTAAGAAAATAAAATTATGAAAAAAAAGTTATTCAACTAGAAAAGGAGATACAAGGTCTTAAAGATGAAAATAACTCTTTGAAAATTAGAATTGGTCAAGAAGAAGCCATTGAAGCTATAAGAGACCAACAAAACAGAATATAAAGAATGAAGAAATAGAACAGAATATGAAACATCTTAGAAGAAAAATGACAAACTAGATAACAGATCGAGAAGAGAAAATTTAACAATAATTGGGCTACCTGAAAGTTGTGGCCACAAAAAAAAAAAAAAAACTTTGATACAAGAAATAATGGTCTTGGAATGATAAAACATAAGGGGAAAGTAGAAAAAGAAAAAACCCACTGGTCACTACCTCAAAGAGATCCTTTGTAAAACACATAGGAATATTATTACCAAATTTCAAAACCCCCAGATCAAAAAGAAAATTTTCAAGAAACAAGAAAAAACAATTTAAATATGCTGTAGCTACAATTAGAATTGTATGGGATTTAGCAGCAGCCACAATAAAAATCTGCAGGTCTGGGAATCATATATACATGTAATACTGTAATAATACAGTAATCAAAAGAAATAGACCTGTAGTCAAAAATATCATATTGAATAAAATTATCCATAATATTGAAAGAAAAAAGTGAACATCCATTGAACTTGCAGATTTTCAGGACTTACTTTCAACCCAAACTCAATATTATTTAACATCAAAGAGACAATATACAAGAATAATTTCAAGGAACTTAACATGGACAAATTATTTATGTTTTTTACACAAAAATATATACCACATGCTTGAGATTGACATCAGTAACTAGGTAGTTCAAAAAAAGATATATACAAATGAAATGCAGAGGAAAAATAAGCAAAGTTTATTAGATGAGAGAGGAGGGCTAATAGTTTTGAAAACCTAGTCACATTGGGAATGGGTTGAATAGGCAGCACTGTATATATACCATGGATGATGGTATAGCACCCTCCAAAATCTATAAATGAGTAAGGGGGGGAAGGATGGGTAGAGGAGAAAGGAAAAAGTAGGGGGAAGAAGACAAGGGAGGTAACCAGAGGTGGGAGAGGTCAAATTAACAGCAAGGCAAATTAAGGAGCAGAATTAAAGCAGAAGAGTTATCAGGGATAGGAAAAAAAGATATATATACACAAACACTATTACAAGAACCAGGAGTCAAACTTATTTGGAAAAAAAATACAAGTAATAATCACAGATCTTAGACAAAATCAAACTTTAAAAATTCATTTAAAAGAGAAATCTATATTATATGTCAGTCATTAATACTGTTTTAGATGAATGTTTGCATATGGGTAAATGCATGAGTATATGTGTGCTTGTATATATGTAGATATGTATACATGTAGCTCTATGTATGCATGTAGACAGATAGATATGGGGGGTGTCTGTAGATGGGTATGAATGTATATGTATGGGGGGGAAGCTGTTGTATGTGTGTGTGTGCATGTGTCTATTAAATATGTCTGTGCTTAATTATAGCCTTCTTGGAGGAGGTGGGAGGATTAATGGGGGGGGAATAAAGTTTTAAAGTGTGCAGTAGAGAACAAAAGAACAACTTACACAGAAGCAAAGAAAAGATGGACACTCATGAATATAGTTTCTTCTATTATTATATATCCTTTCTTGAACTGGAAATTTATTATGTATTTAGAATCTTCTCTGATTTTCTGCTGGGCACATGACAATGCTTTTTTTGTTTTAGTTTCCTTTTCTTTCTTTTTTTCTATTCTTTTTTTTTTTTAATAAACAGAAACTTTTAAAAAAATTTAAAGGACACTCAAGATCTCTTTTAAGAACTTTTGGTTTGATTTGTGATATGGAAGATTCAGGCATAGGACCATCCAGTATCAGATGGTCTCATCAGAGAAGATACTATGCTCTATGAGCAAGACAGAATTGAAGTAGTTCAAAAGAAACAAGAGATATTCAGAGTTAGAGAAGTCACCCAAAATGTTCATATGGACCATTTGTGTCCAACCTGTAGCAAAGCACTTTGAGTTCATATTGATCTGATCAGCCACAGTTGGGACAGCCACAGTTTGGGTCCTTTTCAAGAATAAAAGACAACCATCAACCCCACCATCTACTACACACACACACACACATACACACACACACACACACACACACACACACACACACACGCATGCATGTAGGAACTTTCACATCAGTTTTACATTATTACCATTGGAAAAGAAAGGAACAATAAATAATCCAGGCACTAAACTAAGAGATTTATAAATATTATATCATTTAATTCTCATGATAACCTTGAAAATAGGTGTTGTTATATCATTACTTTATAGTACAGGAAACTGAGACAAGGCAAGGGCTAAATAATTTGCCCGGTGGGGGAAAAAAAACAAGGTGAAAGTTTGTTTGGTTTTAAATAATTAATCTTTGAAATGTATTCATGAGAATAAATCACAGAGTTCCAGATAAAGGCAATCTTAAGCTTTTTCCCAATTAATTCCCTACTTTTTAATATAACATTTTAGCAAACTAAGCACCATGGGGGATATCAACACTAGGCCATCACACCTTTATGCAGTTTATGATAAGATAAAATACACAAATATCTTTTCATTACAAAAGTTGATGATAGTGCATAAAAAGG
Organism: Sarcophilus harrisii; assembly: GCF_902635505.1. NCBI lineage: Eukaryota > Metazoa > Chordata > Mammalia > Dasyuromorphia > Dasyuridae > Sarcophilus > Sarcophilus harrisii. The sequence goes on from NC_045428.1 coordinate 530,248,284, forward strand.
TGCTAGATACTTCAAGAGTTTAAAGAAATATTGCTACTAGATGGGAAAGGAGAAAATGTAACATTCTAATCAAGGAACATAGTGAGCAAAGTTAACAAAGTAGAGAAAGTTCAGGAAGAGAATAGTCCCATCTGATATAATTAAGAGTGTTTAAAAGGTTATGAAGGCTGGGAAAATTGGGAAGGGACAAATTGTAGAGTCTTAAATCCCAAACTGAATAGTAAGGATTTTATTTGGGAGATAAATAAGGGAGTATTGAAAAATTTTTAATGGGGAGAGTAGTGACAATCAAAATTAGAAATTACTGAAAGCAGAATATGTTATAGAATAGAGAGAAACAGAGAAATAGAGAATAGAGAATAGAGATAACAGGCCAACTGTTGCCATCTACTAGACAAGAAGAAATGAAATCTGGAAAGATGGTGGCTCAGCAAAAATGGAAAATAATTCTAGATGGGAGACAAAAAAATCAATAAAACTGACTAGATGCAAGGGATCAAAGATTGAATGCCAAGTTTTACGTACAAATGATTAATTAGTTATTCCATTAAGGGAAAATAGGTGGCTTGTTTGGGATTGACTTGGGAATTGGTGGTAAAAAAAAAAAATTGGTGAACTGTTTTAGTGTTTGCACTCATAGCGATGGAAAATCAGGTAGACAACTGAAGAGTTAAGAGAAGCACATAGTCAATGTTTAATAAACTGAACTGAACTGACTATAGAGTTCAGGAAAGGGGCTACAGCTACCAATCAAATAGATGAAATTGCCCAGGACTGAAACTAGCAAGAGTCAGAGCCCTGGTGTAAGACTACATTTAAGAAGCTGAAAAAAGATTCAGGAGGAGAAACAGAAAAGACTAATGAGGATAGGCAAATAGGTAAGTGCCAGATCATAGGCATACAAAGGGCAAGGGTTTCAAGATGGAAGATGTTTTGATCTTAAATGCTATATAACCTTTCAAGAAAGCTACTGCAACAGTGAGCACAATAGTCCTGATTTCAGATTGCTAAATTAAGGAGTAAGTGGAAATATTGCTCATATTCATCTCTAGAAATGTGGGTACAAATAAGAACCGAAGGAGAACTGGACCTAGAAAGCAGGGTAAAGGAAAAGTAAAGAGAATTTAACTTCTTAGTGAGTAAGAAGGGAAGGAGGCAGTATGTGGTCAATGTGGTCACAAGAGTAACACTGAAGTTGACATCAGAAAAGTTGGGTTCAAATAAATCTAGATCTGTTACTACCTGTGTAATCTTGAGCAAGACATTAATCTCTTGGTCTCTGTTTTCTCCTCTGTAAAAACAAGTAGGTTGGATTAAGTGCCTCCTAATGTCTCTTTCCAGGTTCATAACTCATGGAATATAAAGAGATGATTATGACAAAGATTAGCACAGATAAAGGGCTAAAAATCAAGCGTATAGTTAACACTTGGTAAAGGGAAGACACAGATGAAACAGGGAGCAAGGGGATGTGGAATTTCCTCAACTTTCAGTTCTTCTCAGCCTTCCAGATTGTTTGGAATCATCAATTCTCTACCCCTTCTCTGAATTCTGAGGACCAACTCTTTTGTCCTTTCTATTTTGTATCAATAAGTTACTTGTAGGCTAATTTGTTCCTCCTTATCATAGTATAAGCTCCTTATTAAGTGACTCTCTGAGTTGTGAGGATTAAGTAAGATATATTTGTAAAGTGCTTAGTGTAGTAGTGCCTGACCCGTGATTGGCATTATATAAATACTATCTATCAACATCATCATCTTAGCTCCCACCTCCAAAGCAAGAGGGTGGAAATTCATCTACAAATTGTTGTTTTTAGCAGTTTGAATAATTGTACTCAAACATTTATTAAACTTCTATAAACTAAGCACTACAGTAAGCATCTGTGAGCCAAAATACAAATACTTTGACCCTTAAGAATTTACTTTTCAAAGTTCTGCAATCAGTCCACCAATCAAACACTAAAAATATTCTTTTCAATGTTATTAGTGATCTCAACTTAATTCCCTTACAGTTTTTTTTAACAATGACAATTCCCATCCCCAGTACCTCCATTTTCTTGGATATGTCTTTCACTCTCACTCTTCACAAGAAATATAAATAGAAATATATGCAAAGCAGTTAAATACAAAGTAGCTTGGGAAGGATACCAGCAGTTGAGGAAATCAAGAAAGGAATAGCCAAACCTAATCTCTCTCCTGAACTATAGTGCTATGTTACTACTAAGTGCTAGTTGGATATGCCTACCTGGATGGATATATCATGGACATGGACATTTTGAACACAATATAACCAATTAAGAAATATTCTACTACCACCACCAGCACCCTCAACCCATTTCCCCTCCTATAACTACTCCATTTTTATTAAGAGCACAACTACCTTTCCAGTAATTCCAAATCATTTTCTACTCCTTCAAGTCAATTGTCAAGTCTTATTTCACCTGCCTCCACAACTTCTTTCTCATTCCTCTCTTCAGTACTATCACAGTTTCTCCATTCTCCAATCCTAGTTCAAGCCTTCATTACCTTTTATTCATATTACTACAGTAGCTTCCTAATTCATCTTTTACCTTTCCATCCATCACAGACCATCAAATTAATAATTTCCTAAAATACATAAATGATTCACATCACATACTCCTACTCAAAAATTTTCAGTACCTTATTACCTTCAGGACAAAATACAAAATTTTCATCCTGGATCCCACCTGACACTCTAGAATATTGCAAATAATATGAAATATTGCTGATCAAAAAACTTGCTACCTTTCCTCCTATACAGAGTGTTCTATTACCATCACACATATACCTTTGTACAACTACTCTCAAAGGTTATAATGTGCACTCAAGTGCTACTTTATCCATAATGGGCTTGTTGGCCTGTTTTAGTGTTTGCAAGACACCCAGGTAGTGATGGAAAATCAGGTAGGCAACTGAAGAGGTTTTTTTTTTAATAATTTTAACTTTTTATTGACAGAACCCATGCCTGGGTAATTTTTTACAATATTATCCTTTGCACTCACTTCTGTTCCGATTTTTCCCCTCCCTCCCTCCACCCCTCCCCCAGATGGCAAGCAGTCCTATACATGTTAAATAGGTCACAGTATATCCTAGATACAATATATGTGTGCAGAACCAAACAGTTCTCTTGTTACACAGGAAGAATTGGATTCAGAAGGTAAAAATAACCTGGGAAGAAAAACAAAAATGTAAACAGTTTACATTCATTTCCCAGTGTTCTTTCTTTGGGTATAGCTGCTTCTGTCCATCATTGATCAACTGAAACTAAGCAACTGAAGAGTTAAGAGAAGCACATAGTCAATGTTTAATAAATGTTGAACTGAACTGATTATAGAGTTCAGCAAAGGGACTATAGCTACCATTCAAAGAGATGAAATTGCCCATGACTGAAGCTGGCAAGAGTCCTTTTTCCTCTGCCTATAATGTCCAGGCTAGCTCCCTGGAGGGCTTCAGGATCAATCAGAGTGGGGAACAAAGTCCCTTGTCTATAGGGGGAGAAGTGAAGGAGGCAGGCAAGCTGCCCCGTGGCTTGCCAAAGATGTATCGTGGATTCTGGAGTCCAAGTCTCCAGCCTCTCTCCTCCTCCTCCTGCAGCCAAGTGACCTTGACCTCTCTCCCTCAGCCCTCCAATCCTTGCCTATGATTACCTTACCATCACAAATTCAGCAAGCACCAATGGTGAGGTGAGCTAACACATCACCATCTCATCTAAATATATGTATATAGAACCATTATCTCACATTGAATAGGTAATTAGCCTTAAGTGCTCTGCTGTCTGATTCAAGCACACCTTTTCAGAGTTTCAGCCCTCTATATCTGGCCAATGATTAGCACCCTCATTCTTGCAATTTGTTGTTATTCAGCCATTTTGGTCATGTCCAACTCTTCATGACCCCATTTGGGGTTTTCTTGCAAAGATACTAAAATGGTTTGTCATTTCCTTCTCTCGGTCATTTTATAGATAAGAAACTTGGAATAACTTTTTATCGATCCAATAATATACATATATTTTCTACTAACAGAACCCCAAAATTTAACACACAGAGACAGACACAGAGAGAGATACACACAGAGAGACACACAGAGAGAGAAAGAGAGACAGACAGATACAGAGAGAAAGACACAGAGAGAGAGACACACACACACAGAGGGAGACAGACAGAGACAATACACAGAGACAGAGGGAGACAGAGACAGAGAAAGAGACACACACAGAGAGAGACAGACACACAAAGACAGACACACACACACAGCAAAAGACACAGAGAGACAGACACAGAGAGAGGCAGACACACACACACACACACACACATACAGACAGACACAGAGACACAGAGAGACAAAGACAGACACATAGAGAGACAGACAGTCAGTCACACATAGCAAAAGCCACAGAGAGACAGAGAAACAGACACAGAGAGAAGCAGACACATACACACACAGAGACAGACACAGAGAGACAGACACAGAGGCAGACACACACACACATATACAGAGACACGAGACCAACACAAGGGGAACTACACATACCCCAGAAACAGAACAGAGATCGAAGGGGGGCAAAGACAGAGAAGGGGGAAAGGAGACAGAGAGGGAGAAGAAGAGAGACAGAGAAACAGAAGACAAGAAGAGAAACAAAAGAAGACAACAACCGAACAGAAAACAACAAGAGAAGACACACACAAAGGACAGACACACACACACAAACACAAAACAAAACACACAGGACAACAACACACACAGAACACACAACACAACAGGGAGACACACAACGGGCACACAGACAAACGAACCACAAACAGAACGAGACAGACACAGACAGGGGAAAGGAACAACACACAGACAGAGACAGACACACACACAGAGACAGACACACACACAGAGACAGACACACACACAGAGACAGACACACACACAGAGACAGACACACACACAGAGACAGACACACACACAGACACACACACACACAGATTCACACACACACACACAGATTCACACACACACAGAACTAAAAACAAAACCCAGAGACAGAACAACAGGAAACAAAGGGGGGAAAGAGAACAAGGAGGCAGAGAGAGAAGAGAAAGAGAGAGACACACAGAGAAACAAGAAGGGGGACACACAAGGACACACAGAAGGAACAAAGGGAAGCCACAGGGAGACACAAAGAAAACAGAGACACAAGAAGAAACAAAGAAACACAAAAAAAAAAACAAAAAACAAAACAAAAACCACAAAGAAAGAAAACACAAAAACCAAAAACACAAGGGAAAAAAAAAAAACAAAAACAAAGAAACACAAGAAGAGGGGCAAGGGAAGAGAGAGGACAGAAGAAGAGAAAAGACAGAAGAGAGGGGCAAAACAACAAAGAAACAGAGAGAACACAAAGAGACCACAAGAAGGAAAGAGAAGAGAGACACAGAGCACAGGAAAAGAGCAGGAGCAGAAATACAACAGGACAGAACACACAGAAAAAAGACGCCCACACATACACAAAAGGGAAAACAGAAACAGAGACACACAGAGAAACAGACACACACACACAAAGAGAAATAGAGACAGAGATAGAGACACACAGAGATAGACACACACAGAGACACACACAGTGACACAGAATGAATGAATTTCAGATTCATGACTTTGGAAAAAAAATCATTATCCCTTTCTAAGACTGTTTTATGACCTGTGAAATGGATGTAATCTCTAGCAGCGTTATATTGAGGATCACATAACACCCAACATAGTTACTGTTCTTATTCCTAAATTAAAGCTTCTGGAATTCCTGGTATCAATGTGGCTATCTGACAATCCCAAATCCACACCAGCCTATGTTGTAATCTATACAAGCCCCCCAGTTCTATCCAATCTGAATGTTTCCTTTTTCTTATATTAACAAATTAATCCTCCATTGATCAAGAAACTTCCACAGACTTGATTGTCCATATGCCAAGAAACTTTCCATTCTCCTTACCTAAAGAAAGCCACTGACCCATTCCACTCACCCCATCCATAAGTGTGATGCATTATAAGAGAATTTCCACAGATGAAAACCAAAACCAAAGACACTCAAAGGGAACAAAAAAGTGCAAATTAAGTAGTATTTATGTAGCTTGCCAGCATAAAATGTGATAGTATTAAAAAAAAAAAAACCTAGTCTTAAGTTCTTGATTAGTCTCCATCAGTACCAGTATATAATATTAACAATTCTCATTCTATACGTTTATAAGTTCTTTTCTCACAAAAGTCCTGGGAGAACATTATCAGAACACCACAAAATAGAAGATCAGTAACCATTTCTTTTGAAGTTTTCCTGATAAACTCTGGACCTCAAAGTTTGAATTAGTTGTAAACTATCCAATAATAACTAATGAAAACTATTTTTAGCCACAATAACTAGTCTAGGAGGCAGCTGGTTGGCACAATGAATAGTGTTTGGCCTGGAGGCAGGAAAAGCTGAGTTTAAATCTGTCATCACTTACTAGCTGTGTGCCCTTTCACAAGCCAATTTTAATTGGAATTCCATTTCCTCAACTATAAAAATGGAGATAATAATAGCACCTACCTCTAAAGGTTGATGTAAGGAATAAATAATATTTGTAAACCTCTTAGTACAGTGCCTAGTATATAGTAGGTGCTATATAAATGTTTATCCCCTTCCATTCTCTTTTAGGAATTTGATGTTATTTCTGCCTGTGGTGTTTGTCTGTTCCTGTGATCGTCCAACTCTTTTTTCCCAGACTTGTGATTTCAGCAGTTGGAAGCACCTGATTTAAAAAAACAAACAAACAAAAAACCTCCCTCCACCAATGCATATCTGCTATTATGGAGTTGCAGACTCTAAGTAACTTAGCACCTTTGTGATAAGCTGTACGTGAACTCACGTCGACCTGTCATCAGGCTAAGTTCTATATCCACCATAAACAACAACACTCTGCCTGTTCCAATAACTCCTCTTCATGCAACTATCCTATGCTAAGCCTTACGGGGTTCTGAGACGACATTTATCATTAACTCTTTCAAAGGGAATAGCAGTAAAGGCAATCAAGGAGCTCGCAGTACTCCCACGGAGATATTCTGAAGTGAAAAGTTTCGCAACATTAGACATTAGTGAGAACGTCTTTTTTTTTTTTTTTTTTAAGCCAACAAAAGACGCCATTGACCCAACCAACAGGCTTGATAAACAAAGATGTGCTTAAGGATGCTTCCCCCAGGGCTCTCGAAGTTACCTGGCCACACGTCCTCCTGTATTGCCCATTTTCAGTTAGAAGCCCTAGCACAGTTCTTTGTGGGGGGTCCTGGACTGGCTGGGTTCTGGCAACCACCTGACAGATCTCCTGGCTTCGGGCTGCGGGGCCCAGAGGAATCCTGCCTTTGGAGATGCTGCGACGCATTGCCTCAGTCTCCCCGGGCCACTGTGAGCAGGGAGAGATAGTTAAGCCAGATAATCCACTCTCTCCATTCCCTTCCCTACCCCCCTGTACAAAGGCACAGGTGTCCTTAGCGAGCCACAGAAAGGCTTTCCTTCCTCCAGTAAAACGAGTACTGAAGTAAGGAGAGGGAGCATTAAGGGTCCGGAAAAGTGTTTTGGAATAAAGCACACCAGTATGTCTCTTGCAGTCCTCGATGGGAGCTGGAAGAGATTCTGAGATATGCACCAAGCACATCTTCCTCCTGGAAAGAGCCTCCAACCTAGAAATCGGTTCACAACTAGCGCTAAATGTTCATTTTATTTGAGCGTCAGCCTAACCCTAGAATTTGAGACTCTTCCAATTACTCTCTTACCGCGTGTCTTTCCCTCCCCAACCCCGGGAGCCCTCTTCCACACTCCCGAACATAAGGCAAACAATACATTACAAAGTGAAGGTCACGTCCCCTCCTTGGACACCGGAGTGACACTGCTCTTCGGCCCTCCTCCCACCGACCAGACAGGCGATGCCCAAACCAGCTTGGAACCCGCAGCGCTAGCTGGTCCAGCCTATATATATAGACCTTCCAATTAATGAGTGCGCTCCAGGATTGGGGCTGGAGGAGCTGCGGGTGGGGCCGGGGGAATGGGGTGGGGGAGGGGAGGGGAGGGGCGGAGTGTGTTAATAGATTCCAGCCGGGGCGCTCAGCTCCAGCTCTTTGCGGAAGCTGCCAGGAGGGCTGAGCGCTAATTACTTTCAAGCCACCCGCGTCTGTTGAATCGGGCCAATCGAGGGCGCGACCGGCCCTCGAGGTAGCGGCTTCCATGCCAACCGAAGCGGGCGTGCTGGGAGCCAGAGGAGTATCGCCATGGAGACCCCAGCGGACACGCTCCCGGCCGACCCAGGGCTACCCTCGGGCGTTCTGGCTCGGGAAGCGGCGCTAACGGGCAGCGGGCGGCAGGCGGCGGCCTGTCCCCCGCGCTGATTAAGCCCTATGCCTCCCCGGGGAGGGGCGCCCCCGGGACCGCCAAGCCACAGGCTTGACCCGCCGTCCGTCCTCCTCCTTGTCTCGGGCGGTCGCGCTGGGACATCAGAGCGCTCCCCCTCGGACCCCTGCTCTACGCTTTCTGGAGCTTTGGAAGGGCCAGCCTCTGTGATGAGCCCGTTCCCCGCAACAGCTGCGAATTCCCTCCTCTAACGTATTTTCCGCAGCCTGCCCCCGAGGCCCGAGAAGCCGAGAACTTTGGGTTGAAAGAGCGACGCGAGGCCCCCGAGGCAGTGGAGCCGAGGCCAGCCCCGACGGGGAAGGCCCGAGGCACACCCAAGCAGCCCCCTTTAGCCAGTTAAACCCAAGCACCCACTCAGCATCCCCTGGTCTGCTCTCCCCACCCGCCCTATCGGGATCCACACACCTATCCATCCTCCTAGGCAGCAACTCGGAGAGGCGGCACTTTCTCCAGCGGTCTCTAGGTCTCGTGCATTCAAAGTGATTTCGGGTCTTGGACAGAGGGTCGGGCTCCTAAACGCCTCGGCTCCATGCCAGTGCTGGTCCGCGGGGGGTGCGGTGGCCTAAAGTTGGGGGGATGCACGTGGCGCCTGAGGCCTTCCTCCCGACGCATCCTGGCCCTCACAGCGCAAAGAGGTGCCTGGAACTCAGCTATGGTGTCTCCAGGAACAGGAAGGAACGCAGGGGACAGGAACGAGGCCCAGAACTCTTCGTGACCCCCGGGGACGCGGAGGGAGAAGAGCAGTCGGTGGTCCACATCTGGAACACTCAAGAGTACACGAGTCTGGCCCAGATGAAACACTATGCTCACTGGCGAGAAACAGCAGCAATGATGATAATAATGTTTAGTAATAAGAGTAATTAATAATAGCAGTTAGCATTTATATACCGTTCTGAATGTCTTGTCTCATTTGATCTTCAACTCACGAAGGCAGGTGCTATTATTATTGCTATTATTCTTATTTTACAGATAGGAAACTGAAGCTGAGGGATGTTACCAAGACTTGCCTTGGATCACAGAAAAATCTTTGCAAGATTCCTGACGCCAGCGTTAGCAATCCACCAGCCCACCTAGTTGAGCTTTCCTCATTAATTTCTGAGAAATTAGCTTGCAAAATCTTAAAAGACTTTTAGTTATTTCTAGTACCTCCAAAAACATCCATATCTATCCAGCTTGATTAACAAAGTACCTGTCTTCCTAAGGAGAGTGCTTTCTTTTTCTAATTTCTTATTCAACTTATTAAATGACTGTCATTTCATCCTAACCTAGCTGTGTGGTCTGAGTTCATTTTAGTAAAAAGTTTACCCAATCAGTCTTATTTTTGTAATTCAGGTTTTTTAAAAAATATTTCTTTGGGAATCTCAAAGTGTCTCATACTTCTCTGATGAGCTTCCGATGTTATTATATGAAACAAATCTTATGAAAAAGAAAATAAGCTCCCAAACATTTTTACATGAGTCACTAATTGTTTGAAGGAGGAAGAATTAGAAGGGATATATCCTAGAATGTATGCTGATCATTGTGGTTCACAAACACACATTTGGAAGGGAATGCAAAATCAGACTATGTTTTCCCCTCCTGATTTCTAAATGATAAACTAATTTTAAGATAATAAAAATATCTTCTGACATTAAATAGAAAACCACCTTTTTGATACTTAGAATAACTTCAGTATTCAAGCTTCAGTCAAGATAGGAATCATTAAGGCAATTGGAGACAGCATTAGTTAACTGTTGTAGCAACAGATCGATCAAATACTCAGTGGAACTTTAATGATTTGCAATTGCTAGATTTCTGTACCTAGGAGTCTCCCTCTTGTGTGGAAAGCTGAGCTTCCTGGGCATCAACTGCCCCTTCAAAATTGTTGTGATTTCTAGGGATGCTGAGTGCCCCCAGTAGGGACTTCTGGGCAATCTGCTTTCTCTGAGTGACAACTATTCATTAAAGAGATTAGAAAGGTTTTCCAGGATAGGAAATCTGCCTCAGCAGATTGTTTCCTCATCTATGGTTCAGTATTTGTCTTACTCAGGCAAAGGTAGTATATCACTAAGTCTTTTTTTTTTTTAAGTATAAAAATAAAAGAGGAAAACTATTATATATTCTGCAGCTCTAACATAAACTTCATGGTTTAGGTTCTTCTTTTAAGAGCCCAAGTGAAGACAGAACATAACTTATAATACACATTCCTGTAGAAGCAGCAATTTGAACTGAGGGTTCATTGAACAAGAATCCTTAATTCATTCAACATTTATTAAAGTTGGACTCCCCTGCTAGTAGATCAAAAAATAAGCTAGTCCAATATTTCCTTTTCTTTAAGCTTGTAAAATATCTGTAAACTAGACATAATACTCATAAGGGAAATTCATCCATTAAGACTACCATCTCTCCCCACATGGGCATATTACATGTCCATCCCCAAATAGCCCCAAATCCCAATTTTATCATACATGTATACCTATGATACACTTTCTTTTTTTTTTTTTAATTTAATAGCCTTTTATTTGCAGGATATATACATGGGTAACTTTACAGCATTAACAATTGCCAAACCTCTTGTTCCAATTTTTCACCTCTTACCCCCCCCACCCCCTCCCCTAGATGGCAGGGATGACCAGTAGATGTTAAATATATTAAAATATAAATTAGATACACAATAAGTATACATGACCAAAAAGTTATTTTGCTGTAGAAAAAGAATCAGACTCTGAAATATTGTACAATTAGCTTGTGAAGGAAATCAAAAATGCAGGTTGCATAAATATAGAGATTGGGAATTCAATGTAATGGTTTTTAGTCATCTCCCAGAGTTCTTTCTCTGGGCATAGTTGATTCAGTTCATTACTGCTCCATTAGAAATGATTTGGTTGATCTCGTTGCTGAGGATGGCCTGATCCATCAGAACTGGTCATCATCTAGTATTGTTGTTGAAGTATATAATGATCTCCTGGTCCTGCTCATTTCATTCAGCATCAGTTCATGTAAGTCTCTCCAGGCCTTTCTGAAATTATCCTGTTGGTCATTTCTTACAGAACAGTAATATTCCATAATTTTCATATACCACAATTTATTCAACCATTCTCCAACTGATGGACATCCATTCAGTTTCCTATGATACACTTTCAATAGCCAATTTCCCTACTGACACCTCCACCATCCTGGTTAAAAATTGGCAAAGGGAAGTGAGAACACAGAGCAAAAATCAACCAGTTGACAAGCATTTATGAAGTACCTACTTTGTGTCAGGTACTGAGCTAGTCACTATTAAAACAAAAATAAAAGTGTCTCTGCCCTCAAAGAGCTTATATTCTATTAAAGGAGATACATGTACAAAAACAAGCCAATACAAATTACATGCAAGGTACATTTATTTGGGAGGAGGACACTAGAAGTTAGGAATGTGAAGACATCCTCATGGAAGTGTCACTAGAGCAGTTAAAAAAAATCAAACAAGGGATCTGCAAATCAAGATATTTTGGATTATGCCAATATCCTGGAAAAGTAGTTGGAGCCAATAGTTAATCTAATTCCTGCCCACATTCAAACTAGAACAGATCTAAACCATAGCCAACAAATCAGACTATCACATTTCTAAAGATTTTTGTATGACTCCATTTTTCTTTAATAATTCAAACTAATTTAATAAACCAATGACTAAACTAAATGTAAAGATCAACACAATCGAAAGTATTGCTGCAGTTTATTTTTGTGTTCCAATAAGCAATATAGAACGCTGTTTGTTCTTATTTAGAAAGCATATCTAATTATAGGACTACTGAAAAGACATTTAGTATTTAGATTGTTTCCTTATTGTGGCTTCCCACAATTTTATAGTTCTTGTGGTGGTTACATCTTAAACTAGAAAATAGTTGCATGTAGGATGAACTAAACATATAAATACAATTCAAACTCAGAATGCATGCCAAAGTTCTTGTAGTAAGCCTATATGATCACCTTATTTCAGTTTGTATTTCACAATGTCTCATGAATTACTTTTTGACTTACTCCCTATCTACCCCATCTATCCTTAGAACTGCTGTGGGCTATGCTTCTTTTTCATACACACACACACACACACACACACACACACACACACACCTTGCAAGGTAGAATAGACTAATCCTGCTGCACATCCTCATACACCAAAAAATAAAAATGAATAAGCAGAACAAATCCAGATAAGGCTTTCACTTCATCCCCAGTTTTAGGTTTCAACTTATGAAAACAACTCCAAATTAATTAGTTAACACTTTTATGATTTCATAAATAATAACCAAATAGTTATAGATGTAACTTTTCCTTAACTACAGGAAAAGATGGACGTATCCAACTCTCTAAATGGCAGTTACAAAATATTAATAAAATACCATAATTGTTTTATTATCCAAGTTATAAAAAGTTGTTTGCCATGACTGATACAAAAATTTACCAATTTGAGCAATATAAAAAATTTAGAAACCTAGCAAACCATAAACAACATTATGTATTTGAAACATGAAGCAAAAGCACTACTGATCAGATGACTCCAATTCAGTTGAATAAATTTCTAAATTATCCTTCACAGAAAATCAAGAATCATATCTTCATTGGCATTGTATATTGATCACATCTAAAATCCCTTATAAAGTTATGGAGAATGAAGCAACTATGTCGATTTAAGGCACTAATAATAATAACAGCTAACATTTATAGTGTTTGCCCTATGCCAAACATTATATTAATCACGTTACAATCAAGTGAAGTAAACCGAGATAAATAGATATGAGGTAACTTGCATAAGTAAGATCACCTAGTTACCAATTTCAGATTCATACATTTTCTCAATTTATCTTAATGTCAAATAGTATGATAAATTCTTACATCTTAAACTTCAAATTAGGAGAGACACATTTCACTTAAAACGTGACTAGCATGAACTCAATTACACCTAGATCAATGTTCCAAACAGTATTACATAGAGTCTTGGGTTATGATTTTGATACTATAGCATTATATTTCACACAAATGCTATTTATTCCATATATTTCTTAATATGGTATCCATTATTTCTAGTCAATTCACTACCAAATATTGTAAAACTGGCAATCTGATATTAGAATTTAATCTACCCCAGTTATCACACTTAAGAACATGTTTTAATTTAGTTCAAACCTGAATTCTACAATCTCAGAAGGAACCCATAGATTATCAATTTACTTATAACTGTCTATGATTTCTTCCTATATACTTCCAAATCAAGAAGCAATTTTTATTACTATAATTCTCATTAAAGTAAACTCATGATATTTCATACAACCTTTCCACTTAAATAAAATCAAAACTTTCTCAATCCTTTCTGTCAAGAATGCTTAACATTTTTGTTTAACATTATTTCATTAAAAGATCCATATCTTTCTTATTACCTCCAGGTTCTTCCCTTAAGCTATTCATTACTTTAATCACTCCTTAAATCCTTCTTTAAAAGTTTAGTATACAAAGGTGTTGAGCAAAACTAATGAGCTAATTATTTAATAAACTAATTTAATAAACTAATTATTTAATAAATAATTTGATTCTTAAGGTACAAATATTGGCTATTAATATGCCTATGGCATTTAAACTATTGAGTTACTAACATTTCTTTTATTTGGAAAGAAGTATCAAAAATCCTTCAAGATACTTTTAGCTCTTACAAAAATCTTTAACAACTTACCAAATTTGGCCTATTCAAGTAATAATCAAATTCTGGTATATTATTCACTAAAGTAGCAACAAAACATTTGGATGTGTCCTGTAACATGTAAAAAAAAAAAAAAAAAAAAAAAACTTTCACCGTTTTCATGAGTCGGGAAAGGGCTAGATGCCATTCCAGTTTTAAAGTGTAAGCCTTGAAATTTTCACTGACAAAGCCCTTAAAGTTGGCTTTCTCTATAATCAATGAAATGACTTTTTTCTCTAGGTGTAAAACAATAAATTAATCATTCCATTCCATTCCGGGGGCAGATAACCCAGAAAAAAAGGTTAACCTTCCTGCCACTTCTGATGGGTTGTTCCCAATTCAGTTTCTAGGACCAACAGGAAGAAATCAGGCCCCTTCCCTAGGACTCTGATTCATCTGTTGGCTTCAGACACTTGCTATCTCTGTGACCTAGACAAGTGACTTAACACTGTCTCAAGTCTTCTAAATGAGATGAAGGAAATGGCAAAGCTCTCTAGTATCTTTGCCAAGAAATCTCCAAATGGGGTCATGAGGAGTTGGAGACAAATGAAACAACTGAATAACAACAGAGTCCACTATGTGCCAGACATGAGTGAAATGACTAAACAACAATTCAGTTCATATTTGTTGTAAACATTTCTATTTTAAAATCTACTTCCTTAGCATTTTATTAATTTATATCTCAAATTTAGTTCTTATGGGTACCTTATTTTCACATATCCTGGATGTATAACTTTGGCTTAGGCACCTGCCTCTCAGGTGATTAGAAGTAGCAGAAGAGACATAGTTCAACATTGTCAATGGAAGTTCCTCCTCTAAAATTGCCTAGACTAGTAAAATCCTTATTCCATTCCCTTATTCTTTAAATAATCAATTATATTTACTTTTTCTTAAATGTTTTTTTTTCATTTACAAAGATATTGTGTTTACTTTAATCAACATTTTATTAACCCTTATAAAACAATTGGTTTTGCTTCATTAACAACATGCATATTTCATTGTGTCTAGCTCAAGCAGGAGGGGAAGAGAGAAGAAACAGAGACTAGCAGGGACCTACTTATCTCTCCTAGTGAGCTCTAATCTCCTGAGTGGCTGGGCAGCCTTTTTTAAAGAACTGCACTGCTCACTTTCTAGATTTTTGTATAACTCTAGGAGGAAACTTCTCAGCTGGCATTGAATTGTTCAATCACAAGTGGACCCACTGTATTTTGACCCCAACATAGTGAGGTCATTTTGGCCCCGGAAAACAAAGGATAACAACTAACCAAGTATTTGTTTAGTATAATATAGTTCATATAATTTCATAGATATTTATATCATTTTATAATTTGAAGGTTTTAAATTTGTTTTGTGTTTGTTTTTATTTTTTAATGTATTTTATTAAAATTTGTGTTGATTCGGTTTGGTGACTTCATTGTATCCAGTCTGGCTAGTGTTCCTAGTAGCATAAATCAGTCTATTAGAAGTCTCAGGTAGTCAGTACTCTCATCCCCTTTTCTCTTTTCTTGTCATAGGACAACTGGGGAAAAGCTAAGAAACAATAACTCATCCCCTTTGGTGACTTGTACCTATCAGTATTGTCTTGCTCTTACTATGAAACGTTGTCTTTAAAAGCAAACATCTAATGATGAGGTGGGATTCATATTGGGAAGGCAGGACTGGTTCAATATCAGGAAAACTATCAACATAATTGGACATATTAATAACAAAATCAAACAGAAATCATATGATTATATCAATAGATGCAGGAAAACTTTTAATAAACTACAAGACTCATTCCTGTAAAAAAAAAAAAAAAAAAAAAAAAAAAAAAACACCAGAGAACATAGGAATAAATGGAGTTTACCTCAAAATGATTAATCATGTTTATCTAAAAATATCAGCAAATATTATCTGTAATGGAGATGAAGTAGAAGCTTTCTGAATACAATCAGAGGTAAAGCAAGGATGCCCATTATCATCTCTGTTATTCAATAATTTGCTAGAAATATTAGCTACAGGAATAAGAAAAGAAAAGGAGGTTGAAGGAATTTGAAAATGCAATAAAGAAACAAAACTATCACTCTTTACAGATGACATGATGTTATACTTAGAAAATCAACTGAAAAACTTGTGCAAATAATTAACAATTTTATCAAATGTGTAGAATATAAAATAAAACTACATAAATCAATAGCATTTCTATATATTGCCAACAAAATCCAGCAGTAAGAGATTAAAAATGAAATTAAAATAATTGTAGACAAGGTAAAATACTTGGAATTCTACTTTTCAAGACAAATCCAAGACTTATATGATCACAGTTATAAAACACTTTTCACACAAATAAAATTGGATTGAAACAATCAGGAAAATATTAACTGCTTATGGATAAATCAAACCAATATAATTAAAAAATGACAATTCTATCAAAATTAATCCGTTTTCATGCCAATCAAAGTACCAAAAAATTTTACAGAGCTAGAAAAAAATAATAATTCATTCAGGAAAAACAAAAAGGTCAAAGCAGGATGATTTCAGAAAGGCCTGGAGAGACCTACATGAACTGATGTTGAGTGAAATGACAAGAACCAGGAGATCAGTATACATTTCAACAACAATACTATATGATGATCAATTTCTGATGGACGTGGCTCTTTTCAACAATGAAATGAACCAAATCGATTCCATTTATTCAATAATGAAGAGAACCAGCTACACCCATCGAAAGAACTATGGGAAATGAGTGTGAACCAACAACATAGCATTTCGACTCCTTCTGGTTTTGTCCACTTGCATTTTTGATTTCCTTCTATTTTTACCTTATCTCTAAGTCCGATTTTTCTTGTGCAGCAAAATAACTGTATGGATATGTGTATGTGTATATAATTGGAACAGAAGGTTTTGCAAGGGTCAGTACTGTAAAATTACCCATGCATATATCTTGTAAATAAAAAACTATAATAAAAAATTTTTTTAAATAAATTAACAAAAAAAAAAGAAAAGAAAAGGTCAAGGATATCAAAGGAGTCAATGGGGTAAAAAAGGGGGAAGGTTGTCTAGTCATACAATCTCAAATTGTATTATAAAATAGTAATTATCTAAACAATCTGGAACTGGCTAAGAAATAGAGTTTTGGATCAGTGGAATAGATTAGGAAATGTTAACCAGGCAAAGCTCACCCCTCAAAAAAAATATAGAGGAGCTGTTGAGTTTGATTTTCTCTATCTCTAGAACCCAGAGAGCAGTAGAATTAGCTGTTCTCCCAAGACTCAGGAAAGGTATATAGTGAGTAAAGTATTAGGCATAAAGTCAGAAAGAACTGGGTTCAAATCCTGATTCTGCCACTTACTAGCTGTGTGACCTGGAACGTCACTTATTTCTCTTTGTGTCTCTTTCCTCTTCTGTAAAATAAAGGAGGCTTTGATATATTTTCCATATAGTACCTTCTTAGGTACTATATTATCTCATAATTTTCTAAATTTATTATTCAACCAGAGTTATTACTCAATCCAAGCTGAATTGAAAGCAGAAAAGTTTTATTAGAAGGAAAATCAGACAGTAATGCTTAGGCACCCCCATACAAAATACAACTGTATCCAAAGTACAAAAGAGAGACAGGAGAGATTTATGCTTAAAAACTAGAAAGGGTTCCATAGATGTCTTTAACTCAGCTTTTAAAAACCAAACTCATTAATAACTGCTCCACTTCAAATCCTCCTTTTTTCCTAGCGACTGTGGAGATCCAATCCCTATCCTTAGTGTCCCAAGGTGACACATTGAGGGTCTTGGGTATAAGTGTTCACACACACAAAAATTTAAGCAACTGATCCTTAAGCAACTTTAGCACAACAATTCTGGATTGCTGCCTTAGTAGACAGGTAACCACACACTGAAAGGATGTAGGAACTGTGACCCCATTTGTGCTTATTCAATCTTATCTCCCCCTCCTTATATAGTTCTTATAGTTCAGGCTAGTCACTCTATAAATCATTTTCAGGTTCTTCAAAGATCTAGGCTGCCTATGTCTCCCAGCATTACTGTACTAAATGTCAAACTCACCTCAGGTATACAAAGGTTTGCACCCAATTTGGAGAGATTACTTTGTAACAACGTTCCCTACCGAACTGTTTTAGTAAATGTCTTTTATGATAGCTAGTATCATTCCTCTGATGACTACACTGCTATAACTACACTGCTATAAATCCCAACTCCTTAAAGTTATCTCCAGAACCCAGAGAGCAGTAGAATCAGCTGTTCTCCCAAGACTCAGGAAAGGTGTATAGTGAGTAGAGTATTAGGCATAAAGTCAGAAAGAACTGGGTTCAAATCCTAATTCTGACACTTACTAGCTGTATGACCTGGAACGTCACTTATTTCTCTTTGTGTCTCTTTCCTCTTCTGTAAAATAAAGGCGGCTTTGATATATTTTCCATATAGTACCTTCTTAGGTATTATATTATCTCATAATTTTCTAAATTTATTACTCAACCAGACAATTCAGAAAGAGTTGGAAGCTTGAGCTCACAAGGGGCTATTTATATAAATGGGATTGTTCCTTTGGAAAGGAGACTAGGTCTTGGAATAAGAAGACCTGAAATTATCTTTTCTCTCATTTCCCCACTTAGAAGCTAAGCTTGTGTAACCTAGGACAAATCTGTTGCCTCTGAGCCAATTGATTCATCTCGCAGGGGCTATTGTTTTGCTTACTGTTCTTGCAGATGCTATTGTTAACAGGTAGGGGGCTCTCCAGCAAAACTTTTAAAACTGCTGCATCAATATCCATTTGTTACATAATTTTGAAACATTTAAGGATCTTATCTTATACAGAAATATATATCTAGTAAAAGGCAGATGGCTAGGCCAAATACTCATTTACTAAGTTATTTAGAATGTAGAAAAAGATTATAATTCTAAACTGAATATCTCAGATCTTGCACACATGGATTTTATTATAGTAGCTCAGATGTGTTCCAGCTTTAGTCTATGAGATAATGACTTAACATTGTGTTTGTATCTTTGTTTCACAAGCTTCTTTTACCCTTGTCTAATTATTTCCATAGTACTTTGAAAGAATGAGCTATTCCAGGAACATATTATACATCATTATATAATTATTTACAGGTTGATGATAAGCCCGAGTACTAGTTAATTTAGTTGTTTGGGATATGGAATGACCACACATTTATACTGAAAACCATAAGATTTTATATATTTTCATTGTGCTCATATCTTTTATTGACCACTTGCTCTAAACATAGAAACTTGCTGCAAGATAAAAAAGCAAAGACATGATTATAATAGCATCAAACTGGTTAAGAGATTCTTAGCAATTAAAAAAAAAAACTTTAACAGATTGGCCTATACAAATAACAATTAAGTTCTAGTATATAATTCACAGAAATAAAACAAAGCATTTTCAAGTTGCTTTCTTAAATAAGCTTATCTTGTATGCCTGAGGAGCAAGACAAATTATAGCATTCTTTAACTCAGATTAGCAGGTTCTGTGCCCAAAACAATTTCCTAAAAACCTGGTTCACTCTTTCTCCCAAATACAAACAGCATACATAAGAAATCTAGGCTTAAACTTAGACTAAAATAGTCATGAGACACAGATATAAGAAATATGTGTGACAAAGTTTAATTTACAGCACTTGCTCTGGAAGTCCTCTCTCTGTAGAGACCTCATGCAGAATGCTTTGTTGTCCTTTGTCTTAATTTGATAATAAATTTGACTTAAGTGAAGCAGAATAGCAAAAAGTCCTCAATCTTACTCTCATCTCTAGTCATCAGTCTTCCTTAATCTTACCAAATTCTCTTAGAGTTATCTCCAAAGTATCCTGCATGTACCCTATTTATTTATAGCTGCTTGCTGACTGTCTTCCCGTTAGATGATGGGCACCCTGAAAACAAGGACTGTTCTTTGTCTTTCTTTGGATTTCTGGTGCTTAGCACAGTGCCAGCTACACAATAGGAACTTATTAAATGGTAATTGACTGACTTTGAAAGGTAAAGATCCAGCTTGGGCACTCTGAACAGGTATTTCAGCTGAACCCTGGATCTGCACTGAATGATTTTGTAAATGGGTCCAGTTCTCCTGGTTGGCCTAGCATGGTCCTCTGTAATCCTGTAGTTTGTCGTGGTCATCCTTTCTTGTGGGCAGGGGACTCTTGCAGAAATCTCCCTCTTGGCAACTCAACCAAATCCTAAACTCAGGAAGTCTCCACCCTCCAGGATGCTACCAGAGGAGGAAAATGTTCACTTCTCTAGATGGTTAGTCAATGACTTCTGCTCAAAAAGGAAATGGAAAGGCAAAAGTAGCCAGAGATTCTGGGTTCCCTCTAGCTTGCCTATACATTTATAAGCTGCAATCTATTGTCTTTGATGCTGAGGATGAGTAGTGGGAGAGAAGGCTATCTTTCCATCATTACTGCAAATCACAGAGAGGAAAAGGGGACACAAAAGAAGGGACTTTTTATAGCCATTGCTCTGCTCTGTCATGTTACCTCACCCTATCCTTCCTTCATCAATAAAACAAGTCCTGGCAGTCCTTGAGGAAGCTGAAGTTCTCAGGAGATATAGCCATGTTCTTGCTGATCCCTGTTGTTTCTCTGTCCTTCTTTGAAATGCTTCTGCAGTCAATGAAACAAAATCAGTTGTCTTAGAAGGATTAGCAGTATCTTGATAAAATAAATATAATAGCTTTTAAATAAAAAATAATAAAAACCACTTAAAACAATATGAATTTAAGTTAAATACTTTTTAAAATAATGGAACATTTTAAAATTAAATATAACTGATTTGTAAAATAACAGAACTGATTGGTATTTCATTGGTCTAGGGAATTTTGGAGGAGGAGCTTCCAATATCAGTGCTGGTCTGTGCCTCCTCAGCTGTCTCTAGTCATAAAGGGCACTGAGAGGTAGATGACTAGACTAGAGTCACACAGCCAGGATATATGGGAAAAGTGCCATAATAATTAAATTAGAGAGAAGACAAAAATAAGTGATATAAGCCAATAAATTTTTAAGGAAACACATTCAAAATAGAAATAAGTTATTTTCTAAAACAAATTTGAATTGAAAAGACCAATTCAACTGAACAAATAAAAATCATCCTGGCAGAGGGTGGAATAAAATGCCCAACAATTGAAGGGATACAGTCCCTAGCAATGGATGACAAATCAAGGGAACCCGGATTCTAAATAGCTTCCTGCTACATTCAGGATATGACTCTTGGAGGAAGCCCCAGCTATTCCCCCCTCAACTCAGTTTACCAGGATCAAGAGCATGAAGAAGGAGCTACCTCATTTAGGACAGAGGATATGTGACCATACCAATGGAGTTGCACTCTCTACAGTAGAGTTTGAATACTTGATAGTTTAGTTCAAGAAAGGTTCTCAGTATCTGGTATCTTATCCTTCCAGATGATCTTCAGAATCTTCCTAAGACAATTCAAATAGAAATGATTCCGTTTCCTGGCATGGTACTGGTATACCATTCAGGTTTCACAGACACACAACAATGAGGTCAGCATAATAACTCTCTGGACCTTCATTTTAAAAGTCTCACATCTCACATACTTTCCTTCTGAGCCTCCCAAACACTGAGCTAGTGCTGGCAATATTTAGCTCATTATCGATGTGAACATCCCTGGAAAGTATATTGCCAAAGCATATGAATTTATTGGCAGCATGCAAAACTTTTCCATCCACATCTATCTGAGTAGAACATAATGGGCTTAAGGTTCTCTTTGTAAGATTTTCTAGTTATGTGGGGTAACAATTCCACTTAAATAGCATAGTCTAAATAGAGAACATTGTGGACCAAAGTCAGTAATTTAATTCTGTGTAACCTAAAGGAATTTATTTCTGAATGGAGAAATAAAAAGAAAAAATTTTCAATTAATAATTAGTTATTAATATAAAAAATAATCATTTCTCTCACAAGTGATACTCAGATGAGGGAAAATCTAAACTATACCTAGAAATCATTGATTAAAATTATTCAAGTCAAAATTACTTATTTCTCAAGTTAACCAGGGGTAGAGTAGGCCTGGGAAGGAACTGGGTATGGGCCATGGTAGCTGAGTGGTAAAGGAGAGCAGACTAGGACATCCAGGGATTAACTGGGGCTGGTTCTTCAATTCAAATCCATATTCAAGGATTAAAGGGAACAGACTACTTGAAAAAGGGAATCCCCAGCAAGCCTCATCTCTCCACATACACCTAGAAAGTAACCCAAAAACCAGTTCTTAGATGAGTCTGTGTGGAGGATTAGCTCAAGGTGAGAACATACCTAAACGATCTCTCCACAAGTGTCCATCCTCCTGACTCCCAGTGAATAATCATCATCTATGACTTAACCCACAGCACAGGGATCATTCTAGAGTTTGTTGCCATTATAGCAAAACCCAAAGCCTCAGCCTAGGGCCAGATGATATGTTCAGACTCAAGGGAAATACTCTAGTCTAGCAAATCAGGGGATGCTCAGATCCTTCTCATAAAATTATTAAAAGGTCTGGGAAATAACAGAAGAACTAAAATGCTTAAGGATGGTATCTTTCTCTTACTTCTAATAATCAGTTGTAAAATTATGGAGAAATAAATCACTAAGACAACAATGAAGACCACCAGGAATACAGAAACAATCATTATTGTGTCTTCTGAGATATGGCAAGATTCTCTGAAAATAGGTTCCCAAACTTCATTATTGTGAAAATCAGATACTACTACTACTACTAATAATAATACTGATTCCTTATCCCTGTGACTCAGCTTAGGGATGGGAGTTTAGAGAGCATCAAGATTCAGGAAATCTGGGGCAAGGAATAGTAGCTTTTTGCATAAATTATGCAATCTTCCTCTTCTCCACCATTCTCTAAACCACGGGTAGGGAATCATTTTTCTTCCATGGGCCATTTGGATATTTATAATATGACTCATGGGCCAAACAAAATTATTAACTTCTAGAACTCAAGCAGTAGGAGGTTATTGTACCTACCTTTCAGCTCATCATTGCCTGCAGTTGCCTTGGCAAATGACTTCACAGGCCTTATACATCCCACCAGACATTCCCTACCCCTGCTATAAACATTCTCCCAAAACTGAATTTCTCAAGGACTTCAGCAAATACAATGTAAGAACTGGAAAAGATATTAGAAAAAGCCTAGCCCAGCTGCCTCTGCTTAATATTTTATTTTGTTTTTATATTATCCTGTACCTTCATCACCTCTGAACAAGACATAGACAACAAATTCCTTATCAACAAAGACCATGTGGCCTTCTTTTGTCTTCCCAACAACACTAGCCTGGGCACATAAGAAGTACATAGTAAATATGTGTGGTTGGATTAATACACATAGAATGTGGTCAGAAAACTGAGACAAGTTCTTAGATATTCCATACTCTCCTCAGTGTCTGAGACTTGGATGTCACTCCAGACTTGATGCCTTTAGGGGAAGGAGAATAATTAATAATTATTCTGGTTTTCTACCAAAGAGCAGATCTCCCCAACCTGTCAGTGTGAAAACCCCAGGCCTGAATGATTTCCCTGTATGGAGAGCTACATGTGGTTAAAAAAAACTCAGTGGAACCTGGACTTCCGTCCAACAGAGGGATCTAGTTTTTTTTTGTCTTTGTTCTTTCTTTTATTTAAGAGACAGAGAGTTTAGAAAGACCCCAGAAGGCCAAGGCAAAACAGGTACTAATATTTTGTCATCATCCTTAAATGTTCCTTGCTTTATTGAATCAGCAAAACTTTGAATTGTGGAATGATTGTTTTCGTATGAACCTGCGGGATTGTATATGATTTTGTACCATTGCTGGCAGGAAGGAAGTGAATGGAAGTTGCATGGCTTTCCAAAGACCCTAAAAGAATATTCTGCACCGGGGACAAGAACTGGATTTAAAATGCACCCCTGCCTATTGAATAAGGTTGCAAATATTTGAAATGGAGCAGGAAGCATAAGGGGTTTTTGCTTTGTGCCTGCTCAGCTGATCTACAAGATGGCAGAGACCTAAGCATGGGAGAAACCATTCTGTGTTTCCCTGCCACCTGGGTGGGTCTCAGTCTCTGTTTCTGCCCCTTTCTGAATTTCTGTTTGTCTCCATAAGAGTACCAAAGAACCCTGAAGGGCTGAAATGTAACAGACCAGGCCATTCATCAGTGGGGGGCCTAGGTAGTTAATGTTACAAAATTCTGACTCACAAGGGATTTGTGACACTCCATTGAGAAAACATTGCATATTCTAAAGATTTGTGCCAATGTCAAGAGTCTGAATGAAACATCCAACTCTATCATGACCCCTGTATGATATATCTGCTACCTCAAGGTTAAAGCTTCATTGTAAAAGGGATCTATTTTTGGAAAGAACATGTGTACTGACCAGCATCAGAAAGTTGGACCTGGTAGCTCCTTAAAGTTATCTTTCCCTCAGCCATATCCTCTCTCAACATCTTTGTCTTCCCTTGGAAAGTAGGATCCAGGACTTCCTCCACTTCTTGTCCCATACAGTATATTGCACAACTAATTTTTTGGGTTGATATTGGAGTTGCTCTCATTCTGTGACTTTGCAGGTGAGTATTTTAGAAAGAAATTGGACCACAGGTTTGTGTAAGAACTCTGTGTGACAGAGCAGTGCAGCTCAGTGGAGGAGAAGAAGTATGGTTATGGAAAAATGAGACGCTTCCTGTAGGCATTAGTGTAGCAATGGAATCTTGCATTACTGGACATGGAATGATAGGATTTGAGTTCAAATAATAACTCTGCTATTGACTACCTGCATAACTTGTTAGTCAGTAAAATAATGGAATAGAACTAATGTTCTCTGAAACACTATGGTTCTAATTTTGTATTGCCTTCAGTTGTATGTGCTACTGTGGAGAATCTCCCTATGGTTCTTTGGGACAGAATCCACAAAGAAAGCTAGATTTTTTTTGTCTCTTAGTATGGATACCAGCACCTTCTGCTGTCTGCCATCAAAGAAAAACAGAAGTGGAGAATGGTCATTGCTGGTATTTTAAAAAGCAAAACAACTGGGATGCAGATTTTATCAGACATTCATTTCATTGACACTGTTGATTCTGTGCCTCCTATTAAGCACAAAATGATAAAAACAGAGTACATCTCCTGGGAAACCTGGCCTCCATCTCCCTTCCTAGATCTAGTAAGGCAGGTAGGTACTGAGAATAAGTGAAAGATGTTGGCAGTGAAGAGTTGACAGAGCAAAGACCAGAAGCAACTTTCTGCTGCCTTGAGTTTAGACAGAATTTAGCCCAGATTGAGAACAGATATTGCCTATAGGGTTATGAATGTTAAGGGAAAAACCTTGAGGGCTTTCCTCTCCCAGACTGATTTTTTGTGAAGACAAACTAGGCCATGTTTTGTCTCAATTTTTACCCAGCCTTTAATCATGGAATAGGTGTTGCCTCAGAAAAACTGAGACCTGGCAAAGACCTTAGTCTTGCCAACTGCATCCTAGGCCATCAATAATGACCCTAAGCTATGTCCTGCCACTGGACTCTGATAACTAGAGGAGAGAATGAGGCTAATAACATTACATAATCCTGCCTCACTTTAATTCAATTCACTTGCAGTACAAGATACCATCTTCCTGATATCATCGGTCCTCTTCAAGAACAAAGGATGAAAGGTAGAACCAAAATGGTGTAGAGTACACAGGACAAGGCCTGAGTTCTCCCCATTTTCCCTCAGAATCAGCATAAGATCAAGGGCTCTGAATGGATTTTTGGAATGACAGAACCCACAAATATTCAGATGTAATAATTTTGTAGCTTAATATAGTTTGGAAGGACCTCAGAAAAAGTGTGCTCAATTGGGCAGGGGAGAACATGGCCCAGCCTGGGAATCTAGTGAGAGGCTTTTAGCCAAAATACAGCAGCATTGGCAACTCTGTCCTGTTTCAGAAGGCCAGTGGATCAACAGACGAGCTGTGAGACCTCCAACATAACTACAGAAAGCAAATTGTGAGCCCCAAATTCTAGCATAACAAATGGGACTTGACCAGGCCTACCCAGTGCAGTGTCGAACCCTGCAGCATCAGTGACTGCAATGCAGTCAGTAAGAAGCCCTGAAACCCTGTAGAAGACGCTCAGGAAAATCTCCCATGTGCCCTAGAAGCAAACCTCAACCTTTAAAAATGAGCAAAAAAGAGCACTGATCATAGAGAGCTATTATGGAGACAGGGAAGTTCAGAACACAAATCCAGAAAAGGACAGCAAAGGCAAAATACTTTCAGGTGAAGCCTCAAAGGGGAAAATGAACTAGTCTCCAGCTCAAAAGGCTCTCCTTAAGTCTTCTTTTGAATCTTAAAAAAGAGGAGAAAATGGGGGTAAGAGAAATGAGAACTATGCAGGAGAGTTGTGAAAGTTTGGAGGAGGGGGGTAGCTAGGTGGCACAGTGGATAGAGTACCAGCCCTGAAGTCAGGAAGACCTGAGTTCAAATCTGGCCTCAGACCCTTAACACTTCCTAGCAGTGTGACCCTGGGCAAGTCACTTAACCTCAATTGCCTCAGGGGGAAAAAAGAAAGAAAGTTTGGAGGAGAGGAGCTAACAACTTGGCTGAAAAAAAAAACTCCTTAAAGAAATACATTTGATGATATGGAAGAAAAAATACAGTAAAGAAATCAACTCCTTACAAAATAAATTTGATGAAAAGTAAAAAAATATACTGAAGAAAACAATTTCTTAAAAAATTTGGTGAAATGAAAAAAGAAAACAACTTCTTAAAAAATAGAATTGGAGAAATGGGGAAAAAATCCACTGAACAAACAACTCCTTTAAAAGTACAATTGATCAAATGCAAAAAGTTGGAAGAAAAAAAAAGTGGGGAGGGAGGGAGGGAAGAAGGGAGGGAGGGAGGGAGGGAGAGAAGGAAGGAAGGAAAGAAAGAAAGTAAAAGAAAAAAGAAAGAAAGAAAGAAAAAGAAGGAAGAGAAGGAGGGAAGGAAAGGAAGGAAAGGAAAGAAAGAAAGGCAAAATATCTCATTGAAAAAAACAACTGACCTGGAAAATAGATACAGGAGAGACAATCTAAGAATTATTGGACTACCTGAAAGTCATAATGTAAAAAGGAGTCTGGACAACATCTTTCAAGAAATAGCAGAAGAAAATTACCCTCATATCCTAGAACCAGAGGGTAAAATAGTCATTGAAAAAAAAATCTACTAATCACCTCCTAATAAAAGACTCCAAGAGGATATGGGAAAACTGGGACACTGATACATTGTTGGTAGAATTGTGAATGCATCCAATCATTCTGGAAAGCAATTTGGAACTATGCTCAAAAATTTATCAAACTGTACATACCCTTTGATCCAGCAGTGTTACTACTGGGCCTATATCCCAAAGAGATTATAAAGAAGGGAAAGGGACCTATATGTGCAAAAATGTTTGTGGCAGCCCTTTTTGTAGTGGCTAGGAACTGGAAATTGAATGGATGCCCATCAGTTGGAGAATGGCTGGATAAATTGTGGTATATGAATGTTATGGAATATTGTTCTGTAAGAAATGACCAGCAGGATGATTTCAGAAAGGCCTGGAGAGATTTACATGAACTGATGCTAAATGAAGTAAGCAGGACCAGGAGATCATTATACACTTCAACAACAATACTATATGATGATCAATTCTGATGGACGTGGCTCTCTTCAAAAATGAGATGAACCAAATCAGTTCCATTTGTTCAATAATGAAGAGAACCAGCTACACCCAGCGAAAGAACTATGGTAAATGAGTGTGAACCACAACATAGCATTTCCACTCCCTCTGTCTTTGTCTGCTTGCATTTTTGATTTCCTTCTAGGTTATTTTTACCTTATTTCTAAGTCCAATTTTTCTTGTGCAGCAAAATAACAGTATAGAAATATATACATATATTGTATTTAACATATTTAATATGTATTGGCTTACCTGCCATCTAGGGGAGAGGGTGAGGGGAAGGAGGGGAAAAGTTGGAATAGAAGGTTTTGTAAGGGTCAATGCTGAAAAATTATCCATGCATATATCTTGTAAATAAAAAGTTGTAATAAAAAAATAAATAATTAATTAAAGAAAATACAATGGGGAAAAAAAGACTCCAAGATGAAAACTTCAAGGAATATAGTAGCTAAATTACAAAACTATCAGATCAAGGAGAAAATATGGCAAGGATCCAGAAAGAAATAATTCAAATATTAAGGAGTCATAAAGCCTAGTAGCTTTCACATTAAAGGATTGGAGGGCCTGGAATATATTTCAGAAGGCAAAGGAGCTTGGACTACAACCAAAAATCACCTTTCCAGCAAATATAAGGATTATTTTTCAGGGGAAACATTCAATGAAAAATTGAAAAAATTCAACAAAATAGGACATTTTCAATCATTTCTCATGAAAATACCAGAGGTGAATAGAAAATATCATTCCAAATACAAGACTCAAGAGGAACATATGACAGGTAAATGGAACAAAAAAAGCTATGTTTTTAAAAGTTAAAATGTTTACATCCCTGTATGGGAAGATGATATATGTAACTCTTCAAAACTGTATCTTTATCAAGGCAGTTAGAAGGGGTATACTTAAAGGGTGACTTTAATGTGGTGATATGAAAAAGAAATTAGGGGTGGAAAAGAGATTGTACTGGGATAAGAGGAAAAGGAGGTAAAATGGGGTAAATTAAAGCACATAAAGAGGCACAAAAAATTATTACAGCTGAGGGAAAGAAGGGAGGGAGAATGAACATTGAACCTTATTCTCATCAGATTTGGGTCAAAGAGGGATTAGCACACATACTTAGTTTGGCATAGAATTTTGTCTTATCCTATAGGGAAGTAGGAGGGAGAAAGGAGAAGTTAATAGAAGGGAAGGCAGAGGTAGATGGGGAAAGGGATAAGAAGGGGCAGGTCTGAAAAAAGTGAGAGTAGATTGAGGGAGGGGAAGGGTAAAAGGAGAGAGAAAAATATAACTTGGGAAAAATAGGATGATGGGGAAATATAGTTAGTGATCTTCATTGTAAATGTGAATGGGATGAACTATAAGGATATGACCCTAATAATCATAATATCAAGCAATATAGGGCAGTTAGGTATTATAATGCTAGGGCTAGCTGGGAAGACCTACTTCACACTTAGGGAAGAGCTGCACACACTTACTAGCTCTGTGATCTTTGGCAAAACTAAATCCTGTTTGCCTCAGTTCCCTCATCTGTAAAATGATCTGGAGAAGGAAATGGCAAACCACTCCAGTAGCTTTGCCAAGAAAACCTCAAAAGAAATCACAAAAGGTTGACTAGCACTTAAAATGAATAAACAATAACAAAATAAAACAATATAAAAATTATAATTATTACAAGTTCTTGAATGTGCACTGTATATTATAAGAGAATCAATCACAAACCCATGTAAGTTCTGAGGACCTAATCTTCCCACTCTCATTCTCACAGATGAGTCTTGCATACCAAAGCAAGATTATATCTATCCCTTAGAGTTCTGGGAAAATTCCTCAGGAGTCTAATGCCATTAGTTCCAGTCTTTGGAAACATTTCATTTGAGAATCATATTAATCACTAGCCTTAAACAGCTTATTTAGACAGGTATACTTATTAATCTGTTACATTAAGAATAGTGACTACGAGGGAGATCGGTAAATGCTGCCAAAAACATCTCTGATTTATTACAAGTTTGATTTTTGGATTAATTTTTGTTCTTTGCCATTCAGAAGCTTTTTGCTGTTGTGTGGTTCAGAATGGTGAGTGGTCACCATTAAATAAAAAGCTGGAGAGATCTCTAGAAGCAAAGCAAAAGTTTATTGTACATTCTTGGGAGAAGCGGGTGTCCCTCTCATCATTGAAAGGAGGAGACACCTCTGGGGACAAGTTTTATATTTCAAATAGTCCCTAACGTAAATACCCCTCCCACCACTGACCATCATCCTCATTAGCTGAGGGTCTTACATTCTAAAGGTGGGAACTACCCAAGAAATTGAACTTAGCCAGTAAGTACATAGTTAGTTGCCCATATTTGATTGAAGTAGGGAGAAAATTATGTCATGGGAGGATAGCAAGAAGGGGACTTAGATATACCCTTAGGTCAATGCTCAAGGACCTTCAGGTCTACTCCAACTCTGCAGTAGATGAAGGCTTACTCAATTTTCACAACTGTCTTGAGAGATCTCACCTCATCTCATTCAGTATTGCCAAATGTTTTGTGATTCCCACATTCAGTTATGTGGCTCTACATGGGGTCACTACCTCCAATTTAAGAAGCTTTGCTCTAGAATGTGTTTGTTTATAGGATATCTTGGCTTCAAGTCTAGCTTTCTATCCGTTCTGCCATACTGGCTCTTATCTTGCTTAAAGTCATCTTAATGTTTTTTGAACTGGATTGAATCATAATTCAATAATATAAAGATGTTACTCAGACTCTTTAGGCAGGAGGCTATCAAAGCTCTAACTAGGATGGAGTGTCAGTTCTTTGCTCCAAAGCATATATTTTAAAAGACTTATTATTTTTGTTGTATTTCTCAAAGAGAACCAGTACAAAATAACAACAACAATAGCAACAACAAGCTGAGCTTCTGGAGAAGGCTCCTGTCAAGAAGGAGCTCTCTTATTTCCCTTCCCTGTTATTCAAAGAAGAGAGGGAGGGGAGCAGAAGAACTCTTATATTTTTAAAACCCAATCTCTAACACAACCCAAGGCCTGTCCCTCATCTCTTTGGTGCCCATAGAGGTCGGCAAACACATCAGAACACATTGCTTCCCCAAGAAAAGAGCAGCACTAGACAACATGGAGATCAGGAGATCACTCACAACATCCCCTCAAGGTCAAATATTGAGGGTTGAGGAGAGACTTGATATCCTGGAGATAAAGCAAGTGGTGGTAGACAAAATATTACTTGGGGAACACAGAAATATTAACCTTCAAAAAATATTGTCAGTATTTTTCCACGACTATGTTCTATAAGTTTACAGCCTCTCCTAAGGGGAAACTGCCATGATGGTCTCAAAATCATCCTCTTATAACAATGATTTTCATTCATAGATTCTATGAGTTATAGCCTCCCTTAAGGGGAAAGTATCTTGGTGCTCTCAAGACCACCAGCCTAATCTCATAAGAAATGGAATGGAACTGAAGCTGAATTCTTCAGCTTCTGGCCCTTTTCTTTTTTTTCCCCCTAGAGAAATGTCAGAAAGTTCTTGGTAAGTCCCTGATCCCCCAGTCCTGAGTGACCTCCCTGTCTTTCCTCAATCCCTCATTGCATTCTAATTTGTTTGGCTTTATGTGCCTAGTCCTGTGCCATATTTTATACTTTTGTATGACTTGTCTCTCCCTCCTTTACTACCCTTCCCCTTCCCCCACCAGCCTGAAAGTTCTTTGAAAGAAGGGACTATGGTTAAGATAGTCTTCACCAATTATCATTCAGCTATAAACCCCAAAACCCATGATTATCTGGCTCCAGGATGAATCAAAAGTTCCCCAAAAGTTTCTTTAGAATAGAAGAGAAGATGTCATGGCATATATGCTAAGGGTGAAAACACTAGTTTTCAGTGGCGTTTGGCAGCACTATTATAACAGTCCTCAAGGTGGAGGCAAATTCTCATGAAAGGTATTATTGGGTGCACAGGAATGTCACTGTTCTCCTTTCTACCAGTCACAGAACTACAGCTTTAGCACAATCCAATCCAATTCAAGGCTAGTTATCTCTGGCAAATTTTTCCTGATCCACAAAACTTTTACTAAAAGGAGCCTTACCTTTTTTTTATTTCTTTAAAAAAGATTACTATTAAAAAACATTTAAAAAAAAAAAAAAAAACAGTGACTACCCATTCAGACTATGTCTGAATAGCAGGTCTGTTGATTCAACCTTTTCCAGGATTCTAGGCTACCCTTAATGGATTTGGGAGTTCCTAGCCTCTATTGTTGGATCAAGGCTTCAACAATTATGTTCCCTCAATTTTAGGCATCCCCTTAACCCCAGTTCCATTTAACCATTCATTAATCAAATTAGCTTTTATTTCAAAGTTTAGTCAAAACAATATATAAACATTCTCCCTCAATATCTGGAGGGTATAATTCTCCCCTTATACTACCTTATTTTCTGCATGATTAGATTCATAACTTGATTCAGTTTCTATAGATCAGGAGGTGAGAAAACTTTTTCCTGCAAAAGGCCATTTGGATATTTTTAACATCATTCATGGGCCACACAATATTATCAACTTGTAGAATTCAAGCACTAGAAAGTCGTTTATACTTAGCTTTCAGCTCATTTCCTGTAGGTTTTGGTAGGGCCAGATCAAATCATTTCACAGACCTTATAAGGCCAACTGGCCAGAGGTTCTCCACATCTCCTAGAGATTATTATTTTACTAATTTCAAATCCAAAACCGCTTGGGCTTTTATCTGAGCATCTTGATTCTTCAAAATTCTAATGAATGGGAAGAAATGTCCAGCCTAAAATCTGACCTCCAAATTCAATATGATTCAAATTCCCAGGTCTGGGTACTTCCTTGCCTCTCCCCAGAAGTGGAAAGGACAAAAAAAAAAGCCAACCAAAATCCTAAACTCAATTCTCAGGGCTCTCAGACTTATAAGGAGTAGCTACCCTTTCATACACATCTGTGTCTGGTGCCTAAGGATTTTACAGAGAAGATGTGGAACCAAGATGGCAGAGTAAACACTCTCCCACCAAACTTTCCAAATTCATTTATATAAATAATAATTCTAAATAAAACTTTCAAAACCCAAAAAAAGAGTTGAGCAATTTTCCAGCCAAGGTCAACTTAGAAAGTCAACAGGAAAGGTCTGTGGCACCAGAGTGGAAGTCCAGCATGCAGTCCTGATGCATGCTGTACCAGCACAATCCCAGCCCTAGCCCCAGCCTCAGAGCCACCAAAGCTGGAACTGGCCTAGTAACCTCTGAATCAGGGGCAGTAATGGGGACTTCCAGATCTTTCAGCCTAGAGACACCAAACACTACATGGAAGATGGAAGGAAAGGTTTATCAGTAGGGTGAGAGGACCTTGGGAAACCAGCAAACCAAGAGTGAGCATGTACTATAGTTGGTGGCAACAGCTTCTAGAAGCCTCAGCTCACAGAAGGTCTCTTTACTAGCATTGAAGAAAGACTCTGTTGCTCTAACACTTTAGATCTTTTAGCTACAAAGGGGCGAGGATATGTCTAATAGTTTCAGGGTGAAAAAGAATGCTTGTAGTCAAATTCCTGGAAGGATTTCTGAAAAAAAAAAAACCTGAAGTTTGAGACAATGTGCCCTCCACCTAGGAAACAGAACCCCTACTTTAACAAAGAGTTAAAAACTGAGAAATAATCTAGGAAAACAATCAGACAACAGAAAAAGGCAAGGAGGGAGGAAACTTTGGAACTTAAAAAATCTTATAAAAATGAATGCTATCTATCATAAAAAAGAGGCAATAAAAAGCTTTTACATGGGAGGGTAAGAGCTGAAAGAAAGGGAACCTGACCAACTCTTCTTGTGCAGCAAAATAACTGTTTGGACATGTATACATATATTGTATTTAACATATACTTTAACATATTTAACATGTATTGGTCAATCTCCCATCTGGGAGAGAGGGTGGGGGGAAGGAGGGGAAAAATTGGAACAAAAAGTTTTGCAAATATCAATGCTGAAAACTTACCCATGCATATATCTTGTAAATAAAAAGCTATAATAGAAAAAAAGAAAAAGAAAGGCTCAGAATGTCTCAAAGAGTAAATAACATGCCATGTGGGGGAGGGATGGTAAAAGAGAGACATATTGAGGCAGGAAGTGGTTAGTAGCAAAACACTTTTGACCAGGTTCACAGTAAAAGGAGAGAGATATAAATGATAAATGAGGGGAAACAGAAAGCAGTAGTAATTATAAAAATAATTTTAAAGCAAGTTTCTCTGATAGAGCCTCATTTCTCAAACAGGGAGAGAATGGAGACAAATTGATTAAAAAAAAAAATGATCAAAAGATATGATCTGTGCCCAAAGTGCTATAAATTCATGCGTATCCTTGGGCCTAACAAAACCATGACTAGGAATAAATACCAAAAGAGATTTTTTTTCCCTGAGGCAATTAGGGTTAAGTGACTTGCCTAGGGTCACAGAGGTAGGAAATATTAAGTGTCTGAGGCTAGATTTGAACTCGAGTCCACTTAACTTCAGGATTGGTGCCCTATCCACTGTGCTCAAAAAAGATTTTTTTAA
Source organism: Sarcophilus harrisii (assembly GCF_902635505.1). Lineage (NCBI taxonomy): Eukaryota > Metazoa > Chordata > Mammalia > Dasyuromorphia > Dasyuridae > Sarcophilus > Sarcophilus harrisii. The sequence goes on from NC_045428.1 coordinate 530,282,598, forward strand.
AAAGGAAAATGACTTGTATGTACAAAAAATATTCATAGCAGCTCTCTTCTTAGGGCAAAAATAAAAATAAAAAAGGAAATTGAGGAGATGCCCATCAATTGGGGAATGGCTCAATAAAGTGTAATATGTGTTTATGGTGGAATATTATTGTTCTATAGGAAATAAAGAGCAAGATGCTCATAGGAAAAAAAACCTGGACAGTCCTTCATGAACTCAAGCAAAGTGAAATATACTGTATACGAAGTAATAGCAATGTTCTGGGTTGACTAGCAGTAAATGACTGCAATTCGCAGCAGTTGTTGGTTAGTTGGTGTCCATTTTCAAAGACGACCAAAATGACATCATTATGCTAAAAATTGAGTTACACTGTGTCCGAACTGTGGCTGATCAGACCAATATGAGCTCAGAATTCTCTGGCACAGGTTGGAGACAAATAGTCTTTATGAATTTGGGATAGCTACAATGATCAATGACTGCTTTGAAGAACTTATGATGAAAAATCCTATCCATAGCCACAGAAGTAATGGAATGTGTCTGAATACATATTAAAGTATTCTCTCTTTTTCTCTCTCTGTCTCTCTCTTTTTGCTTAATTTTTTTTTTTCCTAAGGCAATTGGGGTTAAATGACTTGCCCAGGGTCACACAGCTAGGAAGTATCAAGTGTCTGAGGTCAGATTTGAGCTTAGGTCCTCCTGACTTCAGGGCAGGTGCTCTATCCAGTATACCATCTAGCTGCCCCTTAATTTTATTTTTCTTCAGGATTTTTATTTTCATTAGGATGGGAGTCCTATGTTTTCTTTCACAACATGATTTTTATGGAAATGTTTGCATAACTTCACATGTGGTTTCTTAATTGTGGTTGGGAATAATTGCTCACCACCCTAACCAATTAATTGATAAGCTCTGTGGATTTTGCTTTCCGAAACATCTTTCTTATACAATAATGACAATAATAATACTAATGACTGACATAGTATCTACTATGTCACTGTGCTAAGTGCTTTATAACTATCTCATTTGAGCTTACAATCACCATGGTAGGTAGGTGTTTTTATTATTTTCATTTAACATTTCACAAATCTGAGGCAGAGGTTAAGGGTCACAAGGGTAATAAGTGTCTGAAGCCAGATTTGCAGTCAGGTCTTCCTGACTCCAGATTTGGCACAAGATCCATTGCACCACCTACACGCCACCTACAATCTTTTACTTCCTCTAATACTAACGACGCAAATCCCCCTCATTTCATGCCTTGATTATTTCATGAACTTTCTTGTGGGTCTTCCTACTTCAGGTCTCTCCCCACTCCAGTCCATCATCCACTCCTTTACCAAACTATTCTTCCTAAAATGCAAATCTGACTAGACCTTCCATCTTGACCGCTAGCCACTTCAGCAGTTTCCTATAATTTCCAAGGTCAAATAGAAAAACTTGTTTGGCTCTTCATAAAGCTCTTCATAAGCAGGCTTCTTTTTTACCTTTGCTGTCTTATTACACCTTAGTGTCCCTCATGTATTCTATGACCTAATGAACTATCCTCCATGCTGTCCCTTTTCCAAAGACACTCCATCTCCCAGTTCCCTGAATTTTCACTGGATGTCCTTCATGTATGGAATGGCGTCCTCCTTCATCTTCATTTGTTGGATTCCCTTAAGTCCAAGCTAAACTTCATTTCTTATTAGAACCTTGTCCAGATGCCCTCAATACCAATTGTTATTCAATCATTCAGCTAGGCCTGACTTGTAGTGCCTGACAGATTTTCTTAGCAAAAACTCTGAAGTGGTTTGCCACCTCTTTCTCCAGTGTGTCCTCATTTTACAGATGAGGAACTGAAGCAAATGGGGGTTAAGTGACTTGCACAGGGTCACAAAATCAGTGTCTGAGCCAGGGTTTGAATTCAGATCTTTCTGACTTCAGTCCCATACTCTTATCACTATACCACTTAGCTGCCTTACAGTGCTTTCCCTCTATTGATTATTTCCAATTATGACATATGAAAAGTTCAAGAGACATAGTTTCTGAGTAATTAATAATTGTATTAATTGTGGCTAGCACATAGTTAATAAAAATGGCCATTTGACTTCCTTTCTTAAACCGACTTTTCCTGGAAAATATTGAATATTTAAAAAGCTTTTGAAAAAGAACATCTCCCTGAGAATAGAAATCAACTCTGATTGCTTAACCATTAATGGACGAGGAGAGAGAGGAGAGAGACATATTAATGAAAAGGTAGAAAAAATATCTTCAAGTCCTCCTGCAGAGAACAGGTCCTAACCATGAAATTCAGCTACCTCCAGCTACCTGGGCAAAAGAATTCACTTCTACCTAGCCCTCTCTGGTTGGTTTCTTCTTCCTAAACTGGGTTACCCTAAATTCTAACGAAAAGCTCCAAAGACAAACAGAGGCTTCTTTCCTATAGGCAAGTATAGAGAATTCCCAGAAAGCTAGAAACTTCAGTAACTGGGATGTTCCCCTCCTCCTAAGATTAATCAAAGGTGCATTTAAGCTTGAAATCATGAGAAAACATAAGGCCCTGGCACAATTACTGAGGCATTGTGACTCCAGAAACTAACAAGCTTCAAGAGTTAGATCATGAAAAACAGAAACAAAGGTTGGTCACAGAACAAGGGTTTCATAACATATGGTTTTAAGATATATAAGCAGGATAATTTCTCTTGATAAATAGCTCTGTTGAATTATCAGCAACCCCATCTCCTTATTTTCAAACATTATGAGTCCATTTGTGTTGTGCTGGTCACAACAGGCAAGATCTCATTTAAACTGGATTCTTTTTGTAAGGCCTCCTAATTGAGTGGAATCCCACCCAGGAATGAAAGGCATGTACCTCAAAGGTTTGGGCAATCTCAACTTTTAGAGATTAGCTGAATAACCTACAGGGATTTATTTCTGATTAAGGAAATAGAAAGGGAAAACCTTAATCTCCATCAATAATCGGTTATTAATATTAGATATATAATTATTTCTCTCACAGTGTATCCTATATTTTTCATTTATACATAGTTGTTTACATGTTGTTTCCCACTACAAGTTCCTTGTGAACAAGGGCTGGGTTTTTTGCCTTAATTTGTATTTTTAGTGGACTTCGTAGGGACTTCAATGCTTGTTAACTTATCTTTTAGCAATTTATTAACTTATATTAGCAATTTATAGAGAAGTGCTTTACTAAGACAAGACTTAAATCCAGATTATTCTGACTTGAAGAATGGTCCTACGCAATACTGCCTCTCTTATGTAAGTAGAAATGTGATATAATAAATAAACTACTCACTTATAGTCAGGAAGATTTCTGTTAAAACACCATTTCAGACAATTACTTGCTGTGTGATCCTGGGCAACTTACTTAACTTCTCAATACTCCAGTTTCTTCAACTGTAAAATGAGGAAGTTGGACTCCAAATCCCCATCCAGCTCCAATTCTATGGCCCTATGATAACTATCCATAGTAAGATATATAAATCAAAATCACCTCAGAGCGTTTCATAATTTAGTCTCATTCCTTGTCTTGAATCACCCTCTCTTTTAACATTTCAATCCATAGGGAGAATAGCCTCAAATTTACAGTAGTACTTCCACAACTACTCTCTATTACTTAAGATGAATAATACTTTCTTGCTCTGGAAGTCTTTTAATCTCATCTCAGTTCCGAGAGAGACATAGTCAACCCTTGATTATAGGTTTCAGGTCAATCCATTGCAGGACTGGTTCAAGCAGGTCACTCCTCAAGCATGTCTCTTCACCAAGGCTTTGCTAGAATGGCTACCAGTAGACGCTTCTCTGATAAACAGTTATTAAACTCTAAGACTTCTCCTGATCTTTCAAAGTTTACAATGTTATTATGTATTCCCATGGCAAAAATAGAAAGTCAGAAAGAAGAGATTGTACTACAGATTCGTGGATAACATTACCTGTTTTTCTAAAATTGTTTTTATTTATTTATTTTGTTTTTAGTTCAGGGAATTAAACAAAACTTTTCATGATATGGTACAATAAAAAAGTTGATTGCACACAAAACTGCAAATTTACTATGTACAACATTCTATTCCCTCCAAATATACAACAAAGTTATCACATAAATTGCTCTTATTTTCTTTTTATCCCCTCCCTCTCACCCTAATGATTGCTACCATTAGATACAAATGGGTATACATTTTGTAAAATTATTCCATACTTACTTCTATTTATCAGTTCTTTCACTGGATACAAAGAGCATCTTTCTTCATATGTTCTTTATTTTTAATTTACATATTTATAATAATTGCACCGTCATTCTTCAAACAATATTGCTGTTATTGTATGCAATGTTCTCCTGTTTCTCTTCACTTCATTCTTCATCATGTCATGAAAATGTTTCCATGCTTTTCTAAGATCATTGAGATCATCATTTCTTGTGGGACATTGTGTTCTATAAAAACCATACAACACAATTTGTTCAACCATTCCCCAGTTGATAGGGATCACTGAAATTTTCACATTTTTCCACCACAAAGGGAACTTCTATAAACATCCCATTCACATTCAAAATTATAATTACAATTTGTAAATTTCCCTCCATCTGTTTTCTTTCTCAGACTCTCTTTTTAACCTATCCCTTTTGTCTACTTTCTTCCTCCACCTTCCCACTTCAAGCATCCCTCCAAGAGTCTTCCCGTCCTTTCTCTCCCCTTCCCCCAATCTCAATCTATCCATCTCTCCAAAAGTCACTCCATCTTCCCACTTTCCCAAACCCTGATCTACAGACCCCTCTATAAGTCCCTTCCCTCCATTCCCCAGTTGTCTTACCACTCTACATGTTCAGAAGACTCCTACACCTTTCCAAATGTATACATTATTTCCTCTTCATCCCGAATGAGAATAAGAATACAATACCAGCCCTCCACCCTAATCTGTTTCCTCTGATTTAATTCTTCATGTCCCATTTTTATAATATAATTGATCACTTCCTTTAACCTTTTCCCACTCAGTTTTGTTTTTTAGAATCACTATGTCATACCCAATAGTGCTGACATTTCTTTCAAGGTAACAAAGTTAAGTATTATCCCAAATATTACCTACTTTTGCCCACTTTGCTTTTTTCTCTCATCATTTTACAACCCCTCTGAAAACCATGTCCTCTGAGACTATATTTGCTTGGTTTTTCACTCTTTCAGTATAGTGCTGTTCACCCTGACCTCGTGATCTAATGGAACGATTAGCCCAAATAAGCCTGGAGGGAAGGAGAGGGGAAGCATATTATTTATGAAGTCAGTCAGAATCATAGACAAAGCTGGAAGGACCTCAAAGCTCAAGGTGGCTAAATTTCCTTTTCCTACAGATGAAGAATTTAGTGGTGGGGAGTGATTTACCCAAGTTCATACATATAGCTAAGTTTTGACCTCAGGTGCTCTGATTTCAAACTCAAAGGTTCTGTCTAAAGTATCATACTGCTTCCTAGCAGAGTCCTTGGCTTTGCTAAGGCCAAAAGGCAGACAAATCAGATAACACCTTTTCAGTCCTTATCCCTTGTTCCTCCAATTAGATCTCTCAAATATCTTTAAAATTTTGAATATATCCTAGCTTACTAGTGACTCACTATACCTATAATACTTAATGCCTTTTGCACTTTGGGGGGAACAACCAAAATGGTTCATATATGTAAGGGGCAGTAAGGTATATATGTATGTGTATGCAAATACATGTGCACAGATGTAAATACAAACATATCTGCACACTTCTTTTTTCAATTATCAGAAATATTAAGAGTTAAAAATATCCTGGTTAAAGCTAAAATTTCCTTTTTCTCCTCACCTGAAATTTAGATTTAAGAAAAGTTACAGGAGCTGTGAGCAGAATGCTTCCTGTGACAAATATCATGAGATGTGAAAGGAACATGATGAAGAAGGCAAAAGAACTCTTGGCTGAAGAGAGGAAAGTATACCTCCAGTTAAATGATGTGTGGGAGAAACAAAGAGGAGATGGAAGAGCCAGCCTCTGAATCTCAATGAGTCTTTTGGAATCATTGCCTACACTTACTCTAAGATTCCATCTTGCATGAAATTTAATGATATGGTCAGAATATGCTGTACCTCCAGAGAAGACTACATGAAAAAATTTCCTCTTCAGAGCCTGCCATTTTTTGTTTGACATGAGTCATTCAACTTCTTGAAGGAGTGCATATCCTTGTTTTCAGAGGCACACACCTGAAATTCTATCCTGATAAGACAAGAGAAATGCACTTTGGTCAATTTGCCTCATCATCTAAGGACATAAGAGTAGCCAGAAATTATGCAAGGGTCTCTCTATACCTTCATCAATTGGCCTTGAGGCTCCCATTTATCATTTTTCATAAAAATAAGTTATGATGAATAACTCATTTATTTACTTATGATATATGGTACATATGATAAATGTATATATACTTATGATATATTATGATATGCTTATGATATAGGATGAGTTAGAAAGGGAAATGTTGAACCCATCATATCAGCTCTTCAGTGTCTCCATTTTCAAATCCATTTTCTTTGGCTTCAACACTCTAAAACCAGAATATAAAACTACCAGTTGGAACTTTAGTTGTGTATACCTGGGAAGGTAAATAGCTGTCAAAGGGTATGAGTAGTTTGGACTCTGCAGAGTCCAAGCTGGAAGTCATAGTAATTAGGCTGTCATTAAAGAGATACATTAAAGGGATAAAACTACTGGTCTCTGTAAGATGAATGTAAGACCATGTCCAAGATATCTACATAGGTTGTTTAAACCTATTGACCTTTGGCTCTTGGATGAGCTGAGGACAGAGAATGTACTGATATGATGTGAGGTCTGGAACAACCTCTTAAGAGGAAGAGAATCCAAGACACTGGGGAAGGAGAAATGAGCAGGAAGGGACAGAAAGGTGCTAGAAGCATGAGGCCAGGTACTTTTTTCTCCAGTCTCCAAAAAAGTGATGCTGGGCTAAAATTAAACCTGTCTCTTCCCTAAATATTGTTGGTCTAGGGGTCTTAATACATTCAAAACAAAAGCAACATTGCATTGCATGCTTACACTTGCTAGTAGAACCTCTATTCACTAGATGCTAGATAACCAAAAGCCCTTCACAAATAGCAAATAGAAACAAAATCCACTTATCCAAATACAATAACAAGCAGAAATTAGAGAAGGTATACAGATGAAAGCATCTCAGAACATACATAAGAGTGAATAAGTTCTTTAGATTGGAACAGGATGAGATCTCTGCTCCATCAGGAGAAAGGCTTCAATCTCACTCTGGGGAAAGTTTCTATATTTATTTTTTTCCTTCAATTTTATTTTTATTTTCCCATCCAAATCTCTTCCCTCCCCAACCTATTGAAAAGGCAACAAATTAAGGGGAACTTTGTGAAATTGTTATGAAGGCAAGCTAGAAATCAAGGATGTGTTGAGGAGTTGGATTTTCCCTATATGTCTGCAGCCTTCCAAAATGATGATTCTGACTCTCTCTCTCTCTCTCTCTCTCTCTCTCTCTCTCTCTCTCTCTCTCTCTCTCTCTCTCTCTCTCTGCATATATATATATATATATATATATCTTTTCACTTTAATACTTATTCTTTCATTTATCCATTACATTTATGCTCAACAACTCCAATCAAAAATCATCTTCTTTCAATTAGAATTCATCAACTTTTCCCAAAACATTCCTATTATTTTCTTTTAGAACAAAAGATGGAGAGTTTTCTGCAGGGTAGATAGTCAAAATTTTTTAAGTGTAGAAAACAAACATGACCTAAGGACAAAGGGATAAAAAGGGCACCTTTTACTTTCTTTTTACTGATTTACTCATATTTACTGAAATATGAGACCCACATATTTCCTCTTTTTAAAGCTTCATCTACTTCATAACTTCATCTACATTCATTCTGAAACTAAAAGTAGATGCTTAGTTTCAGTTAAAAGAATTCAAAGTGTGCCTCTCTCCTCACTCAGTATGGGATATAGGGTCATTCTAATCTCACTTTACTCTTGCTCCTTTTTTAAAACTAATTCCTTTCTTTGTAGTGCCCTGATCACTTCCCAATATACAAAGAAGCCTAGAGGACCTTTCCATAAAAAACAGGTAAGCTGAACCACACAATATAAATAATGTTTCCCACTGGCAGCATGTGCTTACAATAACTTTTGTTTTTTAATAGAAATGAAGAAGTATGTTTTAACCTCAATGGCATAGAGAAAACAATAGTCATTGCTTTTTAGCAATGTTTAAAAAAAAATCTAAGAAAATGTTCTACTTTGCTTTGATTTTCTTAACAGCATGACCTTTTATACAGGGTTTCCCAAAAATCTTTTGATTTACTCCCTATTTGGATTGATAACACATTTCGAATGTATAATGGCATATTTTATAAGATATTGATCCATGTTTGATTCCACCTGAACTGCCTTCTATGCTTCCAAGCAGCTTTTGTCGAAAAAAAGAGTCACTAGCTGAGGATTCTCTCTTCTTGAATTTTCAAAAAAGAGGGGTATATTTCTTTTCTTTTAGCTCACTTTTCTTCTTGCTCACTTTGACTATATCACTAATCAACTTTTACATTTTTTAAACTGGAAGTTTTTAATAACTACTACTTTGTAATATAACAGACCCTCTTCATTCTCATTATTTTATTTGATTTTCTTTTTTTTTTTATTGTGGAATTAGTAATTAGCAAAAAAAAGCATTGCAATGTAAAAAAAGTTTTCTGTATATATTTTTAACAATGTTTATTGGTGTTTCTTCTGATATTTATTACTGCCCAGTCAAAGCATTAGCCATGTCTGAGAATGTAAATCTCATTCTGCATCTCAAATCTAAAATATTTCAGCCAACAAGTGAGAGGTATATTTTATTATCAGTCTTTTGAAGTCACTCTTCTCTGATGATTTGAATCAATTCCTTTAAACTTGGATGTGAACCCTTCATTGGAGAAACTTAATAAAAAGATACCCCTTACCCAATTAACTGTTTGTACAAAATCCTTGTAAAAAATTATATAATCAAAATTGTCCATTTACTCTTCTCTGAGCCTCTTTATTACTTGTTTAGCCATCAACTCTTTCTCTGTTCATAGATCTGAAAGGTAATTTCTTCCTTGTTCTTTTGTTTATGATGAGATCTTCACACCTAGGTTATAAATCCATTTGAAACATGTTGGTATATGGTTCAAAGTGTAGGTGTAAGCCTAATTTCTATCAGACTACTGTTCAGTTTTCCTATCAGTTTTTCTCAGATACTGAGGTCCTCCTCCTGGGTCTATACTTTCACAATTTTTAATACATATGAATATTATATTTTGTGAAAAATCTTTTCCACATCAATATAATGATATGTTTTTGTTGCTTTCTTGATTTATGTGATTCAGTATCTTAATTGTTTTCCTAAAGTTAAACTATCCTTATAATTTTATATAAATCTAATTTTGGCAAATTGATTTTTTTAATACATTATGATTTTCAGAATCCCATCCCAGGAGGGGATTTTTTTCCCAGGTTTTCTAGGAGGAAAAACTAAGGAAATTCCTCAAGGTGTCTCTTCCACAAGTACAAAATATGATTGACCATCAAACAAAATTAGAAAAACTCTCTCACCCCACCCTTGTCCAGATAAGACAGGGATATATTTCCAGATTTCCTTCAGTATTCAGTCTCCTTCTTCCCATTTAAAAGAACTTCTATATAAGACCAATTCCAATAAAGTTAACAGATAGATTAAAGAATGGAGTATAATATTGGATTTAACATATGTTTTAACATTTTTAACATATATTGAATTGCTTGCCATCTAGGGGAGGGGATGGGGGGAAGGAGGAGAAAATCTGAAACACAAGGGGCAATGATGTCAAATCACCTGTGCATATGTTTTGTTTTGTTTTTTAATAACTTTTTATTGACAGAGCCCATGCCAGGGTAATTTTTTACAACATTATCCCTTGCACTCACTTTTGTTCCAATTTTTCCCCTCCCTCCCTCCACCCCTCCCCCAGATGGCAAGCAGTCCTATACATGTTAAATAGGTTACAGTAGATCTTACATACAATATATGTGTGCAGAACCGAACAGTTCTCTTGTTGCTCAGGGAGAATTGGATTTAGAAGGTATAAATAACCTGGGAAGAAGAACAAAAATGCAAGCAGTTTACATTCATTTCCTAGTGTTCTTTCTTTGGGTGTAGCTGCTTCTGTCCATCCTTGATCAATTGAAACTGAACTAGATCTTCTCTTTGTCAAAGAAATCCACTTCCATCAGAATACATCCTCATACAATATCGTTGTTGAGGTATATAATGATCTCCTGGTTCTGCTCATTTCACTCAGCATCAGTTCATGTAAATCTCGCCAGTCTTCTCTGTATTCATCCTGCTGGTCATTTCTTTCAGAACGATAATATTCCATAACATTCATATATCACAATTTACCCAACCATTCTCCAATTGATGGGCATCCATTCATTTTCTAGCCACTACAAACAGGGCTGCCACAAACATTTTGGCACATACAGGTCCCTTTCCCTTCTTTAGTATCTCTTTGGGGTATAAGCCCAGTAAAAACACTGCTGGATCAAAGGATATCTGTGCATATGTTTTGAAAATAAAAAGCTTTATTTGAAAAAATAAAACACTCAGCACATAGTAGGTTAAAAAAATGGAGTACAGTACAGAGGACATTGAATTTGGAGTTTCAAAACCTAGGCTACATTCCCACTTCTGCCCTAGCCACCATTCCCAAAGCCTTCATCTGAAAAGTGAGATGGTTGTTTCAGACTCTTGCATTCTAGACATTTATCAGTTTAGCTATCAAAGATTTATTTCTTAGACCTAGAAAATCATAACAAAATAAATCTTGAAGAACAAATGGTCACGGATATCAAGGGAATTGATCAAAAAAAAAAAAAAATGTGAAGGACGGTACTGTAGGCATACCAGATCTCAAACAGTATTATAAAGCAGTAATTTTCAAAAACTATCTGGAACTAGCTAAAAAGAAAAAGAAGGGTGGATTATTAGAAAAAATAAATACAAACTGCATAATAGTGAATTATCATAGTAATCTATGATAAACACAAAAATCCAAGTTTTTGGAACAACAAAAACTCATTATTTGGCAAATAAATTGGAAAACAATAGGACAGAAACTAGGTATAGACCAATATTTCATACTCTTTACCAAGATAAAGTCAAAATTAGTACATGATTTATACATAAAAGCTAATATTAAGCAGATTAGGAAAGCATGGAACAATTTCTCTGTAAGGTCTATGAACAAGGGAAGAATATATGAAGAAAATATAAAGAGCATTGCTAAATGCAAGGTTCCTTTTTTATCTATCCATGAATCTATTAAATTCTATCCACTATCCACTCTCCAATCTATTCAGTTATTACAAATAAAAGGACTCGACATATTTTGTGTCATGGATCCCATGGGGGTAATGTTTTTAAATGAAAATAAAACATGGCAGATTACAAAAGAAACCAATTATTTTGAAATGTCATAAAAAATAATTTTAAACAACTTCAAGGTCCCAGATTAAGACACTTATCTCTACAATAATAATATCTCCATTTCAGTAGCCTCCCCTTGAGTGATCTCTCCTTGTGTTTTTCATGAGCCTCAGATTAAATGAAGTTTTTAAAGAGAAAATGCTTTTTCATCAATTTTGCTCATTCCAGTTATAAGTGCATTTCTTGGTAACATTTCCTCCTCCAGGGAAGCAGACAACAAGTATTTGGTAAGCATTTATTACAAGTCAGACTCTGTGTTTACTACTTGGAAATATAAATAAAAGTAAAAAAGAAAGACAGTCCCTGACTTCAAGGAGCTTACCTTCTAATAAGTAAGCCCATCTTCCCACCATGAATTCAATTGCTCTCCACTCTTCCCTTTCCCTTTTTTTGTTATTCCCTGAATAAAAAAAAAATTATTATAGCCACCACCACCCACTACCATGCCATTAGGACTGGGCGAATTGATTCAGGAAAATCCTTCAAGCTCAGATCATCTTCACATATCATAGGGACACAATGAAGGATAGAAAAGAAAAACAATATCTAGGTGCCCGCTACTCTGACTCCATCCTTGTCCAAAACTATCCTGGGAATAGAATTATGTTATGTCATCTAAAACCCTAAGTTATAAGCCCTACCTATCCAAAAATAGTCCTCTTCCCTTGTCTGACAGGGCCTGAGCCAAATCCATAAGCTGTATTTCTAAGTTAACTTCTCTCTCCCTGCTTTCTCTTTGAAATAAAGATATCAATAGCTGCAAAATGTTGGACTAATTGCACTCTCGGCTTCTATTTCTTGCTTGCAAACCCTAATTAACTAAAAATTGACCTTAAGTGTTTTCTACTTGTTCTTTCAATGGCCATCAGATAAAGTAAGATTTCTTAGTAAGTAAATATCATAACTAGACCTAGACACATGTAAACAATGATTTGATTTTTATTGATATTTGAACCTGTTTAATTTCTTAAGTTTCACTTTTAAAGTGAAATCCTATATCAAAGTCCTGACCATGTCACTCTACTCCCTCTCAATAAAGTCCAGTGGCTCCCAATCACCACCACAATCAAATATAAAATCCAAAGCTCTTTAGAACCTGCGCTGCACCCCACCCCAACCTGTTTTGACCTTTCCAGTCTTTTTCCATCTTAAATTCCCTCCTCCCTTCCGACCACAGCCCCACATACTTGTGCAAATGATACTGGTCTCCATAAGCTATCTCATCTCCTGATTTGAGGCATTTGCACTAGCTGTGCCTCATGCCTCATGGTTTTCTAGCCTCCTTCAAGTCCTAGATGAAATTCTACCTTTTACAAGTTTCTGTGATGACCACATATTTTAAATTTTTAAAATAAGTCAGGAATTCAGGTTAAGGGAAAATCTTCAATCTTTATTCTCAGTAGAGGTGAAGAAGGATCGAAGGTAAAGGGGGATTGGAGGTAAAGGGAGATTAGCAATGTCAGCAGCTGCGTCAAGAAGCCAGCCAGACCAGAAGCCACAAGACCAGAAGCCACCAGAGCAGAACCCAGCCAGCAGTCTCTCTCTGCCTCTCTTCCTGCCCCTCTGCCTCCACCCACCAAAATCGTCATTTCCTATACAACACATCAGGACTTGCACAGAGTGGACGGGGGCCATTCTTTCACCAAGCATATATATTAATAGAGTATAGTCCAATTACTATTTAGCCTCACGTGCTTGGGACCTCAGTGCATCAACTCAAGCCTCAGCCCATTACAGATTTCCTCATCCTTTCTCATTCTAGAGCCTTCTCTCTGTTGATTATCTCCAATTTAACCTGTATATAGTGGGTTTGTACATAGTTATAGCATAGTTAAAGCATTTTAAAAGTGGCATAAACAACTTGAGTCAGAAAAATGTTTCACTCATGAGCAGGAACTTGAAACTCAGTAAGGATTTCAAAAAGTAAAGTTCATTTCAAGTATGAAACACAGCCTGCAACACAATGTAGGAAATACGACATCAAGTAAGCCTTTTGGTCTAGAAGGTAAAGTGAATGAAAATAAGTCATGTGAATCAGTGCAGAAAGTTAAGTTGGAATCAGATAGAGAAGCACTTTTATACCAGAAAGATAAACAAGAGGGTACTTTTCCAATTTCTCTTTTTTCCATTTCAAAGGTGATATCAAGATCAAAGAAACAACCAGCAATAAGATCTTGGACAGGAACCAAATACTCGCATGAAGAACACAATGGTCATCTCCATTGTAACTGTCCTGATGTTTCAACTTATTACATCTGAAGTGAGTAGTCCATGTTACCCACATACACTATGCCTCCTTTCCACCCCAGGAGAACAAAATTGGGTGATCCTAAGGTTCAGACACAAAGAAGCCAGGATGTTAATATAAGGGATGGGAAATAACACTCATAAGGGGAGAGATAAAGAACCCAGAATTCATCCATCTGGAAGTACCAAGGCTGGTTGGTAAATGAACAGAACAGATCAAGCACCTTTATGTACCTTTCTTTAAGTATCTCAGTGACCAAAAAAAAAAGGGGAGTAAGGAGAATCTCAGTGATTCTCCCTATTCCAAGGATGTGACTGATATAAATCAATTCATAGGCTTTTGTTAAGTACCTGCTAAGTATCTTGCACTATGCTAGACGTCAGGATGAAAAATTTTTTAAAAAATGAAAGTAGACTCCCTCAAAGCTTAATATCTACTGAGGGCATCACAGGTATAGGATTAATTGAAACAAGAAAGATTTAGATTAGAGGGAAAGAAAAATTCAAAACAGTGAGATTAATTCGATGATAATGCAATTAATCAATGGGAGCAAAAGAGTTTCACAACTCTTTGCATTTGTTTGTTGTTGTTTTGTTTTTTTTTAGTTATGTCCAACTCTTTGAGACCTCCATTTGGGGTTTTCTTGGCAAAGATAATAAAGTAGTTTGCCATATCTTCCTCTAATTCATTTCATAAAGGAAGAAACTGAAATTAAATAGGATGACAAATAGGTGATTTGCTCAGAGATATATAGCTAACAAAATATCTGAGGTCGGATTTGAATTTCTGGTTCCAGGGCATCATTCTATTCACTCTACCACCTGGGTACCTGGTTTTTGCAAGGGTCCTATATAATTAAATGTAACAATGACTACTCTGACCACTATCTGAAGATCAAGTATGTGATATTTCAAGCCCTTCTCCCAAGTTTTTTCTGATAGCTTTAAGGGCATTATCTTTAACTTAAATGACATTAACTTCATTAACTCAAGACAACATTGATTATTTTCCCCAAATTTTAGGTGTCCAAGAATCCCAGTCTCATTTAATATCAGATTAACATTTACAAAAGTATATTTACTTAAAAGGTAGAGCAAAAACAAACACAATCCTATCACCACCATTACTTTGGTCTCTTGGGAAGGATTAGGGATTAGGAGAACAAAATTTAACTCACTTCCTAAGTAGCATTAATCCCATCAAGTTCCAAGTCTCCCCCCCAGACTCTAAACTTGTATCCCAGGACCCTGGTTCCTCAGGACTTCCCTTTTGGCCTATGGTAACATCCAGACTGGATTCCTGGGATCCAATGTCCCCATAATTCAAGCTCCCAGGTCCAGGATTTCACTCCCTCTATCTCAAATTAAAGAGGACAAAGAAAACAAGAACAAAATGTCAAGTTCAATATAGGACTAAAAGTCCTAAAAAAGAGAGGATAGTGCCCACAGGCCTTTTCCCAATTGCTATACAGTGACTATGCTTTGGATGAGCATGTCCTTCACTCCAGGACATCACCAAAAATAAAGCATGACTGTGTCTCTCACTCAGGTAGATTTAAAGATAGACAATTATGGTTAGACATCCAATAAAAAAAGGCTGCTCCCTGGCTTGTAGCAGGCCATTACAGAATGTCCTCTTCCAGAAGTGAGTCCCTAGTTTCCCTGACATGGGCACCTACATGTTAGGGAATCTGGGCATGTGTCAAAGTCCCATTGCATAATTCCTTTAGCTACTTTCACCCATTCTCGATGCCTTGAATTCTTCTTGCCCTCTAACCTAAATCTTTCTTGTTTAAGTTAATCCCATTACCTATGATCCTCTCCTAGTAGATTTTAAGCCCCTTAAAAATATCAACTATTCCATTTTCTTTTCTTTGCATCCTCATAATTAACAATTAACAAGCATGTATCAAATAACTACTATGTATCAGGAAATGTGCTGAACAATGGAAATATAAAAAAAAAAAAAGTAAAAAATACTCCCTGCCCCTAAGGAGCACACTTTCTTTAAATGATAAGATAATGTATAAGGACTACATACAAATAAGACATGTAAGTACTTAATAAAATGTCCATTGAATTTAATTGAAAAGAATCAAAAGAAGATTTTGATTGGCAATATTTCTGACCAAGATGATTCTTTTTACAAATAAAAAATCCTACTCACCCAAATAATTTCCAACTCACAATTTACATTAATTATGAACCAAAGATGAGATTCTCCAGCAATGGAAAACAATGCTCTATGGTGAAGTTTAGAGTTTTGATGTACTAGAGAAAGAGGTGGGGGGAAGGAAGGAAAAAAATTTTTGGAACATAAGGTTTTACAAGGCTGGATGTTGGAAATTTTCTATGCATATATTTTGAAAATAAAAGGTTTTAATAAAAAAAAAGAGTTTTGACTACCAAATAGAACAATAGGCATATTCATCAGAATAAGCAAATGAGACATCTAATTTCTTGATTAGAACCATAACAACATAAGAGGCATTCCACTACTGATTTAATCCTTAGTTCTAACTCTTTGGGGAAATACTGATTGGTGGTTATTTCTTTGATTCAAGGAAGAGGAGAGAAAAATAAAGAGAGAGGGGAGGGCAGGGAAGAAGGAAAGATGAAAGAAGGAAAAAGAGAGAGAGAGAGAGAACTCAAAATATTAATTCTTGATTTTGACTTAATGCTAATGGTCATCACTCTTGCCCAAGTTCTCAGATGTGGGACTTGAATCTAAGTCCTCTGTTTTAAAGGACAATGAATGCTTTATCACCACCAACTTACCATAAAAACACAGTTGTGAAAATCATCACTAAATCTCACAAAAATTGGCAAAGAAAAGAGCCACATTAACCCTATTGTCACTGGACATATAGACTCTAGCAAATCCACCTCTAGTGGCAATCTCATATACAAATATGAAATTGATAAGAGAGCCATTGAGAAGTTCGTGAAGGTGACTGTTAAGATGGAAAAAAATTCTTTCTAAGATACTGAGATCTTGAAAAAGCTAAAGGATGAATGTGAATGTGGTATCCCTATTGATATCTTCCTGTGGAAATCTGAGACTAGAAAGTATTTTGTGACCATTGTTGATGTTCCAAGGACACAAAGAATTTATCAAGAACATGAATACAGACACATCTCAGGCTGACTATGCTATCCTGATTTTTGCGACTAGTTATTAGTGAATTTGAAGTTGAATGGGCAGACCTGGGAACATGTCCTTCTGACTTACACAGCAGGTATAAAATACCTATTCTTGGTGTCAACAAAATAGATCTCTATATACCCCCACCCTCATCAGAAGAGGTATGAGAAAATTGTTAGGAAAGTCTGTACCTACATTCCCAGCTTCTCAAACTGTGCTTCATAAACCCTTGTAGGGTATTGTAACCAAATGTGGGATTCACAAAATTACGTTTTATTATCAAAAAAACCCTTTGATTTGCATACCTAATTTATACTTATATACCTGGAATCATGTAAAATTTTCTCTGGCAGAAAGGGATCACAAGTGGAAGTTTATAAAGCCCTGCCTGTATTAAGAAAATTGGCTAAACCCTGAGACAGTAGCTTTTGTAAGCCTTTTTCAGATTGATTGGTGAAAACATGCCGGAGCCAAGCTCTAATATAAGGGAAAAAAGTCATTTGGAAAGATGTCAAGGAAAGTAGAACTACATATCTTGAAACTTTGGATTACATTGTACAAGCAGCTCATCCAAAAGACAAGTCTATCCCTCCACAATGTCTAGGAAATTGATGATATTGGGATAGTACACTGTTGGCTTGTTCTAAAATCAGGTGATCAGTCACCTTTGCCCTAGTCAATAATTTACTTCATTCTGTTGAAATGCACCATGAAGGTTTGAGTTAGGCTCTACCTGAGAATAATGTTAGTTTCAGTGTCAAAAACATAACTGTCAATGATGTCCACTGTGGTAATGTGGTAAATGATAACAAGAATGATCCACAGAGGCAAAGTTGAGATGGTAGAAAAAAGACAAGGACTCAGCAGAGTTCTCCCCCAAACCAAACCCATACCTTTAAATATTGATACAAAACGAAAACAGAATCTGCAGAAAGACAAAGTAAAACAATTGTTACTCCAAGATAACTTAGAAGATCAGCAAGAAAAATCTATTACTTTGGGGTGAGAGTGAAGTATAATCTAGTGCAAGTTATACCACTGCAAACCAGATCCCAGAGAACCAGGAACAGGCCTTGAGGGTGACATTGAATCAGTGTCAGCCAGGATACTTTCCAGACCCAGAAGCCCACAAGTGATAAGGGGATCTGACAACAGGTCAGATGGAGATTTACAGGAATCTCTTTGCTAGAACCAGAGGGAGGACTTTGTTGCATTGCCTATATTTGGATCTGGGTCATTTAGATTTGGGTTGAAGTCCTGAGTCTTAGTGCTAGTGCTAGAAACACTAAAACAGCAGATCTTACAGTCATAGTGGAACAAGGACCCTGGTTAAAGTTCTAGGGTCAAAAAGATTGCTTGTGGTTACTTACAAACCACTGCACAATACAGGAGAGTAATAAACACATCTCTCCCTAGATCACACCACTTTAGAAGGGTCAAAAACTTAAAGATCCCCTGAATTACCTCTGAAAACAGATGGACAAAAAACTTTCAGACTGCAACAGTAACCCCTTCACTTGTAAAACAGTGTCTCACTTTAGCATAAAATTAAAAGGCAAGAAATAGGCTAGAAAATGAGCAGAAAGAGAAGAATAGATTTCAAACCCTGTAGAGACTAAAAGGAGATTGTCTCCAAATGAAGTCCCAAAGGGTGATATAACTTGGTCCCCTTCACACAAGACTCTGCTAGAAGAAATTTAAAAGGATCTCAAAAGAGAGCTAGAAGAAAAATGGGGAAAGGAAAGGAAAACTATGAAAGAGGGTTTGGAAAAGGCGTATAACTCATTAAAAAATAGATTTGATAAAGTGGAATAAGAAAACAACTCCCTGAAAAACAGAATTTGTGAAATGGAAAAAAATTCCATAAAACAAAACAACTCATTTAAAAACTCAATTGGACAAATAAAAAAGTAAATGAAAATAATTCACTAAAAATCAGAAACAAATGGCTCAATGAAACATTAATAATCAGTCAAGCAAAACCAAAAAATGAAAAAATAGGAAAAAAATGTAAAATATCTACTTGAAAAAACAAGCGACTTAGAAAACACATCTAGGAGAGATAATCTATGGATTATTGGACTCCCTGAAAACTTTGATGAAATAAAGAGTCTAGACATTATTTTTAAGGAAATCATCAAAGAGAACTGCCCTGATGTCATAGAATCATAAGGTAAAATAGCCATTGAAAGAATTCAGAGAACACCTCCTAAAAAAGACCCCCAAAATGAGAACTCCAAGGAATATTATGGCAAAATTTCAGAACTATCACACCAAGAAAAAAATATTATAAGCAGCCAAAAAAAAAAAAAAAACCAATTCAAATACTGAGGAGTCACCATAAGGATCACTCAAGATCTAGCAGTTTCCATCTTAAAGAATGGAAGGAGCTGGAATCTCATATTCTGAAAGGCAAAGGAACTTGGAATGCAACCAAGAAAAAAATACCCTCCCCTACTAAGCAGTTGAAGATGGGCATTAAATGAATCAGGTGAATTTTATTTATTTCTGATGAAAATACCAGAGCTAACCAAAAAATTTGACCTCCAAATATAGGATTCAAGAGAAGCATAAAAAGGTAAAAAGAACGCTTGAGCACTGTATTTCTTTTATGGGTATACATAGAGAGTGCATGTATAATTTGATTTTATTGTTATAATATAAAAAAGGAACTAGATGTAGAAAGGAGATTATACCAGAAACAGGGAAAAATGGAAGTAAAATGAGGGAAATTACACCTCATGAAGAGGCAAAGGAAACCTATTACATTTAAGGGAAAGAAGGGAGGGGGATGAACATTGTATGAATGTTATTCTCATCAGATTTGGCTGAAAGAAAAAATATTAGATATATTTGGTTTACAGAGAAACTTCTCTCACCTTATTGAAAAGGAGGAGAAAGGCCAAAGGGAAAGGGTAGGCTAAATAAAAGGGAAAACAAAAATAGTAGGGGAAAGATATAAGAAAGGAGAGGGACTCTAAAAGGGGAGGGATTCAAAAGGGGGAGGGCTGCTTGAGGGGTGCTGGTGATCATAAGTTAAATATTGGGAAGGAGGGAAAAAGAAAAAGAAAAGTACAATCGGGGGATAATAAGATCAAAGGAACTACAGAATTAGTAGTTTTAACTGTAAATGTGAATGGGGTGAACTCTCCCATAAATCAGAAACAGATAGTAGACTGGATTAAAAGCCAGAATCAGACAATATATTATTGACAATAAACATATTTAAAGCATAGTAATACATACAGAGTAAAGATAAAAGGTTGGAGAAGAATCTATTATGCTTCAGGTGAAGTTAAAAAAAAAAAAAAAAAGCAGGGGTAGCCATCCTGGTCTCAGATCAAGCAAAAGCAAAAATTGATCTAATTAAAAGAGATAAGGAAGGAAACTATATCTTGCTAAAGAATACCATAGATAATGAAGCAATATCAGTACTAAATATATGCATCAAGTGGTATAGCATGGAAATTCCTAAAGGAGAAGTTAAGAGAGGTGCAAGAAGAAATAGCAAAACTATAATAGTTGGAGATCTCAACCTTGCTCTCTCAGAACTGCATAAATCAAACCACAAAATAAATAAGAAAGAAGTTAAAGAGGTAAATAGAATACTAGAAAAATTAGGTATGATAGATCTTTGGAAAAAACTGAATGGAGACGGAATGGAGACTCTCTTCTTGGTAGTTCATGGAACCTATACAAAAATTGACCATATATTAGGACATAAAGACCTCAAAATCAAATGCAGAAAGGCAGAAATAGTAAATACATTTTTTTCCAGATCATAATGCAATAAAAATTACATTCAATAAAGGGGTAGGGGAAAAGAGACCCAAAATAAATTGAAAACTAAATAATCTCATCCTAAAGAATGAATGGGTGAAACAACAAATCATAGACACAATTGATAATTTCATGCAAGAGAATGACAATAATGAGGCAACATACCAAAATTTGTGGGATGCACCCAAAGTGGTAATAAGGAAAAATTTTATATCTCTAGATGCTTACTTGCATAAAATAGAGAAAGAGAAGATCAGTAAATTGGGTTTGCAACTAAAAAAGCTAGAAAAAAGAGCAAGTTAAAGCCCCTCAATCAAATACCAAACTTGAAATTCTAAAAATAAAAGGAGAGATAAATAAAATTGAAAGTAAAAAAAAATTATTGAATTAATAAATAAAACTAAGAGTTGATTTTATGAAAAAAACCAACAAAATAGATAAATTTAATTAGAAAAGGGAAAGAGAAAAATCAAATTGTTAGTCTTAAAAATGAAAAGGGAGAATTTTCCACCAATGAAGAAGAAATTAGAGCAATAATTAGGAGTTTATTGGCCCAACTTTATGCCAATAAATTTGATAACCTAACTGAAAGGGAGGAATACCTACAAAAATATAGATTACCCAGTTAACAGAGGAGGAAATAAAATAGTCTCATTTTAGAAAAAGAAATAGAACAAGCTATTAATCAATTCCCTAAGAAAAAATCCCCACAACCAAATGGATTTACATGTAAATTCTACAAACATTAAAAGAACAATTAACTCCAATATTATATAAACTATTTGAAAAAATAGGGAATGAAGGACTCCTACCAAATTTCTTTTATGACACAGACATGTGTACTGATACTTAAACCAGAGAAAGAAAATTATAGACCAATCTCCCTAATGAATACTGATGCAAAAATCTTAAATAAAACATTAACAAAGAAATTACACATAATCATCCCCAGGATAATATACCCCAACCACATAGGATTTATACCAGGAATGCAAGGCTGGTTCAATATTAGGAAAACTATTAGCATAATTGACTATATCAATAACCAGATTAACAAATCATATGATTATCTCAATAGATGCAGAAAAAGCATGTCATAAAATCCAACACCCATTCCTATTAAAAGCACTAGAGAATATAGTAATAAATGGACTTTTCCTTAGAATAGTCAGGAGCATCTATTTAAAACCATCAGTAATGGGAATAAACTGGAACCATTCCCAATCAGATCAGGGGTGAAACAAGGTTGCCCACTATCACCATTACTCTTCAATATTATATTAGAAATGCTAGCTTTGGCAATAAGAGATGGAAAAGAGATTAAAGGGATTAGAGTAGGTGGTAAGGGAAACAAATTATCATTTTTTGCAGATGTTATGATTGTATACTTAGAGAACCCCAGAGAATCAACTAAAAAGCTATTAGAAATAATCCACAACTTTAGCAAAGTTGCAGGATACAAAATAAATCCACATAAATTATTAGCATTTTTACACATCACTAATAAAATCCAACAGCAAGAGATACAAAGAGAAATTCCATTTAAAATAACCGTCAATAATATAAAATATTTGGGAATCTATCTGCCAAGGGAATGTCAAGAACTATATGAACAAAACTACAAAACACTTTCCTCACAAATAAAGTCAAATCTAAACAATTGGAAAAATACCAGATACTCTTGGATAGGTTGAGCAAATATAATAAAGATGACAATACTACCTAAACTAATCTATTTATTTAGTGCTATACCAATCAGACTCCCAAGAAACTATTTTATTTACCTAGAAAAAATAACAACAAAATATATCTAGAAGAACAAAAGGCAAAGAATTTCAAGGGAACTAATGAAAAGAAAATCAAATGAAGGTGGCCTAGCTGTACCAGATCTAAAACTACATTATAAAGCAGAGGTCATCAAAACCATTTGGTACTGGCTAAGAAATATATTAATTGATCAGTGGAATAGGTTAGGTTCATAGGACAAAATAGTGACTATAGCAATCTAGTGATTAACAAACCCAAAGACCCCAACTTTTAGGATAAGAATTCACTATTAGACAAAAACTGCTGGGATAATTGGAAACTAGTATGGCAGAAACTAGGCATTGACCCACACTTAACACTGTATACCAAAAAAAGGTCAAAATGGGTTTATGATCATAAAGAATGATATGATAAATAAATTAGAAGAGCATTGGATAGTTTATCTCTCAGACCTGTAGAGGAGGAAGGAATTTGTGACCAAAGAAGAACTATCATTGTTGATCACAAAATAGATAATTTTGATTATATTAAGTTTAAAAGTTTTTGTACAAACAAAACTAATGTAGACAAGATTTGAAGGAAAGCAATAAACTGGGAAACTATTTTTACATTTAAAAGTTCAGATAAAGACCAGATTTCCAAAATATATAGAGAATTGACTAAAATTTGTAAGAAATCAAGCCATTCTCCAATAGATAAATAAATGGTCAAAATATATGAACAGACAATTTTCAGATTAAGAAACTGAAACTATTTCTAGTCATATGAAAAGGTGCTCCAAATCACTATTGATCAGAGAAATGCAAATTAAGACAACTCCGAGATATCACTACATACCTCTCAGATTGGCTAAGATGACAGGAAAAGATAATGATGAAAGTAGAAGGGGATGTGGAAAAACTAGGACACTGATACATTGTTGGTGGAACTGTGAACAAATCCAACCATTCTGAAGAGGAAACTATACTCAAAAAGTTATCAAACTGTGCATACCCTTTGACCCAGAAGTGTTATTACTGGGCTTATATCCCAAAGAGATCTTAAAGGAGGGAAAGGGACCCACTTGTGCAAAAATGTTTGTGGCAGCCCTTTTCAGAGTGGCTAGAAACTGGAAACTGAATGGATGCCCATCAATTGGAGATTGGCTGAATAAATTTTGTTATATGAATGTTATGGAATATTATTGTTCTGTAAGAAATGACCAATAGGAAGATTTCAGAGAGGCCTGGGAGAGACTTATATGAACTGATGCTAACTCAAATGAGCAGAACCAGGAGATCATTATACATGGCAATAAGACTATATGATGATAAATTCTGAGGGATGTGGCTCTCTTCAACAATGAGTTGATTCAGATCAGTTCCAAATGTTCAGTAATTAAGAGAGCTATTGACACCCAGGGAGACAACTGTGGGAACTGAGTGTAGACCATAACATAGCATTTTCACACTTTCACATTTTTGTTGTTTGCCTCCTTTTTTGTTTTTCTTCTCAGGTTTTTTTTTCTTTCTAGATCTGATTTATCTCATGCAGCAAGATAACTGTATGGCTATGTATACATATATTTGATTTAATGTATATTTTAACATGTATTGGAATAACTGCCATCTAAAGGAGGGGGTAGGGGAAAGGAAGGGAAATTTTGGAACAGAAGGTTTTGCAAGGGTCAGTGTTAAAAATTACCCATGCATATGTTTTGTAAATAAAAAGCTATAATCTAAAAAAAAAAGAAAAGAAAATTAGCAGAAAATAATTCTCACCATAGAAAGTTACTACAGGGACAAGGAAGATCAAAACACACACAGAAGAACAGCAAAGTCAGAACTTCTAGTGGAAAATATGAATTAGTCTAAGGCCATAGAAAGGCTCAAAAAGAATTTTGAAAATCAAACAAAAGAAGGAAAGGAAAAAATAGTAAGAGAAGTAAGAGTGATGCAAAAAAATCATGAATTAAAAAAAGAATCAATACCGTGGTAAATGAGACACAAAAAAATCTAAAGAAAATAACGTCTTATAAACAGAATAGGTCAAATTGTAAAAGACATATAAAAACCCAATGAAGAAAAGAATTTAAGAATTATTGGATCACCTGAAAGCCATAAACAAAATAAAAGCGCTTACATATCATCTTTAAAGAAATTAAATAAAACTTACCTGAAATTCTAGAATCAAAGATTAAATATGGGGTAAAATTGAAATTGAAAAAATCCACCCATCACCTCCTCAAAGAGATCCCCAAATGAAAACCCCCCAGATATATTATAGTCAAATTCCAGATCTCCCAGATCAAGGAGAAAATACTGCAAGCAGTCAAAAAGAAACAATGCAAATACAGTAGAGCCACAGTCAGGATAACACAGGATTTAGTAGTTTCTACATTTAAAAATTGGAAGGCTTGAAATATGAAACTCAGGAGGGCAAAAGAGCTAAGATTATAACCAAGAATTTCCTACTGAGCATAATTCTTCAGAAGAAAATAATAACTTTTCAATGTAGAGGAATTTCAAGCATCCCCTATGAAAAGCCTAGAGCTGGATAGAAATTTTGATTTTCAAATAAAAGACGCAAAAGAAGTATAAAAAGGTAAAAAGTAAAAAGAAATCATAAGGGATTCAATAAGGTTAAACTGTTTATATTCCTATATAAGAAAATGATACTTGTAACTCCTAAAATGCTTTCTCATTATTAAAGCAGAAGGAGTATACATAGAAAGCAGAGATGTGAGTTGATTGTAATGATTTGATTATCTTTAAAAAAAAATTAAGGGGAAAAAAGGATTATGCACTGGGAGAAGGGAAAAGGGAGAGATAGAATGGGATAAATTATAACACACTATGTTGGATTATCATATAAGAAGTTAGGTGGAGGAGGAGATGATAGAAAAGCGAGAGTTGATAGAAGGGAAGTCAGTTTGGGGGCCATAAAAGTCAGAAGCAAAACATTTTTTGAGAATGGACAGAGTAAAAGTAGAGAGAGAAAGGGGAGAATAAACAGGAGGAAAATGGGAAAGAAGAAAATAAATAATTGGTAATCAATACTGTGAAAAAAATTCTAGTGCGTTTCGCTGATACTTTATAACTCAAATATACAGAAAACTGCATCAAATTTATAGAAATAAGAGCCATTGTTCAATTGATAAATAATAAAAAACTTTTTTTCAAAGTAAAATGCTCTAAATTGTTGTTGATTATAAAATTTCAAATTAAAACAACTCTGAGCTACTACCTCATCTCTGTCAAATTGGTTAATATGACAGAAAAGGAAAATGACAAATGTTGAAGAGCATATTGGAAAATTAAAACACTAATGTACTATTGTTAAAGTTATAAACTGATTC
The DNA here is from genome assembly GCF_902635505.1 of Sarcophilus harrisii. Taxonomy (NCBI): domain Eukaryota; kingdom Metazoa; phylum Chordata; class Mammalia; order Dasyuromorphia; family Dasyuridae; genus Sarcophilus; species Sarcophilus harrisii. Next base: position 530,308,381 of record NC_045428.1, read on the forward strand.
ACCCTTTCTGAAAAGTATATGGAACTATGCCTAAAGAGTATAAAAACCATGCATACCCCTTGACCAAACAATACTACTATTAGTTCTATATCCCAAAAAGATAAAAAAGAAAAAGAACCTATGTGTACAAAAATATTTATACCAGCTTTTTTAGTGGTGTCAAAGAACTGGAAATTAAGGGAATGTCCATCAATTGGTGAATGGAATAAGTTGTTGCACATGATTGTGATGGAATACTATTGTGCTTCTATACTGGAATGAAATTGATTCTATACTGGATACTTCTATCCTGGATGGAATACTATTACTTACACTATTGTGTAAGTAATCATGATCAGGATGCACTCAGAAAAACTTGGAGAGACTTACCTGAACTGATACAAAGTGAAATGAGCAAAACTAGGAGAACATTGTAGGCATTAACCACATTCTACTATGAATAATTTAACTTCTCAACTATTCAATGATCTAAGACAGTTATGTAGGACTTATGATGAAAGGCATTATCTATCTCTAGAGAAAGAACTGTAGTCTGAATACAGATCAAAGATCTTTTTCTTAACTTTCTTGTTTTCTTGGGGGTTTTCTCTCACAGAATGATTTAAATGGAAATATGTTTTATATGACTATACATGTGTAATCTATGTCAAATTGATTTCCTTCTTAAAGAAGGAGGGATACAAATTGGAATTCAAAATTTGAAGGAAAAAGAATATAAAAATTGCTTTTGACGTGTAATTGGGGAAAGAAGAAAATATTAAATAAGAAAAAAGAGTAAGAGAACTTGAAGGACAATATTACAAAAAAGAAGAAAAATGATACACCCATGGAAACAGCTGGCTTCACTATGCAGGCTGTTATCCTGAACCTTCTAGGCCAAATCAGGGCTGACTATGCATCTGTTCTGTATTGTCATGCTGCTCATCTTACTTGCAACTTTGCTGAACTAAAGGATATTGATCATCATTCTGATAAGAAGTTGGAAGATGACCCTTAATTCCTGCAACCTGGTGATGCTGCATAATTGACACAGTTCCAGCCAACCCTCTATGGGGAGAGTTTCTTTGATTGTCCTCCTCTAGACAATCTAGACCTCCTCTAGACCCCTCCTCTAGGTCATTTGACTGTTCCTGATATGAAGCAAACCACTGCAGTTGTCATCAAAGCACTTAACGATAAGCCCTGATGGAGCTGGCAAGGTCACAAAATCTGTGACTAAATACATATTCTGTACAACACCTGGCATTATAGAATAGATGAATGGTGGAAGAGAGGTCTCAGAACTATTTGTCTCAACTGGCCATTTAAATGTAATAGTTAAAGACTAGTTAGGGATTATAATATATCACAAAAGGAGAGAAATGTTTTTGTGGACATTCATTTAGTGGTAGTTTTAAGTTACTAGTTTTTAAAATCAGTCATTTTTAAATGAAAATAACTTGACCAAAAATCTGTCACCAAATTTTGAGATCATTAAAATAGTCTAATATAGGAGAGAGGAAAACAATGAATAACCTTCATTGTACCATAGTGTTTCCCAATGTACCCTTGTACTTGTTGTCCTCAGCATTATGGAAGAAAAAAATTAAGCAAAATAACTGTGAGATAAACCCAAATAGTCTTATTTCAACAAAGATAAAATTGCTCTGAACAAGTGTTCCAATTCTCTGAGGCAAAGTTTTATATTTTTATAGGTTTAAAGAGTAAATGAAATAAGCATAGTGGGAAAAGATTAAAAATGTTATATTGTTTTGTACTTTCCATGTAATTCTGTGATTATCTAAGTTTTATATTCTTAAGCTTAAGGAATGTCTTGATTTCATAAGAATATGACTGTCATATCAGTCCCAATTATCAAGGTTTCTTCAAAATGGAGTTCATCTTGTTCTCTGCAGTGAGAGAAAATCTTGTGTCCAGCCTAGGTCTCCTAGTCCTAAATTATTCCTGGGAAAATGAAAAGATCACAGCTCCTCACAGAATCATAAAATTCCAAAGTTGGAATTTGTCTCAGAGATCCATTACCTAAACCTATAGTAGCAAACTCAATGTTCCCAACAAGTCTGCATTTAGCCTTCATTAGAAGACCGATGGTGATGAGGAACTTACTGCTTTTTAGGCTCCTGATAAACTGAGAAATACTTCTTCCCCAATACACAGTAGCCACACTATATGCTTTTTGGTTCCTGGTTAGGCAGTGCTTATGTGTATCTGGCAAAATATCAATCACTCCTGATATATGGCTTATATCTTCAGTTTGTCCTCCCAGAGGTTAAGAAAAATCAGTGCAAATAACTTTTAAATATTTTCTGTTGTTTCTGTTATAATGAAGCATGAATTGACAGTGCTTTACTGTTAGAGACTTTCCTTCTGAGAATGCCATGTATATCATATCGGCTGGTAGGGTGGACCCAGGAAGTAAAAAGTGGCTTGGTCTCTGAGGCAGAAAGTTGGATCATACAGGTATTAGCTCTTTCCTTAGAATGCAGCACTAACTCCAAGTGTCTTCCTTCTGGGGATCCACCTATGCAGTGCTGAGTGGGCTAGGCACAAGGTAATCCCAGAGGAAAGTAGATATAAATTGGCCAGCTTTGCCATAGGCAAAGAGAAGAATGCGGAAAGAAGTAGAGAGAGGTGGAGATGTAGAGAGATTTAGGGAAGCAAAAAGAGAGATGCAGAGGCATACATAAATTTATTTGCTCTTGCTTCCTGCTAACTCTTGCTAAGAATGCTAATAAAGAAAGGCTGATTGGCACTTTAAATCGGTCTTATCTCCATGTCTATTCGGGGAAGATTGGTATGTATGGCCCTGAAAGTCAGTAGCCTCAGTATGGGAGATTACACTTTACATTATACACAATGAACACAAGTTTCACACTCCTTGGAGACATCTAAAGCTATCTTGAGCCAGTCAATTCTGTTTCTTACAAGCTCAAGTATCCTTTCCTGAACCAAATTTCCAAAACCATCAACCAGACTTCTCATAGCCGTATATTCTGAATTGTACAAACTGAATGAATCATAGGCTATTCCAGCATATATTCCATTGTATAGCCCCAACTTCTGCCATTTTCTCCACAGTAAGATTCTTTCTGCCTATCGAAAGTCCCATAATGTCATAGTTTTTTTAGATAGTATATCTTCTCTTAGCACCTTATTCACCAAATGCTCTTGCTGCCAATTACCCAACTAAAGAACGAAAGAAAGACAACTAAAAAAAGAATTGGTTCAATGAAAAAACATAAACAACTCCAGCTGGTGGAAGTCCCTAGCTCTCAAATATATTTCCAATTAACTCTAGTTTCACTGCTTGGGTATATCACATAATGCATGCTTTTCTCACCTTTCAGTATCACTCCAGCTTTATTACCATGTGGTCTTTGGAACAGGTCACCCATATCCACATTAGTTTTCCTAGCCTGTAGCATATAGTAAAATCCTATTGGCTACTGGTATTGCCCATATCTGGAAAATGATGTCTAACTTAACATTAATCACAACATGAGGCAATGGATTGCTGTTAGTTCACACATGGAATTTTGTTCCATACATATAATCTTTGAACATATCCAAGTCAAGAACTTGAACTCATAGATAGATGATGAGTCTCATGGTCAGTCAGACCTCTATTGGTATATGCAATTGATCTCTGGTGGCTATTCCTCAGAATAGCTCCCAAACCTTTCAGGTTGGAATCTTTACCAAGAACAAAAGGATTTTTTACCTAGTTATTCATAGGCCAACACTAGTTCATTTATAAGGAAGCTGATGATATTTAAGGGATTCTTTTTCATAGTAGTAAGATCATTAATCCAAAGTGCTTCATTGATTTTAAGACAATTTTTCATTCCTTACCCTTTAATTTCTGAATCTCCTCAGTGACATATGCATGGGTGAAGTTTTTCAGTGGTTAAGTAATAGCAAGATGCTTCTTAACAAACTTGCAGTTATAAGGGGCCAACCTGATAACCCCTTTCTGTAGACACACCATTACAACCCTCCTGCGTGGAGGAGGGTATTGCTATGACAGGGTGTCTTCTGCATGCCCAACATGTACGTCACACGATGCCTCATCCTGTTATCACTACATCCAGTATGTGTTCCCCCCATGAGACAATCCTAGCCATAGTGGGTCCATAATGATAGCTCCCCTTTTGGCCTCTGTTACCAATCTTGATTGTGTGTAACACAAACCCATATATATAGAAAGCATCTTGTTAGTGGTCTTGGGGGCATGTGTTCCCTTTTTTTTGACAGTCGCCTCTTCCTTCTTTTCCTCTTCAGTTTTATGGACAATTTTGAAATGTCCAGTGGGAATCCACTGCTGAAGGATACAAGCATATCCTGGCCCCTACATTAGAACCCTCAAGGGTCCCTCCCATCCCTCAGGACCCTTTTTCATTACCATGGTCTAGTTCTTAGGGGGCCTTCTTAATGAAGATGGGATATTATCTTTGAGTGATTCTCTGTCTAGTTTTACCATAGAATATTTTATAGCTGGGTTTAAATCACTCAATTCAAATTTTAAGTAATTTATTGTGTACACTGCTTTATCTATATCTTTCTGAGTGATGCTACTTCCATCTCCTTTTTTTTGTTTGTTTTTTGATGAATCTCTTCAGGATCTGATTAGTCCTTTCTACAATGGCTTGTCCTATGGGGTTGTAAGGAATCCCAAAAATATGAGGTAATTCTTGTAAGAACTGCTTTAATATTTTTGAGGTATAGGAGAGCCCATTATCATGGGATACTCATAGAGGCAAAACAGTGAAAAAAGTGATTTGTTACTTGTGAAGCAGCTTCCCCTCATTGAGAAGATGCAGATACAAAGCCTGAATGTGTGTCAGCTGTAACATGAATACATGTTTTTCCCATATGTGTAACATCCATTTGCCATATATCATTTGGCCTGTCACCTCTGGGGTTAGTCCTTATCCCTACAGGTCTTTGAGAATAGGATACACAAGCTACATATCTTTTTACTATGCTTGCTGCTTCTTGCCAGAATATCCCAAACAATCTCCAGAGAGATCTGGCAGACAGATGCAAATCTTCATGAACTTCATGAACTTGTTCCAAAGGGCAAACAAAGAAGGATACCTTGTGTAAGCAGACCATCCACTATTTTATCCTTCAAATATAGGTCCTAGCCTATCCGTATGAGAACAGATGTGCAGTATGTAAAAAGGATGGGCACTCATTAAAATCACCTCTTGTACCCCCTAAGGAGAAGATAGGTCTGGTTTGAGCCTTTATATATGCTGTCTCTATTCACTGGACCACTCCAACTGCATAGTGGCTATCTGAAATGATATTGATAGGTGGTATAATGACATACAACTCATTTTGCCATGTAGAGGTATAAGGTGTAGTCAGTACATTAGAGATGCCCAATTGTGGGGAATATATGGCTGCTTTATTTTGCTTGCTGGCATCAGTGAACACTTTAGAGACTTTAAGTGGATGTGTTTTTGTTTTTGTGGTAAATATCCATTGCCACCGTTAGAATGGCAACTGGGTTAGGATTTTTCCTGCTCTTACCTCTCCTAATCCTAACAAAATGGTCCAGATTTCCTGAGTAGCTATTAAGCAATCCAATCTATTCTGTTAGAATATATGTTAAACTATGTTAATCTATATAATTACTATTGCTCCTGTTAATTGGATAATTCAGAGCAATGTTTGCCTCACTATTTCAGGTGCCATGTCCAAGTATGGTTCTAGTGAACTTTTTTGTCTTTGAAATATATATCCATTCATAAATGTCATTGTTTTGTTGTGTAACTTCTATGGGTTGGACAGGAGCTAAAATAACAGAGCCTTGCAACCTTTTTGTGGAAATATACTCTGAGTGCTTGATTTTGCTGTTATTTGTATTACCTGCTTTTTGCTGACAAGTGCTTCAGGAGTCCATGTGCTGCTGGAATCTAACCAAGGATTGCCCTCAAGCATTTTATACAAAGGAAACATCAGTTGGGTATACAAGCTTGGGGTTTAAGCCATTGAATGTCCCCAATCAATTTTTGGACCAGCTTTAATGTATATACTTGGTAAGTCCGGAATTCAGATAGTTTCTGATGTACACCCTCTGGCTGAAGAGTAAAACCCAAATAACTAAAAGGGAATGTCTTTGAATTTTTTCTGATGATACTATTAAACCAACTGTTTTAATTCTCTTTCTGTCATTTATAACATTTCCCCCAAATCCTCAGGCTGTGGATGACCATCCATGCAATGGAGGATGACTGCATTGGAATAGTGTTTCCTTATCTTGCTAATAGCCTTATCAACATACCATTGACATATGGTAGGGCTGTTTGTCATACCTTGTGGCAATACCTTCCACTGAAATCCCTTCACAGGTCCTTGAAAATTATATGTTGGTACAGAGAAAGCAAAATTATCCCTGTCCTCAGGGTGAAGAGGGATAGAGTAAAAGCAGTCCTTAATATCTATTATCCATAAAGACCATTCCCTGTGGACCATGTTTGGGGATGGCAAACCTGCCTATAAAGAACCCATGTCTTCCAGGACTGAGTTTACTTGTCTCAAATATGTTAACATTTACCAGATTTTTTCTTTGTAACAAATATAGGGGAGTTGCATGGACTGTTGGTTTCCTCAATGTGTCCTAACTAATTGTTCTTATACTAATTGATATAGAGCAGCTGGGTTTTTTTTTTTTCTTTGATCAGGGGCCATTGCTCCATTTGATCAGAGGCCATCTGCCTCAGGCTCAAGAGGACATCAACTGCTAAGAGATGGACCTGTCTGTGCTCCAACTGCAAACTTCCTGACTTTTTCTGGTTCTGATTTCAGACTTGTTTAATGAGATTATATATAATGACTTTTTTGTATTTCTTCTGGGCATTGCTTATTACAAAGGATGAGTTGTTCACCAAAAACAATCCATCTCTCATAATTATAACAGCCTTCCTCAGGTAACCATGGAGAAACTTTGTACACAATGTCCAGGAATTTCCTAATTTCTCCTAATTGAACTGTGCACCCCTGCTCTTTTATATATTTATATACAGTCCAGACATACTCTTCCCTGTCTGAAAGGAGTAGGGTGCCTATTTTCTGCCCCATTAAGTTACTTACTGTCTTCTCCACACTCTGCCATGTTTGGAAACAGCACAGCTCGGTGGGTTCTCCCTCTGGAGTCTTCTTGGAGGTTGTCTTGATCACATACCAGTTCTTGACCATGCAGTGGTTGTTCTGGTGCCTTTCATTTCAAGTCCCTGTTCTCAGGCGCCACTTGTTGCTGGCCATCCTGATTGAGAGCTCTAAGTATAAGAGCCCTTTGATCTCAGAGGTGAGATGAATAAGGGGGGAGACTCATAGAGTGTGAAAAGAGCTCCAGTTTATTATTCAGCATGGCCTTGTTGATATAAATATTTTGTAAGCATGATTAGTGAGAAAAGAGTAGGCAATCTCCAATCACCATTCAGAGAAGCAGCTCCTGGGATTTGCATGTGCATATTATCTACCAGTGGGAGGAGAGCCAATCCAGGCATGTCAGAAACCAATCCTAGGTGAGAGACCCTATCAAGGTACCCCTGCTTATGCACAACTGTACTGGGACCCTCAGGCCAATCCCTTTCCCAGTCACACATCACTGCTTCTTGCTCAACAAGGGCTTTTCTGCAATATGGCAGAAAACTTATTGTGCACCAAAGGACAAGATGGCCTCTGTACTCCCTTTTGGCACTCCCATGCACTAGAATTTTTTGACTGTTTTTCCAAAGATTATGAGAAGCCAGATATAGTAAGGCATGCCTATAATCCCTGTAACTATGGAGGCTGAGATTGGTGGATTATAATGTCCGGGCTAGCTTTCTGGAGGTCTTCTGGAAGGGCCTTGGTCTCAGTAGGATAGGTATCACAAGAATGGACAAGAATAGAGTATCTGTATTGTCTCTTACATAGTCTGTGTCTGTCATAGTCTGACGCCGTCTCAGTCTGACCCAGTCTCTTCCAGCAGTCTGCCAGTCTGCCAGTCTCAACCAGCAGCATACTCCCCCTGAGTCTGACTCTGTCCCCAGTTTAAATACCCTATTACAATTACATCATTACAGTGAACTAGAGAACCATTACATCACCATGCTAAGTACTAAATATATATGTGAACCAGAGAATAATCATCTCATCAATTCCACTGAGTTTACACCTTGTTTCAAGGATACTTGTCCAAAGCTCTGCCCTCTACAGTGTATCACTTGAGGTTCAGAGTTCTGAGCTACAGTTGGCCTAAAGCCTGAGAAGTGTCCAAAACAAGTACAGCACCAATGTGGTGATCCCATGGGGAAAGAAGGTAGTATCAGACTGCTAAGCTTCAGTGACAATCAGTAAGGAAATTCCCACTGCATTGCCACCCTAATAAGATGGGGAAATCAACTCTAAAAAATTAGGGCATTCATCTAGGTCTACTTTGACTGCCATTACCAAGTAGTTCATGTCTCTGATTACTTTCTTCATCAGCCATTGTTGTTGTTGAAATGATTTTTTAAAATGTAGACAGTGATGATATTCTGAATGCAGTGAGATTTCTTTCTTCTTTCCAGGAATCAGTGGAATTGCAAAAATATCCAATGAGCTTTGAAAACAATTCTTTTGATGACCAATATATGGGCTGTGAAGAGACCATGAATATAAGGGCAATAGAGCTCTTAAATGAAGAAAGGGCAAAAAACCCAGAATTCGACAAAGTTTGGGAAAAAGCAGAAAATCATTGGAAAAATATGTCTCCTGACAAAAAAAGAATGGACAAGATGTTTGAAATTGCTGTCATTGCTTATACGATGGTAGACTATAACATGTATAAAATCTTTAATCAAGCAGTAAAAGGATGTTGTGAGTCCCTAGAGTCTTATGTGAAAAACTTCCATTTCAAAGCTTTCCATTTCTATCTCACCAGGGCTATTCAAACGCTAAAAGGACCTTGCAGAAATGTTTACAGAGGGGTCAATGTGAAGATGTACTCTCTTGGGCCAGGAAGGATGCGATTTGGTCAATTTGGTTCAACCTCTCTGGACATAAATGTAGCCAAAGGTTTTGCAGATAACTTTGGGACCATCTACTATGTGTACACATGTGAGGGAGCTTCCATTGAACATTTATCCAATTATCCTGAACAAAAGGAAGTGCTAATCCCCCCATATGAAGAGTTTCATGTCTCCAAGTTCTCTGAAAATTCCAAAGGCATTACAGCAGTTCATCTAACTCATAAAAGAAAATCTAGCAAGTATAACTGTGCCTTAGTAGGTAAGTTGGGGTCTCATACAAAGTAAGACTTGATTTGGGCTCTGGAGAAATCAGACTGAAGGTTATAATATATGTGCTGCCATTTACTACATTGGTGGTCTTGGATCAAAGATAATTAGGTTTCAATTTCTACTGCCAGATCTTACTAGCTTTCTAAGCAGAGGTTGAACAGAATACTCACAGGAGTCAATTCCAAACTAATTCCATTTGAGGAGGAAAAAAAGAAGGAGAAAGAAGAGAAAAAAGAGGAGGTCACACAAGTTATAAATAGAAGAGCCAGGACTGAAATCCAGCACCTCGGCTCCAAATCCAATGGTCTTGGTACTACAGCATTCTGGACTATGGTGACATAGTCCCAACAAGTATAGTATGTAAGGACCGGGACATTCAGAACTTCTGCTAACTAAATATTAGTCTCTGAACCTATTCCTAGAACCAGTTATTCTTGGAGCCCAGCCAGTGATGCTGGTCCAGGAAGATATTCCTGTGGACTTGAGTACAAAGAAGTGAAGGAGAATGGGCAGCCTCCATTCCTAGGAATCACTTTAGAAAAACACAGATCATTTCTGTCTAGAAGGCATGGGTATGATTTAGCCTAGAGAGACAAAATCATGTCCTCCAATCAAATAGACTTGCTCAGGAAAAAATTAGTCCCCATGATTCCAAATCTTAAGCTGACGGTTATTATCCATTCTTGAAGAGGACTAAATTGATATCATTATATTAGAGTCAAGTTTACAGTGTGTCCAACTGTGGCTGATCAGACCAATGTGACTTTAGAATGCTCTGCCACAGGTCAGACAGAAATGGTCTCCATGAACATTTCGGTGGCTTCACTGACTTTGCACATGTTGTGTTTCTTCTGAACTACTTCAATTCTGCTTTGCTCATAGAGCACAGCACCTTTCTATTGAGGGCAATCCATGCTGGATGGTATTATGCAGTGTCTCTTATGTCATAGGTCAATTCTAAAGTTCTTTTTTTTTTTTGATTGAGGCAACTGGGATTAAGTGACTTATCCAAGGTCACACAGCTAGGAAGTATTAAGTGTCTAAGACAAGATTTGAAGTTGGGTCCTCCTGATTTCAGGGCACATGCTCTATTCACTCTGCCACCTAGCTGCCCCTGATTCTAAAATTTTTAAGAGAGAACTTGAGAGTGTCCTTATATCATTTTTTTCTGACTACCTTGTGAACAATTGTCCTGTGTGAATTTTCCACAAAGTAGTCTTTTTAGCATTTGGCATTTGAACAGGGTGGCCAGTCCACCAGAATTCTGCTCTATGCAGTAGAATTTGAATACTAGTTTGAGAAAGAATCTGTGTCTGATATCTAATCCTGCTGGGTGATCTTCAGAATTTTCCTAGGGCACTTAAACGTAAGAGATCCAGTTTCCTGCCATGGCATTGGTATACCCACAAGGTTTCACAGGTATATAACAATGGGGTCAGCACAATGCTCTGTCTACCTTCAGTTTAGTAGTCAGTCTAATACCTCTCCTCTCCCACACTTTCCTTTGGAGCCCTCAAACACAGAGCAAGCTCTGGCAATGCATGTGCCAACTTTGTTATCAGTGTGTACATCCCTGGAGAGCATTCTGCCAAGGTTAAGTGGACTAATCCACAGCATTCAAAACTTGACCATTTGCTCTAAGTGATGGCTTTACAAATGGATGCTGTGATGCTGGCTGATGGAGCACTTGTGTTTTCTTAATGTTAATTGATAGGCCAAAATTAGCACAAGCAGCAGAGAATCAATCCATACCTTGTGGCATCTCACTTTAGAAGCTGCATTGAGGGCACAATTGAGTGCAATTGATTGTGATTAAGCAAAGGATAACTGACCATCCTTAACAGATATTGCTGAGAGAATTCTTAAAAAGAGATTGGACTCAATGGTCCCTAAGGTCCTTCCCAACTCAAAGACTTTATGGATAAAATAAGTGATATATGGTTACTCTATGACCTGGATGGGCAAGAGGCAGTGCAATCTGGGGAAAACAGTATTACATTAAGAGTCAAAGAATCTGGGTTCAAACTGAGGCTATGCTATTTACCGCCAGTGTGGCAAGCTATTGTTTCATTTCTCTGGATCCCCATTTCCTCATCTTTAAAATAAGAGAGTTGGATGATCATTTCTAAGGTCCCTTCTAACTCTGAATATGAACCTCTAACTTAGATTCTAATGTTCTCATGGACTTTACCTCTCTGGAGACTCTTTCATGGAGATGGAGGGAGATTCTGGGTGATAGGCTACCAGCCATTCTCACGAATAGAAGACATAAGCCCAGTTCTGCCAAAAGAGCAAGGCAGAGTGGACTGGGATGGCCCTGGGATATTAGAATGACTGGGACATAGAACACAGAATAAGGAGTCCGGCCCTACCCTATTTGATCAGTTCCTTCCTAAAACTGTGATGGAGCCAGATACAAAGGCTGGGCTGAGCTGAGCTGAACTGAGCTGAGCTGTGCTGAGCTTAGGGCTGTCTAAAGCCCAGATCTAAGAAATTGAAAGAATTTATTCCTGTTTCAGAGGGAGAAAGCAATTAATGTGCTACAATCCCTGATGAGGATTCTCTCCTTTCTCCTTCATCTTTCTCTGGGCCCCATTCATTGGCCCTTCAGGGACCCTGCCCTAGCACCCCCAGAAACACAACAATTCCCTTCACTCTCCATTTTGAACAGAGTGGGAGACACATTGTCTGCTCAAAAAGCTATTAGGATCACATATCAGCCACGCCAAAATAGAATAAGTTCCAATGAGATCCTATGAACTAGTGTCCAGCCTAGAATGTTCTCCAATATAGCCATAACTGTCTGTGGTACACTCTAGTGGGAGGAGGTCTGGGATGAGGAAAAGGAAGAAAAGGACAGACCCTGCAGTCATCCAGCAATGATAGGAAGAGGAAAATGGGAACAAACCTACAAGTAAAACTAACTCTTGCTCCTATATTCTTTCCTTTACAGGTTCTGGTAATAAGGCAACCGTCCCTGGACTACTTACAACCGTCTTATTCTCTGGAGTCTTCATCCTACTCTTCCAAGCTCATTCCCAGATCTTGACAGGATTCTAGCTACCCTGGGGCCCCAGACAATGATATGCCAGTAAATGTTTACCAACTGGCTCTTCCCCATCTTTTCCCCATCTGCAAAAAGGAATGTACCCATGACCCACTTTTAAGGATAATCTGTAACATAATTTTTTCTACCACTTTCCTAACTCTAGACTAGCAATAGAAAATAGTTGATGTACTATTTACATATTTCTAAGTGTAAATAGTCACACTGAAAATGTAATAATTAACATCCTCAGATAGGTTATAGCTAGTTCTAGAACACACATGCATATAGGTCTCTCTCAGCTCCATGTTGCTTATCAATAACTCAACTAGGGCAAGTTAGAGAGGAGGGTAGCTTGAGTCTAGTCTTATCTTTCCCCACAACAACCCATAGAAAGTGTTAATATGGAAATATTTTAAAGGCTTCACCTAATCATAAATTGTAAGATCATCAAGTTGAAATAAAAGATAAATGATTTCTAATCACTAGTTGTCTTTTATTTATTTAAATCACAGTCATTTTCCCACACACATCCATCTATTCAGCTTTTCCTTGAAATAAAGAAAAGTAATCCAAAACATACAGGAAAGCCCAGAAGTCCACAGGTTTGGCTATGGCTGAACTTTAGAATAATTTTACTCTATTTTTGCTATGTTCAGTAAACTATGTGATAGCAGGATACTAAGTCTGAATTTGGAGATGTCAAGGCCTTTGCAGTGAGAGACCAGAAAGATAGTTTTGGTGCTCATGAACTGAGTACAGAAAAGAGATTTCATTTTTTAGTATTTGGAAACAAACCCTCAATGCATATCCATGTGGTTCAGGAAGTGAAATTCTAACGGAATTATATCGAAAAATGATATTTCTTTGTTATTTGGAGTTCAGTAAGTCTCTGGTAGGAGATGAGGGGTATGTTTTACTTTCAGGCTTTTGGACTCATGGTCCATTATTGTACTGATCAGAGTTCTAAGTCTTTCAAAGTTGTTTTTATCTATAATTTTGTTGTCATCTTCTGTTCACTTCTAGTTTCATCAGTTCTTAAAGATGTAACCAGTTTCTCTCAAATTATCTACTTCAACCTATTTTATTGGACAATAATGTTGTATGACATTCATATGCCACAATTTGTTAGCTATTTCCCAACAGGATAACATCTTTCCTATTGGAAACTACTATGAAAGAGATATCAACAATATTTTATGTACATGTAGATCCTTTTCCTCTTTCTCTTTGATTTGTTGGGGTTCTAGACCTGATAGAAATATAGCTAGATCTAAGTATTTGCTAATCCTACTCTGTACCACAAAATCTCTATACATGTTCCCATAAGGCCTTTTAATAAGCAAAAATTTATTAAGCACCCACTATGTGCCAGACATTGTGTAAATGCTGGGGATACAAAAAATGCAAAAGATAATTCCTTTCCTGAAGGAGTTTTACAGCCAATCCTCATTTGTTTCAGCCTCTGACCAAAAAAAGGTGTCCAAAGATGCAGGAAGGTCAAGTAGAAGGAAGATAGAGAAAAGATCACAGATTTATCTGTTAGGCAATTACTGGTAACCTTAATGAGAATAGTTTGATTGAGTGGTGTGATTGGCAGCTGAATTATGAGGAATTGAGAAGTAAATTGGTAGGTAGTATAAAAATGGATACTGGAGAATGACATTGAAAGAGAGGAAAGATATGATGATATCTTGAGACAAACAGGGTTAAATGATTTGCTCACTGTCATGCAACTAGTAATTGTTTGAGGCTGGATTTGAACTTATGAAGATAAATCATCCTGATTTCAAATCCATTGCTCTATCCATTATGCCATTTACCTGCCTCTATATAAGGGGGAAAAATAGATATAATTCTAATTTGCTATCCTTTCTCTAAGGAGAGTAGTAGCCACTCCTCTAAGGAGAGTAGCAGCACCAATGTCCTGCTTCCCCATTTAAGCAAAAATCAAACTTTTTCTTGCAGAAAGAGGGATGAAAGCAAATTGTAGAGAGTTTCCCATGTTGCTGTGAGCCATGTGGACATACCACATCTATATGACCAATAACATGACACTTTCAATAATATGATAATAATAATTACAATTGCCGTTTATACTTTCAGTTTTTCATAGCTTTTAACAAGCATCATTATATTAGATCTCACAACAACTTTCTAAGCTGAGTAATACAGGACTAAAGATTATCTGTTTCATTCATAAAATTTTATAGATGAGTAAACTGAATGCCAGAGAAGAACAGAGACCTATCCATATTCGCATAATTTGTAAGAGACAGAAATCAAATGGATCTTCTGGCTCAAACCTAATTATCCTTCTCTCCACCACATATATGAAAACTCTTTACACAAGTTATGGGTATCATATCTAAAGTTTAGGCAACAAGCAAGAGGAAGAAAAGATAATGCACACTCTGATTTGCCTCAGCTTTTTAAAATAAAGGAACAAGTATGCTTCGTGAAAGACAGATAACCCTTGGCCCATGATTTTAGTTCTCTTTTTTTTAGTTTAGATTTTTTTTTTTAGTTTTCCTTTTGATTATTGATTTTCCCCATCCAAACTTCAGGATTTAGGAAAGAACTTTCAACACTTTGTGACAATACCCCCATCCCTCACTAGCTATTAACATCAACCCTCAGAATTGGGATACCCAGGATGTGGGCCATGTCTAAAGTTTAGGCCAAGCAAGAGAAGAAGTGGTCTGAACAAAAGGAGATCACTAGCCTCAAAGACTTAATTTGTTTTCATAAAACCCAGGATTTGCCTGTGGTTCTGCATTGACATAATTTGTTTCAAAGAAATAAGATGGGCTGAACAGGTGGTAGGATGAGTAGAACTATAAATCGAAAAGATATACTCATGAGAAGAGAGGACATCTGGGAACCAGAATGAAGAAGAAAAGCAAGCATTTTGGTGATGGCTAATGGGAAGAAACAGAAGAGATTTTGCCATTGGATTGTGCTATGTATCAGCTGAACAAAAAGAGAAAATAGATTCAAAGTCTGGGAAATGGATAATAAACCTGGCAGAGAGATGTGACAAAGTTGTACTAGGATAACTTCAGTCATCCAGGGCTCTCCAATTCCCCCTCCCTCTTCTCAGTCTCTGCCTCTGTTTCTCTGTGTATATGTGTCTGTCTATCTGTCTCTTTCTCTGTCTCTGTCTGTCTCTCCCAAACAGAGCAACTAATGATTTTTTGATTTGCCTTAGCCACAGTGGAATACTATTCTGGATCTTATTCTCACTAACAAAGAGGAACTCACATAGAAATGTTGGGAACTCAGGGAATCTTATCACAAGAAAACTCAATAATACCTGGGAACCTCCTTACATTACCTCCTTGCATTAAAACCTTTTCTTCCTCTTGCTTGTTGCCTAAACTTTGGATAGGATACCCAGGATGTGGGTGCTACATCCTGGGTATCCAGATTCTGAGAGTTAGAAGCACAGCTGATAAGTGTTGAAGAAGGATGATAAGTGTTGAGGAAGGGTTGGCAGGACAGCTGGAAAGTTTCCTTCCTAGGTCCTGGTATCCAGATTAAATGGCTGAATGGGGAAAATCCCAGTTCTGAAAGAGAAAAGTGATAAATCTTTCCTGGAATTTTTGAGCAAGGAGAAGATATTCAAACATCTGATTTGGGTTTAGCAGATTTCAAGACACTGAGAAAAAGAATAACTGGCATCCCATAGATTAATGTTCCCTGAAAAGGGTGGATCAGATGTAATAGGAGATGGTCAAAAGAAAGTGCTTAAGCCAACAAGGGGGAAAATATGCCAGTGAGGAGGGAAAATGGGATTTGTTTAAGTAGACCACTTTGAATGGATATCAAGCAAATTAGATTTTTTTAAAGAAATGTATAGAAGATGGCATGATGGCCAGGTAATAGAAGATGAACATGAGAGTATGAAACAGTCCTAGGAAATAGTGACAGATATATATAATATTCAAAAGGAATTAAGGAAGTCCAGAAATACTAAAGACATCAACATGGGGATAGGGGATGCAAAGAAAGAATTAGGCTATATTGGGAGGGAAAAGGAGGCTTCAAAAAGAAATTGGACCTTTAGTTGTAGCATACAGAAAGACGATAACTGGCAATTGAGAAAATATAGAATTACAAATTTATTATTTGCTTCTGTTTTCTCGGTCATGTAGAATGACTTTTGTACTAGAAATTTCAGAGGAAAAAGGAGTAGAACTTGAACATCCTTGGAAGATTCAAATCATTTGGCCCAGATAAACTTCATTTTCATGTATTGGTAGATGCCAGTTTTTTCCAAGCCACCATCAGTAAAGTTAAAAGATAGTGGATAGTGGGAAGCATGTCAAGATTGGAGAAAGATAGGTGTTATCCCAATTTTGAAAAATGGAATGGAACACAATCTGTATACTACACAACAGGGAATATTATCCTTAAATTTCTGGAAAAATTTTAGGATAGATCATTAAAGAAAGTATTGTGAACATTTAGAAAGGAAAGCTATTGTTGTTATTTGTCATTCATTCTCAAAGAGGACCATGACTTCAGTGATGTAATACCATGATATGCAAGTGAATTGGATTTAACTGGAGGAAAGCTGTACAAAATCATCCACCTCACTTTTTCCTCCAGAGCTATCTGAATCCAACAGCAAGCTATAGATCAAGATGACCAGAGATGGCCCTGGAGGCAGTGGAAGGTCTTGACCTTTTTAAGCTAAAGTCTTTAACAGGTCTCAATTTGACTAAAACAAGTGATCAAGGCTAGATAAGAAATGAGACAGGCTAAAAACCCTTTTACCCAGGCTAAAAAAAAAAAAAAAAAAAAAAAAAAAAAAAAAAGGACAATCTGAGAGGGGAAGAAACTTGGGTTTTCTGGTCAAAACAGAAACAATTGCTATTTACATTCACTTTCAACCAATCAGTCCCCAAACAATAACTAAGTGGGGTTTGGCCTGGGATCTACTGATGATCAATCAATGAGAGCTAGAGTGACTCATGATCCTAGCCCATAATCCACAGGAAATCTTACAAGGTTTAGATAATCAAAATTTACATTTCTTTGAATAGAGCACCCATAGATAAGGATATGATACCCTATATGGACACAGGGAAGGAAAGAGAAAGAAGAAAGAAAAGAAAAGAAAAAAGGAAAGGAAAGGAAAGAGAAAGGAAACAAAAAGACTGTGTTTCCCTAAATGGACAGTTCCGGTTGGGTGCCCAGTGAGGCAGCTCCTGTTGTTCTTTTTTTACCTTTCTTCTGGAAGAGGATCATGACATGAGAGATGGTGGTGCCATGACATGCAAATGAATTGGATTTAAGTGAATTAGGATTGTACAAAGTCACCAGCCTCATTTTCTCCTCTGGAGTCTTCTGAACCCAATCAAAAAGAAAAGCAGTGATTACCAAAAAAACTGTTTAAGTTTCACTTAACTTACAATATTCCTAAATTAATAGATGAGATCAATGCTATCAGTATACTTTTCCTAGATTTTAACATACCTTTTGATAAAATATCTCATGCTTTTTTCATGGAGAAGATGAAAAGATGTGACGTAGATGATAATATAATTAAATAGACTCAGATTTGGTTGGATGGCTAAATCCAATGAGTCATTGACAGTGGGGTAATATCAATATGTCATGATTAGAAAACTCTACAGACCATTGCCCTAAAGTACCTGGTTTTCTGGATAGGCAAAATGTGTGGCACACATTTCTAGTCATATGAAAAAAAATGCTCTAAATTACTATTATTTAGAGAAATACAAATTAAGACAACTCTGAGATACCATTTCATACTTCTCAGATTGACTAGGAAGACAGGAAAAGATAAATGTTGGAGGAGATATGGGAAAACTGGGACACTAATACATTGTTGGTAGAGTTGTCAATTGATTCAACCATCCTGGAGAGCTATTTGAAACTATACTCAAAGGGCTATCAACCTGTACATATCCTTTGGTCCAGCAGTATCTCTACTGGGTCTGTAGTCCAAAGAGATCATAAAAAAAGGGGAAAGGACCTGCATGTACAAAAATGTTTGTAGCAGCTCTTTTTGTAGTGGCAAGAAATTGGAAATTGAGTGGATGCCCATCAGTTGGAGAATAGCTGAAAAAGTTTTGGTATAAAAATGTTATGAAATGTTATTCTTGTATGAGAAATGGTCAGCATAATAATTTCAGAATGACCTGGAGATACTTACATGACCTGATACTAACTAAAGTGAGTAGAACCAAGAGAACATTGTACGCAGCAACAACAAGATTATATGATGGCCAATTCTGATATACTATTTCAACACTGAGGTGATTCAGGCCAGTTCCAATGGTCTTGTGATGGAGAGTTATCTGAACCCAAAGAGAGGACTGTGGAAACTGAATGTGGATCACAACATAACATTATCACTTTTTGTTATTGTTTGCTTACATTTTGTTTTCTTACTTATTTACCTTCCTTTTTGATCTGATTTTTCTTGTGCAGCAAGAGAATTGTATAAATATGTTTACACATATTGGATTTGACATATATTTTAATATGTATAACATATATTGGATTGTTTGCCATCTGGGGGAGGGATTTGGGGGAAGGAGGGGAAAATCTGAAACACAAAGCTATGCAAAGGTCAATATTGAAAAATTATCTGTGCATATGTTTTGAAAATAAAAAGTCTTTAAAAAAATAAAAATAAAAAAATAAAAACAAAAAAAGACCTTTGATCTATGCCATTATCAACTATAATTGTACAGTCAGTCTACATAATTCCATATTGAAATCTTGCTTGACTTTTGGGTACATGCACAAACAGTCTGGAAAGAAAGAGTCACCTGAAACTATCTTCCTGCATGTGTACTTAGACATGAGGACAAAACTAATGTAGCATAAAACTCTCCCTTATATGTACCAATCAATTATCCTTACCCATGGAAGCTATTCCTCTATATAAAAACTGTGCACTGTTTATAACTAGCAACATTACAACTGCTTGATGCCTTGGTGTGATAACAAAGTCTTTTTGCATTATATCCTGTTTGCCTCATTGACCAGGGAAAGGACCAACCAAAATTTCTTTTGACATAATGACTCTCCACCATTACAGTATTATCACCTTGACAGCATGAACTATTTTTTGTCTTTCTTTGTACCCCCAGCACTTAGCACAGTGCTTGGTACACAGTAGGTTCTTAATATATGTTTATTAACCAATTGACTGTTCAAGAGCTTGGACATAATCAAATAACAACTCAATGCTTCAAACAACTCTAAGACTAAGTTGCAGAGAAAATATCAATCTGAATTGGTAAAGGGACCTTCTTCATTCATGAGTTCCCTTAAGCAATGAAATGATGCTCTGTCCCAATCCCAGAGTGTAGTAAACTTGGGGAAAATGATGGGTTTAGAGGAAGAAACCCTGGATTCAAATTTAGTTCTGCCATTTTGGGAACCACAGGGAACCTCAACTTGAGTTAAGTCAACCCTAAAATAAGAAAATTAGCCTAGATGAGTTCTAAGGCCCACCAAAATCCAAGATCTCATGATCCCAATCATGAACTATATCTGTCAAAATATTAACTATTCCTTGAACTCAGCAGTATGTCTCTTCAAACAAATTAGGTCTATTATTACTAGCATATAAGCTCTTTGAAAACCAGGATTCTCTTACTTTTCTATTTGAATCTATAGTACTGAGCACAATGCTTGCATACAGTAAGCATTTAAGTAGTGCCTATTTTTTCATTCACCAATTTCCAGTGGCACCTTATATTTAACATCTCCAACAATCAAATCATCTTCCACCAATCAGAATTCATCATCTTTATCCAGAAAGCTGTTCCTCCTATTTTCTCTCTTTCTATTCTCCAGGTCACATAGGATTTCATGACTCCTCAAGTAACAAAAGAGAATGGAGAATCCAAGGGGATGCTAAGGCTTTCGATCTGGCTTCCTAGGAGGAGGAAGGCTATAAGGAAACTCTGAACCTGGGGCTCAGAATAACAATAATGTTGTTAAGAGTAAGGGAGAACTTTATGAGCAAAATTACAGACCACTTTTCACACAAATTAAGTCTGATCTAACCAATTGGAAAAATATTAAATGCTCTTGGATAGGGCGAGCAAATATAATAAAGATGACAATATTACCTAAACTAATCTATTTATTTAGCGCTATACCAATCAGACTCCCAAAAAACTATTTTAATGACCTCGAAAAAATAACAACAAAGTTCATATGGAAAAACAAAAGGTCAAGAATTTCAAGGGAATTAATAAAAAAAAAATCAAATGATGGTGGCTTAGCTGTACCAGATCTAAAACTATACTATAGAGCAGCAGTTACCAAAACTATTTGGTATTGGCTAAGGAATAGATTAGTTGATCAGTGGAATAGATTAGGTTCAAGGGATAAAACAGTCAACAAATATAGCAACCTAGTCTTTGACAAACCCAAAAGATCCCAGCTTTTGGGATAAGAACTTACTGTTGATAAAAATTGCTGGGAAAATTGGAAACTAATATGGCAGAAACTAGGCATTGATCCATACTTAACGCCGTACACCAAGATAAGGTCAAAATGGGTTCATGACCTAGGCATAAAGAATGAAATTATTAATAAATTAGAGGAACATAGGATAGTTTACCTCTCAGACCTGTGGAAGGGAAGGTCTTTATGACCAAAAGCAGAACTAGAGATCATTACTGATCACAAAATAGAAAATTTCGATTATACCAAACTGAAAAGTTTTTGTACAAACAAAACTAATGCAGACAAGATTAGAAGGGAAGCAATAAACTGGAAAATATTTTTACAGTCAAAGGTTCTGATAAAGGCCTCATTTCCAAAATATATAGAGAATTAACTCTAATTTATAAAAAATCAAGCCATTCTCCAATTGAAAAATGGTCAAAGGATATGAACAGACAATTCTCAGATGAAGAAATTGAAACTATTTCTAGTCATATGAAAAGATGCTCCAAGTCATTATTAATCAGAGAAATGCAAATTAAGACAACTCTAAGATACCACTACACACCTGTCAGATTGGCTAAGATGACAGGAAAAAATAATGATGATTGTTGGAGGGGATGTGGGAAAACTGGGACATTGATTCATTGTTGGTGGAGTTGTGAACGAATCCAACCATTTTGGAGAGTAGTTTGGAACTATGCTCAAAAAGTTATCAAACTGCGCATACTCTTTGATCCAGCAGTGTTACTACTGGGATTATATCCCAAAGAGATTATAAAGAAGGGAAAGGGACCGGTATGTGCACGAATGTTTGTGGCAGCCCTTTTGTAGTGGCTAGAAACTGGAAACTGAATGGATGTCCATCAGTTGGAGAATGGCTGAATAAATTGTGGTATATGAAAATTATGGAATATTACTGTTCTGTAAGAAATGACCAACAGGATGATTTCAGAAAGGCCTGGAGAGACTTACACGAACTGATGCTAAGTGAAATGAGCAGGACCAGGAGATCATTATATACTTCAACAACAATACTAGATGATGACCAGTCCCTGATGGATCAGGCCATCCTCAGCAACGAGATCAACCAAATCATTTCTAATGGAGCAGTAATGAACTGAACTAGCTATACCCAGAAAAAGAACTCTGGAGATGACTAAAACCATTACATTGAATTCCAGTCCCTATATTTATGCACACTGCATCTTTGATTTCCTTCACAAGCTAATTGTACAATAATTCAGAGTCTGATTCTTTTTGTACAGCAAAATAATGTTTTGGTCATGTATACTTATTGTGTATCTAAGTTATATTTTAATATATTTAACATCTACTGTCATCCTGCCATTTAGGGGAGGGGGTGGGGGGGGGTAAGAGGTGAAAAATTGGAACAAGAGGTTTGGCAATTGTTAATGCTGTAAAGTTACCCATGTATATATCCTGTAAATTAAAGGCTATTAAAAAAAAAAAAAAAAAAGAGTAAGGGAGAACTAGAGTGTAGGGAGGACTGTATTTCTATATAAAAAAATGTCAAGTGTCCAAGGACCCAAGGGGTGCACATTGTGAAGAAGTTATAGCATGTGAATCCAGGGCAAAAGGTGCAGTTTTCTATAGAAGTAGGAGGGCAAAGTCTATTAAGTGTGGAAGGTAAACATAATCTAGAAACAGAGGGGTGAAATAAGAAGGGAACCCTTTACTGTCTTTACACACAAGTGTGTTTAGTAAAAAAAAAAAAACTCATTTCTCAAATATAGAGAGAACTGAGCCAAATATAAAAGATAGATAAATGGTCAAAGGATATGAGCAAGCAGTTTTCAGATGAAGAAATGAAAGCTATCTATACACATATGAAGAAGTGCTCTTAATTACTTTTGATTAGAGAAATGCAAATTAAAATGACTTTGAGATACTACCTCATAGCTATCAGACTGATCAATATGACCAAAAAAAAAAAAAGGAAAGTTGTAAATGCTGAAGAGGATGTGGTGAAATTGGGATACTAACGCACTGTTGGTAGACTTGTGAACTGACCCAGCCATTCTGGAGAGCAATTTGGAACTATTCAAAGGACAATCAAACTACAGATCCTTTGACTCAGCAATACCACTGCCCAGGTCTGTATCCCAAAGAGATCATAAAAAAAAAAAAAGGACCTTTGTGTATAAAAATATGTATAGCAGTCCTTTTCATGGTAACAAAATATTGGAAATTGAGGGGATACTTATCAATTTGGGAAAGGTTGAATAAATTGTGATATGTGAATATAATGGAATACTATCATACAATAAAAAATGATGAATAAAGCAGATTTCAGAAAAACCTGGAAACACTTGTACAAACTGATGAAAAGCAACATGAACAGAACAAGGAAAATATAGTATCAGCAAAATTGTCTAATGATCAACTATCGACTCAACTCTTCTCAGCAACACCGATCCAAGCCAAGTACAAAGGAATCAAGAAGGAAAGTGCCAGCCATAATTAAATAAAAAACTGATGGACTTTAAATAAAGAGCAGAGCATATTTTTTCACTTACTTTATTCTTTATTATAGTTTTCTCCATTTGATCTGTTTATTCATTCACAAATATGACTAATATGAAAAATTTGTTTTATATGATAGTACACATAAAAACTAAATCAAACTTTCTACCTTCTTTGGAAGACAAGAGGGAAGAGAGGTGAGGAGGGAAAAAACTTTGGAACTTAAAATCTTATAAAAATGAATGCTAAAATTTTTTCTTATCATGCTATTGCATCAAAAAATAAAATGTTAAAAATTGGTTTTGCATATAATTGAAGAAAAATAAAAAATTATTTAGAAAAAATTATACCAATAAAAATATGTATAAATATATAATGCACATATAGGCATATACATAGGGATATATATATACATATATATATATAATTTTGCGTGTCTGTGTGTGTGTGTGTGTGTGTCCCCTTCTCTACTTACTCATTCACCTACTTCAGAACAGCTTCATCTCATTTCTGGACTATTGAAATAGCCTTCTGGTTGGTCCTCCAGCTTAAAACTTCTCCTCATTTTGTTCTATCCTACACTCAAATAACAGGGAGATTCTCTAAACCTTGGATCAGTGTCCCATCTCCTACTCAAAATAAACTTTACCATTTGACCAATGTGACATCTTCCTATCGTTCTAACTTTCTAATATTTTATTCTTTTCCACACACTCCCCAGCCCTACTTGCAGGCAATTCCTCAGATATAGCACTCTGTCTTTGCATTGACTTTCTTCCATACCTTCTAAAGCTGGCCTTGCTAGTCCCCCAAACTGTTAGGGTCTTTCTTCTAAGATTAACTTGCATTTACCCTGTATAGAACATATTATTTACAAGCTGTATTTTTCATTAGAAGGTCAGCTCTTGGGAGATAGCAATTGTTAGGTTTTTTTCTGAATCCTCACTACTTCTTTAGTTGGTTCAAGGCTTGGCATATAGGAAGCACTGACAAGAGGAGTTGGATAGATCTTTAGTGCTAAAATAATAAAGAGCAGAGACACATCTACCATCTCTCTGATGTTGAATATACCACCAACCCTCTCTGAGTCTACTTTCTTTTTTTACTAAGGGTAAAGTTAAATGATAATTATTACAATAAATAGATATGTAATATAATAAATAGAAAAATAATTCCTTTTCTTTAAAAAGTAGAATGTACTATATTGTATTTAACATATACTTTAACATATTTAACATGTATTGGTCTACTTGCCATGTGGAGGAGGGGTGAGGAGAAGGAGGGAAAAAGTTGGAACAGAAGGTTTTGCAAAGGTCAATGCTGAAAAATCACCCATGAATATATATTGAAAATAAAAAGTTATAATAAAAAAAGTGTGCTATATTAAGAACATTTAAAACCTCGTTATCTTGCTCCTGCAGCTCCCAGAGAAGCAGGACATGATGTGCTTTCTCACCATTGCTGTGGTTACCTATGTGAAGACCACATAGCAAATCTCTCACGTATGGCTTCCCCCTCCCTCTCCAACCCACATATACAGGTCACCACCTTTCCGTTTCTCACACTAAGAAAGTCCTGGAGCCCACATGCCAGCTCCAAACTCCAGATGTGTCAGCAACAGCTTTCCCCTAAGTCAGTTCCACTTGGGTTTTCACCATTTTTGAGGAGATTTCTTCTCCACTGTCTTTGTTCAAACTCTGCTGGAGCAATGGGCCCTTTGAGTGTATCTTAGAGAGCTCTGCTCTCACCTCTCTTCCTCACCAAATTCCACCTTTCCTGGAAATCTTCCCACAGTGCTCCAGGTCACTCTGGTCTCTGAAACCTCTGAAATCAGGACTAAATCCTTACCTGTTCTTGAACTCCAGAAACAAATTCAGAAGTAAGGCACATGTCAAAGTGGATAGCTATAGTATCATTCTCCTTCTCAAAACAAAACAGAAACAGAAAACTTATGACAGTAAGATAAAATGTAAACACTTCAGTCTACCTCCACTATCAGATACTGAGTTATTTATTAATGGACTTTATTTTTTCATTTTACTTCCCTTCTTAGTCCCCTAGGATATGATGTCATGGACTGAGAGTTGGTTTCACAGCTAGAAAGATTTGAGATTGAGTTCCATATTGGGCACACGGTGGCTGTATATATATATATATTTAATTATATATATATATATATATATATATATATATATATATATATAAGAAATTGAAGCAGACTTGTCCAGGATCCCATAGCAAGTAAATATTTGAAGCTAAATTCAACTCCCATTCTGATGTCAGAGTACATGAGTTCAAATATCCCCTTCTGCTTAAAGCTGGGAAACCCTTGGACAAAATCAGTTCACTTCTCTGGACCTCAATTTCCTTATTTCCAAAAATGAGAAGAGACTTTCTAAGATTCTTTCCAGTGCTATGAAGGATACTGTAATCAAGGATCAAGCAGGAGGAAGCCCCACCAATATTTGAGAAGTAATTTAAGAGACAGAAAAACAAAGCCCCTGATAGACTGGATGACTATATCTGATGCCAGCAGCCAAAATATTCATGACTTTCTATTGATACATGTAAGAGTACCCGTCTGCCTATGAGCCTTGGAGCAAAGACCCACTTATCTGGCCTTAAATACTGCTCATATGAGGAGTGTGGATTTTCTGGCTAAGAGAATATGGAGAGGGGAGTAGAGTAAGCTCAAACTAGGAAGGTAAATCTTGGCAGATGGTTTACAAGTACCTCTTGTGTGTTGAACCCCTGAGTCATCCCCAGAGTAGAAGAAAAGTTTAGATAAAACCAGCAGAGCTCCAGGCTAGAAGGAAGGCACTTTGAGAGAAGGGAGCAAATCTTCTGTTTTTCCTGCAGGGTAAGAATCTTTGAACCCAGTAAAATGACTACTGGAGAAACCTGAATTCCATTTGTAATTCTAACACTACCAGCTGCCTAACTCTGAGCTAGTTACTTCCTGCTCATATATACAGAATCCACAATCCATGTAGCCCAATGCCTTTGAACAAGTCAAAAAAATGACTTTTTCAGTCATGTTTTCAGTCAAGTCCCACTCTTCATGATCCCATTTGAGGTCTTCTTGGCAAAGATTCTGGAGTGGTTTGACATTCTCTTCTCCAGTTCATTTTACAGTTAAGGAACTGAGGCAAACAGGGTTTTATGGCTTGCCCAGAGTCACACAGCTGATGTCTGAGGCAGTATTTGAACTGTCTTCCTGACTCAGCAGCATTCACCAAGCTACCTCGATGCTGCATTTTATAGTTGAGGAAAATGAACCACAAGAAAGTAAAGACAATAGTCATCAAAGGAAGAATTTGAATTCATGTCTTGAATTCAGAGACAGTGCTTTTTCCGGTCTACTGTACTGCCTGCCATTGTCAGTCAGTCAACAAACATTTACTCATTGCCTACTCTGTGCCAAGCACAGACAGGAGAAGACTTGCTCCCTTCCCTCAGGGTGCAAGTACCTTCCTTCTAGGCTGAAGGTCTGCACTCTGCATGTGCCTAGTTTTATCTAAGGGACACAAAGAAAAACAAAGGCTGCTCCCTGCTTTCAAAGAGATCACTCGGTGTGGGGAGAGACAATATGTTTTCTAAATTAATAAAGTCTTGTGGGTGACCATAAAAGCCCAGAAACCCTGAGTACCTTCTTCATATCTTCTCCTCTATCCCACCACAGATGAAAGGCAAAATATTTGTCCTCGACATGGCTCCAGATGCTTTTGATGATGCTTACACTGGCTGTGTGGAGGACATGGAGCATGTTGCCCCCATCCTGTTTCATAAAGAGATGGCTCAGCACAAGCTGTTCAGAGAATCATGGCAGGCTGCCACAGCTTCTTTGAAAAGTTATTAGAACCTCTCCCTGCCCCCAGGATTTCAGATCCAGCATGCAGTGGTTGTCATGGTCTATACTAACTCATCCAACCCCTTACATCGGGAGCTCAACTCGGCTGTGAGGAAACAAGGCAGGTCTTTTGAGGTCTACATGGAGTATTTTCCCTTCAAGGCCTGGCATTTCTACCTGACACGAGCCCTGAAGATGCTGAGGGCTCCTGAGAGCTGTAAAGAGGACTCTCAGCAGACCGTATTCCGAGGGGTGGGAAATACCCACTTTAAGCCCAAGAAACTTCAAGACAACATCCGTCTTGACCAATTCTCCTCTATTTCCGAGGAGCAGCAGGTGGCCCAGAAGTTCAGCAATGCTGCATTTACCCTGAGCACATGCTTAGAGGTCTCCATCAAGAACTTCTCAGTCAAAAATCCCCAGGATCAGATGGATTTACATGTGAATTCCACCAAACATTATTTTTCCCTACTTTTTTCTTTTCTTTTTTTTTATTTTAATAGCTTTTTATTTACAAGTTATATTCATGGATAATTTTACAGCATTGACAATTGCCAAACCTTTTGTTCCAATGTGTCCCCTCCTTCCCCCCATCCCCTCCCCTAGATGGCAGGATGACCAACACATGTTAAATATAAATATAAGTATAAATTAAATACAAAATAAGTATACATGTCCAAACCATTATTTTACTGTACAAAAAGAATCGGACTCTGAAATATTGTACAGTTAGCCTGTGAAGGAAATCAAAAATGCAGGCAGACAAAAATAGAGGGATTGGGAATTCAATGTAGTGGTTCTTAGTCATCTCCCAGAGTTCTTTCGCTGGGTGTAGCTGGTTCGGTTCATTACTGCTCCATTAGAACTGATTTGGTTCATCTTATTGCTGAAGATGGCCAGGTCCATCAGAATTGATCATCATATACTATTGTTGTTGAAGTATATAATGATCTCCTGGTCCTGCTCATTTCACTCAGCATCAGTTCGTGTAAGTCTCTCCAGGCCTTTCTGAAATCATCCTGGTGGTCGTTTCTTACAGAAAAATAATATTCCATATTTTTCATATACCACAATTTATTCAGCCATTCTCCAATTGATGGGCATCCATTCAGTTTCCAGTTTCTGGCCACTACAAAGAGGGCTGCCACAAACATTCTTGCACATACATCTACCAAACATTTAAAGAACAATTAACTCCAATGCTATATAAACTATTTGAAAAAATAGGGATTGAAGGAGTCTTACCAAATTCCTTTTATGACACAGACATGGTACTGATATCTAAACCAGGTAGGTTGAAAACAGAGAAAGAAAATTATAGACCAATCTCCCTAATGAATATTGATGCTAAAATCTTAAATAAAATATTAGCAAAAAGATTACAGAAAATCATCCCAAGATAATACACTATGACCAAGTAGGATTTATACCAAGAATGCAAGACTGGTTCAATATTAGGAAAACTATTAGTATAATTCATTATAACAATAACCAAATTAACAAAAACCATAAGATCATCTCAATGGATGCAGAAAAAGCATTTGATAAAATCCAACATCCATTCCTAATAAAAATACTTGAGAGGATAGGAATAAATGGATTTTTCCTTTAAGTAGTCAGGAGCATATATTTAAAAACATCAGAAAGCATCATATGCAATGGGGAAAAACTGGAATCTTTCCCAGTAAGATCAAGAGTGAAACAAGGTTGTCAACTATCACCATTATTATTCAATATTGTATTAGAAATGCTAGCCTCGGCAATAAGAATCGAGAAAGAGATTAAAGGAATTAGAGTAGGCAATGAGGGAACCAAACTATCACTCTTTGCAGATGATATGAGGGTATACTCAGAGAACCCCAGAGATTCTATTAAAAAGCTATTAGAAATAATTCATAAATTTAGTAAAGTTGCAGGATACAAAATAAATCCACATAAATCCTCAGCATTTTTATACATCACCAACAAAATCCAATAGCAAGAGATACAAAGAGAAATTCCATTCAAAATAACTGTTAACAGCATAAAATATTTGGGAATCTGTCTACCAAAGGAAAGTCAGGAATTATATGAGCAAAATTACAAAAAACTTTCCAACAAATAAAGTCAGATTTAAATAATTGAAAAAATATTAAGTGCTCTTGGATAGGCCGAGCAAATATAATAAAGATGACAATACTCCCTAAACTAATCTATTTATTTAGTGCTATACCAATCAGACTTCCAAGAAAATATTTTAATGATCTAGAAAAAATAACAACAAAATTCATATGGAAGAACAAAAGATCAAGAATCTCAAGGGATTAAATGAAAAAAAAAAATCAAATGAACGTGGCCTAGCTGTATCTGATCTAAAACTATATTATAAAGCAGCAGTCACTAAAACCATTTGGTATTGGCTAAGAAATAGATTAGTTGATCAGTGGAATAGGTTAGGTTCACAAGACAAAATAGTCAACTATAGCAATCTAGTCTTTGGCAAACCCAAAGATCCTAACTTTTGGGATAAGAATTCTTTATTTGACAAAAACTTTTGGCATAACTGGAAATTAGTATGGCAGAAATTAGGCATGAACCCACACTTAACACTAAGATCAAAACGGGTCCATGATTTAGGTATAAAGAATGAGATTATAAATAAATCAGAGGAACATAAGATAGTTTACCTATCAAACTTGTAGAGGAGGAATGAATTTGTGACCAGAGAGGAACTAGAGATAGTTATTAATCACAAAATAAAAAATTTTGATTATATCAAATTAAAAGGCCTTTGTACAAACAAAACTAATGCAAACAAGATTAGAAGGGAAGCAACAAACTGGGAAAACATTTTCACAGTTAAAGGTTCTGATAAAGGCCTCATTTCCAAAATATATAGAGAATTGACTCTAATTTATAAGAAATCAAGTCATTCTCCAATTGATAAATGAACAAAGGATATGAACAGACAATTTTCAGATGATGAAATTGAAACTATTTCCACTCATATGAAAGAGTGTTCCAAATCACTATTGATCAGAGAAATGGAAATTAAGACAACTCTGAGATACCACTACACACTGTCAGACTGGATAAGATGGCAGGAAAAAATAATAATGAATGTTGGAGGGGATGTGAGAAAACTGGGACACATGCATTGTTGGTGAAGTTGTAAATGAATCCAACCATTCTGGAGAGCAATCTGGAATTATTCCCAAAAAGTTATAAAACTATGCATACCCTTTGATCCAGCAGTGCTACTACTGGGCTTATATCCCAAAGAGATACTAAAGAAGGGAAAGGGACTCAATGTGTCAAAATGTTTATGGCAGCCCTGTTTGTAGTAGCTAAAAACTGGAAAATGAATGGATGTCCATCAATTGGAGGATGGCTGGGTAAATTGTGGTACATGAATGTTATGGAATATTATTGTTCTATAAGAAATGAACAGCAGGATGAATACAGAGAGGCTTAAAGAGACTTACATGAATTGATGCTGAGTGAAATGAGCAGAACTAGGAGATCATTATACACTTTAACAACAATATTAGAGGAGGATGTATTCTGATCAAGTAGATATCCTTAACAAAGAGAAGATCTAACTCAGTTTCAATTGATCAATGATGTACAGAAGCAGCTACACCCAAAGAAAAACACTGGGAAATGAATGTAAACTGTTTGCATTTTTGTTTTTCTTCCCGGGTTATTTTTGCCTTTTGAATCCAATTCTTCTTGTGCAACAAGAGAACTTTTCGGTTCTGCACACATATATTGTATCTAGAATATACTGTGACATATTTAATTAACATGTCTGCTTGCCATCTGGGGGAGGGGGTGGAGGGAGGGAGAGGAAAAGTCAGAACAGAAGTGAGTGCAAGGGATAATGTTGTAAAAAAAATTACCCAGGCATGGGTTCTGTCAATAAAAAGTTGTAATTATTAAATTTTTTTTTTAAAAAAAAGAACTTCTCAGTCTTCCTCGATGAGCAAAAAGTGCTCATCCCACCCAATGAGGTTTTCTCTGTATCTAACTTTTCCCAGGATGGAACCCAAAACCTGGTGACTCTCAGACGTCTCAGACAGACATGTAGCAACTTCAACTGTGCCTTCCTGAGAAGTGACTATTATCACAACAGAATGGGAGATGGGACATTGGAGAGCAAAAATGGGAAGTTTGTAGCATAGAAAAAAGAAGAAAAGGAGAAAGAAAGTTGTTTTAAGCATCATGGTGGAGCTCATGTTGGGGTCCAGGTCCTGTAGTGAATGAAGGGTGTGAAGTCAGGAAGCCAGGCAAAAGAATTCAGTTAGAACTCTGTTATAGGTCAGAACTCTTACATTTGAAATAAGGATTCTTACAAGGTGCTAACTCAGTGGAATTGATGAGACAATTCTTATTTAGTTTAACTTGGTGAACAATAGTTCTCTAGCTCAGTATGATTGAATTAATCTTACAACAAATAATGATTCCCTGGTGATATAATGATTAGCTTATACTCAGTATCAGGGGTCCTCAGACTGCAGCCCTCAGGCCAGATGCAGCAGCTGAGGACGTTTATCCCCCTCCCCCAGGGCTATGAAGTTTTTTTATTTAAAGGCCACAAAACAAAGTTTTTGTTTTTACTGTAGTCCTGCCCTCCAACAGTCTGAGGGACAGTGAACTGGCCCCCTATTTTAAAAGTTTGAGGACCCCTGCGTATGATAAATGGATTTAACTGTAATAGAGCATATATCCTGGGACAAACTCAGCCAGGGTGGGACACAGAACCAGATTCATTAACTTCATCTCACACCATTGTGGGGGCTCTCCCAGGAGACAGAGAGGCTTGGAGACAGAGAGACAGAGAAGACAAGGGGACTGAGAGACAGATTCATTCCATCGTCCACCTTTGTGGTGGTTGGAGCCTGAAGCACAAGCCCTCTGGACTCAGAGACAGATTCATTGCATCTTCATCAACCTCATGGTGGCTGGCCTGGCTGCCTGCACTTCACCACTGAAATCAAGACTCCAGAAGGCCTCTAAGAAAGCTAGCCCAGGCCCCAGGCAAGGAAACTAGATTGTGAAGAAGATACTAAAGGATTTGGACTTTAACACCTGGCTATTCTCATGGTGAATACTCAACTGAAGCAAAGGATGCTCCAAGACTTCCAGAAAACCAACAAGAACAATGCAGAACTCTTCAAAATTTATTGATCAGAGAGACAAATGTATATACCTCAAAATGCTCATAGACTTGATACAAAGTACACTCTTTGAAGTTCCTATAGTTTTGTCTAACAAACAAGATCTATTGAGATGTAAATGATTAAGCCCTGGATCTTAGTTACTTAGAGATGCAAGTAACTGAGATACATGCATCAGGGTAAAGTTTATCATACCATTGTCTAAAGTATCTTTCTCCCAAATGCCGTTAGTCTCTCTTATGGGATGTCTTTCCTGTCCTAACTTCACAGGTTTGCCTTTAATCCAAAGAGTAGTGTTTGCATTTTGCTTCAGTTGCTAGAGAATTTATTATATTGACAAGCAGTCTCTGATATTTCAATAAGAAAAAGGAGTTTTGGTGAGCTAAGTTATTGTAAGCTTTAAGACATGAAATGGATTCTTACTTCCTGGCCCTCTACAGCTCAAGAGTCCTGGTCTTGGATGTGAAAAACTTTGGCTCTGAACCCAGCCCTGACATGAATTTGAAATTTGAACATAATCGGTCCATTTCCTTCTCTGGGCCTCAGTTTACTTTACAAAATGAGAGGTTTTACTCACTGGTTTTATTTATTTATTTGGGATGGAATGAGGAGGGAAGATAAATGGAGTTAAGTGATTTACCCAGAGGAACACAGCTAGTGTCTCAGGCCAGGTCCTTCTAACTCCAAGGCCAGTGCTCTAGCCACTGTACCATCTAGCTGCCCCTCACTGCTCTTTAAGGTCCCTTTCAGTTCTAATATTCTATGATGATTTATACTTAGTTGCTGGCTTTCAGTGACCATGCCTTTGAAATATAAAAAACTGGACTGTAGGAGACCAGGTTGGAATTCCTAACTTTATCATAGAATCCTTTTGTGATCTTCAGCAAATCCCTCTCAGAACCTCAGTTTCACCATCTTGAAAATGGGAATTTTATTCCCTCCATGGGTAGCTAATTATCAAGGTCTCATGAGATCATATATATGAAAACTCCTTGTGAACCAAAAATCAAAGTACACAAGTAAGCATTATCTTGTTATCATATGCAGTATTTTGTAAACTGAGAGTCACTAATGTCCAAGTTCTAGCCAAACTGTCTCCCTATGACCAGTGTTTGAATGGGAAATGGGGAAAGAGAGGGAAATCATGTCCCTGTTTTCCAAAGGGAAAACCTGAGGCAAGGAGAGGGGAATCTTAATATCTTCTCCCTAACCCAGTCCCACTGTGCCATTAATGGTATGCTTAGCTATGCTTCAGAAGACAAGGATAGATAAGGCTGGTTCTTTCTTCTTAAAGCTCACTCTCTCAGAGGGCAAATCATATACAAACACATAGCTATTGCAATATAAAACATAGACAAGAGACAGCATGGGGCTGTGGGGTCTCAGAGCAGGCAAGCTATACTTATAGCTGTGGGTCCTAAGAAGCTTTTCTAGGAGGAAATAGCATTTCATCCCAGCCTTTCAGTTTTCCAGAAGTGGTAATGATATCTCACAATAGCAAAGATTTGGATAAAAGTCAGGACCTATATTATATAAAAATATAAAAGTATGGACCTATATTAGAACTGACATTAT
This sequence comes from Sarcophilus harrisii, assembly GCF_902635505.1. Lineage (NCBI taxonomy): Eukaryota > Metazoa > Chordata > Mammalia > Dasyuromorphia > Dasyuridae > Sarcophilus > Sarcophilus harrisii. The sequence goes on from NC_045428.1 coordinate 530,342,218, forward strand.
TTCTCTTTACATTTCAGAAGAGAAGAATCAAAATTGTGAGATTAAATCAGGTAAGATATTTAATGCTTTCATCCATATTTCCCAGCTCTCTTCCCATTCCTATATGCCCTTCTGTCCATGTTCTCTCCCTTTCTCCGCTCAGTCCCTGTTCCCCTTTTTGCATCTCTCTCTTCTTGTCACATGATGGATATTTAATAGATATCTTGTCAAATGCTTGATTTGACTTCCCCTCTCCTCATTTGCCTCTCCTCATTTCCTTCTTCTCTCTCTTCCTCTCCTTTACCCTTTTTCCATTTCATTTTCTCTAATTTTTCCTTTTCTCTAATTTTCTCCCTCCTCTTTCCTATCTGAATCTTCCTCACCTTTTCCCTCTTCACTGTTCCTTTTCTTTATCTTCTCCCTGTCTCTTTTTCCCCATCCTTCTATATTACGTTGTCTCCCTCTCCTGCTCTTTCCCCTTTCCCAGCCTCCTATTCTACTCATCCTTATCCCTTCTCTTTCCCCCTTTTTTTTTCTTTTTTTTTTTTTTTTTTTTTTTTTTTTTTTTTTTTGCTCTTTCCCTTCTTATTCCTTCCATTCATTCCCCATCTCTTCTCCCCACAGGAAATATTAATAGCATGATCCTTGGGAAGATGGCACCATGGCTTTTTGTGGGAACTCAGCTTCTGCACCTCAGAATTTTCTACTTGAATTCTTCCTAAAGAGACTTAGCTTTTTTCCTGCCCTATCCCCATCAGCCTCCCTGTTCTCCAGTCACACCAAACTCTTCCATTAAAGTCCTCAAGGATTTTGATAAAGTGCTAAAAGATGATGGCACCTTGTTGCCCCCTGGTGGTAAATATTCTCATTGCATCCAGTCGTTTCCTGGAAATCCCTAAATGTTCCACACATCCCACTCCTTGGATGCTTTATCAGAAGAAGCCGATAGTAGTACTTCAGAAGGAGATCCTAGCTATGGTTTTTAGTTGGTGCCTCGCTTCTGCTCCTGAGAACTTTCTGCCAGTGCCTAAGAGATGGAATTTCATATTTAATTTGTATTTCTCTGTTTCTAATAATTAGGAGCATTTTTATTTGATTATTAATGGTTGTATTTTTTTCCTTTAAAACTGTATGTTTATATTCTTTTATCATTTATCTACTGGAGAGTGGTTTATATGTATATACGTATGTATATGTATAATATACATAGTATATATACATATTATACATATACATACGTATATACATATATTGATTTGAAACTCTTAATTGAGACACTTACTGAAAAGATTTTTTCTCCCACTTAACTGAATAATTTGTAATTTTAACTGCACAAGACTTGTTGTTGACAAACTTTTAATTGACGTTGTGCATTTTATCTTCTGTGATTCTGTCTAGACAACTTAAACTCAATATGTTCAAAACAGAACTCATTATCTTTCCCTTCAAAAAAAATCTTTAAAAACAAAAAAGTTGTCTTCTCAACTTGTCTGCTATTTATTGTCCAGGAAATATCCTGTCAGCCTTGAAACCTATATGTCATTCTAATACCTCCCCTCATCACTCACCCTTATCCAATTACTTGATAAGCCCTGTGGATTTTGCTTTCTGAAACATTTTCTTATACTATAATGACAATAACAATAATAATTACTGCCAGAGTATCTATTATGTACAAGTCACTGTGCTAAGTGCTTTATATTTGAGCTTTACAACCACCATGGGAGGTAGGTGTTTTTATCGTTCTCATTTAACATTTGAGAAAGCTGAGGCAGAGGTTAAGGGTCACAAGGGTAGTAAGTATCTTAAGCCAGATTTGCAGTCAGGTCTTCCTGACTCCAGTTTTGGCACAAGATCCATTGCACCACCTACATGCCACCTACAACCTTTTACTTCCTCTAACACTGATGGCACAAGTCCCCCTCACTTCATGCCTTGATTACTTCATGAACCTTCTTGTGAGTCTTCAGGTCTCTCCCCACTGCAGTCTGTCTTCCACTCCTCTAACAAACTATTCTTCCTAAAATGCAAATCTGACTAGACCTTCCATCCTGACCGCTAGCCACTTCAGCACTTTCCTATAATTTCCAGGGTCAAATAGAAAAACCTGTTTGGTCTTTAAAGCTCTCCATAAGCACGCTTTTTTTTTTTTTTACCTTTGTTGTCTTATTACACCATAGTGTCCCTCATGTATTTTATGACCTAATGAACTATCCTCCATGCTGTTCTTTTTCCAAAAACACTCCATCTCCCAGCTCCCTGAAGTTTCACTGGATGTCTTTTGTGTAGGGAATGGTGTCCTCCTTCCTGGCTTCCTTTAAGTCCAAACTGAACTTCATCTCTTACAAGAACCATGCCCAGATGCCCTCAATACCAATTGTTATTCAATCATTCAGCTAAGCCTGACTTGTAGTGCCTGACAGGTTTTCTTGACAAAAACACTGAAGTAGTTTGCCAACTCTTTCTCCAGTGTGTTCTCATTTTACAGATGAGGAACTGAAGTAAATGGGGGTTAAGTGACTTGCACAGGGTCACAAAATCAGTGTCTGAGCCAGAGTTTGAATTCAGATCTTTCTGACTTCAGTCCCATGCTCTAAACACTGCACCACTTAGCTACCCTACAGTGCCTTCCCTCTCTTGATTATTTCCAGTTATGACATATGAAAAGTTCAAGAGACATAGTTTCTGAGTGATTAATAACTGTAATAATTGTGGCTAGCACATAGTTAATAAAAATAGTCATTTGACTTTCTCTCTTAAACCAAAGATTCTTCTTGGAAAATATTGAATGTTTTAAAAGTCTTTGAAAAAGAACATCTCCTTGAGGATGGAAATCAACTCTAATTGCTTAACAATGGATGAGGAAAGAGAGGAGAGAGACATATTAATGAGGAGGTAGAAAAAATGAGGAGGTAGAAAAAAAAAATGCCTTCAGTTCCTCCTGAACAATCCTTCCTGTTAGAATTGAACCTAACCATGAGATTCAGCTACCTCCCGCAACCTGGGCAAAAGAATTCACCTCAACCCCCGCCCTCTCTAGTTGGTTTTCTTCTTCATAAACTGGGTTATCCTAAATTCTAATGAAAAGCTCCAAAGACAGATAGAGGCTTATTTCCTAGAGGCAAGTATAGAGAATTCCCAGAAACCAGAAACTTCAGTAACTGGGATGTTCCCCTCCTTCTAAGATTAATCAAGGGTGCATTTAACCTTGAAATCATGAGAAAATATAAGGTCCTGGCACAATCACTAGAGCATTGTGAATTTTATATAAGATTAAATCCCTAGAAATTAACAACATGCTTCAGAGAGTTAGATCATGAAAAACAAACAAGGGTCGGTCACAGAAACAAGGCTTTCAAAACATGGTTTTAAGATATATAAACAGGTTGATTTCTCTTAATAAACAGCTCTGTTGAATTAAAAGCAACCTTGTCTCCTTCTTTTCAATCATCACTAGTCCATTTGTGTTGTGCTGGTCACAACAGGCAAGATCTCATTTAAACTGGATTCTGTTTATAAGGCCTCCTAATTGAGAGGAAGCCCACCCAAGAATGAAAGGCATGTACCTCAAAGGTTTGGGCAATCTCAGCTTTTAGAGATTAGCTGAATAACCTACAGGGATTTATTTCTGATCAAGGAAATAGAAAGGGAAAACCTTAATCTCCATCAATAATCAGTTATTAATATTAGAGAAATAATTTCTCTCACAGTGTATCTTATATTTTTCATTTGTACATAGTTGTTTGCATGTTGTTTTCCACTGCAAGCTTCTTGTGAGCAAGGGCTGGATTTTTTGCCTTAATTTGTATTTTCAGTGCACTTAGTAGACACTTGAATGCTTGTTGACTTGACTTATCTGCAACTTATAGAGAAGTGACTCACTCAAAGACAAGACTTAAACCCAGATTATCCTGACTTGAAGAATGGTCCTATTCAATGCTGCCTCTTAGAAGTGTGATATAATAAATAGATCGCTCACTTATAATCAGGAAGATTTCTATTAAAACACCATTTTAGACAATTACTTGCTGTGTGATCCTGGGCAACTTACTTAACTTCTCCATACTCCAGTTTCTTCAATTGTAAAATGAGGAAGTTGGACTCCAAATCCCTATCCAGCTCTAACTCTATGGCCCTATGATAACTGTCCATAGTAAGATATATAAATCAAAGTCACCTCAAAGTGTTTCACAATTTAGTCTCATTCCTTTTTATGTCCTCTCTGAATGTTTTTCTAATTCAAAGAACCTCTTACTTTACCATGTTCCTAAGAGAAGGGTTTGTGCTTTGGATGACCATTTGATCATCAAATCCCATAGCGAAAGTGCAGGGCAGTAGGTTCTAGGTTCATTCCTCCAAAGCTTACTATAATTGGCTAGTCAAATCCCCAGAGCATGACTGGCAAGTGTTTCCCTATGAAGTCTAGATTAGCACCCTGGATGCCTTAGAATCAGCCAGAGTCAGGATAAGAAAAAGTCCTTGGTCTTTAGGGGGAGAAGTGAAGGGCTTAGTCTTTAGAGGGAGAAGTGAAGGGAATGGACACAAGCTCTCCACAACCTCCCTTCTCTTCCTCCACCAACCAAAGTGACTCTGGCTTGTCTTACTCCACCCCCGAATCCCTCCTACAATTATCTGTATACATCAAAAGATTGAGCCAGCACATAATAGTGGCGAAGGGCCATTTTCCAAGCATATGCTAATAGAATATTGTCCATTGGGTAATTAGCTTTAAGTGCTCTGTTGTCTGATTCCAGTGCACCAAATCAGAGTTTCAGACCTTTACACTTCCCCCAAGCATTTTAGGGGCCTCTAAAGGGGTTGGGGTGCCTTTTTATTAGTATAGCTAGTGAATCCAATATCTTCCCCTAATATCAGTCACCGTTTAGTATTGGGAGATACTGGTCAATTTGACCATTTGCTTTCTCAATATAATTAACATGAACTAGCTTTTAAAGAGGGATATTTACTAAGAAAATAACAAGAGCCCAATATAAAATTCCCAAATCTTTAATCACCCTCTCCTTTAACATTTCAATCCATACGGAGAATAGCCTCAAATTTACAGTAGTACTTCCACAACTACTCTCTACTACCTAAGATGAATAACACTTTCTGGTTCTGGAAGTCCTTTAATCTCAACTCAGTTCTGAGAGAGACATAGTCCACACTTGATTATAAGTTGGATTATAGATTTCAGGTCAATGCACTGCAAGACTAGTTCAAGAATGTCTCTTCACAAGGCTTGCTATAATGTATCATGGCTACCAGTAGATTCTCTCTGATAAACAGTTATTAAATTCAAAGACTTCTCCTGATTTTTCAAAGTTTCCAAGGTTATTATGTATTCTCATAGGAAAAGTAGAAAATCAAAAAGAATTCAGTGAACCATGTTACCAGTTTTTCTAAAAAATTTTTTTACTTATTTATTTTGTTTTTAGTTCAGAAAATTAAACAAATCTTTCCATTTTTATAGCAGTATGGAACTAATAGTAAAAAAGATAGATGATTATACACAAAACTGCAAAATTACTATGTACAACTTTCTATTCCCTCCAAATATACAACAAAGTTATCACATAAATTTCTTTTTTCCCTCCCTCCCATCCTAGTGATCGCTGCCATTAGATACAAATAGGTATACATTTGTAAAATTATTCCATACCTTCTTCTATTTATCAGTTCTTTCACTGGATACAAAGAGCATCTTTCTTCATATGTCCTTTATTTTTAATTTATGTATTTATAATAGTTGCACCAAGTCATTCTTCAAACAATATTGCTGGGGCAACAAAGTGGCACAATGGATAGAGCCCAGCACTGAAGTCAAGAGGACCTGAGTTCAAATCTGTCCTCAGACACTTAACACTTCCTAGCTTCCTACCCAAGATCAGATCAAGAGGATATGAGTTCAAATGTGACCTCAGACATGTAACACTTCATATATATACATATATATATATATATATATATATATATGTTGCTGTTACTGTTTACAATGTTCTCTTGCTTTTTCTCACTTCATTCTTCAGCATGTCATGAAAATGTTTCCATGCTTTTCTAAGATCACTGAGATCATCATTTCTTATGGGACATCATATTCTATCAAAATCATATACCACAATTTGTTCAATCATTCCCATCAGTTGATGGAAATTTTCAGGTTTTTGCTACCACAAAGGGAACTGCTATAAACATCCCATTTACATTCAAAATTATAATTACAATTTATAATTTCCCTCCATCTTATTTTCTTTCTTGGACTCTCTTTTTAACTTATCCCTTTTACCTACTTTCTCCCTCCACTCTCCTACTTCACCCATCCCTCCAAGAGTCTTCCCATCCTTTTCTCCCCCTACTCCAATCTCAATCTACACATCTCTCCCAAAGTCACCCCATCCTCCCACTTTCCCAAACCCTGATTTACAAACCCCTCTAAAAGTCCCTCCCCTCCATCCCTCCAGTTTTCTTACCTCTCTACATGTTCAGAAGACTCCTACACCCTTCCAAATGTACACATTATTTCCTCTTCATCCCAGATGAGAATAAGAATACAATACCAGCCCTCGACCCTAATCTGTTTCCTCTGATTTAATTCTTCATGTCCTATTTTTATAATATAATCGTTCCCTTCCTTTTACCTTTTCCCACTCAGTTTTGTTTTTTAGAATCACAGCATCACATACAATAATGCTGACATTTCTTTCAAGCTAACAAAGTTAAGCATTATCCCAAATATTACCTACTTTTGCCCACGTTTTTTTTCTCTCATAATTTTACAATGCCTCTGAAAACCATTTCCCCTCAGACTTATATTTGCCAGGATTCCCCCATTACCCTTGATTTTTCATTCTTTCAGTATAATACTATTAACCCTGACCTTGTGATCTAAAGGAATGATTAGCCCAAATAAGCCTGGAGGGAAGAAGAGGGCAAACATATTATTTATGAAGTCAGTCATAGAATCATAGACAAAGCTGGAAGGACCTCAAAATTCAAGTGACTAAATTTCCTTTTCTTACGGATGAAGAAGTTAGTGATGTGGAGTTTTTTACCCAAGATCAGACATAGAGCCAAGTTTTGACCCCAGAAGTTCTGATTTCAAACTCAAAGGTTCTGTCTAAAGTATCATGCTGCTTCCTAGCAGAGTCCTTGGCTTTGCTAAGGCCAAAAGGCAGATAAATGAGGTAACTCCTTTTCAATCCTTATCCCTTGTTCCTCCAATTACATTTCTGACATATCTTTAAATTTTTTAATATATCCTAGCTTACTGGTGACTCACTTTACCTATAATACTTAATGCCTTTTGCACTTTGGGGAGAACAACCAAAATGGTTCATATATGTAAGGGGCAAGAAGGTATATATGTATGAGTATGAGCAAGTACATGTGCACATGTGAACAGATGTAAATACAAACATATCTGCACACTTCTTTTTTTAATTATCAGAAATATTAAGAGTTAAAAGTATACTGATTAAAGCTGAAATTTCTTTTTTCTCATCACCTGAAATTTACATTTAAGAAAAGTTACAGAAACCATGAACAGAATATTTTCTATGACAAATATATGAGATGTGAAAGGGACATGGTGAAGAGGGTAAAAGAACTCTTCGCTGAAGAGAGGAAAGTATACCTCCAATTAAATGATGTGTGGGAGAAACAAAGAGGAGATGGAAGAGCCAGCCTCTGAATCTCAATGAGTCTTTTGGAATCACTACCATTGACTACACTTACTCTAAGATTCCATCTTGCATGGAATTTAATGATATGGTCAGAATATGCTGTACCTCCAGAGAAGACTACATGAAAAAATTTTCTCTTCAAAACCTTCCATTTTTGTTTGACATCAGCCATCCAACTTCTTGAAGGAGTGTATATCCCTGTTTTCAGAGGCACACACCTGAAATTCTATCCTGATAAGACAAGAAAAATGCACTTTGGTCAATTTGCCTCATCATCTAAGGACATAAGAGTAGCCAGAAATTATCCAAGGGTCTCTCTATACCTTTACCACTTGCCCTTGGGGCTCCCATTTATCATTTTTCATAAAAATTAGTTATGATCAATAACTCATTTATTTACTTATGATATATAGTATATATGATAAATGTATATATAATTATGATATATTTATTATATAGGATGAGTTAGAAAGGGAAGTGCTGAATCCATCATATCCACTTTCAGTGTCTCCACTTTCAAATCCACTTTCTTTGGCTTCAACACTCTAAGACTAGAATATAAAACTACCAGTTGGAACTTTAGTTGTGTATACCTGGAAGGTAAAAACCTATCAAAGGGTATGAGTAGTTTGGACACTGCAGAGTCCAAGCTGGAAGTCATAGTGATTAGGCTGTCATTAAAGAGATACATTAAAAGGATAAAACTACTGGTCTCTGTAAGATGAATGTGAGAACATGTCTAAGATATCTACATAGGTAGTTTAAACCTATTGACCTGTGGCCCATCTAAGAGATGGGCTGAGGGCAGGGAATGTACTGATATGATATGAGGTCTGGAACAACCTCTTAAGAGGAAGAGAACCCAAGACAGTGCCAACAACAACCAGCCACTGGAGAAGGAGAAACGATCAGGAAGGGAGCAGAAAGTTGCTAGAAGCATAAGGCCAGGTACTTCTTTCTCCAGTCTTCAAAAAAGTGATGCTGGGTTAAAATTAAACCTGTCTCTTCCCTAAATATTGTTGGTCTAGGAGTTTTAATCGATTCAAAAAAAGCAGCATTGCATTACGTGCTTACTCTTGCCAGTGGAACCTCTATTCACCAGATACTATATAACCAAAAGCCCTTCACAAATAGCAAATAGAAACAAAATCCACTTATCCAAGCTCAACAACAAGCAGAAATTAGAGATGGTATACAGATGAAAATATCTCAGAACATACATAAAAGTGAATAAGTTCTTTAGATGGGAACAAGATGAGATCTCTGCTCCATCAGGAACATCTTACTCTGGGGAAAGTTTCTTTATTTCTTAATTTCCCATCCAAATCCCTTCCCTCCCCAACCTATTGAAAAGGCAACAAACAAAGGGGAACTTTCTGAAGTCTTTATGAAGGCAAGCTAGAAATCAGGGACGTGTTAAGGAGCTGGATTTCCCCTACATGTCTGCAACCTTCCAAAATAATCATTCTCTTTCTCTCTCTCTCTTTTTTCACTTTAATACTTTTTCTTTCATTTATCCATTTCAATCATGTTCAACAACTCCAATCAAAAATCATCTTCCTCCTATTAGAATTCATCAATTTTTCCCAAAAAACTCCTTTTATTTTCTTTTAAGACAAAAGTTGGAGAGTTTTCTGCAGGGTAGATAGCCAAAATCTTTTAAGTGTAGAAAACAAACATGACCTAAGGACAAAGGGGTAAAAAGGGAACCTTTTATTTACTTTTTACTAATTTGGAAACCCAAATATTTTCTCTTTTTTAAAAGCTTTCATAACTTCATCAACATTCATTCTGAAACTAAGAGTAGATGTTTAGTTTCTGTTAAAAAGAATTCAAAGTCTGCCTCTCTCCTCACTCAGTGTGGGATACAGGGTCATTTTAAGCTCACTCTCCTCTTGCTCCTTTTTAAAAACTGGTTCCTTTCTTTGTAATGTCCTGATCATTTCTCAATATACAAAGAAGCCTAGAGGACCTTCCATAGAAAACAGGTAAGATGAACCACAAAACATAAATAATGTTTCCCACTGGCAGCATGTGCTTACAATAGGTTTTGTTTTTTTAATAGAAATTAAGAAGTATGTTTTAACCTCAAAGATGTAGAGGCAACAATAGTCATTGCTTTTTAGCTATATCTAATATTCTTTTTAAAAATCTAAAAAAATGATTTTCCACTTTGCTTTGATTTTCTTAATAGCATGACCTTTTATACAGGGTTTTCCAAAAGTCTTTTGATTTACCCCATATTTAGATTGCTAATACATTTGGAATGTATAATGGTACATTTTGTAAGATATTGATCCATGTTTGATTCCCACTGAATTGCCTTCCATGCTTCCAAGCAGCTTTTATCCAAAAAAAAGAGTTACTAGGATTCTAGCTCTTCTTGAGTTTCTCAAAAAAGAGGAGTATACTTCTTTTCTTCTAGGTTTTGCTCACTTTGACTATCTCACTAACCAACTTTTCCATTTTTTTTAAACTGGAAGTATTAATAACTACTACTTTGAAATATAACAGACCCTCTTCATTCTCATTATTTTGTTTGATTTTCTTTTTTTATTGTGGACTTAGTAATTAGAAAAGAAAGCATTGCAATGTAAAAAAAAGATCAAGAGTCTTATATAAGAAACTTTAAACTTCTTTTATGCAAAACTTGCTTTTACAAATGTACAAATACATATAAGCATTAAATTAAAGAACAAGGTAATAACTGGGCTGTTCTATTTGAATATGTCTATGTGTCTCCACTGCTTTGTTTTCTGTACATTTTTTTAATTTAAAAAAATGTTTATTGGTGTTTCTTCTGATATTTATTACTACTCGGTAATCCAGTAACCTACCAACCCTAACCACCACCCAGTCCAAGTAGAAATCATCATCTGTTACAATAAATGTTCATAATTCAGCAAAACAAATCAAAGCATTAGCCATGTCTAAGAATGTAAATCTCATTCTGCATCTCAAATCTAATATATTTCAGCCAAGAAGTGAGAGGTATATTTTATTATATAGGCAGATTTTGAATTCTTTAAACAGAAACTAAGCATCTACTATGAATGTTGATGAAGTTATGAAAGCTTTAAAAAAAAAGAGGAAATATTTGGATTTCCCAATTATCAGTCTTTTGATGTCATGCTTATTTGAGGCTTTTTAATAAATTCCTTGGATGTGAACCCTTCGTTGGAGAAACTTGATAAATAGATACACCTCACCCACTTAACTGTTTGTACAAAATCCTAGTAAAAGAAATTATGTAATCAGCATTGTCCATTTAATCTCTGAGCCTCTTCCTTGATTGTTTAATCATCAAATCTTTTTCTGTACATAGATCTAAAAGGTAATTTTTTTCCTTGTTCTTTTGTTTATGATGAGATCTTCATGTCTAGGATATAAATCCATTTGAAACTTACATTAGTATATGGTTCGAAGTATAGATGTAAACCCAATTTCTATCAGACTACTTTCAGTTTTCCTATCAGTTTTTCTCAAATAGTGAGTTTCTCCCCCTGGGTCTATACTTTCACAGTTTTTAATACATATGAATATTGTATTTTGTGAAAAGCCTTTCCTATATCTATCAATAAAAATATATGTTTTTGTTGCTTTCTTGATTTATGTGATTCAGTATCTTAATTATTTTTCCAAAGTTAAACTATCCTTATATTTATATATACATACATGTATGTAGGTGTATATATATAATTTTGGCAAGTTGATCTTTTAAAATAATTACTATCTTCAGACTACCATCCCAGGAGGAAAAACTAAGGAAATTCCTCAAGGTGGCTCTTCCACAAGTACAAAATCTGATTGACCACAAAAAAAATGAGAAAAACTCTCTCAACCCACCCTTGTCCAGGTAAGGCAGGGATATATCTCCATATCTCCTTCAGTATTCAGTCTCATTCTGTTCCCCCACTATCTGTGGCCCTCTACAATTTTTCCCATTTAAAAGAACTTCCTATATAAGACCAATTCCAATAAAGTTAACTGATAGATAAAGAATGGAGTATAATATTGGATTTAACATGTATTTTAACATGTTTAACATATATTTAACTGCTTGCCATCTAAGGAAAGGGATGGAGGGAAAGAGGAGAAAATCTGAAACCCAAGGATATGCAAGGGGTAATGATGTGAAATTACCCATGCATATGTTTTGAAAATAAAAAATATTAAAATTATTTTTAAAAATAAAATATTCAGCATATAGTAAGTTAAAAAAAAAAAAAGAATGAAGTATAGTTTAGAGGACATTGAATTTGGGGTTTCAGAACCTAGGTTACATTCCCACACTCCCTACCTACCAATGTCAAAGGCTTCATCTGAAAAGTGAAATGGCTATTTCAGACACTTACCATGCTAGACATTTATCAATTTATCTATCAAAGATTTATTTCTTAGAGGTTAGAGCTAGAGCTAAATCTTGAAGAACAAACAGACAAGGATATCAAGGAAATTGATGAAAAAAATGTGAAGGAAGGTACTCTAGGTATATCAGATCTCAAACAGTATTATAAAGTAGTAATTTTCAAAAATAGTCTGGTACTAGCTAAAAAGAAAAAAGAGTGGTGGATAATTAGAAAAAATAAATACAAATTATTTAATAGTAAATTACCATAATAATCTAATATATGAAAAACCCAAAGATCCAAGTTTTTGGAACAAAAACTCATTATTTGACAAATAAACTAGAAAACAATATGACAGAAACTAGGTATAGACCAATATTTCATACTCTTTATCAGGATAAAATCAAAATTGGTACATGATTTATACATAAAAGGTAATATTATAAACAGATTAGAGAAGCATGGAACAAATTCTCTGTGAGGTATATGAATAAGGAAAGAATATAGAACCAAAGAAAATATAGAGAGCATTACAAAATTCAAGTTATATATATATATCCATGAATCTATTAAATTCTATCCACTATCCACTCTCCAATCTATTCAGTTACTACAAATAAAAGGACTCTTGACATCTTTTGTGCCATTGATCTCAGGGGGGAAAATGTTTTTAAATGGAAATAAAACATGGAAGTTTCAAAGGAAGCCAATTATTTTGAAATATCATAAAAAAAATTTTTTTAAACAAGTCCAAGGCCCCAGATTAAGAAACTTATCTCTACGATAATAATATCCCCATTTCAGTAGCCTCCCCTTGAGTGACCTTTCCTTGTGTTTTTCATGAGCCTCAGATTAAATGAAGTTTTTAAAGAGGAAATGCTTGTTCATCAATTTTGCTCATTCCAGTTTCTGGAATTCTTGGAATTTCTGCATTTCTTGGTAACACTTCCTCCTCCTGCTCCAGGGAAGCAGGCAACAAGCATTTGGCAAGCACTATATACTATATACTATAAGATTATCATATTCGTACATATTTTTCCCTGTAGATGATGGCAAAAATATGTACAAATATGATAATCTTATAGGTCAAGATAGTAGCAGAAACTACATTTCTAATGGGATCTGTCCTATTAGGTTAACTTTTTAATTCATGTCTGCATTTGAAATACTAAAATTGATACAGTTTAATATAGCTAAAATTCAGAAAAGGAGAGATTATATATTTCAAAAGTGGTACTGCATGAAAAGGGAGAAAATGTTAGCTAAAAAATGAAATATTTTATATTCTTTATACTCTGGCCTCATTTTCAAAATCATTAAATTCCTCAGTTTGTGGTTTTTATACTCACAACAAGGATTTTCAGTCATGTTCTTGTAATACCTAGAGAACAATCAGATATTTCTTATTTGGTTTAATTTTAAAGATTTTAAAAATTTATATCACACTCAACTCTATAATTATTTATAAAATTGATATTAACATGTTTCTGAAAATCCATTTAAAATTTTACTCTAGTCCCTTTTCTATATATAGCATCTGCAGTACATAGGATTCTATTATATCTAAAATCATTTAACAAAAAAAAGTTTATTGACTATGAAATTTATATCAAATATCCTACTTATCTTTTTTTTTCTTGAAAACAAACTTTATCCCCTTTTGCTGAAAGTTCATATTTTTTAATTGATGGTCGAGTTGAATTTTGCAGGATTATTTAAGCAATCATTCAATCAACAAATATTTATTAAGTGTTACAGGCACTGGGAATACAAAGTCAAAACTGAAGTGGTGACATCAAGTAACATATTCTTACCCAAGAAAGAGACAAAGACAGAGAGAGAAACAGAAAGCAACACAGACAGAGAGAGATAGAGAGACAGAGACATACAGACACAGAGACAGAAACAGAGGGGGAGAGAAAGAGAGATAGAGAGAGAGGGAGACAGAGACAGAGACATAGAAACAGAAAAACAGACAGAAACAGTGAGAGAGACAGAAAGAAAGAGCATATGTGTCTGTGTTCATATACTTACATTTATGTAGATAAAAAATTGATATAGAATATTTGGAGAGGAGAGCATCTACAACTGAGAGAAAAAGCAGGAACCATTTCATTTAGAGGGCAGTACTTAAACTGAGTCTATTTTTTTTTAATGACCAAAATAAAAGAAGTAAAGATCAAACTTGTAGAAGTTGGCATTTTCCCTTGATTCTGCCACAGCTGGCCAGGATTGCAAATAACCCCAATTCGTAGACTGTCCTTCCAGGAAGACCAGTAAGCCTTCCAATCTATGCCAGAGTAGGACATTCTGGCCATCTCATAGCACATCCCTTCCCTGGCCTTTCTGAAAGTGATGGCTACCTTCATCCCCCTGTGAATGGAAATGGCCAGTTTTCCCTTTCTCACTGAGATGTGTGACTGTGCAAATTCTCTCTGGTTAATTCCAGGCCCTGTGTGTGGTAAATAGAAGTTCTTTCCTAGTTCTGGAGCATAGCATGATTGCCCAGCTTGATGGCCTTTGCATCCTACCCATTCATATGCTACCAGGGTGAAGATAAGCTCATTGAGCAGGTCATTCACAGTGATTCAGGTACCAGTTTTCCTTGTACATGGATGGAATCCTTAAGTTGTCTCTAAAGTCCCATGATGGCAGAGACAATAGTCACCCTGAACTTATAGACTAAGGCCATTTTGAGTGCCCCCTCCCCCATTAGGAAGCATTCTGGTTTACCAAAACTGAGCATAAAAGGCAGTCACCTCAATTTCTTCCATTTCAATCTTATTTGCTCCTATTCTTCCAGGTCGAAGACCCTCTTCACTATCCCTCTTAAATTGAATACTTAGATATATCCAATAGATGACAACAGTCATCTCTGATATAGGATTTCTTCATCAGGTTTTCAGAAATACCTTTATGGTTTTCCCTGCCCAGGGTCCATACGTAGATGTCTAGGCTCCAAGAACTGTCCATGAGGCCCCACCCCCTGCAAGCATGAAGATCACATCTAGTGACCTCCTCTAGGGGCAAACTCCACAGTAAGGCCACAGCAGCCAATTAGTCTTCTCTTGTTAGACAGGGATGCTCCTATGGACTGGGCTCCTTCAATTCATCCTTAAAGGAAAATAGGCATACCAATAGATTGTGGGGAGGAAAAGTAAGGAAATTCCAGATACTGGACACATATAAAAAACACAAAAATGAGGTAAGAAATGGCTTGTGCACCTCTTACAGAGGTGAGAAATAGAGGCATGGATTAGAAATAATAAAAAGGCCAGTTTCATTAAGCAGTAGACTGCATGAAGGGGAAGAATCTGTAACAAGTTTTCAAAAGTAGGTTGGAGCTGGGACATGAAAGGTTTTAAATGGCAAATAGAAGCATTTATATTTCATACTAAAGACAATATGGAGCCACTGGAATTTATTCCACTTTACAAACATCTCAATTTATTCTATAACATCCCTGGGAAGTAGGTAATATTATTTCTCCCATTTTACAAATGAGAAAACTGTGATCATAAAGATTAAGTGACATGCCCAGTGTCACATATCTAGTAATTATGTGAGGCAGAATTTGAAACCAGGTTTTCTTGATTCCAAGTAAAAGAAATTATTACTTCTTTCTTATATTAATAGCCAATTAATATGGCAGGGAGGTAGGGGAAAGAAGTTTTTCCTTTCAATTTTGTCATTCATACTTCAGCCTCTTGAGGGCATTTCTGATCCTACCCAAAGAATTCATTCCTCCCCCAAAAAAAATTTAGGTGGAAATTTTACCTCAACAATGTTCATTGTTCAATGACTGGATGAGGGGTAGATTCTTTTGTATACATTGTCCTAGATGGGAGTGGTCTGGTTTGAGATGAATCTCTCTTTGTCCTTGAGTGGCATGATCATTAAAGTAAACCTGTCTCATTCCAATATTCATTCTCTCAGTAATTTCCACCTTTCAGGAATACTCACTCTTCTCATAATATATAAGCATTGAGTGGCCTCTATAATTAATCTTTAGTTTATGAGAGAAAGTCAAATCACCATAATGTTAATTATCTGTTAACATAATTAATAAAATTGATGATTGATTACACAGATTTTCATATGTCATATAAGTCCAGTTTTGAATACACTGCACCACCTAATTTCCTAAAGTTGGAAGAGTGACAATAATATTTTTTTAATTGGTAGCTATATACAGAATACTTTGAAGTGGGGCAAGATTTATGAATAGGTTGTTATTGAGCGTAAAGTACTTTCCTTTGGGTTTTGAAGTACTATATGTGCCAGTTTATTTTTTCTCATTGTATCTCTAAGGTGACTTCTATCTTTTTTGTGATCCTATGTCTTATAATCTTAAATGATATGTATTCTTCTTGGCTTATAAAAGAATGCATACAGGATATATGAAGAAATGTTTGATGTTAAAGTTCTAGTGCTTTGACAGTAATATTTCTGAATTAAATTTGGGGTTTTCCATTGGCAATCGATATTGGGAGCTTTGAGAGATTTGAGGAAGGATGAAAAGATTTAGAAGAACCACTATATGAAATGGGATAGTGAGTTGTTGAGGGTAGCATAGTAGGATCATCCTTCAGCAATGAGGGTCCAACTACACATCTGTCAGATTGGCTAGAATGACAGGGAAAGATAATGCGGAATGTTGAAGGGGATGTGGGAAAAAAGGGACACTAATACATTGTTGGTGGAACTGTGAATACATCCAACCATTCTGGAGAGCAATTTGGAACTATGCTCAAAAAGTTATCAAACTGTGCCTACCCTTTGATCCAGCAGTGTTACTATAAGCCCAGTGGCTTATATCCCAAAGAGATCATAAAGAAGGGAAAGGGACCTGTGTGTGCACGAATGTTTGTGGCAGCCCTCTTTGTAGTGGCTAGAAACTGGAAACTGAGTGGATGCCCATCAGTTGGAGAATGGCTGAATAAATTGTGGTATATGAATATTATGGAATATTATTGTTCTGTTAGAAATGACCAGCAGGATGATTTCAGAAAGGCCTGGAGAGACTTAAACGAACTGATGCTGAGTGAAATGAGCAGGACCAGGAGATCATTATATACTTCAACAATAATACTAGATGATGACCAGTTCTGATGGACCTGGCCATCCTCAGCAATGAGATCAACCAAATCATTTCCAATGGAGCAATAATGAACTGAACCAGCTACGTCCAGCGAAAGAACTCTGGGAGATGACTAAAAACTATTACATTGAATTCCCAATACCTATATTTTTGCCCACCTGCATTTTTGATTTCCTTCACAAGCTAATTGTACAATATTTCAGAGTCTGATTCTATTTGTACAGGAAAATAACCGTTTGGTCATGAATACTTATTGTGTATCTAATTTATATTTTAATATATTTAACATCTACTGGTCATCCTGCCATCTGGGGGAGGGAGTGGGGGGTAAGAGGTGAAAAATTGGAACAAGAGGTTTGGCAATTGTCAATGCTGTAAAGTTACCCATACATATAACCTGTAAATAAAAGGCTATTAAATAAAAAAAAAAGCAATGAGGATCCAGTTGAGGCTCTATAACATAAAGTTTTAGTGGACCCAATCAGAATGGTTTCATGAGTTTCTTCATCTCTATCCAGCAATGAGTGTGTAAGAGAGAAGACTAAGTAATAGTGTGAGTGATCCAAGGTTAAAGATTATCAGGGCACAACTGATGATATGATCATAGGAAAAGATACTCAAGAGAAAAGGACAATGTAAAATTTTACTAGTTCACCAATGGGTCAAATCGAGAAAAGGAGGAAGGTGTGGCTAATGTAGAGGTTTCTACATGTGAAACTATATGCGGACATCAATCAAGGGCTAACTTCATAGACTATGATACTCAATACAATCCCTGTCCCTCCAAAAGCCTGTATTCATGTAGAAGGTGGAAAATAAAGCAAGTAGTAATGTAGAAAATATATTCAAAACATTTTAAAGGTGGCATAAACAACCTGAGTCAGGAAAATGTTTCACTCATGAGCAGGAACTTGCAATGTGCTAAGGATTTCAGGAAGTAAAGTTCAAGTATGAAACACAGCCTGCAACACAATGTAGGAAATACAACATCAAGTAAGGCTTTTTGTCTGGAAGGAAAAGTGAATGAAATTCAGTCATATGAAATCAGTGCAGAAAGATAAATTGGAATCAGACAGAGAAGCACTTTAAATATCAGAGATGTTTGTATTTGATAATAGGAAAACAAACAAAAGGGTATTTTTTCAATTTATCTTTTTTTAATTTCAAAGGTGATATCAAGATTGAAGAAGAAACAACCAGCAATAAGATCTTGGACAGGAACCAAATACTCACATGAAGTACACAATACTCATCTCCGTTGTAATTGTCCTGATGTTTCAGCTTATAACATCTGGAGTGAGTAGTCCATGTTACCCACACACACTATGCCTCCTTTCCAACTCAGGGGAACAAAACTGGGTGATCCTAGGGTTCAGACATAAAGAAGCCAGGATGGTAATGTAAGGGATGTAAGGGATAACACTTACAAGGGGAAGGATAAAGAACCTAGAATTCATCCATCTGGATGTGCCAAGGCTGGTTGGTAAATGAACTAAACAGAGCAAGCACCTATTATGTACCTTTCTTTAAGGATGTCAGTGACCAAAAAAAGGGGGAGGAAGGAGAATCGCAGTGATTCTCCCTGTTCCAAGGATGTGACTGATATAAACCAATTCATAGGCATTTGCTAAGAATCTGCTAAGTATCTTGCACTGTACTATGCATCAGGATGAAAAGATTTTTTTAAAAATAAAAGTAGACTCTCAAAGTTTAATATCTACTGAGGAGTCACAGGTATAGAATTAGTTGAAACAAGAAGGATTTAGGTTAGAAGGAAAGAGAAATTCAAAGCATTGAGAATGATTGGATAATAATGCAATTATCCAATGGAACCATGGGAATTTCAGGACTCAGTCTTTACATTTTGGGGTTTTCTTGGCAAAGATAATAAAGTGGTTTGCCATTTCTTCCTCTAATTCATTTTATAAAGGAAGAAACTGAGGAAATAGAATGACAAATAGGTGACTTGCTCAGGGACATGTAGCTAACAAAGTATCTGAGGTCAAATTTGAATTCCTGGCTCCAGGGCATCACTCTATTCACTCTACCACCTGGGTACCACTCTGACCACCATCTGAAGATCAAATGTGTGAAATTTCAAGCCCTTCTCCCAAATTTTTTTCTGGTAGTTTTAAGGGTATTACCTTTAAATTAAATGACATTAATACCTATCTTTAACTCAAGACAACACTGATTATTTTCCCCAAATTTTAGGTAACCAAGAATCCCAGTCTCATTTAACATCAGATTAACTTTTACAAAAATATGTTTACTTCAAAGGTAGAGCAAGAACAAACACAATCCTATCACCACCATCACTTTGGTCTCTTGGGAAGGATTAGGGATTAGGAGCACAAAGTTTAACTCGCTTCCTAAGTAGCATTAGTCCCATCAAATTCCAAGTTTCACCCCAGATTCTAAACTTGTGTCCCAGGACCCTGGTTCCTCAGGACTTCCCTTTTGGCCTATGGCAACATCCAGACTGGATTCCTGGGATCCAATGTCCCCATAATTCAAGCTCCCAGATTCAGGATTTCACTCCCCCAACTCAAACTGAAAAGGACAAAGAAAACAAGAATAAAATGCCAAGTTCAACACAGGACCACAAGTCCTAAGAAGAGGGGATAGTGACCACACGCCTTTTCCCAATTGCTATATGGTGATTGTGCTTTGGATGAGCATGCTCTTCAACCCAGGACATCATACACACACACACACACACACACACACACACACACACAAACATGACTATGTCTCTCTCGGGTAGATTTAAAGACAGACAATTATTGTTAGACATTCAATTGAAAAAGGCTGCTCCCTGCTATGTAGCAGGCCACCACAGGATGTCCTCTTCCAGAAGTGAGTCCCTAGCTTCCCTGATAAGGGCATCTAACATGTTAGGAAATCTGGGCATGTGTCAAAGTCCCATTGCATAAGGCTTTTAGCTACTTGTGTTCCAACATTCTCTATGACTTGAATTCTTCTTGCTCTCTAACCTAAATACTTCTGGTTTAAGTTGATGCCATAACCTATGATCCTCTCCCTAGTAGATATTAAACCCTTTAAAAGGATCAACTATTAAATTTTCTTTTCTTTTCATCCTCGTAATTAACAATTAACAAGCATGTATCAAATAACTACTATATGCCAGGAATTGTGCTAAACAATAGAAATACAAAAAAAGGTAAAAAAATATTCCCTGTCCCTAAGGAACACATATTCTTTAAATGATAAGATGATGTACAAGGACTACATACAAATAAGACATGTAAGCACTTAATAAAATGTCCATCAAATTTAATTGCAGAGAATCAAAAGAAGATTTTGATTGGCAATATTTCTGACCAAGATGATTCCTTCTACAAATAAGAAATCCCACTCACCCAAATAATTTCCAACTCACAGTTTACATTAATTATTAACCAAAGATGAGATTCTCTGGCACTGTTCTCTTAACAATCCTCCATGGTGAAGTTTAGATTTTTGATGTACTAGAGGAAGGGGTGGGAGGAAGGAAGGGAAAAAATGGGGGAACACAAGGTTTTACAAGGGTAGATGTTGGAAATTTTCTATGCATATATTTTGAAAATAAAAGACTTTAATTAAAAAAGAAGTTTTGACTACCAAATAGAACAATAGGCATATTCATATCAGAATAAGCAAATGAGACATCTAATGTCTTGATTTGAACCATAACCATGTAAGGGACATTACACTACTGATTAAATCCTTAGTTCTGACTCATTTGGGAAATACTAATTGGTAGTGACTTCTTTGATTCAAGGAAGAGTGAAGAAAAATAAAAAGAGAGGGGAGGGCAGGGAAGAAGAAAAGAGGAAAGCTGGAAGACAGAAGAGAGAGAGAGAGAGAGAAAGAGAGAGAGAATTCAAAATATTAATTCTTGATTTTGACTTAATGCTACTGGTCATCACTCTTGCCCAAGTTCTCAGATGTGGGACTTGAATCTAGGTCCTCTATCTTAAAGGACAATAAATGCCTTTTCACCACCAGTTTGCCATTAAAAACATAATTGTGAAAACCATCACTAAATCTCACAAAAACTGGCAAGGAAAAGAGCCACATTAACACTATAATCAGTGGACATGTAGATTCTAGCAAATCCACCTTTAGTGGTATCCTTATCTACAAATATGAAATTGATAAGAAAGCAATTGAGAAGTTCATGGATATGGTGTTCTCTTCTTTATAATATAATGGTTCTCTCTGGGAGCAGGTTTCTTGGGGAGGTTTTCTGGAGGCAGCCTTAGTTGCAGTTGAAAGTAATAATCACTTCAAAATGCAGCCAGCTGATTAATATGCAAACTTTTATTTCTTATTTCTTTCCTTGGTTCCAAGAGCTCCCTCCGAATGTCTCCAAATCCAAAGGTTTGTCCTTCAACTTCCAGCCAGCACCAAGGAGAAAGTTGGAATGAATCTCTCTTGCTTTGAGAGAGGGCTTCTGGCTCTCAATCTCCCAGAGTGCTCCTTCCGAGTCTTGTCTCTTGCATGGGGCTGGGCAGCTTTCTGGAGAGCCTTTCAGACCAGCCTTGGTCTTAGTGGGGGAAGTGCAGGAGGCCAGCCACCATGGTGGGATGAATGAATCTGGTTGCACCTCCGAGAGAGGGCTTCTCCTGAACTGACTTGACTGGCTCACTGAAGCTCTATTTATGCTCCTTCTCTGAGAGTGGGATTATGGGTTTCCACCCAGAGTGCTCTCTGGCCCTGAGAGCTTCTTGCTTATATGAGCTCTCTAAAGGTGTGAACACAAGCATTGTTTCTATCAGCTCTAATGACTTAACACTTTGTAAGGATTCCAACATCTCCCCCTTTCTTTTGATTTAGAACATAGATGGTCATGACCTCCCTGACTTCTCAAGGAGGTGAGAACCCCAAAAAGAAGGTGATCACACCTTCCCTGACTACTCAAAAAAGGAGTGAAAACACCATAAAAAGAAGGTGGTCACGCCCTCCCTGACATCTCAGGAAGGGAGATGAAAACCCCAAAGGAAATAGAAAATCAAATCAGATTAGCGGGTTTCTAGAGGAGCTCACTTGAAACAGGTGTGAAACAAGGTATCCATAAATCCATCAATATGGGAGGCATTACACATAATTACATAGATTACATAAGCACATAGCAATATAACACAGGCTAGTAGTAATGTAACAAATAACATGAATCAACATGAGAATTTACACTTGTCCATAAGTCCTAGAAATATTCCAAAAGGAATCCATTGTCCATTAGTTCATGTGCCAGGAATCCAATAGTTTCTGTAAGTTCTGAAGTACTGCAATAGTCTCATCAATAATTTTTCATCTCAAGGAATCCAATGATTCCTGTTGGTTTTCAAGAACTGAAAGCTGAAGATTTTAAAGTTCTTTTAACAATCTCATTGCCAGCCATGCTCTTTCAGTGTCAGATGTTTCTTAAATCTTCTCCTTTCTTTTGAAATTTTTCTGCTTTTCTGGTTCTCTCTGATGGATAAGGCGAATACGGCTCGTTGGCACCCATCTGATTCCTTCTTCACCTGTGGAGATACAAGCAAACCCTCTTCCCCAAGCAGTTAACCTATCTAATTCCCTTCTATTTACCACTTTAGGGATTTCTTGTCATCATCTGGTAATTACATTGGAGCTGTTTGAACTGGACACAGCCCTGTGGGGTTAAAAGGCCTGTATTCTCTCCAACTGTAATCCCTTTCTGCCATGTGATTACTTTTAGGCTGATTGATCACATCAGAGTCCTGACCTTCTAAAGACTCTGTAACCTTGACTGCCATCTTGCCTCATCTGGGGCCCTGAAGCTGGGCCCTACCTCTCATATCCCTGGGTCAATCTACATTCAGAGGCCCAGTGAAAGCCTCCGTTACATTTTGGACATGGGGTTTTTGATTTTATTCTCTCACCCTGTCTTCTCATTCTATCTCCATATCTACAGTGAGCTCTCAAATGTCCAACTTTTCTACCCTGAAAACATCTACGAGTTTCTCTAGAAGTCCCTTGCCAAGAGGGACCCTGTGTTTCCATGTTCATCATAGTTTGGGCATAATAAGCATTTGTACCCACTGTGGCACAGCATCTTATGATCTCCTCTAAAGGAGCATCTTTGTCTAGTCCCCATATAATTCTTTTGCAACCCTCATTGGTATTTTCCTTAGCCAGATGTCTAGTCATTATTTCTGTGGCAGCATTATCTCCAATGGTTCTTATTACAGCTATTTGCAAACATCCCACAAAATCAGAAAAAGGTTCATTGGGACCTTGTTCTATTTTTGTGAAGGCTTTACATCCATTGTAAAGATGGAGAGGGATCCATCCATTCTTTCACTGTTTTTCCAAAGATTATGAGGAGCCAGATATAGTGAGGCATGCTTATAAACCCTGTTACTATGGAGGCTGAGATTGTTGGATTATAATATTTAGGCTAGTTTTGTGGAGATCCTCTGGAAGGGCCTTGGTCTCAGCAGAATAGACATCACAAGAATGGACAAGAATAGAATCCAAAGTCTTTATTGTCTCTTACACAGTCTGTGTCTGTCATAGTCTGACCCAGTCTCAGTCTGACCCAGTCTACTCCAGCAGTCTCACAGTCTGCCAGTTTCAACCAGTCTCCCCCTGAGTATGACTTTGTCTCCAGTGTAAATACCCTATTACAATTACATCATTACAGTATACTGAGTATGTGTGAAGTAGAGAACCATTACATCACCATGCTAAGTACTAAGTATATGTGTGAACTAGAGAACAATCATCTCATCAATGCCATGGAGTTTACACCTTGTTTCAAGTATACTTCTCCAAAGCTCCGCCCTCTACAGTGGATCACTTGAGGCTCAGAGTTCTGAGTTACACTTGGCCTGAAGCCAAAGAAGTGTCCAAAACAAGTACAGCACCAATGTGGTGATCCCATGGGGGAAGCAGGCAGTATCAGACTGCTAAGCTTCAGTGACAATCAGTAAGGCAAATAGTTATCACTGCATTTCCAACCTGAATAAGATAGGGAAATCCAATCTAAAAAAAATGAGGCCATTCATCTAGGTCTACTTTAACTGTCATCACCAAGTAGTTCATGTCTCTGATTACTTTCTCCATCAGCCATTGTTGTTGAAATGATTTTTAAAATGTAGACAGTGATGATATTTTGAATGCAAGTGAGATTTCTTTCTTCTTTCCAGGAATCAGTGGAATTGCAAAAATATCCAATGAGCTTTGAAAGCAATTCTTTTGATGACCAATATATGGGCTGTGAAGAGACCATGAATATAAAGGCAATAGAGCTCTTAAATGAAGAAAGGGCAAAAAACCCAGAATTCGACAAAGTTTGGGAAAAAGCAGAAAATCTTTGGAAAAATATGTCTCCTGACAAAAAAAGAATGGACAAGATGTTTGAAATTGCTGTCATTGCTTATACATTGGAAGACTATAAGATGTATCAAACCTTTAATCAAGCAGTTAGAGGATGCTGTGAGTCCCTGGAGTCTTATGTGAAAAATTTCCATTTCAAAGCTTTCCATTTCTATCTCACCAGGGCTATTCAAACCCTGAAAGGAACCTGCAGAAATGTTTACAGAGGGGTCAATGTGAAGATGTACCCTGATGGGACAGGAAAGATGCGCTTTGGTCAATTTAGTTCAGCCTCTCTGGAACAAAATGAAGTCAAAATTTTCTCAGGTAGCTCAGGGACCATCTACCATGTGTACACATGTAAGGGAGCTTCCATTGCACATTTATCCAAGTTTCCTTATGAAAAAGAGGTGCTGATCCCCCCATATGAGGTGTTTGAAGTCTCTAGGTTCTCTGAAGATTCCAACGGCATTACAACAGTTAATCTAACTCACGAAAGAACATTTAGCAAGTATAACTGTGCCTTAGTAGGTGAGTTGGGGTCTGGTATAAGGTAATACTTGGGTTGGGGCTGTGGAGAAATCAGACTGAAGGTTATAATACATGCACTGCCATTTACTACACTGGTGGTCTTGGATCAAAGATAATTAGGTTTCAATTTCTACTCCCAGCACTTAGTAGCTTTCTAAGCAGAGGTTGAACTAAAGAGTCATGGTTGAACTGAATAGTCACAGGAGTCCCTTCCAAACTGATTCTCTCTGAGAAAGAAAATAAGGAGAAAAAAAGAGAAGAAGGAAGAGGAGACACAGGTGGTAATTAGAAGAGCCAGGGCTGAAATCCAATATCTCTGGGCTCTAAATCCAGTGGTCTTGGTACTACAGCACTCAGGACTAAGGTGAGATAATCCCAACAAGTATAGTATATGAGAACTTCTGCTAACTAAAAATTAGTCTCTGAACCTGTTGCTAGAATCGGTTATTCTTGGAGCCCAGCCAGTGATGTGGTCCAGGAAGATATTCCTCTAGACTTGAGAACGAAGAAGTGAAGAAGACTGAGCAGTCTCCATTCCTAGGACTCTCTTTAGAAAAACACAGACCATGTCTGTCAAGAAGGCATAGGTATGATCTAGCCTGGAGTCTAGATATGTCGACTATAGACTACATATCCTCCCATCAAATAGACTTGCTCAGGAAGAAATTATCCCCATGATTCCAGATCTTAAGTTGGTGGTTGTTATCTGTCCTTAAAGAGGACTAAATTGACATCACTGTGTTAGAGTCAAGTTTAGAGTGTGTCCAACTGTAGCTAATCAGACCAATGTGACTTAGATGAGACACAAATAAACTCTATGAACATTTCGGCAGCGTCGCTGACTTTGCACATGTTGTGTTTCTTCTGAACTACTTCAATTCTGCCTTGTTCCTAGCGCATAGCACCTTTTTATTGAGGGCACTCCATGCTGGATGGTCTTATGCCATGTCATAGGTCAATACAAAAGTTTTGTTTTTGTTTTTCTTTTTTGCTGAGGCAATTGGGGTTAAGAGACTTGCCCAGGGTCACACAGCTAGGAAGTGTTAAGTGTCTAAGACAAGATTTGAACTCAGGTCCTCCTGATTTCAGGGCTGGCGCTCTATCTACTGTGCCACCCAGCTGCCCCTGATTCTAAGTTCCTAAGAGAGACCTTTAAAGTGTCCTTATATCTCTTTTTCTGACTACCTTGTAAACAATTGTCCTGTGTGAATTTTCCACAAAGTAGTCTTTTTAGCATTTGGCATTTGAACAGGGTGGCTAGTCCACCAGAATTCTGCTCTATGCAGTAGAATTTGAATACTAGTTTGAGAAAGAATCTGTGTCTGATATCTAATCCTGCTGGGTGATCTTCAGAATTTTCCTAAGGCAACTTAAATAGAAGAGATACAGTTTCCTGCCATGGCATTGGTATACCCTCCAGGTTTCACAGGCATACAACAATGGGGTCAACACAATGCTCTGTAGACCTTCAGTTTGGTAGTCCATCTAATACCTTTCCTCTCCCACACTCCTTTGGAGCCCTCAAATACAGAGCTAGCTATGGCAATGCATGTACCAATTTCATTATCAGTGTGTACATCCCTGGAGAGTATTCTGCCAAAATAAGTGGACTAATCAACAGCATTCAAAATTTCACCATTTCCTTTAAGTGATGGCTTTACACATGGATGCTGTGGTGCTGGCTGATGGAGCACCTGTGTTTTCTTAATGTTAATTGTTAGGCCAAAATTAGCACAAGCAGCAGAGAATCAATCTATACCTTGTGGCATCTCAGGTTTAGAGGCTGCATTACTGACCATCCTTAGGAGATATTGCTGAGAGAATTCTTAAAGAGACTCAATGGCCCTGAGGTCCTTTCCAACTCTAAGGTTTTATGGATAAAATAAGTCATATGTTGTTACTCTGTGACCTGAATGATCAAAAGGCAGTAAAATCTGGGGAAAACAGTATTATATTAAGAGTCAAAGAATCTGGGTTCAAACTTTGGCTATGCTACTTACCACCAGTGTGGCAAGCTATTGTTTCATTTCCTTGGATCCTCATTTCCTCATCTTTAAAATAAAAGAGTTGGATGATCATTTCTAAGGTCCCTCCCAGCTCTGAATATGAACCTATAACTTAGATTCTAGTGTTCTCATGGACTTCACCTCTGCCTTTATCCTCTCTGGAGACCCTTTCATGGAGATGGAGGGAGATTTTGGGTGATAGGCCACCAATTATTTTCATGAATAGAAGACACAAGCCCAGTTCTGCCAAAAGAGCAATGCAGAGTGGACTGGGATGGCCCTGGGATATTAGAATGACTGGGACATAGAACACAGAATAAGGACCCTGGCCCTACGCTACTTGATCAGTTCCTTCCTAAAACTGTGATGGAGCCAGATACAAAGGCTGGGTTGAGCTGAGTTGAACTGAGCTGAGCTGAGCTGAGCTTAGGGCTCTCTAAAGCCCAGCTCTAAGAAATTGAAAGAATTTATTCCTGTTTCACAGGGAGAAAGCAATTAATTTGCTACAAGTCCCTGATGAGGATTCTCTCCTTTTTTCTTCATCCTTCTCTGGGCCCCATTCATTGGAACCTTCAGGGACCCTGCCCTAGCACCCCCCGAAACACAACAATTCCCCTTCACTCTCCATTTTGAACAGAGTGGGAGACACATTGTCTGTTCAAGAAGCTATTAGGATCACATATCAGCCACGCCAAAATAGAATAAGTTCCAATGAGATACAGATCCTATGAACTCAGCCTAGAATGTTCTCCAATGTAGCCATAACTGTCTGTGGTACACTCTAGTGAGAGGAGGTCAGGGATGAGGACAAGGAAGAAAAGGACAGACCCTGCAGTCATCCAGCAATGATAGGAAGGGGAGATGGGAACAAACCTCCAAGTTAAACTAACTCTTGCTCCTATATTCTTTCCTTTACAGGTTCTGGTAATAAGGAAACCATCCCTGGACAACTTACAACCATCTTATTCTCTGGAGTCTTCATCCTAGTCGTCCAAGTTCATTCCCAGATCTTGACAGGATTCTAGCTACCCTGGGGCCCCAGTCAATGATATGCCAGTAAATGTTTACCAACTGGCTCTTCCCCATCTTTTTCCCATCTGCAAAAAAGGAATGTACCCATGACACACTTTTAAGTATTATCTGTAACATAATTTTTTCTGCCACTTTCCTAACTCTAGACTAGCAATAGAAAATAGTTGATGTACTATTTGCATATCTCTAAGTGTAAATAGTCACACTGAAAATGTAATAATTAACATCCTCAGATAGGTTAGAGCTAGTTCTAGAACACACATGCATATAGGTCTCTCTCAGCTCCATGTTGCTTATCAATAGCTCAACTAGGGCAAGTTAGAGAGGAGGTTAGCTTGAGTCTAGTCTTATCTTTCCCCACAACAATCCATAGAAAGTGTTAATGTGGAAATATTTTAAAGGCTTCACCTAATCATAAATTGTAAGATCATCAAGTTGAAATAAAAGATAAATGATTTCTAATCACTACTTGTCTTTTATTTATTTAAATCACAGTCATTTTACCACACACATCCACCTATTCAGCTTTTCCTTGAAATAGAGGAAAGCCATCCAAAACATACAGGAAAGCCCAGAAGCCCACAGGTTTGGCTATGGCTGAACTTTAGAATAATTTTACTCTAATTTTGTTATGTTCAGTAAGCTATGTGATAGCAGGATGCTAAGTCTGAATTTGGAGATGTCAAGGCCTTTGCAGTGAGAGACCAGAAAGATAGTTTTGGTGCTCATGAACTGAGTACAGAACAGTGATTTCATTTTTTAGTATTTGGAAACAAATCCCTCAATGAATATCCATATGGTTCAGGAAGTGAAATTCTAACGGAATTATGTCCAAAAATGATATTTCTTTGTTATTTGGAGTTCAGTAAGTCTCTGGCAGGAGATGAGGGGTATGTTTTACTTTCAGGCGTTTGGACTCATGGTCCATTATTGTACTGATCAGAGTTCTAAGTCTTTCAAAGTTGTTTTTATCTATAATTTTGTTGTCATCTTCTGTTCACTTCTAGTTTCATCAGTTCTTAAAGATGTAACCAGTTTCTCTCAAATTATCTACTTCAACCTATTTTATTGGACAATAGTGTTGTATGACATTCATATGCCACAATTTGTTAGCTATTTCCCAAAAGAATAATATCTTTCCTATTGGAAACTACTATGAAAGAGATATCAACAATATTTTATGTACATGTAGATCCTTTTCCTCTTTCTCTTTGATTTGTTGGGGTTCTAGACCTGATAGAAATATAGCTAGATCTAAGTATTTGCTAATCCTACTCTGTACCACAAAATCTCTATACATGTTCCCATAAGTCCTTTTAATAAGCAAAATTTTATTAAGCACCCACTATGTGCCAGACATTGTGTAAATGCTGGGGATACAAAAAAAGCAAAAGATAATTCCTTTCCTGAAGGAGTTTTACAGCCAATCCTCATTTGTTTCAGCCTCTGACCAAAAAAAGGTGTCCAAAGATGCAGGAAGGTCAAGTAGAAGGAAGATAGAGAAAAGATCACAGATTTATCTGTTAGGCAATTACTGGTAACCTTAATGAGAATAGTTTGATTGAGTGGTGTGATTGGCAGCTGAATTATGAGGAATTGAGAAGTAAATTGGTAGGTGGTATAAAAATGGATACTGGAGAATGACATTGAAAGAGAGGAAAGATATGATGATATCTTGAGACAAACAGGGTTAAATGATTTGCTCATTGTCATGCAACTAGTAATTGTTTGAGGCTGGATTTGAACTTATGAAGATAAATCATCCTGATTTCAAATCCATTGCTCTATGCATTATGCCATTTACCGGCCTCTATATAAGGGGGAAAAATAGATATAATTCTAATTTGCTACCCTATCTCTAAGGAGAGTAGTAGCCACTCCTTTAAGGAGAGTAGCAGCACCAATATCCTGCTTCCCCATTTAAGCAGAAGTCAAACTTTTCCTTGCAGAAAGAGGGATGAAAGCAAATTGTAGAGAATTTCCCATGTTGCTGTGAGCCATGTGGACATACCACATCTATATGACCAATAACATGACACAATACACCCTTTCAATAATATGATAATAATAATTACAATTGCCGTTTACACTTTAGGTTTTTCAAAGCTTTTAACAAGCATCATTATATTAGATCTCACAACAACTTTCTAAGCTGAGTAATACAGGACTAAAGATTATCTGTTTCATTCATAAAATTTTATAGATGAGTAAACTGAATTCCAGAGAAGAACAAAGACCTATCCATATTCGAATGATTCGTAAGAGACAGAAATCAAATCCAGATCTTCTGGCTCCAACCTAATTATCCTTCTCTCCACCACATACATGAAAACTCTTTACACAAGTTATGGGTATCATATCTAAAGTTTAGGCAACAAGCAAGAGTAAGAAAAGATAATGCACACTCTGATTTGCCTCAGCTTTTTAAAATAAAGGGACAAGTATGTATGCTTCATGAAAGACAGATAACCCTTGGCCCATGATTTTAGTTCTTTTTTTTAGCTTAGATTTTTTTTAGTTTTCCCTTTGATCATTCAGGATAGGGATTTTCCCCACCAAACGTCAGGATTTAGGAAAGAACTTTCAACACTTTGTGACATTACCCCGATCCTTCACCAGCTATTAACATCAACCCTCAGAATTGGGACACCCAGGATGTGGGCCATGTCCAAAGTTTAGGCAACAAGCAAGAGAAGAAGTGGTCTGAACAAAAGGAGATCACTAGCCTCAAAGATTTAATTTGTTCTCATAAAACCCAGGATTTGCCTGTGGTTCTGCATTAACATAATTTATTTCAAAGAAATAAGATGGGCTGAAGAGGTGGTAGGATGAGTAGAACTATAAATCGAAAAGATATACTCATGAGAAGAGAGGACATCTGGGAACCAGAATGAAGAAGAAAAGCAAGCATTTTGGTGATGGCTAATGGGAAGAGACAGAAGAGATTTTGCCATTGGATTGTGTTATGTATCAGCTGAACAAAAAGAGAAAATAGATTCAGAGTCTAGGAAATGGATAATAAACCTGGCAGAGAGATGTGACAAAGTCGTACTAGGAGAACTTCAGTCATTCAGGTCTCTCCAATTCCCCCTCCCTCTTCTCAGTCTCTGCCTCTTTTTCTCTGTGTGTATGTCTCCATCTGTCTCTCCCAAACAGAGCAACTAATGATTTTTTGATTTGCCTTAGCCACAGTGGAATACTATTCTGGATCTTATTCTCACTAACAAAGAGGAACTCACATAGAAATGTTGGGAACTCAGGGAATCTTATCACAAGAAAACTCAATAATACCTGGGAACCTCCTTACATTACCTCCTTGCATTAAAACCTTTTCTTCCTCTTGCTTGTTGCCTAAAATTTGGATAGGGAACCCACATCGTGGGTATCCAGATTCTGAGAGTTAGAAGCACAGCTGATAAGTGTTGAGGAAGGGTGATAAGTGTTGAGAAAGGGGTGGCAGGACAGCTGGAAAGTTTCCTTCCTAGGTCCTGGTATCCAGATTGAATGGCTGAGTGGGAAAATCCCAGTTCTGAAAGAGAAAAGTGATAAATCCTTCCTAGAGTTTTTGATAAAGGCAAAGATATTCAAACATAGTCTGATATAAACATCCGATTTGGGTTTAGCAGATTTCAAGACATTGAGAAAAAGAATAACTGGCATCCCATAGATTAATGTTCCCTGAAAAGGGTAGATCAGATGCAATAGGAAATGGTCAAAAGAAAGTGCTAAAGTCAACAAGGGGGAAAATATGCCAGTGAGGAGGAAAAATGGGATTTGTTTAAGTAGACCACTATGAATGTATATCAAGCAAATTAGATTTTTAAAAAGAAATGTATAGAAGATGGCATGATGGCCAGGTAATAGAAGATGAACATGAGATTATGAAACAGTCCTAGGAAATAGTGACAGATATATATAATATTCAAAAGGAATTAAGGAAGTCCAGAAATACTAAAACATCAACATGGGGATAGGGGGTGCAAAGAAAAAATTAGGCTATATTGGGAGGGAAAAGGAGGCTCCAAAAAGAAATTGGACCATTAGTTGTAGCATATAGAAAGACGATAACTGGCAATTGAGAAAATATAGAATTACAAATTTATTATTTGCTTCTGTTTTCTCGGTCATAGAGAATGACCTTTGTATTAGAAATTTCAGAGGAAAAAGGAGTAGAACTTGAACATCCTTGGAAAATTCTAATCATTTGGCCCGATAAACTTCATTTTCATGTATTGGTAGATGCCAGTTTTTTCCAAGCCACCATCAGTGAAGTTAAACGATAGTGGATAGTGGGAAGCATGTCAACATTGGAGAAAGATAGGTGTTATTCCAATTTTGAAAAATGAAATGGAACAGAATCTGTATACTACACAACAGGGAATTTCATCCTTAAATTTCTGGAAAAATTTTAAGATAGATCATTAAAGAAAGTATTGTGAATATTTAGAAAGGAAAGCTATTGTTGTTATTTGTCATTCATTCTCAAAGAGGACCATGACTTCAATGATGTAATACCATGATATGTAAGTGAATTGGATTTAACTGGAGGAAGGCTGTACAAAATCATCCACCTCACTTTTTCTTCCAGAGCTATCTGAGTCCAACAGCAAGCTATAGATCAAGATGACCAGAGATGGCCCTGGAGGCAGTGGAAGGTCTTGACCTTTTTAAGCTAAAGTCTTTAACAAGTCTCAATTTGACTAAAACAAGTGATCAAGGCTAGATTAGAAATGAGACAGGCTAAAAACCCTTTTACCCAGGCTAAAAAAAAAAAAAAAAAAAAAAAAAAAAAAGGACAATCTGAGAGGGGAAGAACCTTGGATTTTTTGGTCAAAACAGAAACAATTGCTATTTACATTCACTTTCAACCAATCAGTCCCCAAACAATAACTAAGTGGGGTTTGGCCTGGGATCTACTGATGATCAATCAATGAGAGCTAGAGTGACTCATGATCCTAGCCCATAATCCACAGGAAATCTTACAAGGTTTAGATAATCAAAATTTACATTTCTTTGAATAGAGCACCCATAGATAAGGATATGATACCCTATATGGACACAAGGAAGGAAAGAGAAAGAAGAAAGAAAAGAAAAGAAAAAAGGAAATGAAAGGAAAGAGAAAGGAAACAAAAAGACTGTGTTTCCCTAAATGGACAGTTCCAGTTGGGTGCCCAGTGAGGCAGCTCCTGTTGTTGTTCTTTTTTTACCTTTCTTCTGGAAGAGGATCATGACATGAGAGATGTGGTGCCATGACATGCAAATGAATTGGATTTAAGTAAAAAAGGATTGTACAAAGTCACCAGCCTCATTTTCTCCTCTTGGAGTCTTCTGAACCCAATCAGAAAGAAAAGCAGTGATTACCAAAAAAACTGTTTTAAATTTCACTTAATTTATAATATTCCTAAATTAGTAGATGAGATCAATGCTATCAGTATACTTTTCCTAGATTTTAACATACCTTTTGATAATATATCTCATGCTTTTTTCATGGAGAAGATGAAAAGATGTGAAGTAGATGATAATATAATTAAATAGACTCAGATTTGGTTGGATGGCTAAATCCAATGAGTCATTGACAGTGGGGTAATAGCAATAGGGCATGATTAGAAAACTCTACAGACCACTGCCCTAAAGTACCTGGTTTTCTGGATAGGCAAAATGTGTGGTAGACATTTCTAGTCATATGAAAAAAAATGCTCTAAATTACTATTATTTAGAGAAATACAAATTAAGACAACTCTGAGATACCATTTCATACTTCTCAGATTGACTAGGAAGACAGGAAAAGATAAATGTTGGAGGAGATATGGGAAAACTGGGACACTAATACATTGTTGGTAGAGTTGTAAATTGATTCAACCATCCTGGAGAGCTATTTGAAACTATACTCAAAGGGCTATCAACTTGTACATATCTTTTGGTGCAGCAGTATCTCTACTGGATCTGTAGTCCAAAGAGATCATAAAAAAGGGGAAAGGACCTACATGTACAAAAATGTTTGTAGCAGCTCTTTTTGTAGTGGCAAGAAAATGGAAACTGAGTGGATGCCCATCAGTTGGAGAATAGCTGAATAAGTTTTGGTATAAAAATGTTATGAAATATTATTCTTGTATGAGAAATAGTCAGCATAATAATTTCAGAATGACCTGGACATACTTACATGACCTGATGCTAACCAAAGTGAATAGAACCAAGAGAACATTGTACACAGCAACAACAAGATTATATGATGGCCAATTCTGATATACTATTTCTGATATATATATATATTCTGATATACTGAATCACTGAGGTGATTCAGGCCAGTTCCAATGGTCTTGTGATGAAGAGTCATCTGAACCCAAAGAGAGGACTGTGGAAACTGAATGTGGATCACAACATAACATTATCACTTTTTGTTATTGTTTGCTTACATTTTGTTTTCTTACTTATTTACCTTCCTTTTTGATCTGATTTTTCTTGTGCAGCAAGAGAATTGTATAAATATGTTTACACATATTGGATTTGACATATATTTTAATATGTATAACATATATTGGATTGTTTGCCATCTAGGGGAGGGGTTTGGGGGAAGGAGGGGAAAATCTGAAACACAAAGGTATGCAAAGGTCAATATTGAAAAATTATCTGTGCATATGTTTTGAAAATAAAAAGCCTTAAAAAAAATAAAAATAAATAAATAAAAACAAAAAAGGAACTTTGATCTATGCCATTATCAACTATAATTGTACAGTCAGTCTAAATAATTCCATACTGAAATCTTGCTTGACCTTTGAGTACATGCACAAACAGTCTGGAAAGAAATAGTCACCTGAAACTATCTTCCTGCATGTGTACTTAGACATGAGGACAAAACTGATGAAGCATAAAACTCTCCCTTATAATATATGTACCAATCAATTATCCTTACCCATGGAAGCTATTCCTCTATATATAAACTGTGCACTGTTTATAACTAGCAACATTACAACTGCTTGATGCCTTGGTGTGATAACAAAGTCTTTTTGCATTATATCCTGTTTGCCTCATTGACCAGGGAAAGGACCAACCAAAATTTCTTTTGACATAATGACTCTCCACCATTACAGTATTATCACCTTGACAGCATGAACTATTTTTTGTCTTTCTTTGTACCCCCAGCACTTAGTACAGTGCTTGGTACACAGTAGGTTCTTAATATATGTTTATTAACCAATTGACTGTTCAAGAGCTTGGACATAATCAAATAACCGCTCAATGCTTCAAACAACTCTAAGGCTAAGTTGCAGAGAAAATATCAATCTGAATTGGTAAAGGGACCTTCTTCATTCATGAGTTCCCTTAAGCAATGAAATGATGCTCTGTCCCAATCCCAGAGTGTAGTAAACTTGGGGAAAATGATGGGTTTAGAGGAAGAAACCCTGGATTCAAATTTAGTTCTGCCATTTGGGGAACCACAGGGAACCTCAACTTGAGTTAAGTGAACCCTAAAATAAGCAAATTAACCCAGATGAGTTCTAAGGCCCCCCAAAATGCAAGATCTCATGATCCCAATCATGAACTATATCTGTCAAAATATTAACTATTCCTTGAACTCAGCAGTATGTCTCATCAAACAAATTAGCTCTATTATTACTAGCATATAAGCTCTGTAAAGCAGGAATCTTTATCTTAAAACTTTATTAGAATCATATACATTCACAATGTTGAATACAGTAACATTTGACACTTCTTTTATAGCTAATTTAAATTTCATTATCAATAAATATCATGCACCTATAAATATTAATCATCTCCTACATAAAAATAATTACTTCAATCAGAATTCTAATCATCTTTAATCCAGAGTCTCTTCCCATTGAGTTTCTTCGTGTACTATTCCCAGTGAACAAGGTTTCAAGTCATCTGAAAAACAGAATATGAAATCAAGAGTCTAATAAAGTTCTATATAAGCATTTAAGAACGGTAACTTGCTCTAGAAACTCCTAGAACAGGACTCAGAATCTAATACATTGCTTGTTAGCTAGGAGACACTAGAGTCTCAGGAGGATCCCTTCTTTCATATCCAAAAATGTCAACGTGTCCATATCCGACCAAAAGTCTGGACCCATTGCATCGACAGATTATCAACATTGAATCCAGGGCAACGTGGTTTTCATAGAGTTAGGAAATTTCATTCATTGAGTAAAAATCTGCTGACAATGCCAGAGGGTGAATAGAAGGCAACCCTCTTACTGTACCAATTCATTATGACATTCCACGTGATCAGAGCCACATGGACCATTGAACTCTAATGACTAAATCCATACTGTTCTTGACTCAATCAATTCAGATAAAGAATAATAACGTATCAAGCAAGTAATCTCTTAAAACACTAAATATTTCACTTTGCATAGTAAAATTATCCTCTCATCTACATTCATTGTGAAATTATAAGTGACTTTATTTCATTAATGATCACCTTCTCTCCTAGGATTGATCATGACGAGGTAGTTTCACTAGAAATTTATTGCTTCCTATTCCTTTAAAACTAATTAATTTATTATTTAAAACCTTGAATCAATTCCAATATAAAAGGACCTATATCACTTTGGAAAACAATAAATTGAAAGCTAAATTAAATCATCGATGTCAATACATGGATTAAGAATTCTGTTCTGTCTTCAATTCTCGTCATGAAGAACTAATTCTTTAACCAAAAATAAGAGACTCTATTCTTCATGTATAGTTAGAAGTGTATATAGATCAAGAGGGCATAGCTCATAGTTGAATATGAATTTAGTTAACAATATCTTTTTAGAATGGATGCTAATTCGTGAATGAAGAATTATGTTCATGATAAAGGAAGGAGAAGTACAATGTTGTTGTGCCCAGACAAGCTCTATGGACTTATGACTGCATTGGGTTGATTTTAGGATGAAGGAAAGGAGGAGAAGCTAACAGGAGTCAAATGGAGTGTTCTTATTTCCAGTCCTTAGCCATTAAATACCTGGGTCGATTACACATTACATCACACTAAGATGGCCAACTAGAGAACCAGTAACATTACATCCCACTGAGCAAGTCTAACTTAGTAACTTTAACCATAAACTGGCAAGATAATAAGACATCCTTGTAATTTAAATGCATCTATATGCTTTATCCTGCTTTCATAGAACACAGGTATCCACATCCCTGACTATGCTTGAAAGGGTAGAAACACATTGGCAGTCGGGTTTCCAAACAAGACCTTCTTAGCAGGTCCTCTGCTTGAGGTCTTCATAACTTACAGAGTTCCTGCGTATCTGCACTCTCTCACATTGTTCAAGCTTCTACCATTAAAAAAAAAGGTAGTTAAAAGCTTACAGGGAGGAAAGAGGTGAAAAGGAGACTTGTGAACCTTACTCCTCATGCATAACTGCCTAAAGAGTAAACATCTGCATTTGTAGGAGAAATAAAAAGAGGAAATTGGAGATATGATCAAGAGATAATCACTTTTGAGGAAGTTCAGGTGAAGGTTTAGAAACAAGCTGCACAGAAGCAACAATAATTGTAAAAATAATTTTGAAACAAGTTTCTCTGATAAGGCCTCATTTCATAAACATAGAGAGAATGGCATTTCAACAGACAGGTTGAAACAATCTTTTAGCCCAAGAAACTTGTAGGAATGGCTAGAAGGGTCCCTTTCACTCAAGGAACAGATAGGGGCTCAATCCAAGAGAGGAAAATTCCCAGCAAACCAGTAGCATCCCCCCTTCAACAAATCAGCCAGAGATCCTAAGCCCCAGAATGGTAGAACAAACAAATGCCAACCTCCAAGCTTGACAAAATCTGACCTATGGCTCAGACCAAATTAGGGATACACATCTAGTGAGGCCCAACAATTCGACATCCTCCAGCAGCTAGATCACCACATATCTCAGCATAGCCCTGAGAGTTAAGAACCACAGCTTCTTTGAATTGTGGTAGCACCTGGATATCTAGTCCAGCATCACTGCGCTTACATACACAACACCATCACATAGAATCCAGTCAACACTGAGAAGCGCCAGACCCCAGATACTTTAGTACAGGAGCCATATTCCCTTCAGCCCCATTCAGCCCAGAGACGAGGGTATCCCCTGGGCCTGAACAATCAAGCAGACTCAGACACTAAACAAGAGTCGAGAATACTCCTACCTGAAACTCAGAGCAAACTCTAAAGAAAGGCAAGTGATTCGAGGGAGACAGAAATGCAGAGACAAACAGATAGCATGAGGAAGAGGTAGGGAGAAAATCAAAATAACAAAATTCCCGATCCAAAAAATTTATGTAATTCACCAAACATCATTGCACAAACTCAAAGTGACAACAATATTTAATACTCTATTGGGCAAAGCTTCCAAAATAAAATGGTCCAAGACTCAAACATTCATGAGAGTTCAAACAGATTACTATCACTCGCAGAAAGGAAAGAGATTGGGAAAAGAAATGAAAATAAGTAAATTAAATCAAAAAAGTATCATATCAACTTACTATAACAATGAAGATACAAAAATCTACGAAAAGAACTCTAAAGGAAAGAAATACAAAAATAATTAATGAAACTAGATCAAAACTCTATTAGACATCTAAGAATCTAACCATTTTTAATGAGAATGAAAGAAAATTAAATCATTACTCCATGAAATATTCAGTCTATGAAATAGATCCATGAGAGAGAATATCATCATGATTGAACTATTTGAAAGCTATATCAAAGGATTCTGGATAAATCTTCAAATCTTCACAATTTCAAGGAAAAGCTCCCTGCTATCTGGGACCAAAGGACAAGTTACTAAACATTGAAAAATCCATCCCTCCTAGGAAAATTGCAAAAAATCTCAAGGACATCATCAAGTTTTCAGCACTACAAAGCACAAACATTCTTCACTTCAGGAAAGCATTCATTAACATTAACAAGGATTTAATTTTGAAAATAGGATAGAACTAAATCCAACTCCTTTTTTTCACAACGCTACTTATTATAAGTATTTCAAACTTCAATGTCATTTCTTAATTATGGTGAAGATAAGGGAGAAACTAAACTTAAAAAAATTTAAATAAATTAAAAAATCATATTTAATACCTGAAGTAGTTTCAATCATAGAAAACTATTCAAATAATTAACTATATCAATAATATAAACAAAAAACCAATTAACAAAATCATCTCATTCAGATGAGAAAAAGCATTTAAAAATCCAAATCCACTAATAAAAAACACTTGAGAGGATAGAAATAAATGGACTTTTCCTTAAAATAGTCAGGAGCATATATTTAAAACCATCAGAAAGCATCATATGCAATGGGGAAAAACTGGAATCTTTCCCAGTAAGATCAAGAGTGAATCAAGGTTGCCCACTATCACCATTATTATTCAATATTGTATTAGAAATGCTAGCCTCGGCAATAAGAGTCGAGAAAGAGATTAAAGGAATTAGAGCAGGCAATGAGGAAACCAAACTATTACTCTTTGCAGATGATATGATGGTATACTTAGAGAACACCGAGATTCTACTAAAAAGCTATTAGAAATAATTCATAACTTTAGCAAAGTTACAGAATACAAAATAAATCCACATAAATCCTCAGCATTTTTATACATCACCAACAAAATCCAACAGCAAAAGATACAAAGAAAAATTCCATTCAAAATAACTGTTGACAGCATAAAATATTTGGGAATCTATCTACCAAAGGAAAGTCAGGAATTATATGAGCAAAATTACAAAAAAACTTTCCACACAAATAAAGTCAGACTTTAATAATTGGAAAAATATTAAGTGCTCTTGGATAGGCCGAGCAAATATAATAAAGATGACAATACTCCCTAAACTAATCTATTTATTTAGTGCTATACCAATCAGACTTCCAAGAAAATATTTTAATGATCTAGAAAAAATAACAAAATTCATATGGAAGAACAAAAGATTGAGAATCTCAAGGGAATTAATGAAAAAAAAATCAAAAGAAGGTGGCCTAGATATACCTGATCTAAAACTATATTATAAAGCAACAGTCACCAAAACCATTTGGTATTGGCTAAGAAATAGATTAGTTGATCAGTGGAATAGGTTAGATTCACAAGACAAAATAATCAACTACAACAATCTAGTGTTTGACAAACCCAAAGATCCTAACTTTTGGGATAAGAATTCATTATTTGACAAAAACTGCTGGCATAACTGGAAATTAGTATGGCAGAAATTAGGCATGGACCCACACTTAACACTAAGATCAAAATGGGTCCATGATTTAGGTATAAAGAATGAGATTATAAATAAATCAGAACATAGGATACTTTACCTCTCAGACTGTGGAGGAGGAAGGAATTTGTGACCAAAGAGGAACTAGAGATCATTATTGATAACAAAATAAAAAATTTTGATTAGACCAAAGCAGAACTAGAGATCATTACTGATCACAAAATAGAAAATTTCGATTATACCAAACTGAAAAGTTTTTGTACAAACAAAATTAATGAAGACAAGATTAGAAGGGAAGCAATAAACTGGGAAAATATTTTTACAGTCAAAGGTTCTGATAAAGGCCTCATTTCCAAAATATAGAGAGAATTAACTCTAATTTATAAAAAATCAAGCCATTCTCCAATTGAAAAATGGTCAAAGGATATGAACAGACAATTCTCAGATGAAGAAATTGAAACTATTTCTAGTCATATGAAAAGATGCTCCAAGTCATTATTAATCAGAGAAATGCAAATTAAGACAACTCTAAGATACCACTACACACCTGTCAGATTGGCTAAGATGACAGGAAAAAATAATGATGATTGTTGGAGGGATGCGGAAAACTGGGACATTGATGCATTGTTGGTGGAGTTGTGAACGAATCCAACCATTTTGGAGAGTAGTTTGGAACTATGCTCAAAAAGTTATCAAACTGTGCATACCCTTTGATCCAGCAGTGTTACTACTGGGATTATATCCCAAAGAGATTATAAAGAAGGGAAAGGGACCTGTATGTGCACGAATGTTTGTGGCAGCCCTTTTTGTATGCTAAAACTGGAAACTGAATGGATGCCCATCAGTTGGAGATGGCTGAATAAATTGTGGTATATGAATATTATGGAATATTATTGTTCTTAAGAAATGAACACAGGATGATTTCAGAAAGGCCTGAAGAGACTTACATGAATTGATGCTGAGTGAAATGAGCAGGACCAGGAGATCATTATATACTTTAACAACAATATTAAGATGACCAGTTCTGATCAGGACTGGCATCCTACAATGAGATCAACAACTCAGTTTCAATGGTGCAGTAATGAACTGTAATGAACTAATGCCCAAGAAAGAACTCTGTAACTAAAACCATTACATTGAATTCAATCCCTAATTTATGCCCACCTGCATTTTTGATTTCTTCACAAGCTTATTTGTACACTATTTGAGATCGATTCTTTTGTACAGACAAAAACGTTTGTCATTCTACATATATTGTGTCTAATTTATACTTTTAATATATTTAACATCTATGGTCATCCTGCCATCTGGGTGAGGGGTGGGAAGAGTGAAAAATTGGAACAAGAGGTTTGGCAAATGTAATGCTGTAAAAGTTACCCATGCATCGAATGTTCTGTGCAGCCACTTTGTAATGGTTAGAATTTTGAAACTGAATGGACTGTCTCATCAGTTCTGAGAGAAAGTCTGATACCAACAATGTGGTATCATGAAATTCAATGGAATATTACTGGTTCTTCAAGAAATACTCAACAGGATAGATTTCAGAAAGGCTTCTGGAAGACTATCTATCAACGAATGCTGAGGACATATGAGAGCAGGACAGGAGATCATTATATATCAAAACAAAATAGATGATGAACAGTTCTATGGATCATGGTCCATCCTCATGCAAGAGATCAGTCCTAAATATTCTAATGAGAGCAGTAATGAATCGAACAGCTATAAGAAATATTATAACTCTGTGAGATGATCAAAACTCTTACATTTAAATTCAATCCTATATTTAGTGCTACACATGCATTGTGTTAGCAATTCTTCAGTTAATTGTACAATAATCTCAGAGTCTAGATTCTTTATCTGTACAGACAAAATAATGTTTCTAGGTATGTATATATTGTGTATACTAAGTTATAGGTTTTAACTATCATCTTAATCATCTACTAGGGTCTATCCTGCCATCTAGGGCTAGGAGTTGATGGTAAGAGGTAAAATTGAACAAGAGGTTTGTAATTTTATGCTAAGTCTCCCATGTATATATCCTGTAAATAAATAGGCTATTAAATAAAATTAAAAAGTACATAGTATATAGACCAATGGCTATAATAAAATAAAAATAAAATTATTAATCTTAAGATCTTAAAAAATAAACCATATATCCTGGGACAAACTCAGCCAGGGTGGGACACAGAGCCAGATTCATTAATTTCATCTCACACCATTGTGGTGGCTCTCCCAGGAGACAGAGAGGCTTAGAGACAGAGACAGAGAAGACAAGGGGACTGAGAGACAGATTCATTCCATCGTCCACCTTTGTGATGGTTGGAGCCTGAAGCACAAGCCCTCTGGACTCAGAGACAGATTCATTGCATCTTCATCAACCTCATGGTGGCTGGCCTAGCTGCCTGCACTTCTCCACTGAAACCAAGACTCCAGAAGGCCTCTAAGAAAGCTAGCCCAGGCCCCAGGCAAGGAAACTAGATTGTGAAGAAGATACTAAAGGATTTGGACTTTAACACCTGGCTATTCTCATGGTGAATACTCAACTGAGGCAAAGGATGCTCCAAGACTTCCAGAAAACCAACAAGAACAATGCAGAACTCTTCAAAATTTATTGATCAGAGAGACAAATGTATATACCTCAAAATGCTCATAGACTTGATACAAAGTACACTCTTTGAAGTTCCTATAGTTTTGTCTAACAAACAAGATCTATTGAGATGTAAATGATTAAGCCCTGGATCTTAGTTACTTAGAGATGAAAGTAACTGAGATACATGCATCAGGGTAAAGTTTATCATACCATTGTCTAAAGTATCTTTCTCCCAAATGCCGTTAGTCTCTCTTATGGGATGTCTTTCCTGTCCTAACTTCACAGGTTTGCCTTTAATCCAAAGAGTAGTGTTTGCAT
This sequence comes from Sarcophilus harrisii, assembly GCF_902635505.1. Lineage (NCBI taxonomy): Eukaryota > Metazoa > Chordata > Mammalia > Dasyuromorphia > Dasyuridae > Sarcophilus > Sarcophilus harrisii. The sequence continues at coordinate 530,385,337 of NC_045428.1, forward strand.
TTTGCTTCAGTTGCTAGAGAATTTATTATATTGACAAGCAGTCTCTGATATTTCAATAAGAAAAGGGAGTTTTGGTGAGCCAAGTTATTGTAAGCTTTAAGACATGAAATGGATTCTTACTTCCTGGCCCTCTACAGCTCAAGAGTCCTGGTCTTGGATGTGAAAAACTTTGGCTCTGAGCCCAGCCCTGACATGAATTTGAAATTTGAACATAATCGGTCCATTTCCTTCTCTGGGCCTCAGTTTACTTTACAAAATGAGAGGTTTTACTCACTGGTTTTATTTATTTATTTGGGATGGAATGAGGAGGGAAGATAAATGGAGTTAAGTGATTTACCCAGAGGAACACAGCTAGTGTCTCAGGCCAGGTCCTTCTAACTCCAAGGCCAGTGTTCTAGCCACTGTACCATCTAGCTGCCCCTCACTGCTCTTTAAGGTCCCTTTCAGTTCTAATATTCTATGATGATTTATACTTAGTTGCTGGCTTTCAGTGACCATGCCTTTGAAATATAAAAAACTGGACTGTAGGAGACCAGGTTGGAATTCCTAACTTTATCATAGAATCCTTTTGTGATCTTCAGCAAATCCCTCTCAGAACCTCAGTTTCACCATCTTGAAAATGGGAATTTTATTCCCTCCATGGGTAGCTAATTATCAAGGTCTCATGAGATCATATATATGAAAACTCCTTGTGAACCAAAAATCAAAGTACACAAGTGAGCATTATCTTGTTATCATATGCAGTATTCTGTAAATTGAATGTCACTAATGTCCAAGTTCTAGCCAAACCGTCTCCCTATGACCAGTGTTTGAATGGGAGATGGGGGAAGAGAGGGAAATCATGTTCCCATTTTCCAAAGGGAAAACCTGAGGCAAGGAGAGGGGAATCTTAATATCTTCTCCCTAACCCAGTCACACTGTGCCATTAATGATATGCTTAGCTATGCTTCAGAAGACAAGGATAGATAAGGCTGGTTCTTTCTTCTTAAAGCTCACTCTCTCAGAGGGCAAATCATATACAAACACATAGCTATTGCAATATAAAACATAGACAAGAGACAGCATGGGGCTGTGGGGTCTCAGAGCTGGCAAGTTATACTTATAGCTGTGGGTCCTAAGAAGCTTTTCTAGGAGGAAATAGCATTTCATCCCAGCCTTTCAGTTTTCCAGAAGTGGTAATGATATCTCACAATAGCAAAGATTTGGATAAAAGGCAGGGTAAAGTATGGACCTATATTAGAACTGACATCATTTCTCTTTACATTTCAGAAGAGAAGAGTCAAAATTATGTGGTTAAATCATGTAAGTTATTTGATGCTTTCATTTATATTTCCCAGCTCTCTTCCCATTCCTATATGCCCTTCTGTCCATGTTCTCTCCCTTTCTCCGCTCAGTCCCTGTTCCCCTTTTTGCATCTCTCTCTTCTTGTCACATGATGGATATTTAATAGATATCTTGTCAAATGCTTGATTTGACTTCCCCTCTCTTCATTTGCCTCTCCTCATTTCCTTCTCTCTCTTCCTCTCCTTTACCCTTTTTCCCTTTCATTTTCTCTAATTTTTCCTTTTCTCTAATTTTCTCCCTCCTCTTTCCTATCTGAATCTTCCTCACCTTTTCCCTCTTCACTGTTCCTTTTCTTTATCTTCTCCCTGTTTCTTTTTCCTTATTCTTTTATACTATGTTATCTCCCTCTCCTGCTCTTTCCCCTTTCCCAGCCTCCTATTCTACTCATCCTTATCCCTTCTCTTTCCCCTTCTTTTGTTGCTCTTTCCCTTCTTATTCCTTCTACTCATTCCCTATTTCTTCTCCCCACAGGAAATATTAATAGCATGATCCTTGGGAAGTTGGCATCATGGCTTTTTGTAGGAACTCAGCTTCTGCACCTCAGAATTTTCTACTTGAATTCTTCTTAAAGAGACTTAACTTTTTTCCTGCCCTATCCCCATCAGCCTCCCTGTTCTCCAGTCACACCAAACTCTTCCATTAAAGTCCTCAATGATTTTGACAAAGTGCTACAAGATGATGGCACCTTGTTGCCCCTGGTGGTGAATATTCCCATTGCATCCAGTTGTTTCCTGGAAATCCCTAAATGTTCCACACATCCCACTCCTTGGATGCTTTATCAGAAGAAGCCGATAGTAGTACTTCAGAAGGAGATCCTAGCTATGGTTTTTAGTTGGTGCCTCATTTCTGCTCCTGAAAACTTTCTGCCAGTGACTAAGAGATGGAATTTCATATTTAATTTGTATTTCTCTATTTCTAATAATTAGCATTTTTATTTGATTATTGATGGTTGTATTTTTTTCCTTTAAAACTGTATGTTTATATTCTTTTATCATTTATCTACTGGAGAGTGGTTTATATGTTTATACGTATGTATATGTATAATATGTACATATTATACATATACATACGTATATACATATATTGATTTGAAACTCTTAATTAAGACACTTAAAAGATTTTTTCTCCCACTTAACTGAATAATTTGTAATTTTAACTGCACAAGATTTGTTGTTGACAAACTTTTAACTGAAGTTGTGCATTTTATCTTCTGTGATTCTGTCTAGACAACTTAAACTCAACATGTCCAAAACAGAACTCATTATCTTTCTCTTCAAAAAAAATTTTTTTTCAAAAAAGTTGTCTTCTCAACTTGTCTGCTATTTATTGTCCAGGAAATATCCTCTCAGGCTTGAAACCTATATGTCATTCTAATACTTCCCCCCATTGCTCACCCTTATCCAATTACTTGATAAGCCCTGTGGATTTTGCTTTCTGAAACATCTTTCTTATACTATAATGACAATAACAATAATAATTACTGCCAGAGTATCTACTATGTACAAGTCACCGTGCTAAGTGCTTTATATTTGAGCTTTACAACCACCATGGGAGGTAAGTGTTTTTATCATTCTCATATAACATTTGAGAAAGCTGAGGCAGAGGTTAAGGGTCACAAGGGTAGTAAAGCCAGATTTGTAGTTAGGTCTTCCTGACTCCAGATTTGGCACAAGATCCATTGCACCACCTACATGCCACCTACAACCTTTTACTTCCTCTAACACTGATGGCACAAGTCCCCCTCACTTCATGCCTTGATTACTTCATGAATCTTCTTGTGGGTCGTCAGGTCTCTCCCCACTGCAGTGTGTCTTCCACTCCTCTAACAAACTATCCTTCCTAAAATGCAAATCTGACTAGACCTTCCATCCTGACCGCTAGCCACTTCAGCAATGATTTCCAGGGTCAAATAGAAAAACCTGTTTGGTCTTTAAAGCTCTTCATAAGCAAGCTTTTTTTCTTACCTTTGTTGTCTTATTATACCATAGTGTCCCTCATATATTTTATGACCTAATGAACTACTGTCCATGCTGATCTCTATATCTTTACCACTTGCCCTTGGGGCTCCCATTTATCATTTTTTCATAAAAATGAGTTATGATCAATAACATTTATTTATTTATGATATATGGTATATATGATAAATGTATATATAATTATGATATATATTATGATATATTTATGATATAGGATGAGTTAGAAAGGGAAGTGTTGAATCCATCATATCAGGTCTTCAATGTCTCCACTTTCAAATCCACTTTCTTTGGCTTCAACACTCTAAGACTAGAATATGAAACTACCAGTTGGAACTTTAATTGTGTATACTTGGAAGGTAAATACCTGTCAAAGGGTATGAGTAGTTTGAACTCTGCAGAGTTCAAGCTGGAAGTCATAGTGATTAGGCTGTCATTAAAAAGATACATTAAATGGTTTCAGTAAGACGAATATAAGACCATGTCCAAGATATCTACATAGGTAGTTTAAAGCTATTGACCTTTGGCTCTTAGATGGGCTGAGGGCAGGGAATGTAGTGATATGATATGAGGTCTGGAACAACCTGTTAAGAAGAGAAGAGCCCAAGACAGTGCCAACAACAACCAGCCACTGGGGAAGGAGAAACAAGCAGGAAGGGAAAGGTACTAGAAGCACCATGAGGCCAAGTACTACTCCTTTCTCCAGTCTCCAAAAAAGTAATGCTGGGCTAAAATTAAACCTGTCTCTTCCCTAAATATTGTTGGTCTAGGAGTTTTAATAGATTCAAAAAAACAGCATTGCATTGCATGCTTACTCTTGCCAGTGGAACCTCTATTCACCAGATGCTAGATAACCAAAAGCCTTCACAAATAGCAAATAGAAACAAAATCCACTTATCCAAGCACAATAACAAGCAGAAATTAGAGATGGTATACAGATGAAAGTATCTCAGAACATACATAAAAATCAATAAATTCTTTAGATGGGAACAAGATGAGATCTCTGCTCCATCAGGAGAAAGGCTTCAATCTTACCCTGGGGAAAGTTTCTTTATTTCTTTTTTTTTCTTCAATTTTATTTTTATTTTCCCATCCAAATCCCTTCCCTCCCCTATTGAAAAGGCAACAAATTAAGGGGAACTTTCTGAAATCTTTATGAAGCCAAGCTAGAAATCAGGGACATGTTGAGGAGATGGATTTCCACTACATTTCTGCAGTCTTCCAAAATAATCATTCTCATTCTCTCTCTCTCTTTTCACTTTAATACTTTTTCCTTCATTCATCCATTCCAATGATGTTCAACAACTCCAATCAAAAATCATCTTCCTCCTATTAGAATTCATCAATTTTTCCCAAAAAACTCCTCTTATTTTCTTTTAGGACGAAAGATGGAGAGTTTTGTGCAGGGTAGATAGCAAAATCTTTTAAGTGTAGAAAACAAACATGACCTAAGGACAAAGGGGTAAAAAGGGAACCTTTTACTTTCTTTTTACTAATTGGGAAGTCCAAATATTTCCTCTTTTTTTAAAGCTCTCATACCTTCATCAACAATCATTCTGAAACTAAAAGTAGATGCTTAATTTCTGTTAAAAGAATTCAAAATCTGCCTCTCTCCTCACTCAGTGTGGGATACAGGGTCATTTTAAGCTCACTCCCCTCTTGGTCCTTTTTAAAAACTGATTCTTTTCTTTGTAATGTCCTGACCACTTCTCAAAATACAAAGAAGCCTAGAGGACCTTTCCACTGAAAACAGGTAAGATGAACCACAAAACATAAATAATGTTTCCCACTGGCAGCATGTACTTACAATAGCTTTTATTTTTTAATAGAAATTAAGATGTTTTAAAGATGTAGAGGCACCATTCTCCAATTGAAAAATGGTCAAAGGATATGAACAGACAATTCTCAGATGAAGAAATTGAAACTATTTCTAGTCATATGAAAAGATGCTCCAAGTCATTATTAATCAGAGAAATGCAAATTAAGACAACTCTAAGATACCACTACACACCTGTCAGATTGGCTAAGATGACAGGAAAAAATAATGATGATTGTTGGAGGGGATGTGGGAAAACTGGGACATTGATTCATTGTTGGTGGAGTTGTGAACGAATCCAACCATTTTGTAGAGTAGTTTGGAACTATGCTCAAAAAGTTATCAAACTGTGCATACCCTTTGATCCAGCAGTGTTACTACTGGGATCATATCCCAAAGAGATTATAAAGAAGGGAAAGGGACCTGTATGTGCACGAATGTTTGTGGCAGCCCTTTTTGTAGTGGCTAGAAACTGGAAACTGAATGGATGTCCATCAGTTGGAGAATGGCTGAATAAATTGTGGTATATGAAAATTATGGAATATTACTGTTCTGTAAGAAATGACCAACAGGATGATTTCAGAAAGGCCTGGAGAGACTTACACGAACTGATGCTGAGTGAAATGAGCAGGACCAGGAGATCATTATATACTTCAACAACAATACTAGATGATGACCAGTTCTGATGGATCAGGCCATCCTCAGCAACGAGATCAACCAAATCATTTCTAATGGAGCAGTAATGAACTGAACTAGCTATACCCAGAAAAATAACTCTGGGAGATGACTAAAAACCATTACATTGAATTCCCAATCCCTATATTTATGCACACATGCATTTTTGATTTCCTTCACAAGCTAATTGTACAATAATTCAGAGTCTGATTCTTTTTGTACAGCAAAATAATGTTTTGGTCATATATACTTATTGTGTATCTAAGTTATATTTTAATATATTTAACATCTACTGGTCATCCTGCCATTTAGGGGAGGGGGTGGGGAGGGTAAGAGGTGAAAAATTGGAACAAGAGGTTTGGCAATTGTTAATGCTGTAAAGTTACCCATGTATATATCCTGTAAATAAAAGGCTATTAAATAAAAAAAATAAAAAAAAAGATGTAGAGGCAACAATAGTCATTGCTTTTTAACTATATCTAATATTCTTTTTGAAAATCTAAAAAAATGATTTTCCACTTTGCTGACCTTTTATACAGGGTTTCCCAAAAGTCTTTTGATTTACCCCATATTTAGATTGCTAATACATTTGGAATTTATTATGATATATTTATAAGATATTGGTCCATGCAGTCACCAATAAAATGACTTCTGTTATTATATTTGCTTTTTGAAATGGAAATACATTGTTATGTATTCTGAATATTCCCTAATATTCTACTGGACACATGACAATGTTTTGATTTCTTTTTTTCCTTTTTTTTTATTTGTTTTTTTTCTTATTTTGAAGTTAGTTTAAATTAAAAATGGAAAAAAATATTATTCCATGTTTTATTCCCACCGAACTGCCTTCTTTGTTTCCAACCAGCTTTTGTACAAAACAAAAGGGGGGGTGAGATTTCCTTCCTAAGGAATCCCTCTTCTTGAGTGACTTGAAAAATAAGGGCTATATTCCATTTTGACCATCTCACCAATCAACTTTTCCATTTTTAACTGGTAGTAAAGAATTTTAATAAGTACTGCTTTGTAAGATAACATGATATCTAGAAATGTCAAGCCTCCTTCATTCTAATTACTTTAATTTCTTTTTTTTATTCTGGACTTAATAATCAACAACAACAACAAAAACATTTCAATGTAAAAAAGACTAAGAATCTTGTACGAGAAGTTATAAACTTTTGTGCCCAATTTGCTTTTACAAATGCATACATATATGTACATAAGCATATATATATTAAATTAGATAATAATATAGCAACAATATTGTTCTTTTTTGTCTCCTTGACATTTTATTTTCTGAACATTTTTAAAAAATATTTTACAGGTGCTTCTTTTTTTCATATTTATTACTACTCACCAGTCCTACACAACCCTGCCTAAATAGTAATCATCTGTCGCAACAAGTGTCCATAGTCCCAAAAAAGAAACTAAAACAGTGGCCATGTATGAAAATATAGAATTCATTCTGCATCTCAAGTCCAATATATTAAAGCCATGAGGTGAGAGATATGTTTTATAATCAGGCTTTTGAAGTCATTCTTGTCTGATGGTTTGAATCAATTCCTTTTAGATCTTGGAGATACTTACTACAAAAATATTTTTTCCAACAACAACAATAATAATAATCATAGCTGAAGTTTACACTTTAGATTTTGCAAAACACTTAACAAACATTATCTCATCCTACCTTTAAGGTACATACTACAGGACTAAAGATAATCTATTTCAACCTATAATATTACAGGTAAGGAAACTGAAGTCAGAGGACAATGCCCATTCCACAATCACATGGTTCTTTAAGAGACAGAATTCAAATTTAGATCTTTTGGCTCCAAATGTAAGCGTTCATGTTCAGGTACCACATACATGAAAATTCTTTCCACAGATTCATAGCTTTTTTATTTTTGATTATTATTTGATTTAGTATTTATTTTCTTTTCCTCCAATTATACGTAACATCCATTTTAATATGTTGAGTTCCAAATTATTTCTCTCTGCCTCGGCCCGCGAGGCAGAGTGTGTGGACCCTGGAAGAAAAGAGATAAGGGCAAGAGAGAGGGGACGAGCAAAATGGAGGCAAGGCAAATCCATCTGATCAAGCCTCATTTTAATGGGTGCAATAGTACAGATATATATAGCAGTAGAAAAGAAGGCAGGGTTATTCAAACACAGTACAGGGTGAGGGTCCTAGACAAAGGGTTGGTATCCCGCCCAAGGATGAGCTGCTCAGATGTTTCTGGTGGCAGGAAGCTCTATGATGTGATTAGGGGATGCCTAGATATCTGCCTATTCAAAGTTAGGATGTGATTAGGAGATTCCTATTCAGGAAGTCTTTGGTATAATGTGATTAGGAGATTCAACCTATTCAAGGTTGGCCTTATGTGGCTGTAGATTAGTGCCGGCTCCCCACATCTCTCCATAATTTTCCTCCCTACTCAATGAGAAAGCAAGCAATTTGATCTAGGTTATACATGTGCTGTCATGCAAAATATATTTCTGTGTTAGTCATGTTGTGAAAGAAAACATAGATAAAAAAGGATAAGATAGATTTCTATACCCAACTCAGTGTGCATGTTATTTCTACTTTGAGCCAATTGAAATGAGAATAAGGTTTATGTGCTTCACCAGCTTCCCCTCATCTTTCTCTTCACTGTAAAACTTATTTGCACCTCTTTTATGAGATAATTTGTCTCGTTCTACCTTTCTTTCTCCTTCTCCCAGTGCATCTCTCTTTCTCATCCCTTAATATTTTTTAAATAATAATTTTATCATATGTAACTTGTACCTATGTTCTCTATGTATATTCCTTCTACCTGAGCTAATAAAGAGAAAATTTTAAGGAGTTTCAAATATCACTTTCCTACATGGTTATACAAATAGTTTAATTTGATTGAATCCCTTATGATTTCTCTTTACTGTTTACCTTTTATGCTTCAATTCTGTCTTATATTTGAAATTTAAATTTTCTATTCATCTCTGGTCTTTCCATCAAGAATATTTGAAAGTCATCTATTTCACTAAATAGCTATTTTTTCCCCTAAAGAATTACACTCACTTTTGCTGGGTAAGTGATTCTTGGTTGTAATCTTGATTCTTTTGCCCTCTGGAGCATCATATTTCAAGCCTTTCAATTCTTCAACATAGAAACCATTAAATATTGTGTTATCCTGACTGTGGCTCCATATTTCAAGTTTTTTATTTTTTACTTGATGTGGCCATCACATCAAGTGATATTCCTACTATAATATTCCTACAAGTTTTCATTTGGGTAACTCAGGTGCTGAGGGATGGATTCTTTCTAGTTCTATTTATCTTCTGATTCTAAAATCTCAGGTCTGTTTTCCCCAATAATTTCTTTAAAGATGATGTCTAGGCTCTTTTTTTGGATCATGTCTTTCAGGTAGTCCAATAATTTTTAAATTATCTCTCCTGGATCTATTTTCCATGCCAAATGTTTTTTTAATGAGATATTTAACATTTTTTCTATTTTTCATTTTTTTACTTTGTTGTATTGTTTCTTTATGTCTCATAAAGTGATTTGTTCTACTTGCCTAATTCCAGTTTTTAAAGATTTATTTTTTTTTATTTAATAGCTTTTTATTTACAGGTTACATGTATGGATAACTTTACAGCATTAACAATTGCCAGACCTCTCGTTCAATTTTTCACCTCTTACCCCCCACCCCCTCCCCCAGATGGCAGGATGACCAGTAAATGTTAAATATATTAATATATAAATTAGATACACAATAAGTATACATGACCAAACTGTTATTTTGCTGTACAAAAAGAATCGGACTCTGAAATATTGTACAATTAGCTTGTGAAGGAAATAAAAAATGCAGGTGGACATGAATATAGGGATTGGGAATTCAATGTAATGGTTTTTAGTCATCTCCCAGAGTTCTTTCTCTGGGCATAGCTGGTTCAGTAAAGATTTATTTTCTATGAGTTTTTGTACCTTCTTTTCTCTTTGACACTCCACTCTCGTCCCAAAATAACAGATCTTTCCTGCTGACCTTCTAAATAATTTTAGGCTGGAAAATTATTTTGTGCTTATTTATGTGGGTTCTTTCTCTACAGGATTTGTTTTGAGCTGTTATTTAAAGTTGTTGGGGGAGGGGGGGTAGTCCATCAGGATTCATATCTCCTGACCATTTTCTTTCTTTTCTCAATGTACCTTTTCTCATTTGGTACCTGACTGACAGACCTCAGCTCCACCTCAGCATGTTGTTGTCGCCTTAAATGTTCTGCTTATCAAGTTCCTCATCTCCTGTAAATTTCACTTCTGCTCCATCTCTTTCAATCACAGAGATGATCTCATTATCCCTTGATCTCATCATCACCTATAAGTATTCTACCTCCACAGCCTATAACAGAAATCCTTCTATCTGTCCATTACCTCCCCCCACTCAAACCAAGTCTCCATCCTCATTGAAACTTCACCCTCTTTGCTTTCCCAAATGATCAGGCCTATACTGAGCTTACTGCCATGCTTTTCTAACCTCAACTCTTTAGTAAATGAAGAAAGGAAAGAGTGCAATCTGGGTCATTTTGATCTAGGTTGCAGTCCTGGATCTTAGTCCCAGTGTGAGGAAGAGCACTAGTCGAGTAAAGCTTGCAGCCATCGAGGAACAGGAATCCTACTAATAGTTCAGGGTCAAAAAGAACACACTTCTTTATGCTAAGTTGTGTCTGACTCTGCAAGATCCCATTTGGGATTTTCTTGGTCAAGATATTAGAGTGGCTTGCCGTTTCCTTCTCCAGCTCATTTTAAAGATGAGGAAACTGAGGCAAGCTAGTAGCTTGTCCAGGGTAATACAAGTAGTAAGTATCTGAGGCTGGATTTGAACTCAGGATTTCCTGATTCCAGGCATGTTACTCCATGCACTACATCACATTTACTATATGCTAAATATAACTAAGGATTATAGTTACTGCTGGGCCCAGCAGATCTGTAGCTCCTTAACCAAAGAGAGGATAAATCATCCTCTCCTTTTCTACTAAGGAACCTCTCTTAATGCACGTAAGCATACTTCGTTCAGTACTAGCCTCTAATGAGAGGTGTTGAGCTTTTTTTTCTCACACTCTTCAGTTCATTATGCTCCCACTCCAGGTCTCCAGGAAAGATTTATTCAAAGATTAGGTATAAAATGATCTATAGCTAATAGAGTTTTCCTAAAGTGAAGAATAGGAAGATATTTAATATCCAATATGAGTCGTGAAGTCCCACACATATAGGAAAATCTAACCACAGAATACTTATGAGTGACATTTGACAGAAGCAAACTGAAATGAGAAACCGTAATAATATCTTTCATACCCTCTCAGGAGGTTTATATTTTTGTTACTATTCAGTTATTACAGTCATATCTAATTCTTCATCACTTCTTTTTGGAGATTCTCTTGACAAAGATACTGAAGTGGTTTACCATTTCCTTATCCAGCTTATTTTACAGATGAGGAAACTGAGGCAAATTAAGTTAAGTCACTTGCCTAGAGATACACAGCCAGTAAGTGTCTGATGCAAGATTTGAATTCAGGGTTTCCTGACTCCACTCTATCCACTGAAGCATCTAGTTGCCAACTTCCTACTTAGAGTTCCTCTATCAATTATTTTGTGGAATTGCCGAGTAGGCATTTTACATTTTGTCTCAGCTTGACTCTATCTTCTATCACTTTCATTCAGCTTCTGACAAGCTGAAGCAGAAATTGATGTTATGCTCTTGCTGATGGTCTTCTCCAAGAGTGCTGGAGTAATTGCTAAGGACTCCTTCCATTGCCACCAACAGTCAGTTCTGACCAAAGGACCAGCAACTTCGAACCTCTCTGATTCTTAAGGTGACCTCCAATCCTAGGCATGTCCATTTCAAGACCCTTCAAGCCAAAGACTAATTCAGCTAAAGTCAAGCAAAGAAACACAGATACAGAAGGAGTAGGTCTAGACTTAGGCTCAGGCTTACTTAGGAAAGAGAAGAGCTTTAGCTTCCTCATCTTTTAGCAAAAGAAAAGAAAGATCTTCTCCACCCTCTCTCATCCCCACCATCCCTACTATCCCCACCCCATCTCCTGTAGAAGAGCTAATAAATAGAAAACCAGCACATCCCCTGCTCTTAAAGAGTTCACTTTTTAATTGGAGAATAAGAGAGTTCCCTTGAAAAGTTATAGAAGTGTATACTTATTTTGTATTTAATTTATACTTTAATATATTTAACATGTATTGGTCATCCTGCCATCTAGGGGACGGGGTAGTGAGAAGAAGGGGAAAAATTGGAACAAAAAGTTTTGCAATTGCCAATGCTGTAAAATTACCCACACATATAACTTGTAAATAAAAAGCTATCAAAAATTTAAAAAAAAAACTTATTCAGTCATTCTCCAAGTGATGGGAAGCTACTCAGGTTCCAGTTTCTTGCCACTACAAAAAGGGCTGCCACATGTGTGGGTCCCTTTCCCTTCTTTAAGATATCTTTGGGATATAAGCCCAGTAGAAACACTATGGGATAAAAGGGTATGCCCAGTTTGATAGCCTTCTGGGCATAGTTCCAAATTGCTCTTCAGAAAGGTTGGATCATTTCACAACCCCAACAACAACATATTAGCGTCCCAGTTTTCCCACATCCCCTCTAACATTCATCATTATCTTTTCCTATCATTTTAGCTATTTTGAGAGGTGTGTAGTGGTAGTTCAGAGTTGTCTTAATTTTCATTTCTCTGATCAATAGTGATTTAGAGTACCTTTTCATATGACTAGAAATGGTTTTAATTTCTTTATCTGAAAATTGTCTGTTCATATCCTTTGATATGATCCATTTATCAATTGGAGAATGGCTTGAATTATTATAAATTTGAGTCAATTCTCTATATATTTTAGAAATGATATCCTCAGCTTCTTTATCTGCAAAATGTAAGGTCTAGACTAAATGATCCCTACAATGCTTTCTGTATTCACCATCCTATGATCCTCTGCCTTTAGGACACTGGAGAATAGAGATATAAGTCCATTAGAGAGGCCTATGTAGATCTCTGTTATGTTCAAACTATCATGATACAATATAATATAAATAAAACACACATAAATAAATATAAGAACATCCAAGTGGAGAAAGAGCTTATATATATAACTAAAAGGATAGAGATGACTACAGAGTTGAATTATGAATGAAGCTAAAGGTTCTGATCAGTAAGAATAAGGAACACCTTAGTCTGCATGGGGATGATTCCCTAAATCTTATAGAATTTCTAGTATCTGGAGAGGTGGAAGAACATAAGCAGGTGGTGGGAAGGAGAATGTAAAAATGTGGAGCAGAAGTCTGAGAAAAGGCCTTTGAGGCAGACAATCCTTCTCTGTGATCCAAACTTATCTCATCATCCTCTTTCCCAATGCCCACCACCTCTTGCTTTTCCTGCTCAGCAATAACTGGAGGAAGAGGATGGGGAAGTGGTTTTATTTCCTTCATATTGAAGTCAGAACGTTGTTCAAAGTTGGTAAATAGCTGGCAGAGAGAGGGCCAAACACCATCTCAACAGCAGAAGAAAACACAAGATAAAAGGTAGGTGTGGGTTGTGAATGTACACAAAGTATATTTCCTTGAATGGATGAGTGAGAAAACCATATAATTATCATAGTCACTTCTTAGGAATCAGGGGGCATAGATTTAGAGTGAGAAGAGACCATGTAATACTATTATTCTATAGATGAGGAAACTGAGACCTGGGGAGAATCCATTACTTTCCCTTGATTTACATGTGTAATAAGTGACAGAGACAAACATTGATCCCAGGTCTCCTGACTTCTAAAGACAGAAAAATAATGTTTTTGGTGGGAATAATGGGACAGAGAGTATGAAGAGATCTTAAATGAGGTAAAACAGAAAGAGTCAAACAGGATCTGGGTTTGAATCCAAGCTTTGCACTTAGTACCTGGATTGTTGCCTACTCATTTTTCAGTCATGTCTGACCCCATTTGGGTTTTCTTGGCAAAAATACTGAAGTCTGGTTTGCCATTTCCTTCTCCAGATCATTGAACAGATGAGGAAACTGAGGCAAACTAGGTTAAGTGACTTGCTCAGGGTCACACAACTATTAAGTAACTAAGACCAGATTTGAACTCAAGAAGATGAATCTTCCTGGTGCTCAATCCACTGCTGCTCTCATATCTAAGTAAACTAGACAAATAATTTAACTTCATTATGCCTCAGTTTCCCCAACTATAAAATAAGACATCTAAGATCTTTTGGACCACAAAATCTTTGATGTATGAACTTTAAGTGAATTGGAGGAATGGGTGAAGTTTCTGTGTGTTTGGCATATGTGGAGACCTGTGAATGAGTAAACATGTGAGTTTGGGTAGTGTTAATGCATGCTATTTAGTGGTTTTAAAATGCAGTGTTACTCAATGAAAAGAGCTCTAGCCCTGAAGTCAAAATGACCTAGCTTCAAATGTGTATGACTGTAAAAGCATTTCATGTTTCTGAGCCTGTTTTCTCATCTTAAAAAAAAAAAAAAACAAAGGTTCTATAAGATAGCCTCTAAGGTTCCTTCTACTCTCATTCTAAGAGGATATAGAAGTATTGGTGTGAATTGGGGTAAGGGATTGTGAAAATATGGGTATGGGATAAGAAAGATAAAAGTGGGGTGAATCTGAATGAGTAAGGCTAAGGTTAAGATTGGATAATGAAGATAGGTAGGAACTTATGGGGAAATTGTATCCAAAAGAAAGAAGGTGAAATAGTCTTATTGTCTTCTGGTCTAATCAATTTTTTATGGAGACTATTGTGTCCCATTGTGGACACCACATTTAGGTATCTCCTCCCTCCTACATAGCTCAATATATCGCAATTTCATTAATGAAAGAGACCAGATAAAAATGAAAGTTAATCAAGAATGTTAGCCTCGGACAGTCAATTTGGAGCTGACTTTGAAGGAGAACTGTCCCTCTCTAACCATTAAAACTACTGTCCCAAGGGGAACAAAGACATTTAGAACTATACTAAAGGGCATTCTGGATTTCTCTTACCCATGAAGAGGCAGGGGTAAAAGAAGAAGTCTCAGACAAGGTCTTTTCCTTAAGTTCTGGGCCCTGCCTTCCTCATGTTGTCACCTGACTACATCACTGGTGAGAGGTATTAAAGAATTAACTATTATGATTATGATGATGCTGTATCTCACACCTGACACTCCATTTTATTTCTCTTCACCTTTGCCTTTTAAAATCCCTGGTTCCCCTCAAAACTCAACTTACATCCCATCCATCCCTCCTTCTGCAATATATAATATATAATGTAATCCTCCTGATCTCCTACAGATGATAATACCTCCCTCTTGTATTTATTTTGTATGTATCTTCTTTTTATCAATCTATCAACCTATGTATAGTTACTACTATCTATCTGATATACTTGTCATGTCCTTGAATGAGAAGTATTAAAGTATAAGTGTAAATATAATAAGTAGTTTTTTTTAAGTATCTTGTATTTATTTTGTTCATATCTTCTATCTCTCTATAGATACTAGTATCTATCAGCTGTAGTTGTCATCTTCTTGAATCAAGAGTATAAATATTAATAAGAATTAAAACATAATAGGGAGTATAAAATGTGTCTTGTAAATATCTTGCATCTATGTATATCTGTAACTATCTGTATATAGATACTAGTATCTATCTAAAAATTATCTTATATTTGTTTTCTATGTGTCTACTATCTGAGCTATCCATCTATCAATTAGGTGTTTTTGTCATCTCTTTAAATGAGTATTAAAGTATAAGTTTACAAGTACTAAGTATTAAAATATGAGTATTAAAAAGTATCATATTTGTTTTGTATGTATCTTGTATATATCTGTGTATAGGTATTGATATCCATAAAATATATCTGTCATCTTGAATGAATATTAAAATATAAATTTATAAGTATTAAAATATAAAGAGTAAAATATATCTTGTATCTATCTAAATATCTATGTACATATGTATCTCTCTGTGTATTCTGAAGATCATCTGGCAGAATAACATCAGAAACTGAGGTCCTTTTTTGAACTGAATTGCTGAGCATTCCAACTCTACTGCAGAGAGCACAACTCTGTTGGGCTGGCCACATTTTTTAAATACCAAATATATACTTGCCAAAAAGATTATTTCATGGAGAATTAGACAAGTGCCCATAAGGTAATCAAAAAAAGCAACACAAAGACATTTTCAAGGTCTCTGTTAAAAACTTTAAAATTGACCTATGACATGGGAGACACTGGCCCAGGACCACTCAGCATGGTGTGTCCTCATCAGAGAAAGTACCATGCGCTATAAGTAAAGAATAATTGAATTAGCTCAAAAGAAACATGAGATGGACAAAAGTTAGAGAAGCCACCCCAAATGTTCATAGAGACTATTTGTGTCTGACCCATAGGAGAGGATTCCAAGTATATACTGCTCTGATCAGCCATAGTCAGACACACTGTAACTCAACTCTAACACAGTGATGTCATTTTGGTCCTCTTTGAGAACGGAAGACAACGAACCAGGCAACTAATATCTATCTATCTACTGTGTGACCTTGAACATAATCATTTAACCTTTCTTTGCCTCAATTTAGTCATTTGTAAAATGAGGATAACAATAGTACCTACTTTCCACAATGGTTTTGGCAGGGGTCCTCAAACTACGGCCCGCGGGCTAGATGCAGCAGCTGAGGCATTTATCCCCCTTACCCAGGGCTATGAAGTTTCTTTATTTAAAGGCCCACAAAGCAAAGTTTTTGTTTTTACTATAGTCCGGCCCTCCAACAGTCTGAGGGATAGTGAACTGGACCCCTATTTAAAAAGTTTGAGGACTGTTGGTTGAGGATCAAATGAGATAATGTTTATAAAGTGCCTTACAAATCTTAAAGTGCTCTATAAATGGTACTGATGATATAATAATGATGATGAACATGGGAATGTGGGAAGGACTCATAATAAGCTGATAGAGTTGGGCACAAGCATTAACTTTGCAAATCTAAATCATTTGACAAACATTTCCTGAAACCAACTATGGGCAGTACACTGCCTAGCAAAATAAGGTATATCTATATCCCAGAAAGCTACAAAACTCATTGGGCAAAAATCACAAAGTCACATACTCTTGGACCATTTGAAGAAATGAGGAACGTACCATATCCTGTGGAAATTTGTTCTGTATTTTGAAAGCCCTTGACCCTTAAGAAATGCTTCCTGGAACTAAGTTGAAATCTTGTAAGTTGCGGGGGCAGAGCCAAGATGGCGGAGAAGACACATGCGATTTTCTAAGCTCTTCTCTTACCCTCTTTATCAATATTATATCGAGCCTCAAAAATAGTCTTGACTGCTACAATTTGTAAAGATAAGAAGTAGAACAACTCACCAGCCGAAGAAAATCTGCAGTCTCGCCAAAAAAGGTTGGTTCCGGGGCCAGGGGGGAGATCGGCGCAGACGGGGAGAGAAATTAGGTTCTGAGGAGAGCCTCAAACCGAGGGTGAAGGCACAGATCTCAGCACAAGCTCGCAGCCCCAACCCGCAGTACGGGGCTTTTCCTTGGGGCAGTTGTGATCCTGCACGGCAGGAGGACGCAGCCCGGGTTAGCCTCCAATCTGCACAGTGGGGAGCTTGGCTTGGGGCCATAGAGCTTTTCCAGGGCCGATTTGCATTGGACAGAGACACTGAGGCAGAGTTCCAGGCGGTCTGCGGTCTGCGGTCAGCTGCTAATACTCACAGTCCCACAAGAGGCTCCGGCCTGGGGCAGTGACACTTTCACCCCTTAGTCTCTAGCTGAGGGCAATCGCTAACCCACTCAGCCCAACTGGGCACTTCCATAGCTCAGCCAGTGCTGAATCCACTTCCTGTTGGGGGAAGGGAAAACTCTCACTCAGAGCACTCCCATACCTCGGAGCCGGAAATCGGTTTACATCTCTCCCTGCTCTGCAGAGGAAGCCGGTAACCCCCTTGCCTAGGAGACCTACCCTAAAGGCTTTAAAACATGAATAAAAAGATGGAAAGAATTATCGACAGCTTCTATGCAGAAAAAGAGCAGGTCAGCAAACCTGAAGAGACCTCAAACAGCAAAAATGCATCAGACTGTCCTCCTTTACATGATGCTCTCATAGAAGAGACCATTAAAAGTCTCAAAAGAGAGTTAGAAGATAAATGGGGAAAGGAAAGAGAAGCCTTACAAGAGAGCAACACTTCCTGAAATACGAATTGGAAAGTTAAAAATCCCAGGAAGTGCAGGGAAACAAAATTGGTGAATTGGAAAAATAAAAAATCTCAGGAAAGTAAGAATTGTGAATTGAAAAATAAAGAATTCACTAGAAAGTAGGATTTGTGAATTGAAAAGACAAAGAACCTCAAGAAAGTAGGATCCGTGAATTGAAAAGACAAAGAACACTCAAGAAAGTAGGATCTGTGAATTGAAAAAGAAAATAATTCACTAAAAAAAAAATTAGTGAAATGGAAAAAAATTCCACAGACCAAAATAATACATTCAAAACCAATTGGACATATACAGAAAGAAGTAAAAAAGCTAATGAAGAAAATAATTCTTTAAAAATTAGAACTGAACAAATAGAATCTAATGATTCATTGAGACAGCAAGAATCAAGTCAAGCAAAACAAAAAATGACAAACTGAAAAACCATGAATTATCTACTTGCAAAACGACAGACTTGGAAAAATAGATCTAGGAGAGATAATCTGAGGATTATTGACTTCTGAAAACTATGATGAAAAAAGAGCCTAGATACTATTTTTACAAGAAATCATCAAAGAGAACTGCCCAGATGTAATAGAACTCGAAGGTAAAATAGGCATTGAAAGAATCTATCGAACACCTTCTGAAAGAAACCCCTAAGATAAAAACCCCAAGGAATATTGTGGCAAAATTTCAAAACTATCAGATTAAGGAAAAAATTTTACAAGCAGCCAAAAACCATTTAAATACCGAGGTGCCACAATAAGGATCACCCAAGATCTGGCTGCCTCTACCTTAAAGGAAAGAAGGCCTGAATATGATATCCTGAAAGGCACAAGAACTTGAGATGCAGCCAAGAATAAACACCCAGCTAAGCTGAGCATTTTCTTCCGGGGAAGAAGATGGATATTTAATGAAACAAATGAATTCCATTTGTTTCTGAAGAAAAACCAGAACTAAACAAAAATTTGATCTCCAAGCATAGAACTCAAGAGATGCAGAAAAGGTAAAAATAGCTCTTGAGAATTGTATTTCTGTTGTGGATATACAAAAAGAATACATGTATAATTGGATTGTACTGATATAACATAAAAAGGGAAGTAGATATGGAAAAGGGATGATGGCAGAATAAGGTGGAAGGAGGGATAAAAAGAGGGAAACCACATCCCACAAAGAGGCTAAGGAAACTTATCATATCTGAGGGAATTTAGAGAGGGGAGGAACATTAGTGTGAATCTTACTCTCATCAGGAGTTGGCTCAAAGAAAAATAATTGACATTTGTTTTAGAGAAAATTCTCTCTCGCCTCATTAAAAACGGGGGAGAGGAAAAGGGAAAAGAAAAAGAGTAATAAGGGAAGGAAGGGGGAAAGAATCAAAGGGGGGAGGGAGGGATTATAAAGAGGATAAGTATCGAGATACAAGAGGGGTACATAAGTTTAAAAGGGGGAAAGAGGGTTGGGGAGGCAAGAATAAGTCAAAGCACAATCTGGGGTTATTAGGATGGCAGGAAATACAGATTTAGTATTTCTAACTGTAAATGTGAATGGGATGAACTCCCACAAAAGAGGAGGCAGATAGCAGACTGGATCAAAAGTCAGAACCCTACAATATGTTGTTTACAAGAAACACATTTAAAGCAGGGGATACATATAGATTAAAGGTAAAAGGCTGGAGCAAAATTTATTATGCTTCAGGTGAAGTCAAAAAGAGGTAGCCATCCTTATCTCAGATCAAGCAAAAGTAAAAATTGATCTAATTAAAAGAGATAAGGAAGGAAACTACATCCTGCTAAAGGGTAGCATAAAAAACGAAGCAATATCAATATTAAACATATATGCACCAAGTGGTATGGCACTCAACTTCCTAAAGGAGAGTTAAGAGAGTTGCAAAGAAGAAATAGACAACAAAACTGAATAGTAGGAGATCTCAACCTTGCATCCTCAGAATTAGACAACAAACCACAAAACAAATAAGAAAGAAATTAAAGAAGTAAATAGAATATTAGAAAAATTAGGTATGTTTGATCTTGGAGAAAATTGAATGGAGATAGAAGGGAATATACTTTCTTTTCAGCAGTTCATGGAACCTATTCAAAAATTGACCATATATTAGGACATAAAGACCTCAAATTAAATGCAAGAAAGCAGAAATAGTAAATGCTTTTTTCAGATCATGATGCAATAAAACTACATTCAACAAAAAGTTAGGGGAAATAGACCAAAAAGTAATTGAAATTAAACAATCTCATCTTAAAGAATGATTGAGTGAAGCAGCAAATTATAGATACAATTAATAATTTCACTCAGGATAATGACAATGATGAGACATCATACCAAAATTTAGGGTTGCAGCCAAAGCGGTAATAAGAGGGAATTTTATATCCTTAGAGGCTTACTTGAATAAAACAGAGAAAGAAAAGATTAATGAATTGGGCTTGCAACTAAAAAAACTAAAAAGACCAAATTAAAACCCCCAATCAAATACTAAATTGAAATACTAAAATTAAAAAGGAGAAATTAAAATATTGAAAGTAAAAAAACCATTGAACTAATTAATAAAACTAAGAGTTGGTTCTATGAAAAGCCAATAAAATAGATAAGCCTTTGGTAAATCTGATTAGAAAAGGAGGGAGGAAAATGAAATTAGTAGTCTTAAAAATGAAAAGGGAGAACTTTCCACCAATGAAGAGGAAATTAGAGAAATAATAAGGAGTTATTTTGCTCAACTTTATGCCAATAAATTTGATAATCTAAGTGAAATGGATGACTACCTCCAAAAATACGGACTTCCCAGACTAACAGAGGAGGAAGTAAATTGCTTGAATAGTCCCATTTCAGAAAAAGAAATAGAACAAGGAATTAAACAACCCCAAGAAAAACCCAGGACCAGATGGATTTACATGTGAATTTTACCAAACATTTAAAAGAACAATTGGCCCCAATGCTATATAAATTATTCGATAAAATAGGGAATGAAGGAGTCCTACCAAATTCCTTCTATGACACAGACATGGTACTGATACCTAAACCAGGTAGGCTGAAAACAGAGAAAGAAAATTATAGACCAATCTCCCTAATGAATATTGATGCTAAAATCCTAAATAAGATATTAGCAAAAAGACTACAGAAAATCATCTCCAAGATAATACACTATGATCAAGTAGGATTTATACCAGGAATGCAGGGCTAGTTCAATATTAGGAAAACTATCAATATAATTGGCCATGTTAATAACCAAATTAACAAAACCATATGATCATCCTCAATAGATGCAGAAAAGCATTTGATAAAATCCAACATCCATTCCTATTAAAAACACTTGAGAGTATAGGAATAAATGGACTTTTCCTAAAATAATCAGCAGCATCTATTTAAAACCATCAGTAGCATCATATGTAATGGAGACAAACTGCAACCATTCCCAATAAGATCTGGAGTGAAACAAGGTGCCTACCTATCACCATTACTATTTAATATTGTATTAGAAACGCTAGCTATAGCAATAAGAGCTGAGAAAGAGATTAAAGGAATAAGAATAGGCAATGAGGAAGCCAAATTATCACTCTTTGCGATGACATGATGGTATACTTAGAGAACCCAGAGATTCTGCTAAAAGTTATTAGAAATAATCCACAACTTTAGCAAAGTTGGTTATAAAATAAACCCACATAAGTCATCAGCATTCTTATATATCACTAACAAAATCCAACAGTCAGAGTTACAAAGAGAAATCTCCATTTAAAGTAACTACTGATAATATAAAATATTTAGGAATCTATCTGCCAAGGGAAAATCAGAAACTTTATGAGCAAAATTACAGACCACTTTTCACACAAATTAAGTCTGATCTAACCAAATGGAAAAATATTAAATGCTCTTGGATAGGGCAAGCAAATATAATAAAGATGACAATATTACCTAAACTAATCTATTTATTTAGCGCTATACCAATCAGAGTCCCAAAAACTATTTTAATGACCTAGAAAAAATAACAACAAAGTTCATATGGAAAACAAAAGGTCAAGAATTTCAAGGAATTAATGAAAAAAATCAAATGATGGTGGCTTAGCTGTACCAGATCTAAAATTATATTATAGAGCAGCAGTTACCAAAACTATTTGTATTGGCTAAGGAATAGATTAGTTGATCAGTGGAATAGATTAGGTTCAATGGATAAAACAGTCAACAAATATAGCAACCTAGTCTTTGACAAACCCAAAGATCCCAGCTTTTGGGATAAGAACTTACTGTTTGATAAAAATTGCTGGGAAAATTGGAAACTAATATGGCAGAAACTAGGCATTGATCCATACTTAACGCCGTACACCAAGATAAGGTCAAAATGGGTTCATGACCTAGGCATAAAGAATGAAATTATTAATAAATTAGAGGAACATAGGATAGTTTACCTCTCAGACCTGTGGAAGGGAAGGTCTTTTATGACCAAAGCAGAACTAGAGATAATTACTGATCACAAAATAGAAAATTTTGATTATACCTAAACTGAAAAGTTTTGTACAAACAAAACTAATGCAGACAAGATTAGAAGGGAAGCAATAAACTGGGAAAATATTTTACAGTCAAAGGTTCTGATAAAGGCCCATTTCCAAATATATAGAGAATTAACTCTAATTTATAAAACAACGCTTCATTCTCCAATTGAAAATGGTCAAAGTGATATGAACAGACATCCTCAGATGAAGAAATTGAAACTATTTCTAGTCATAGAAAAGATGCTCCAAGTCATTATTAATCAGAGAAATGCAAATTAAGACAACTCTAAGATATACTCACACACCTGTCAGATTGGCTAAGATGACAGGAAAAATAATGATGATTGTTGAGGGATGGGGAAAACTGGGACAATAATGCATTGTTGGTGGAGTTGTGAACGAATCCAACCATTTTGGAGAGTAGTTTGAACTATGCTCAAAAAGTTATCAAGCTGTGCATACCCTTTGATCCAGCAGTGTTACTACTGGGATTATATCCCAAAGAGATTATAAAGAAGGGAAAGGGACCTGTATGTGCACGAATGTTTGTGGCAGCCCTTTTGTAGTGGTTAAAACTGAAACTGAATGGATGTCCATCAGTTGAGAATGGTTGAATAAATTGTGGTATATGAAAATTATGGAATATTACTGTTCTGTAAGAAATGACCAACAGGATAATTTCCAGAAAGGCCTGAGAGACTTACATGAACTGATGCTGAGTGAAATGAGCAGGACCAGGAGATCATTATATACTTCAACAACAATACTATATGATGACCAGTTCTGATGGATCAGGCCATCCTCAGCAACGAGATCAACCAAATCATTTCTAATGGAGCAGTAATGAACTGAACTAGCTATGCCCAGAAAAAGAACCTGGGAGATGACTAAAACCATTACATTGAATTCTAATCCCTATATTTATGCACACCTGCATTTTTGATTTCCTTCACAAGCTAATTGTACAATATTTCAGAGTCTGATTCTTTTTCTACAGCAAAATAACGTTTTGGTCAGGTATACTTATTGTGTATCTAATTTATATTTTAATATATTTAACATCTACTGGTCATCCTGCCATCTAGGGGAGGGGGTTGGGGGGGGGGTAAGAGTTGAAAAATTGGAACAAGAGGTTTGGCAGTTGTTAATGCTGTAAAGTTACCCATGTATATATCCTGTAAATAAAAGGCTATTAAATAAAAAAAAAAGAAAAAAGAAATCTTGTAAGTTGCGCCCTTCTGCTAGGAATCATAAAGAACTGTGTAAGACAATTTGACCATATCATTGTCCAGTCCTTCAGACAGCAATCATGACTACACATCCATCAGCCTATATACAAGATAATAAGGGATCGTATTTTTTGTCTTGTAAAGCTTTTTGTGCATTATCCTACTTGGTCACATAAAAATAATGCCAGGCAGTATGTCAGAGTAAGCAGTGAATTGCTGTGACCTTCCCATGTTCCCTCTGGGCAACCATAAAATGGTAACCCTAAAGAGGTCCTGAAGCAGAGAAACAAGCAAGGAAACAGGTTGAAACAATCTTTTAGCCCAGAAAACTCGTAAGAACTGCAAGAAGAGTTCCTTTCACTCAAAAAAACAGATAGGGGCTCAATCCAAGAGAGGAAAGTTCCCAGCAAACCAGCAGCATGTCCCACTTTAACAAATCAGCCAGAGATCCTAAATCCCAGGATGATGGAACAAACAAATGCCAACACCAAGATTTCTCAGGTGCTTTAGAAAAAGTCATGAGAGCATGCTGGACTCCAAATCACCACATTCCCCAGGTAGCTCCCAGCAATTAGACATCCTCCAGCAGCTAGACCACCACATATCTCACACAGCCCTGGGAGATTAAGAATCCATCAGTGTCCAGATTGGTGGTAGCACCTGGGAATTACAGAAGCAGCCCTTCTGACTTCAATATACAGCAAACACCATCACTAGAATCTCAACTCAACACCGGGTAAGCTGCCAGACCCCAATAACCTTCAATAACCCCAGTCATACTCTATCCATTTCCCTCAGACAGCTCTAGAAAGGAAGGTCTCCTATAGGCCTTAGGACAACATCAAAGCAAACAGCACCAGGTAAATAGCCCAGCCTGTAGTTACTAGAACAAGAAACCTGAGATAGTACCCCTTCTACTCTGGGAGCAGAGCTCAAATTTAAAGGAACGGAAAAGAAGAGAGAGACAGAGACAGAGACAGAGAGACAGACACAGACACAGACACAGATAGAGACACAGAGACAAAGAGACAGACATAGAGAGATAAAGAAACAGAAAGACAGAGGGAAGAAAAAAACACTAAATCAAAAATTGACTTCTAATATCAAGACCCAAGAAAAGCACAAACAGTTAAAAAGGAAAAGGAAAACATAAGGGATTCAATAGAACTAAATTGTTTACATCCCTACACAGGAAAATGATGCTTATAATCCTTAGTAATTATATCACTAATAGTACAACTAGAAGAATATACATACATAGAAGATATAGATAAAAAGTGAATTTGAAGGAATTATAAAAATTAAATTAAGAGAATGAGGAGTACACTGGGTATGGAAGGAAGGAAGAGGTAGAAAGGTATAATTATTTCACATGAAGAGGCATGAAAAATCTAGTATAGTGGGAGAATCTTCACTTGAATCTTGAATTCACTTGATTCTTACTCTTATCTATATTGGCTCAAAAAGGGAATAATAAACACAATCAGTTGAATATGGAAATATATCTTACCTGACAGGGAAGTAGAGAGGGAGGAGATTAAGTAAAAGAGGGTGGGGGAGAGAACTGATAGAAGGGAAGGCAGATCAGGGCAAGTAGTAGACTGGAACAAAATACTGGGGAAGAGCCCAGAGGTGAAAGGAGAAAGACAAAAATAACCTAGTGTTTGATAAACCCCAGAACTCTAGCTCTTGACATAAAAATTCATTATTTGACAAAAACTGCTAGAGAAACTAGAAAACAATAGGACATAAATTAGATATAGACCAACATCTCACACATATACCAAGACAAGGTCTAAATGGGTATGTGATTTAGACATAAAGGGAAACATCATAAGCAACATAAAAGGGAACAACATAAGCAAATTTGAACAACAATAATCTACCTGTAAAACCTGGGGGGAGGGGGGGCATTTTTAATAAGACAAGAGATAGAAAGCATTAAAATTGTAAAATATATAATTTTAATTATATTAAATCAAAAAGCTTTTGTACAAACAAAACCAATGCAACTAAGATTAGAAGAAAAGCAGAAAGCTGGGAAACAATCTTTACAGCCAAGTGTCTCTGGTAAAAACCTCATTTTTCAAATATATAGAGAACTGAGCCAAAGGTAAAAGGATACAAGCTATTCCCTGTTAGATAAATGGTCGAAGGACATGAACAGGCAGTTTTCAAATGAAGAAATAAAAGCTATCTATACACATATGAAGAAGTGCTCTAAATTACTTTTGATTAGAGAAACTGCAAATTGAAATGACTGAGATACTACCTCACAACTATCAGATTGGCCAATATGACAAAAAAATAAAAAAAAGTAATAAGTACTGGATAGGATGTGGTGAAATTGGGACACTAATGCACTCTTGGTAGAATTGTGAACTGATCCAGCCATTCTGGAGAACAATCTGGAACTGTTCAAAGAACAATCAAACTGCAGATACCACTACCTAGGTCTGTATCCCAAAGAGAACATTAAAAAAAGAGAAAAGGACCTTTATATATAAGAATATTTAGAGCAGTACTTTTCATGGTAGCAAAATATTAGAAATTGAAGGGATGCTTATCAATTTGGTAATGGCTGAATAAGCTGTGATATATAAATATAATGAAATACTATCGTGCAATAAGAAATGATGAATAAAGCAGATTTCAGAAAAATCTAGAAACACTTGTACAAACTGATGAAAAGAAACATGAACAGGACCAAGAAAACATAGTATCAGCAAAATTATGTGATGATCAATTATATTGACTCAACTCTTCATAGCAGCACTAAGTTGCCAAGTACAAAGTACTCAAGAAAGAAAGTTCCAATCATAACTAAATAAAAAACTGATGGACTTTGAATGAAGATCAGAGCATATTTTTTCATTAACTTTATTCTTTATTATAGTTTTTTCCATTTGATCTATTTATTCTTTCACAAATAAGATTAATATGGAAATGTGTTTTACATGATAGCACACATACAACCTAAATCAAACTTTTTACATTCTTTGGAAGACAAGAGGGAAGAGAAGTGAAGAGGGAGAAAAGTTTAGAACTTAAAATCTTATAAAAATGAATGCTAAAAATGTTCTTGTCATGCTATTATATCAAAAAATAAAATGTTAAAAATTGGTTTTGCATGTAATTGAAGAAAAAATTAAAAAATTATTTAGAAAAAATTATACCAATAAATAAACATGTGTGTGTCTATATAATGTGTATGCAGGCACACATAGGAATATATAGAGACATATATATAATTTTGCATGTGTGTGTGTATATGTGTGTGTGTGTCCCCTTCGCTATTTACCCAGCCACCTAGTTCAGGACATCATCATCTCATTTCTGGACTATTGAAAAAGCCTTCTGGTTGGTCCCCCAGCCTCAAAATTCTCCCCATTTTGTTCTATCCTACACACAAATAAGGAGATTTTTCTAAACCTTGCATCTCACTGTGTTCCATCCCCTATTCAAAATAAACTTTACCATTTGACCAATATGGTGTCTTTCTTTCATTTTAACTTTCTTATACTATATTTCTTTCCACACACTCCCCAGACCTATTTGCAGAGAGTTCTTCAAATATAACACTCCATCATTGAGTTGACTTTCTTCCATAGTTTCTAAAGCTGGCCTTGTCAGTCCCCCAAACTGTTAGAGTCTTTCTTCTGAGATTAACTTCCATTTATACTGTATAGAACACATTATTTACAAATTGTATGTCTCATTAGAAGGTCTGGGAAGATAGCAGCTGTTTAGCTTTTTTTCTGAATCCTCAATGGCTTATTTAGTTGGTTCAAGGCTTGGAATAGGAAGCACTAAAGAAATGTTTATGAATTGAGTGATTAACAAGAGGAATTGGACAGATCTTTAATGCTAAAATAATAAAGAGCAGACAGAGATGTGGGTGGATATACCTGGGCCCACCTTCCTTTTTTGTGAAGGGGAACCGAGATAATAATTATTATAATAAATAGATAAATAATTCCTTTCCTTTAAAAAATATGCTGTACTAAGAACATTTAAAGCCTGGTTATCTTGCCCCTGCAGCTCCCAAAGAAGAGGGACATGATGTGCTTTCTCACCATTGCTGTGGTTCCCTATGTGATTTTCATTTCATTGCAAATCCCTCAGGTATGGTTCCTCCCTCCCTCTGCAACCCACATACATGGCTCACCACCTTTCCATTCCCCACACTGAGAAGGTCTTAGTCCACATGCCAGCTCCCAACTCCTAACTCCAGGTGTGTCAGCAACAACTTTCCCCTAAGTCAGTTCCATCTGGGTTTTCAGCATTTTTGAGATGTCTTCTTTGTCTTTGTCCAAACACTGCTGGAGCAATGGGCCCTTTGAGTGCATCTTGGAGAGCTCTGCTCTCACCTCTCTTCCTCACCAAATTCCACCTTTCCTGGAAATCTTCCCATAATGCTCCAGGTCACTCCAGTCTCTGAAACCAGAAATCAGGACTAAATCTTTATCTGTTCTCAAACTCCAGAAACAAACTCAGGACTAAGGCACATGTCAAAGTGGATAGCTATAATATCATTCTCCTTCTCAAAACAAAACAGAAACAGAAAACCTTTGCCAATAAGATAAAATGTAAACACTTCAGTCTACCTCCACTATCAGATACTGAGCTATCTATTAAGAGGCTTTATTTTTTCATTTTACTTCTCTTCTTAGTCCCCTAGGATATGATGTCATGGACTGAGAGCTGGTTTCACAGCTAGAAAGACTTGAGATTGAGTTCCATATTGGGCACATGGTGGCTGAGTAATTCAAGGCATGTCTTTTACCCCCTAATTCCCTGCACAATTTTCTAAGACAAAGTTTCAGAGACGACACTGACTTGCATTAGCAGAAAGGGCTTCCTCATCTTGGAATACCCTCAATCAATGAAACAAGCCCAATCCCCATCTCCCCTATATCCCCTCTGTGCTCCAACCAGACCAGACAACTTACCATGGCCTAATTGCAGCTTCCCCTCTCTATATATTCAATCAGGCTATCTCCCCTCAAGTGCCACCTTCTCCTCAAAACCTTCTCTGACCCCTCCCAGCTAAAAGCAATCTATCCTTCCTCCTATTTTTCTAGAGCCTAACAATAATAACAATTAAGTGATAATAGCCTTTTTAGAAATGTATTTTATAAACTATGAACAACTAATACACCTTTAAAGTTAATAAAGCACTTTTTAAAATATCATCTCCTTTAATCTTCACCACCACCTTAGGAAGCAGATGCTATTATTATTCCTATTTTTCAGTTAAAGAAATTGAAGCAGACTTGTCCAGGGTCACATAACAAGTAAATATTTGAAGCTAAATTCAACTCCCATTCTGGAGTCAGAGCTCATGAGTTCAAATATCCCCTTCTGCTTAAAGCTGGGAAACTCTTGGACAAAACCAGTTCACTTCTCTGGCTCTCAATTTCCTTCTTTCCAAAAATGAGACTTTCTAAGATCCTTTCCAGTGCTATAAAGGACACTGTGATCAAGGATCAAGCAAGAGAAAGCCCCACCAATATTTGAGAAGTAATTTAAGAGACAGAAAAACAATGCTCCTGATAGTCTGGATAACTACATCTAATGCCAGCAGCTAAAATATCCATGACTTCCTATTGATACATGTAGCCTTGGAGCAAAGACCCACTTGTCTGGCCTTAAATACTGCTCACATAAGGAGTGTGGGTTTTCTGGCTAGAAGAATATAGAGAGGGGACTAGAGTAAACTCAAACTAGGAAGGTAAATCTTGGCAGATGTTTTTGAACCTCTGAGTCATCCCCAGAGCAGAAGAAAAGTTTAGATAAAACTAGCAGAGCTCCAGGCTAGAAGGAAGGCACTTGCACCTTGAGAGAAGGGAGCAGATCTTCTGTCTTTCCTACCCAGTAAAATGACCACTAGCGACACCTGAATTCCAATTGCAATTCTAACACTACTAGCTGCCTAACTCTGAGCAAGTTTCCTGCTCACAGATCCAGAATCCAGAGTCCATGTAGCCCAATGCCTCGTGTTGTTGTTCTGTCATTTTTCCAGTCAAGTCCCACTGTTCGTGATCCCATTTGAGGTCTTCTTGGCAAAGATTCTGGAGTGGTTTGCCATTCTCTTCTCCAGTTCATTTTACAGTTAAGGAACTGAGGCAAACAGGGTTTTATGGCTTACCCAGAGTCACACAGCTGATGTCTGAGGCAGTATTTGAACTATGTCTTCCTGACTCAGTAGCATTCACCAAGCTACCTCGATGCTGCATTTTATAGTTGAGGGAAATGAACCACAAGAAAGTAAAGACAATAGTCATCAAAGGAAGAATTTGAATTCATGTCTTGAATTCAGAGACTGCTTTTTCCAGTCTACTGTACTGCCTGCCATTGTCAGTCAGTCAACAAACATTTACTCATTGCCTACTCTGTGCCAAGCACAGACAGGAGAAGACTTGCTCCCTTCCCTCAGGGTGCAAGTACCTTCCTTCTAGGCTGAAGTTCCACTCTGCACGTGCCTAGTTTTATCTAAGGGACACAAATAAAAACAAAGGCTCATCCCTGCTTTCAAAGAGATCACTCAGTGTGGGGAGAGACAATATAATGTTTTCTAAATTAATAAAGCCTTGTGGGTGACCATAAAAGCCCAGAAACCCTGAGTACCTTCTTCATATCTTCTCCTCTATCCCACCACAGACGAAAGGCAAGATATTAGTCCTCGACATGGCTCCAGATGCTTTTGATGATGCTTACACTGGCTGTGTGGAGGACATGGAGCATGTTGCCCCCATCCTGTTTCATAAAGAGATGGCTCAGCACAAGCTGTTCAGAGAATCATGGCAGGCTGCCACAGCTTCTTTGAAAAGTTATCAGAACCTCTCCCTGCCCCCAGGATTTCAGATCCAGCATGCAGTAGCTATCGTGGTCTATACTAACTCATCCAACCCCTTACATCGGGAGCTCAACTCGGCTGTGAGGAAACAAGGCAGGTCTTTTGAGGTCTACATGGAGCATTTTCCCTTCAAGGCCTGGCATTTCTACCTGACACGAGCCCTGCAGTTGCTGAGGGCTCCTGAGAGCTGTAAGGAGGACTCTCAGCAGACCGTATTCCGAGGGGTGGGAAATATCCACTTTAAGCCCAAGAAACTTCAAGACAACATCCGTCTTGGTCAATTCTCCTCTACTTCCGAGGAGCAGCAGGTGGCCCAGAGATTTGGCAATGCTACCTTCTTTACCCTGAGCACATGCTTTGGGGTCTCCATCAAGAACTTCTCCGTCTTCCCTGATGAGCGAGAAGTGCTCATCCCACCCAATGAGGTTTTCTCTGTATCTAACTTTTCCCAGGATGGAACCCGAAGTCTGGTGACTCTCAGAAGTCTCGGACAGACATGTAGCAACTTCAACTGTGCCTACCTGAGAAGTGAGTATTATCACAGCAGAATGGGAGATGGGACAATGGAGAGCAAAAATGGGAAGGTTGTAGCATAGAAAAAAGAAAAGGGGAAAGAAAGCTGTTTTAAGCATCATGGTGGAGCTCAAGAGTCCTGGTCTTGAACGTGAAAAATCTTGGCTCTGAGCCCAGCCCTGACATGAATTTGAAGTTTGAACATAAGAGGTCCATTTCCTCCTCTGGGCCTTAGTTTACTTTGCAAAATGAGAGGGTTGCACTCACTGGTTTTATTTATTTACTTGGGGTGGGATGAGGAGGGAAGATAAATGTTAAGTGATTTACCCAGGAGAAGACAGCTAGTAAGAGTCAAGTGTTTGAGGCCAGGTCCTCCTGACTCCAAGGCCAGTGCTCTAGCCATTGTACCATCTAACTGCCCTTCACTGCTCTTTAAGATCCCTTTCAGTTCTGAAATTCTATGATGATTTGTACTTAGTTGCTGGCCTTCAGTTACCATGCCTTTGAGATATAAAAAACTGGACTGTAGGAAACCTGAGGTTGGAATTCCTAACTTTATCATAGAGTCCTTTTTGTGATCTTCAGCAAATCCCCCCTCAGAGCCTCAGTTCCACCATCTTGAAAATGAGAATTTTATTCCCTCTCCACGTAGCTAATTATCAAGGTCTCATGAGATCATATAAATGAAAACTCCTTGTGAACCAAAAATCAAAGTACACAAGTGAGCATTATGTTGTTATCATATGCAGCTATTTTGTAAACTGAGAGTCACTAATGTCCAAGTTCTAGCCAAACCATCTCCCAATGACCAGCGTTTGAAAGAGGAGATGGGGTCAGAGAGGGAAATTGTGTTCCCATTTTCCAAAGGGAAAACCTGAGGCAAGGAGAGGGGAAATCTTAATATCTTCTCCCTAAGCCAGTCCCACTGTGCCATTAATGATATGCTTAGCTATGCTTCAGAAGACAAGGATAGGTAAGGCTGGTTCTTTCTTCTTAAAGCTCACTCTCTCAGAGGGCAAATCATATACAAACACATAACTATTGCAATATAGAACATAAACAGGAGACAGTATGGGGCTGTGGGGTCTCAGAGCAGGGAAGCTATACTTGTAGCTGTGGGTCCTAAGAAGCTTTTCTAGGAGGAAATAGCATTTCATCCCAGCCTTTCAGTTTTCCAGAAGTGGCAATGATATGTTACAGTAGCAAAGATTTGGAAAAGAGTCAGGGTAGAATATGGACTTACATTAGAACTGACATTATTTCTCTTTACATTTCAGAAGAGAAGAATCAAAATTGTGAGATTAAATCAGGTAAGATATTTAATGCTTTCATCCATATTTCCCAGCTCTGTTCCCATTCCTATATGCCCTTCTGTCCATGTTCTCTCCCTTTCTCAGCTTAGTCCCTGTTCCCCTTTTTTGCATCCCTCTCTTCTTGTCACATGATGGATATTTAATAGATATCTTGTCAAATGCTTGACTTGCCCTCCCCCTCGCCATTTCCCTCTCCTCATTTCCTTCTTCTCTCTTCCTCCCCCTTACTCTTTTTCCATTTCATTACTGCCTTTACTTTTCTCTAATTTTCTCTTTCTTCTTTCCTATCTGAATATTCCTCACCTTTTCCCTCTTCACTGTTCCTTTTCTTCATTTTCTCCCTGTCTCTTTTCCCCCATTCTTCCATATTACGTTGTCTCCCTCTCCTGCTTTCCTTCCCCTTTCCCAGCCTCCTATTCTACTCATCCTCATCCCTTCTCTTTCGCCTTTTTTTGTTGCCCTTTCCTCTCCTCATTCCTTCCATTCATTCCCCATCTCTTCTCCCCACAGGAAATATTAATAGCATGATCCTTGGGAAGATGGCACCATGGCTTTTTGTGGGAACTCAGCTTCTGCACCTCAGAATTTTCTACTTGAATTCTTCCTAAAGAGACTTAGCTTTTTTCCTGCCCTATCCCCATCAGCCTCCCTGTTCTCCAGTCACACTAAACTCTTCCATTAAAGTCCTCAAGGATTTTGACAAAGTGCTACAAGATGATAGCACCCCGTTGCCTCCTAGTGGTGAATATTCCCATTGCATCCAGTCGTTTCCTGGAAATCCCTAAATGTTCCACACATCCCACTCCTTGGATGCTTTATCAGAAGAAGCTGATTTTTCTGGAGCCCCCGATTTCTGTTTGGCCTTATGACTCCATTTATGGCCTATAATTATCTGTGAAAAGGAAGCTTAGGGTAGAAAAGAGTTGGGGTTAGGCCATAACCTTTCTTGCCTATGGGTTCCTTTGACTAGCTTGAATGGCCTCCCTTATCTCAGTTTTTCAAATCCCCTCTATTCTTCCAGGGCTAACTCAACTTCTGCTCCAAAAAGGCTTCTCTTCCAGAGATCCAACAACCTTCTTTGCTTACCTCCCTAATGAGTCATAGACAGTCTTATGGTATTTTTTGTAATGCTAAGAGGTTTTGTTTTGGAATTTTTTGGTTTATTTATTTGTTTTTACTTAATCCAGATGATTTCATTAGTGTGAAGAATTCTGGGTAAGAAAATTGCCTTTATCATTTCATTGTGCAACTTAGTGTCTTAGAGAGCTGCCAGAAAAACAGACATCATATGACTTGTCCTGGATCTCACACACACAGTATGTTTCCACTTCCAGATCTTTCTGGCTAAATCTCTACCCACTATACCACATTGCCTTACGATTGTAGTCATATTATTTTATTAAACTTTTTATGCTTATGTTATCAATCCAATGTGTCTAGAAGCTCTTAAAGACTTTCATTTTTCTTTACCCATAGCACAGGAAGCACATGATTTAGCCCCCAAGAGCACTTTAAAATATATATTGAATTACTAGAAGGCAATAATGCCTGGGAAGGAAAGGCAAAGAACCAAAGTGGAAAAAAGAAAAAGGGGAGAAGGGAGACCTTCTGTCAGTCTCATCTGGTCTATTCCAGTCTAGCAGTGGCTGTCTTTTTTGGAAACAGCCTCAAAAGAACTGCCTCTCTCTCCAGAACTCTAACTCTGGATCCAAACCTAAGATTCAGCTAGAGGAAGAAGAATGGAAGGATACAGCTAGATACCTGGAGACAGGAACAAGATCTTTCTCCCCTCCCCACCCCCACCCTTTCTTCCCATTTAACTGTGTCGGGTATATGTTATTGATATTCTTCAGTAATTTCAGTAGTGTTGTAATCTTTATAACCACATTTGGGGTTTTCTTGGCAAAAATATTAGAATGGAGGGCAGCTAGGTGGCACAGTAGATAGAGCACCAGCCCTGAAGTCATGATGACCTGAGTTCAAATCTGACCTCAGACACTTAACACTTCATAACTATGTGACCCTGGGCACTTAAACCCAATTGCCTCAGGAAGGAAGGAAAGAAAGAAAGAAAGAAAGAAAGAAAGAAAGAAAGAAAGAAAGAAAGAAAGAAAGAAAGAAAGAAAGAAAGAAAGAAAGAAAGAAAGAAAGGAAGGAAGGAAGGAAGGAAGGAAGGAAGGAAGGAAGGAAGGAAGGAAGGAAGGAAGGAAGGAAGGAAGGAAGGAAGGAAGGAAAAATGCTAGAATGGTTTCTCCTTTCCTTCTCCAGTTCATTTGACAAATTTGGAAACTAAAGCAAACAGGGATAAGTAACTTGCCCAGGATCACATAGTGACTGATGGTCTAAGGTCACATTTGAACTCAATAAGTTGAGCCTTCCTGAATTCAAGCTCAGCACTCCATCTACTGTGCCACCTCATTGCCCATCCCATCTCTGGCATATAAGAAGTATTTAATAATACTTTTTCATTCATTCACTGGAACAGAGCACGGAAACATGATGGTTTTATGAGTGAATACCACAGACCAACATTCATATGCAGATTTCAGGACTACTAGTTTCTCCCCAAACTCTCTCTTTTCCCCTGTAAAAACTTAGTTATGTCATCTAGATCTCTCAAGCCATGAGTTAAAAACCTCAACGCTTCTGAAATATTGGTATCAGGGTAAGAATTCAGTGAAACCTAAAACCACAAATAAAATCAAAACTCAGATCACCAGAGAGGTGTGCCAGCCTCAACTCACAATGCACTAGTTCATACTCTCTGGCTCCTAAAGGAGCCCACAAATGGTTTTACAATAGTTACACCCATAGAATCTGATCTATGCTCTCTTCTCTCACACTCTCCACTTTCTTCACTCATTCCAGATCTTCTTCTGTCCTAGGTAGGCACAAATAGTAGTCCTTCAGAAGGGGACCCTATCTATGGTTGTTAGTGGGAGCCTAGCTTGTGCTCCTCAGAACTTTCTGGGGGCAGCTGGGTAGTGCAATGGATAGAGTACCATCCCTGAGTTCAAATGTGGTCTCAGACACTTAACATTCTAGGGTGTGTGACCCTGGGCAAGTCACTTAACCCCAATTGCCTCAGGAAAAAAAAAAAAAAAAAAACTTTCTATCATTGAGTCCTTTCTGGAAAGAGTGCCTAATACCCACCCTATCCTTCTCTCTGATCCTCATTCACTGGGGATCTTGTAAAAGTCCCTCTACAGTAATTCAAGAAAGAATACTAGCTGAAACAGGAAATGGAAACCATTCCAATATCTTTGACTGGAAAACTACTCAATTGAGCTGAACTGAAGCTCAGGATGACAGCTCCCTGGTTCCCCCTTGTGGTAAACATTGCCACTCTACCCAGTCTCCGCCTTCAAGTTTCTGTACCCAGTGACATGTTGAGGCTTGATACTCTCTCTGGAGCCCTCAGTTCAACTTAAAGGCAAATTTCCAGACTTAGTGCTCAAAGTGTTTTGTACTAGACTATGTCACTACATATTTAGTTTCTACTAATTTCATAATCCACCCACTAACAGCACAGCCAACATCCGGACTTCATTTCTCCTTCAAAAGCTTCTTAAATTATTGGGAGCTGTTTAGCCATACCTGGGAGTTATGATGTTGAAGCTGAAGACACCCCCACAATGTTAGGATCAGTGTCACAGGTGTAGCAAAAGAATTCACAAACTCAGTTTATGTCCAAGTTAAGGGGCAAAGATTTATTATGCTGCTGACAGAAATTCCAAGGGAATTTAACAAAGAATCAGGAACAAGAAAATAAATTTCTTGGAAAAAGAAACAAAGATCAGATTGTTTAAGTCACTGATGTTAATTTTATGGCTTACAAATAAAATTGAGGAGTGGTAGGGGTGGGGTTGCATCCAGTATTGAATTCTATGGCTTAAAGGTAAAATTGAGTGGTATTGAATTCCAGGGCTTCATCCCACTATTGAATTCTCAGAAACTGTTATTATTGACCATCAGATTGTTATCTGATAGCCAGCATTGTTGTGGCACTCCCAAGGTTCTCTAGTCTTAAGAGTTATTGCTATAGCCTTCCTAGAAGCAATACTATTTAAGCAGTCAGAACCCAAATTCATTTGGAGCAAAAGGATAAAGCTCTCATCTTCTGGAACTGCTTCAGTCTGAGAAAGGGTGTAGAGTTGGCCCAGGCTAGCCAAGTCCAAACTAAAGTGGTGGCAGTGGCATCCAGGGAATGTTGAGTCTCAGTGATGAGAGTGAAACCAGACAGTCCTGTAAAGTTATATAAAATCACCAACAAAAAGTTATACAAACTTAAATGGTCTTACATTCTCTGGAACCAGGAAGATGAATCTCCAGAGAATGACTCTTTTCATATACAAATCTAAATGGTCCCATACCATCTGGAACCAGGACTATCCAGAGGATGTATCTTTTCATATACAAACTCAAGTGGTCTTGCCTCTTCTGTTCTATTTTTGTATG
Organism: Sarcophilus harrisii; assembly: GCF_902635505.1. Lineage (NCBI taxonomy): Eukaryota > Metazoa > Chordata > Mammalia > Dasyuromorphia > Dasyuridae > Sarcophilus > Sarcophilus harrisii. The sequence continues at coordinate 530,422,209 of NC_045428.1, forward strand.
AAGTAGGCCTTCAGAAAATGTCTTTTTGAAAAAATCACTTCCCTCTTGAGAATGATATTGCCCACCAAGAATGCCCTTATCTTGCTGTCTTTCTAACAATAAAAGCCTTTTTATCACAGCCTTTGAGTAAGCGAATTTCCTGCACTACAAGCCCACACCTTGGAGAACCAGGATGGCTCACCTAATCCTGCCACACTTCTCCTTCGCAACCCTGCCCTCATCATTTGGTGGCTCTTTCACGAGGTTTTTTTTTTTTTCCTACTGAGGTAAGCCCACCATATCACCCTTCTATAGCGGGGGACAGTTCAAATTTCCTGGAAATCATTGGCAAGAACTGTTCAAGAGCTGAAATGACTCGAGGATTCGTTTGGGCCAGGGATGCAGGCACAAATTCCTGCACATTGACAAATAGACCTCTTACTGAAGAGAGCTTTTATACCACCTTTCTCTAGGGACGCCTGGAGAAAGGAGGACACACTATAGAATTGGGACAGTTTGGGACTTGAAAGATTTAAAATCGAAAAGGCTTATCCATTTCTGCAATACTGTCTGGTCGCAATATAAGTTAGACAACCATGAGGCCTGGCCACTTAATGGCTCAATCAATTTCACTACTATTAGGGAATTGGACTTATTTTGCAGGAAACAGGGTAAATGGACCAAAGATCCCTATATTCAGGCCTTCATGAGTCTCTCCCAGGAGCCTAAATTGAGGTTAATTTGAAGGATGTTGCTCGTTAAATTTACTGTGGGGGAACTTGAGATAGACACTGATCCCTATGAATGATGCCCCTCTTTTCCACTCCTTTGGGGGTGCAAGGAGCATCTGCCCCCCCTGCAGCCCTCAGCAGGACACTCCCAACGTGACTCCAGAGCTGCCCCTTATTAAAAAGGTCCCGTGCTATCCAACTCCCCTCCCCCCCCCAGAGCCAGACTCTGGGACTACTCCAGTGCTTAGTTCTTCTCTGAGGAGAAGTGAGAAGCGGCACTTCCTTCTCCTCTTTCCATTCCCTCCCACCTCCTTCTCAGGATGCCCTGCCCCCAATCCTCCATCCTTCTACCCCTCCTGAAGAGCCTGATTCCACCACAGCTGTGGCTCAGGACTCTGATTTAGCTACCTCTTCTAAGCTCTGCCCTTTGAGGGGAGTGGCTGACCCTGGGTGGGGGATGGCGGGGAATGCTTAAGAGTGCAAATGCCCTTCTCCATGTCGGTTCTTTCCCAGATTAGGAAGAAACTGGGCAGATACTCAGAGGATCCCACTAAGTTTATTGAAGGGTTTAAAGCTTTAAAAAAATTAATTTTAATAATTAATAAATTAATTAAATTAAATTAATTAATGTTAATAATTAATAAATTAATTTAATTAATAATTAATAAAGGGTACAGAGCCCTCCAGTACAATCTGCCCTGGGGAGATGTTAACATCATTATCTCTTCTCCTTGTACCATAGAGGAGAAAAAGAGGATCTGGGACCTGGCCCAGAAGTTTGGAGATGACATGGCTGCCACTTCCTCTGCTAGATATCAAGCAGGGGCCACAGCCGTGCCCCTCTCAGACCTTGGGTAGAACTATCAGGAGGGGATCGGGGAGAGAGAAGAGGGATCATCTCCTAACCTGCTTCATTGAGGGCATGAAAAAGGGGATTAAAAAGCAGGTGAATTATGATAAGCTTAGAGAAGTCACCCAGGCAGCTGATGAGAATCCTGCTCTCTTCCAGGGTCACCTGGTAGAAGCTATTAGGAAATACACTAATCTGGACCCCACTTCTCCAGAGGGGACCACTGTCCTTGGCATGCATTTTATAGTCTTCCCCAGATATAAGACAGAAGCTGTAGAAATTGGATCTAGGTCCCCAGACTCCCATGACTCAATTACTGGAAGTCGTCTTGTGCCACAGTTCCCTTTTAATGACTGACCCGGTTTCCCTAATTGTCCTATTCAGTTACTCTGTCTCAGGTTATAACTATTCCCTCTTAATGTTTGATAAGATAAAGATCTTGTATCTTAGACCTTAGGCTATACTTATTCCCTCTTAATGTTTGAATGGGATAAAGGTCTTTATCCATTTTAGACATTATTAGAATATCAGGAGCCTCTCCAGTACTTCCCCCCATTATGTCATCCTAGGTGCCTCCTTCTATTAGGTCATCCCCATCCAGGTACCTCCCCCATTATGTCATTGTTCTTGTTACCCTATAAAAGAATCTTGTATCTGACATTTGTGGCTGGATTCTTTGAGATGATAGTCTCATTCAGCCCTGGGACCAAACCATGGATCCATTTGGTCCCAGTAAATCTCTCCCTTTTAAATAAATTATTAAATTGTTCTCTAATCTCTATCCTGCCTCAGTTTCTCGGGCATTACAATGGAATCTCATTATAATGGGTGTCTTGGTTGGGGTTGGAAAGCCAGAGAAGATCAGAACTAATAGGGGTTGGGCAGCCCAAGCAAGTCAGAATGAGGGCTGGGACAAGCCCAGATCTCCTAATGGAATTCAAAGGGTTTGTTTTTTGACCAGGATTTGTAATTGAATCAAAGGCTCTGGCATCCTAGAAAGACAATTTGTCTGAGGAGGATATGCCTCAGCCAAGAGGGGCTGGGAATTTGAAAAGAATCACAGATAATAGAAAATACAGTTTCTTAAAGGGACCCCAACCCGCTTCCCTCTGAGCAGAGATCCCAGGAAGAATGGATTAGCCTCCAAAGTACTATTGTATTGAGGCTCACTACAGAGTAACCCTCCTTCCTTTTCTCATTTTCAAGAAAACTTGACCCCTCAGTAAACCATTTCACCATCTGGATTGTCAAAAGGAAATGTCCCTCAAATCAGGTCAATTGGAGTAATGGAATCTAAAGCTTCCTCACAATTGTGAATATCACCTGACTGAATGTTGTCAGGGAACGACAGGCAGGGTTAAGAGTGTGACACACCCAGAGAGTCAATTTGTGAGTGTTTAACAGGAGAGACTGATATCTGGCAAGCCTCCCAACAGCAAAACATTGACAATCTTTGGCTTCCAAAATGCTCTGAACTGGGGCAGCTAGGTGGAGCAGTGAAAAGAGCACCAGCCCTGAAGTCTGGAGGACCCCAATACCTGGCCAAACCCCAAGCACCATCATTCCTGGTCTTGAGGAAACCAGAGGACAGAATATTGGGAAGAGGCAACTCAACCCCACTATGGGCAGTGTCTCTTCCAGTAACCCTCTGGGTTGTACATAGGGCACAGATCTGGGGGTTTCCTCCAAGAACAGTTGTGAGACCAATGGCCCTAGCCTGTTGTGCCACAGTTTCCTTTTAGTGTCCTGCATCAGTTTCCCTAATTGTTCTGCCTCAGTTCCTTGACTTGTTCTGCCTCAATCCCCCTGGTTGCAAACTCCCTTTCCTGATGATTAGAACTGAGATAATTAGGGCTGTAGAGATCTGGCATTCCAAAAGATAAAACTCCAGATGTCCTTTCTCAGAAAACTAATTGGTATCCTCTTATCTCTAAATTCCAGACTTCCTGTCTCTAGCTGCACATCTCCTTCACTCCCAATTCATCAGAATTTGTGGTCCTCACCCCCTACCCTGTTAGAACTATATTGATGGTCTGTCCTGGAAATTTCTGCTCTAATTGTTCTGACTCCGCCTCTGCCTTTGTCTACCCTGATTGATTATAATTCATTGGAATCTCACATTTGATGCTGATGCTGAAGTTGATATGCTAAGGCTGCTGCTGATGCTGAATGCTTTAAGACATCAGCCCTGGGACCAAAATGGATCTTTTGGTCCCCAAAAATCTCTCCCTCTCAGAAATCCAAATAAAATATTAAAAACTCCCTAATCTCTATCTTGCCTCAGTTCCTCCAGCATTATAAGCCATGTCATCTGAGACACAGATCCCCATGGTTTCCGGATATGGCAGCAGTTAAAATTTGAGTCTGCTCTCTGTTCCTCACCCTGGCTCTGCCTTCATTCTCCACTACTGCACTTTAATCCCTAATTTTGAAAACTCTAAAGGTTGTTTCCAACAGCTGTGTATGGGGAGTTTGAGGATCCTCAGCTAACTTCTGCTTCCTCTGAATGTCTGAGGCAGACTGACTAATAAAATGAATCCTGAGGACACTGGTCCCCTCCGGACAAGTGGGGTCCAGGTTAGTGTATTTCTTTAGAGCCCCTAAAAGGTACCCCTAAAAGAGGACAGGATTTTACTCAGCTCTTTGGGTAACTGCCTTAAGTTTTTCATGATTAACCTTTTTAATTCCCTTTGTATGAGACAGTTATCAACTACAAAAACATTCAGAGGCTCTCAAAGTAAGAAAAACCAAAAAGGAGTTTGTTACTATTTCACATGTAAGGGCATCTCCCATTTCACAAGGTGTCTCAGCAAAAGGAGTGCAAAGAATAAACTGCAAAACACCAGATTAAATAGAAGAGAAACCCTCCTACATTGACTTTTTCTCCCATTATTTGGGGGAGTCTAGGCTTACACCCTAAACCTAGAAATCTATGCCAGAAACAAAAGAATATAAGTCAATAATAAACTTTTAATTCAAAGCTATGGCCTTTTTAAAAAGTACATTTAAATGCTAATTAAGAGGTGGTGGGAAACTGAAAAGAACAAACACCTACAACTTTTTTTTTTTTTAACTATAGCTCTATTATTATACAATCCCAAGATTCAATTAAAGTATAATTTAAGGCTATATTCCCATGAGAATGTCTTCATTCAGTTAATTCCACACACTTTCTTCATACTTCAATGAGGCAGATTAGAAAATGATCCTTCTCTAACTCTGCTTCCTTCCTGGTAATCCCAACTGGGATCTTCCACTGGGACAGCAATAGCCCCTGGGGGGTATCTACCAGAGAAGGAGAAGGACTCAGTCATATCATCCCCATACTTCTGGGCTCAATCCCAGATTTTTTTTTCTTGTCTACAATGCAGCAAGAGGAGATAATGATGTTACCATCTTCCTGGGTAAAATCAAATTGGAGGAAGATGACTTTAAAGCCCTCTATATATTTAGTGTGGTCCTCAGAGTAAGGGCTAAATTTTTCCTTAATCTGGGAAAGGTCTAACATTGAAAAAGGCACAGGTACCCTGACTGTTCCACCATGAGACACTACTACTTCCCTCAGTGGGCAGAGTTTAGAAGGGATGGCTGAATCAGGATACTGAAGAAGAGAAAAAAAGATCCCACTCCTAGTATGGGAGGGACTGAGGGGCAGAGTGGGGGGAGGGGGGAGGAAGGGGGTGAGGTGCTGGGAGATTTTAGAAACTAACTTAAGAGGTGAGAGTCCAGAGGACCAATGAAAAGGGTACTGAGTTGAAGAAATATTGCCGGACATAAGGTCCAGATCTTGATAAGGGGGTGGTCCAGCAAGAGATTTGGGGGGCTTTCTGATAATGACTGCTTAAGGGAACATATGGAGGGTCCCATGTCCCTGGAGGAGTGGAAAGGAAATCAGTGTCTACTTTCAATTCCCCTCCAGGAGATATAGAGATAAAGGTGATCTGTCCCATCTTTGTCATGAGCCTTAGAATTCCTAGTCTTATAGCACCTTGCCTCCTCCAGCCTCCCAGATAGGGTGAAAAGGTTGCAAAGGTTCCCTAGCCAAGAGGAAATTATGCCAAGAATTGCAAGAAATTCCAAGTCCAGGAATCTTGGTCAAGGAAAGTTTGCTGAGCGTGAAGTTCCTGATAACTCAGCCTTCCTAGGTGCTTGGGGTGCCTCAACTTTAGGATAGAGGTGAAATGGGTTTACCTTAACAAGAAGGAAGTAAAATTTAGGATTCCCTGAACAGGGCCACCAAATGTTGAGGCAGATATCCCATCAATGCTAGGGTCCTTGGGTCTGTGTAGCAGGTATGGCAAAAGAATTCACAAACTCAGTTTGTTTCCAAGTTAAGGGGCAAAGATTTATTATGCTGCTGATGGCAGGCTCATTTCCCTTGGAACTTTTGATTTAGTCAAGAATCAGAAGCAAGAAAATAATTTTATAGGAAAAAGAAACAAAGATCAGGTTCTTCAACTCACTGATATGCTAATATTATAGCTTAGAAGTAAAATTGAGGAGTGGTAGGGGTGGGGTTACACCACCCACTACTGAATTTTAAGGCTTACAAGTAAAATTGAGTAGTAGTGAATTCTAGGGCTTCATCCCACTATTCAATTCTCAGAAATTTTGTTATTACTGAAAAACAGATTGTTATCTGACAGTTAGCATTGTCTGTGGTAATCCCAAGGCCCCTGTACCATTACAGTTATTGCTATATCCTCCCTAGGAGCTACACCACCATCAGTGGGTAGATATCTGTTGCCAGCAGGTTGGTGGGTCTGTTCCCACCAACAGGCTGGCACAGCCTTTCAACAGAGACAGTGGAGAGGGATTCTAATGGTGGTGATTACTCATTCTCTAATCCTAAAATCATGTATTATGAAAAATTGGAAAGAAGGGAAAGGGACCTATATGTGCACGAATGTTTGTGGCAGCCCTTTTTGTAGTGGCTAAAAACTGGAAACTGAATGGATGTCCATCAGTTGGAGAATGGCTGAATAAATTGTGGTATATGAATATTATGGAATATTACTGTTCTGTAAGAAATGACCAACAGGATGATTTCAGAAAGGCCTGGAGAGACTTACACGAACTGATGCTGAGTGAAATGAGCAGGACCAGGAGATCATTATATACTTCAACAACAATACTATATGATGACCAGTTCTGATGGACCAGGCCATCCTCAGCAACGAGATCAACCAAATCATTTCTAATGGAGCAGTAATGAACTGAACTAGCTATACCCAGAAAAAGAACTCTGGGAGATGACTAAAAACCATTACATTGAATTCCCAATCCCTATATTTATGCACACCTGCATTTTTGATTTCCTTCACAAGCTAATTGTACAATATTTCAGAGTCTGATTCTTTTTGTACAGCAAAATAACGTTTTGGTCATGTATACTTATTGTGTATCTAATTTATATTTTAATATATTTAACATCTACTGGTCATCCTGCCATCTAGGGGAGGGGGTGGGGGGGTAAGAGGTAAAAAATTGGAACAAGAGGTTTGGCAATTGTTAATGCTGTAAAGTTACCCATGCATATATCCTGTAAATAAAAGGCTATTAAATTTAAAAAAAAAAAAAAAAAGAAAAATTGGACATCATCAATGATGTGCAGCTTTCTAGGGGAATCCCCAAAGGGATTCAATAAGAATCTTAATCAGTAGTGAGTGTTATCAATGTGAGTCATGCCAGTCTCTCAGGATCTTTTACAGAGGCCAGGATTCAAGGAGAATCTGTCCTTTAAGGAGTTTTAGATTTTGGGGTCCCTTTGTCAGTATGTCACAAATTCGGCAAAGACCTACATCTAATACATTAAGGTCAAAATGGATATATGATTTAGACATAAAGGGTGGTACTATAAGCAAATTAGGAGAGCAAGATATAGTTTGCCTATCAAATCTTTGGAGAAGAGAGGAATTTATGATCAAAGAAAAATTAGAAAACATTATGAAATACAAAATGGATAATTTTGATTACATTAAGTTTATTTAATTTTTAATTAGGCAATTGGGGTTAAGTGACTTGCCCAGGGTCACAGATCTAGGAAATGTTAAGTATCTGAGATCATATTTGAACTCAGGTCCTCCTGATTTCAGAGCTCCTGTTCTATCCACTGCACCACCTAGCTATCCTGATTACATTAAATTTTAAAAGTTTTGCACAAACAAAAGCAATACATCTAAGATTAGAAAGGAAGCAGAAAGCTGAGGAGGAAATTTTTTATAGCTAGTGTTTCTGATAAAACCCCTCATTTCTGAAATATATAGAGAACTGAATCAAACTTATAAGAATTCAAATCATTCCCCAATTGATAAATGGTCAGTGAATATGAACAGGTAATTTTCAGATGAAGAAATTAAAGCCATCTATAGTCATATGAAAAAATGATCTAAACAACTATGGATTAGAGAAATACAAATTAAAGCAACTCTGAGTTATCATCTCACACTTATCAGATTGGCTAATATGACAGGAAAAGGTAGTAATAAAGGGGATGGGGGATGTGAGAGCATGTGAGAAAACTGAGACACTAAGGCATTGTTGATTGAGTTGTGAACTGATCCAATCATTCTGGAGAGCAATTTGTTTTTTTTTTTTTTGTTTTTGTTTTTGTTTTTAATTTAATAGCCTTTTATTTACAGGATATATACATGGGTAACTTTACAGTATTAACAATTGCCAAACCTCTTGCTCCAATTTTTCACCTCTTACCCCCACCCCGCCTCCTCCCCTAGATGGCAGGATGACCAGTAGATGTTAATTATATTAAAATATAAATTAGATACACAATAAGTATACATGACCAAAACGTTATTTTGCTGTACAAAAAGAATCAGACTCTGAAATATTGTACAATTAGCTTGTGAAGGAAATCAAAAATGCAGGTGTGCATAAATATAGGGATTGGGAATTCAATGTAATGGTTTTTAGTCATCTCCCAGAGTTCTTTTTCTGGGCATAGCTAGTTCAGTTCATTACTGCTCCATTAGAAATGATTTGGTTGATCTCGTTGCTGAGGATGGCCTGGTCCATCAGAACTGGTCATCATATAGTATTGTTGTTGAAGTATATAATGATCTCCTGGTCCTGCTCATTTCACTCAGCATCAGTTCATGTAAGTCTCTGGAGAGCAATTTGGAACTACACCAAAAGAGCTATAAAACTGCATACTCTTTGATCCAAAAGTATCTCTATTGGGTCTGTATCCCAAAGAGATCATTAAAAAGAGAAAAAGACCCACATATGCAAAAATGTTTATAGCTAGCCCATAAATCCCAAATTACTTTGCAAGAATTAAGCAATCAAAATTTATATTCCTTTGGGCAGAACATCAGCAAGGATTTGATTCCTTATATAGACAGAATGAGAGGAGGAAGAGAAAGAAAAAAGGATAGATAACGATAAAAATAATAAAAACATACACAGGAGAGGTATAAGGGCTATTATCAGTATATAAATGAAAAAGGACAGCTGGTGGGCCAGTGGGTAAAACCATAACAAAAATAAGAGGAATAATTAAAGTTAGTTAGGTATCTGAACTATACCACAGGAATGAAAGGAAGGTCTCCTGCCTGGTTGGGTAGATCCTCTTCATGTATGGTAACAGTGTCCATCACAAAAACAGATTCTCTCAGAATAAGAAAGGAATTTATTACAATCTTGAGGAAAGGGCAGTATCTCCCATCTAACAAGGTATTAGTCAGTAAAAGGAATACAGAGTATAAACTGCAAAACACCAGATTAAATAGCCTGAATTCAGAAGCCCCCCATTCCCTACCTGGCCTTTTCTCCCATTGTTTGGAGGAATCCAGGCTTACATTCTAATTGTGGAAATCTAACCCAGAAATAAAAGAATACAAGTTAATAATAAGCTCTTAATTTAAATTTCCCTAGAGAACTGCAATATAAGCAGATATCCTTGAATAAGTCAAAGCCATCATCACCTTTAAAAGAAGTACTTAGATGCTAACTAAGAGATAGTGGGAAACAGGAAGGGACAAATACCTGCAACTTTTTAGCTATAGTTCTATTTGTTATTATAAAGTCTCAAGTCACAATTAAGGTATAGTTTACGGCTATATTCCCCTCAGAGAGTATCTTCACTTGGTTAATTCCACACACTCAGAAAATGAAATAATAATAGCATCAATCTCCAATGGTTATCATTGTTTGTAAAGTAATGCCAGCCTTAAAGAGCTCTTTAAATACTAGCTTTTCAAAAATAAAGCCAGATCCTCTATGAAAGTTTTGTGGGAACACCTGTTGAGGTTCAGAAAGAGACCCCAAGAGGTTGGTGTTGCACTGTCCTGAAGTGTCTCAAAAGAATTTGCAGGCTTGAACCCATCTCCAAGTCAAGAGGCAAAGTTTATTGTAAGTCAATTGAAGTGGGCAAAGTTCCAAAAGGATTTAGCAAAGAACCAGGATCGAAAAGTAAAATGTGTAGGAAAAGACGGAGAGATCTGGTTCTTCATGTCTCTGTTATGCTAATTTTATGGCCCAAAGGTAGAGAAATAAGGAGTAGTTTGGTAGCTCCTTACCATTTGTCTCAGAAACCCTGTTATCTGGCAGTCAGCAAAGTTTGTAGGACTGTATTTTTAAAGCCAGAAGACTTTAGGATCATTGACAATAGCACTCCTAAGGTCTCGGGTTGGGGTGGAGGGAACCTCAGAATTACTGCTGTATTTCTCCTAGAAGCTGCAGCCCCTTCACATCTACACAAGAATTCCCCAGGGCAACAAGCATGGAAGTGTTAATTTATACAGCTTGTACCCACAAGGATGAGATCATATAGAACCACAGAGTGTTTAAATGTTTGTGATACACTCTCCTGTATATTACATTGTAAATTTCATGAGACCGGAAACCTCATTATCTAAACTTTGGACAGCCTTCACGGGCTTAGCACAAGGCTTTGTACAAAGTAACAAGATCGCTGGAGCGACTGCATTCTAGACAGGGGCTAAGATAACCTGGGATCCATGAACTTTCATTTTTACTACTTTGATAACTATTTTGATATAGTTTCCCTTTATAATCCTTTTTATTTTATTTTATGAGTCGAAAACTATTATTCTGAGAAGGGGTCATAGGGTTCCCCAGATAGATTGCTAAAGAAACCCGTGGTTAAAAGATGAAAAGGCTGAACCGGTTAACCGTTCTCTAGGAAAGAAAGGGAAAAAAGCTGTTTATTTATGAAAGTTTAATTCGAATCATCAACACTGCCAACCACATCGCCATGACTTTCTGAAATACAATCAACACTATAACACGTCCTGATTTGTAGGTTTTTTACATTTCAAGCGGAGTAAGGCTCACGAATAAAATTTACCGGCTCCCCAAAGTGGCTCCGGCACACAGGTCTCCTGCTTTGCTTAGGCTAGGAACACAAGATGGAAATAGAAAAGAGGGGTTTAGGGAACATAAACAAGTAAGGATAAAGGCTCACTGACCTAGATGCCTTGCAAGTATTTATTAATGCAAACTGGAACCCATTGATCTACTCTCGCACTTGCTGGGAGTCGAAACCATGGCTAAAGAATTCCAGGCGATGTGTCGACACCGGGCACTTCTTTCCCAAGCTTGCCTCATCCCCGACAGAACTTCAACTCCCGGCATGCCTCGGGCCTTCATGGGTGCGCCCCATTATTACTCTAAAGTTGTGGTCTTCTGTGAAATGTAGTTTCCTTGCCTACACTGTCTACGTAACCTGCCGGAAGGTGAACTACAACTCCCGTGGGGCCTTACGCGCCCCACCCCGCGCGTCATGTTAGAAAGCGCCGCGGCGGCCATGTTGCTCTCTACCCTCGCCGTGGCCGGGGCTGGCGCCGGGAGCGCGGGCTTGGCGTAGCTGACATCGCAATGCTGCGGTCCCTGGTGTGGAGGAGGACAGCGCCGGCACCGGGGCTCCTCCTGCGGCTCCTCCGGGCCCGGCCGCTCAGCTCCCGCGGGGCCTCCTTGGGCCAGAGGGGGGCCGCCGGGGGCCGCGGGGAAGCGCAGTATCTCAGAGCGGCCGCTGGGGGGCGGTCCTCGGCGCAGCCGCAGTATGTCGGAGCGGTCTCTTGGGGGAGCCGGGACAGGCAGCTGCAGGGCCTTGGGGCGGCCGCGTGGGGGCGTCTTTTGGCCCCCGAAGAAAGCCCCTCGTCGGGCCGCTGGAGTGGAGTCCCGAGCGCGGCCGGACTGGGCGTGTGGGCCTTGGCATCTGCGCTAGTTGCCCATTGCTACAGCAAGAGCCCCGCCAATAAGGGTGATTATCCAGCGGCCTCTGTCCCGTCGGGGAGGGGGGGGGGGGGGGGCAGGGGTCCACCGCCTGGCTCTTGGCTGTGGGGCTCGGGGAGGCGGAAGGCCCGGAGGGCTCTGCCCTGGTCTTGTCACCCACGTCACTTTGGGACGCTACTTTGCAGCCATGCCAGGTAGTGAGTCTCTCGTCCCTCCAGGTGTTCAAGCAGATTCGCGTTTCGTCTCCCCAGCCAACTTCCACCCTAGTATAGTTAACAGGGGCCTCATTCAGCACCTATTTATTAAGCACTTGCTCTCTGCTAGCTCTGAGATGGGAAGACAAAACCCAAAGAATCCCCGCCTAAAGGAACCTGCCAATCTCAGCACCACCGTTGTCTTGTAACGTGGTGCTGTCAGATTGTTCTTCCTCCCCGTACCCCGGTGTCCTCGTTTGCAGAGTGAGGGGATTAGGGAAAATGATGGGTGAGGGTGCTGGGAAAAAACGAGGCCCCTTTGGGAGGACATGAACTAGGGTCCTCATCCTAATTCTGCCGCTTAACTAACAGAGAGACCTTGGAATATAATAGTCCCTTTCCTGACTCTGGCCCAGAGGAGGGGCACGGCGGCCTCTCGTCCCTGCCAGTTGTAAAGCCTGCAGTCCTTTGACTAAATCATCTCTGAGGTCCCAGTGCCCAGAGAACCTGAAATTCATACTTGTTGCTGAATTGATTGGGACATTTCTAATGTCTTTGAAAACCCTTCAGGATTCTGCAGTTTCTCCTTTGGGCCAATAGATGGAGCTAGAAGCCCAGTGCCGTTCAGCTAAAAGATGCTGCATTCTGCAGGGTCTGGCAGAACTGAAGCAGCTCCACGGGCCCTTTGGCACTGTGTGAGCTCAAGAGAGAGCCAGACTGTGAGCTCGGTTATGTGACTTAGGCAAATCACTCTCCTCTGTACCGTTTCTTCTCCATAAAGTGCAGGCGCAGTTCCCAGTAGTCTTAAAGAACCTATCCAGCCAGCTCAGGTTTTGCCACCCTGTGCTGCCCCTCCCCTGGGAGGCAGAACAAGAATGACAGAACTGAGTTTAAGGGGTTGGGTGTGGGGACAGGTGGTAGAAAAGCTCCAGCCGTGTACCCCAGCCTGCATTTGTAACCTTGACCCATCTTTGTCTTTCTTCAGAAGCTGCCCTGCTGGAAGCTGCCAGGACCAACAATGTCCAAGAAGTCAGCAGGTAAGAACCACATCCATCTGTGACCTTATTTATTCCCCACCCAAAAAGTGTGTGAACCTGAAAAACACGGGCTGATTTAGTGTTCATTCTGGAGAACATGTTTTTTCTGGGTAGAATTATAAGGAGACTTGCATTGTATTTGGGCCTTGCTTGGCCTGTGATCTGAAGGAATCACCTGTGTATTCCTCCCTGTGGGAGATACCTTGGAGATTGGAGAAGGGGATTGACAGGCCCTGAACCCAATACCTCATCCTCTTGGGAGGATGTTTTCCCTGATTGGAGCTGAAAGGCAGCCAAGCCTCCACTAAGACATACTGCTTTGATTTCTCTCTCATTTTATCTGCAGCATTAATACTGATTCTCCCAGGGTGCTTTTTAGTATTAACATTTGAGGCTTGATTTGTTTGTTTTTGTTGTTGTTGTTTTTTTTTAATAAGCCACTTTGGAACAGAGAGGATGAGAGTGAGTTTCTTAAGCTAAATAAATATGATTGAGCAGGCATCTAATTAAAGAGCAATGAGTAGTCTCAGAAACCAAGCACAGATGGCAGCTCACTGTTATCAGAGCCATTTTTAATAGCTGGCAGCTTCCATGGGAATATGAGTAAACCAAGTTTGAATGTGCTTCCCTGCCTTGCCACAGACAATGTTTCTCTTTGCTCTGTGCTCACCCAGAGACAACAGAGACCCCTTTTCCTGCTGATCACTCCGGGTTCTGTGACTTATTACAGTGGTGATTGGTATCTTCTCCAAACTTATTTGTTTGTTTTCTAGGTAATCTTACCTGGTTGTGACATTTTGCAAAGTTATGATAAAATAAGAATTCAGCCTTCAGAACTTGGAGATGGAAGTAGGGGGGCTTTTTGGATTAACTTTGAGCTCTTCTGCATTCTGTTTTTGTAATTATGCTTTGATATCTTACTAAGTTATCTCATACCCATCTTGTTACATAAAGGACATCACCATTAAACAATTAACTTCTTGAATTCAACAAACTTTAAGCACCAAACATATACCAAACAATCTTTCTTGATGATTCTTAGGGCCACCACTATGAACATAAGTTATTATCTAACATTAGTGTCCTGGGCTGTAAGATATTGATGGGATTTTTTGAAGTATAGGGAACTGTTTGCTTCTACTAAATAGACCTCAAGCAACTGGATTTTGTGAGGTGTGTATCTCTTATTAATAATCTTTCTAATAATAACTGACATTTACATATATAATCTCACTTGAGTCTGAGACCTACTGTGTAACTATATCAGGCACTGTGCTAAACATTGGAAATACAAAGAGGAAAAAAAAATTGTGTCTGACTAAAATTGAAGAGACCATAAACAAATATGTTGCTATTTACACAGAATGAAGGTCCTAGAAGTAAGAAGGGTTGTGTTCATTTGGGTCAGATTCTTCATGACCCTGTTTGAGATTTTCTTGGCAAAGATCCTGAAGTAGTTTTTCATTTTCTTCTCCAGCTCATTTTACAGATGAAGGAAACTAAGGCAAACAGGATTAAATGACTTGCCTGAGATCACACATCTAGGAGGTGTCCGAGACCATAATTCAACTCAGGGAGATGAGTACTTGCACTGTATCTACCGCATCACCTAGTTGCCGTATCAAGAAGGGTTAGGACAGGCTTTCTTTGAAGATGAGACTTTAGTTGGGACTTAAAGCCAAGGAAGCCAGGAGGTGGAGGTAGAAGGAAGGAAAGGGCCTGGAGAACAGCCAGATTAAATACACAGAGCTGAGAGATGGAGTCTTGTTTGGGAAGCAGCCTGGAAGCTAATGTCACTGGATCTAAGAGTACATGTTGGAGAGTAGGAGGAATAAGGTGGCAGAAGACAGGAAAGGTAGGAGCAATCTAGGTTCTGAAGAGGTTCAAAGGTCAAACGGCATTTTGTTTTGAACTGGGGAGGCAAAGGGAGCCACTGCAATTTTATTGACAGGGGAGTTGACATGGCAGGATTTCATTTGAGTTCACAACAAGTCTGGGTACGGGTGTTAACACATTATTTCATATATGAGGAAATTGAGGCTCAAGAGAGAGTAAAATTTCTTGCCCATGGTCACTCATCTTTGTCTCAGAGGTGGAAGTTGAATGACTGCTCTAACCATTATTCCGCCCCATATCTCCATTCCCCGCCACCCTTCCCGCCCTCTTCCTCACCTCTCTAGATTTCTGCTTTCAGTTTTCCATATGGGCAGAAAAGATCATCAAACTTGATAAAATTGCATGTAACCAGACTGAGGGAAAACTCAAGAGCCTCTTCTTTAATAAAAAATATATGAGATTAAAAAGAAACTTTGATCAAAAAACTGGGTGGATTTTGTGACAGCTGTTTTGGTTGTCTTTTTAAGTCTCTTTTCTAGTCCAGATTCGTTTTGGATCCAGGAGGTGTGAACTATAACACTTCACTTTATAATACTAACTTGTGCTTTTGTTGTACACCAAGGTTTACAAAGTTCTCTTTTTTTTTTTTTTTTTTTTTTTTAAAACAACTACTATGTGAGCTAGGTAGAGGAAGTATTATTGTTTTCATTTTATAAATGAGGAAACTAAACCCAGGGTAGCTCATTTGCCCACGGTCACATGGCCAGTAAGGGATGGAACCGATATTTAAATCTGGATCACCTGAGTCCTCTGACAAGATACTTTCTTCTGTCTGAAGAGTTTTTAGACTTAGTTTGTGATGACCACGTATTTTAAAATCAGCTGGAGTCAGGAATTCAGGTTAAGGGAAAATCTTCAATCTTTATTCTCAGTAGAGGTGAAGAAGGATCTGAGGTGAAGGGGGGGGGTCGCGATAGCAATGTGTGCGGCTGAGTCAAGAAGCCAGCCAGCCGTCTCTCCCCGCCTCTTTCTGCCTCTCTGCCTCCACCCAACAAAATTGTCATTTCCTATACAACACATCAGGACTTGCACAAAGAGTGGGCAGGGACCATTCTTTCTCCAAGCATATATATTAATAGAGTATGGTCCAATTACTAGTTAGCCTCACGTGCTTGGGACCTCAGTGCATCAACTCGAGCTTCAGCCCATTACATTAATTTCCCTTTGTTCATCCTCAGTTACATCCAGAATCTTAGGAGAATCAGAAGTTCAGAAAGATTGTTCCTGCCTCAGGGTAGCCAACGCCTGCTTTGGGGAGACAGGAAGCACTGGGCTACTCTTGGGCAATGCCCAGGACTCAGGGCCCTACAATTGCCTGATCTTCAGGCCCTTTTGATGTTACAAGATCGCACCAGAGGCACCTTCTCTTAATGTAAGAGAATTAGAGTATAGTGACCCAATCTCATATTTGAATTTTACTCAAGGAGTAAGGACCTATTATAGAGTACTTGCTGATTCCCTAAGGTCTCTTAGGCTAATTGACAAGCTGGAAGAGACTCTTATTTGACATATAGGAAAACTGAGGCCCAGAAAGAAGCAAGGGCTGCCAAGGTTTCACATCTCTTAATGTCAACCAAGACCAGGATTCCAGGTTTCCTAACTCCTAGAAATAGTACTCTTTCTGCTATACCATACCTCTAGCTTTAAAAAAGTCTTATTTTAGTGTTACAAAAGCAGAGTGAATAGATTACAGAGGATGAAAAGCACTGCAGTGATTAATGGTTTTTTTCACTCCCATAGCGTGAGAACTGAGGCTCAGGTGCAGATAAGGGACTCAGTCATTCATCTGTGCCATATAGACTGTGCCTCCTGGTGAGGCAGGAGGACGGGAAGTGCAAGAGGAAGTGGCCTTGCCTTTCAAAAGCCCTCAAATGTGTGAAACATTAGCAATAACTCCCCATGTGCTTAGCCCTTGACGTCCACTATTTTACTCAGTTCTGTGACTGTCCTGATTTTACAGAGGATTAAAAACAGAAGTTTGCAGAAGACAAGTGATTAAATATCACAGGATAGAGCCGGTGTTCCCTCCTTGGAATATCTGGTGCTAGAGAATGGCAGTGTTGGCTGGGCACTTAGGACTTGTGTCTTCTGGTGGAACAGACTAAGATTGTAATTAAGCTAAGAGCTGGGGCCCAGATCTCATGGTACCCTTCATGTCCTCAGCTTAGAGAATAGCTATATCTTATTTGTGTAGGGTAGGAATTCAGAGAACTTTGTCATGTGCTTCCTTAGTCAGGTCTTGTCTAGCTGTTTTATGTCCGTGCTTGTTCCTGCTGCTACTCCACAAACAAAGATGATGTCTCGGTCTTTGTGTCTCTCAGATGCTAGATCCTATTTCCCTCTCCATTTCCTTCTCCAGCTCATTTATAGATGAAGAAACTGAGACAAACTGGTTTTAAGCTCACACAGCTAGGACGTGTCTGAGGCAGGATTTGAAAGTGAGTCTTCCTGATGTCGGTCCCTGTACTACTTAGCTGCCCTCCTATTTGTGTATCTGGGAATAAATAAGTTCTCTTATCTGAATTGTAGCCGCTTTATCTCTAAAACAGAGACAGCAAAGCTTGTGCTGCTATGGCAGAGGCACCCTGTGAACTTTAAACCTCGAAGAAGTAAGGCTTGTTTGTTATTCTTTACTTGTTCTCATGGTGGTGGTGACGGCAGTAGGGGCCAGCTCATGGTATCTCCCTTCTGCTCACCCCCTGATAGAACTCTGGGCAGCATCTGGTCACCGTCCCCAGCCGCGCTGAGGTGGTAATCTGTGGTGTTCTCTTCTTTTGTATAATATAATGGTTCTCTGGGAGCAGGTTTCTTGGGAAGGTTTCTAGAGGCAGCCTTCATTTCAGTTCAGAGTAATAATCACCCCAAATACAGCCAGCTGATAAAATCCAAACATTTATTTTCTCCTTCCAAGTTTCGTCTCTTTCCTTGGGCCTGGTTAGCTTTCTTAGAGGCCTCTCTTCCTTCTTGATTCCAAGAACTCTTGTTGCTAGTCCTTTGCTTCTAGCTCTGCCTCTAGCTCAACTCTGACTCCTGGCAATCTTCTGAACTAACTCTGACAGACTGAAGCTCTTTTTATGCTCGGTGTAAAAGGTTGATTCCTCCTCTAAGAATGGGATTATGGGAGGTGTGAATTCACAAAGTTACAAAGTTAATTTTGTGTATCTCCCGTACTTGTGAACTCCAATATGTGAGCTCTAATGTGTGACCTCTAATGTGTAAACTCTTAAAGGTGCAAACCCAAGCACACAAGCATTGCTTCAATTCCACTTAGTACCTTGTTTCAAGTTCTGGCCCATAACATCTCCTTGTAGGATCAGATCAATCATACTGAACCATGCTAAATTAGATAATTATTGTCTCTATCAATTCTAATGGCTTAACACTTTGTAAGGATTCCAACAATAATCTCCTGGCCCCTTAACAGCCATCCTCTTGTTTAGAAGGCCTATGATTGTGCAGTTACCCACTCTGGGACCAGGCTTGCCAGGGAGCCCAGCCACTCACTATAGGGCTGCCGCCAGGGACTGCTATGGGAGAGAGCTTTAGACTCAGAGGAAGGAGATTGGCATTCATGCCCCAGCTCTGCCTTTAGAGATGACCACGGAACTTTTGAGTGGCTGCTGCTCTCCTGAAGTCTTTGTTCTCCTTCTCCTGCTGTAAGACAGGAGTAATCTAATTTAACAGGATGAATATGGTGAAATTCAGATCCAGTAGTGTATGGGATGGAGCTTTGTAAGCTGGGCACATCTATGTAATGCAAAGTGTTGTCATCTTAGTTGTCAGACTAGAAATAGAGCTGGAAGGGACCTTAGAGCCCACCTCCTCATTTTATAACTGGAAATGAAGGCTCAGAAGGAGGATTTGCCCAGGGTTTGGTGTCAAATTTGAATCTGGGTGCAGCAATCTGTCCACTGTGTCATGTTGCCTTTCTGGTTAATATTAACAACATTTTATAAAAGAGCTGCCAAATGCAAACAGTGAACATCAGAGGATTTGAACTCAGGTCTTCATGATTCCAGACAGTGCTGTAACCACACACCTTGTGGTAAATTAGCATTTTGTCTAAGACTGGATTTTCCACCCTCATTTCTCCCCTCTGCCCAACCAAATAAACTGCTAAGGATCCTTTGTGGCCCAGGAGAAAGAGCATTGACCTGGGAACCAGGAAACTAGGGTTCAAATCTTAATCCTACCACCAACTTGCTGTGGATCCTAGGAAAAGTGACCTGCTGATTGTCGGATTCTGTTTCCTCTCCTGTAAAGTGAGGAGCCTTGTTTTTTCCACTTGTGCAGATGCCCCCTTAGTTCAGGCTGCCAACCCCTCTGCCTTGCACTAAGGTGATGGCCTGCCAAATGGCCTTCCTGACTCCTGTCTCTCCCCCTCTCTCCCCACTCCTATCTTCTATCCAGCTGCCACAAGGATTTTACTCCCTTGCAAACCTGACCATGTCACTCCTCTCTTTGATAATCAACCTTGGTTCCCTATACTTCTCATGTGAAATCTAAACTCCTTTTGTCTTGCAAAGTCCTTTACATCCTTGTCCCACCCTGTCTTTCCAGGCTCATTATATTCTTCTTCCTCAACTCTTTCTGTTCCTCACACATAGCCAGCTCTACCTCCATGGTTCTGCCTGTAATGCACCTCCCTTAGGACATACATTCCATTCCGAGCCTCTTCCACCTCTAGGACCTCCTCCGCTCCCCCAATCTTCAGTTTATTTTGTATGTATCTATTCTATAAATATACATGTTGCCTCCTTGATAGAATATAATACGCCTCCTAAGAACAGGAATCATTGCATTTTTATTTCAGGGCCTAGCATGTAGAAGGTGCTTAATAAATGCTTATTAATGGATTGAAAAAAATAATTCTAAGAGCTTAACCTGAATCTCAGACATGGCAAATGACTTTCCTAAGATCACAGAGCTAATTAGTGACAGAAAGAAATTAAACAAAAAGACTTTTATAGAAATCAAAGAAGGTTTAGAGCTGGATTTGTTAAAAGAAAATCCTTTGGTCATTTAGCAGATCCTTACCTTAAATTTACTGACAGGTGTAGTGCCATCTTGTAACTTTTTTTCTGTGTGTATATGTACATACCTGCCTGGTCTGTAATCTATCTCAATCACAAAGCCTTAAAATCAACTATGAGATTTAGATGCACATTCAACCTCCCTGGACCTCAGTTTTCTTGTCTGTAAAATGGAGGCATTGGATTAGATGCTCTAAACTTGATTCAGATTAAGCCTTGTTACCATATATTTCAGGGCCTTATATTTATATGTAAGAAGGTATTAGTTTATCTTGTATAAAAGGTATTGATTAGTCCTAAAGTGATAGAGGAAGCATGTTTACTATTCCTTTGAATATCTTGCCCTCTAATTCTAGCCCAAACTACGTGGAACACTTTTTTTTCAATCTCCTTTCCCCCAGTTATTCAATAGCTGGAAGGAGTTGTAGAGAACTAGTCCAATGTTATCATTTTGACAAATGGGGAAACTAAGACCCAGAGAAGTAAAGCTACTTTTACTTAAGGTCACATAGCTAGTAAATGGTAAAAACAAGTACTTGAACCCAGCTCATCTTTTACCTTCGTTTCTAATAATTTTTCTACTTCCCACATTGTCCTGACACAGTAGACCAGGCAGAAGCCCCCTTTGAGCCATTCCAACAGAAGCCATTGTCATTGGAGAAGTCCCCGCTTCTGGTTGCTGTGCTTCCACCTGTGGGGAGGAGCAGGGGGTGGCTCCCTGAGGCTGAGCTCAAACTCAAACATGCCCTCCAGGCTCCTTCCTCTAAGGGGCTGGGGCTGCTGCATCTCAGTGAGGCACTCACCCAGAACTCCGGAGATGGCCAAGAGAAACAAAGCACATCTGGCCAGTCCAGGGTAGGGGGATGGGAGGAGAGGGAGCGGGGAATAAGAGAGGGTCAGGATGGGAAAGTCAGCTCTGCTGTTTCTGTGGTGATACCCCAGATGGAGAAAGGCTTTCAAGCTCTCAGCTCCTGTTACCTTCAGAGTGCACCAAGGTGAAAGGCAAAACAGCAGGCCTTTCCCTGCTCCCAAGAGGCTTGATTACTGTGGGCTCTGGCCTCTTAGACTGATTAACCCAGTCATTTAGGAGCCCAGATGCTGCTTAATGAAGGGGGCCTGGTTTCCTGAACTTGGGGGATGTGTGGGTGGGTATTTATAGGACAGAGATTTCCTATCCTAGTATATATCTGTTCTACTGATCAGGCAGATTTTCACTTGTTTCCTGCCCTGTATAGAAGGCCCTGTGTCAAGCCTGGTGAGGGCTGCAAAGATGTCTGTGACCCAGAACTGCATCTTAGGGCAGACAGTGGCAGATTGGAGCACTTCCAGAAGAGGGGAAGTGAACATGAAGCTAGGCCATAACAGAAGCTTTCTGAGAAATGGGATAAATTGTTTGACTGAGCTTTGAGAGAGGGTGGATCCACAATGGACACAATCACCATCTTTCAGTTTTGAGAAGACGAAGTTCAATTTGCTTGGAAGATATAAAAATTAGAAGAAATGAGAAAAGTCACAGGAAGACATATTTCAGTTCATGAAGGAAAGATGGATTCTAACAATCCATATGGTCTCATGGTAGAATGCTTCCCAAAGAGTACTCCACTATGAGTCTTTCTTCCCTTACTCCCAATTAACAGGCTTTTTTTTTTTCTCCCTCCCACCTCCCTCTACCCCTTTGAAAGAAAAAGAAATTTTATAACAAATATGCATAATCAAGCAAAATAAACTCCTACTGTAGGTCATATCCAAAATCTAACATGTCTTAATCTGCACTCCAGGGCCTTCCTCTCTCTATAAGGAAATGGATAACCTTCACCATTAATGAATTTTTCAAAGTGTAACTAGTTCTTCAAGCAGATGGTGGGGGGGGGAACATAGAAAGTATCTTGCACTGGAAGGCCCCCCTTCCAACTCTGAACATCACATAGAACATTAGACTCGATTAAATGGGAGCAAGAACTAAGAGAGATCACACTTTTTACTTTCTTTTTGCTTTAGCTGACTTGGGACCTTCTGTTCTCTTCCTGCTTTTATATCTTATGATCTTAACGCAACCCTTAGCTGTGCCAAAAAAGGACAAGTTCTCAAAGACCCCACCAAGGTGGAAAGGATTATTCAGAGAGCAGTTTGGCCAAATCTAGAGAGGCTGCTCATCCCCAGGCTGTCCATGGCACGGCCACAGCACGATCATGTTCTCATTTCTCTTTTGAAACTCCTAAGAAGGCTTGCAGTCTTCTTAGGTTGTGTAAGTGAAGGATTCAGATCATTTCTACAACTAATGAAAATAGAAATCTTTGAGAATGTCACTGATCTTAGTAAGTCATTTACATTCCAGATCTCTTTCCTCATCTGTAAAATGCAGGGATCTGGAACAGATTGTCCCTTTCCAGCTTCCCTGTGATTTTGTGCCTTGAATGTCCTTTCCAACTCTCAATTGGGAGGAAGATTGGGATACCTTTCATTTCTGGCATATGATTCTAAGACTCCTAATGATAACAGTCCCTGAGATAAAATCCATACCTAGAAGAACCTGATGGATGCTTCCTTATATTATTGATTCTGTGCCTTAATAGGGAAATAGGAACCCAGAGAAAGGAAAAATCACCTTGCCCTGGTGTGGTCCAGACAAACTTCTATTATCTGACTCTTAACTTGACTTGCTAGCCTTATGTCCCAATATTCCCTTCCATCTACTCGGATTTGCAGACAAACTGAATTGCCATCTGTTCCCTAATTTCATCTGGTTCTTTCCCACTTCCCTGGGCTCTTCTATCACATCTCTGTGTTTGATATCCTATTCTTCCTTAAGACAGGTCAGGCGTCACCTCCTCCATGAAGCCTTCCCTGATACCCCCTGCCCCTGGTTTCAAGAGATCCCTCTTCACCTGGTATCATATTATGTAATCATATGATATTCCTCTATTAAATTATTAAGCTGCTCAAGGTTAGCACCAGTGTCTTTTTTTTTAATCCTTGTAGCTACAGCATCAAGCACAAGGCCCAGAATGTAGTAGGTCTTTTTTGAATATCAGACAAATTACTGAACTTCCAGGTTCACTGCTCTTCTAAACATAGTATTCATACACCTAAAAGTTGTGTTAATCAAATCCCTTTAAAAGCAATTAGGTGACTTGCTGCTTTCTAAAAAATCAAAAGGCAACATGTCCCTGCCTAATCTTTTTTGAATTAGTGAATCTGATCTTCCTTAATATATCATGCTCTCAGCAGAATGTACATCTATATGTGTATGTATTTGCTTAGGGGAAAGCAAGCTTATGTTCTTTAGCTACGCAAGTTAGACCTTGGACCAGTGAGGAGACATTAGAGCGAAGTCTGTTTCAGCTCATAAGAATTTTCCAGCTGAGCTGTTTGACACTGGGATGCACTATCAACTGGGATTCATGAGCTCCTTGGTACTAGGAGGGTCCAGGCAGAGACTGGATGATCCTTGATTGGGAAAAATTTTGGCACTGTGGAAAGAAAGGTAGAGTAGCCAGCTTTTGAGAAATTCTAGTTTTGTTGCTGTTGGGTCATTTCAATCCTATCTTTTTGTGACCCCTTTTGGGGTTTTCTTGGCAAAGATACTACACTGGTTTGCCATCTCCCTCTCCAGTGTTTAGCTCTGAGACATTTTAATTCTAAAGATTCTTTGATTCTAAAATTTTGTAGTTAGAATAACAATACACATTATATAATTTATAAAATTTATAAAGCATTTTCTTCATAATAATGCCATACAGTAGGTAGATAGTCTAAATGTTTATTATCCTCATTTCACAGATAAAACAGAGGCACAAAGAAGAAATGACTTGGCTGTGATGAGCTAGTGAGTGTTGACCAGTGATAGGATTCCAAGACAATCTTTATTCCTTTCCACCATGCTACCTTCTGGCTCTGGGACTGTGAAATATTGATTGAGATCCTTTGGTTTTTAGAGTCTGATTCTGTTCTATAGAGCCAGCCTTCTCTATGATAGAAAGACTAAGGACTTGTTGCCTTATGTGTTTTCCCTTAGTAGCAGGGTGCCTTGTTTTTAATGTCTGCTGGCCCGTTAGATGGGACTGTGATGTCAGAAACACTGACACGGTTCCTTCCTGCCTTTGAGAATTAAGAACTCAATCTGGCAGGTGATGGACTCTGGCCTGGAGCATCTGCCTCCCAGAGCTTAGTGTTTAATAACGTGCTTGTACTGTTTTAGATTGTGTGTAATTGTATCAAGGATGACTTCCACTCACCCAACTAGACAGCGAGCCGGTTGAGGGCCGGGATGCTGACCACACCAGCAGAATGACCCTTGGTGAAGGATGCAGGGAAGTCTGGCTTTCAGGCCTGGCCATATCACTGAGCAACCAGGTCACCTCAAGTGAGTTGTTCAGCTATTTGGGCCTATAAAGTGAGTGGATTGGATTAGAGGGCCTCCAAAGGTCTCTTTCAATTCAGGCATTCTTCAAACCTTCTCTTGTATCCCCCACAACACTGAGCACACAGGTGCTCCAAGATGTCACCAAAGTGACATCACTAAGTTGGGATTGAGGTGTACCTTCGTACAGTGTGTCCAGCTGTGCCCAGTTAGACCAGAGCTTGCCAGGCTCTCCCACAGGCTGGTCACAGAGTTTGTGTGGATACTGGAAGGAAGAGGGAGACTTTTGATCAGACACCCCCAGTGCTCACTGTTAGTTTGGTACGGTGCTCAGACACCTTGGTCACCACCAGTATGCTAAGTGAAGGGGCATCGTGCTGGCAGAGAAGGAGCTGGCCAGGGGGAGAGCAGCTTCCTGTTCCTGTTACTTACTAGCTGGATGGCCGCGGGCAAATCTCATTTCTTTGACCTCAGAGTCTTCCTATACAGTGGGGCTGCTGATACCTTACAGGTTTGATGCAAGGAACTTCATAAAAATGAAGCCCTGATTGAAGATAACTTTTTCATATTAAATCTGTAGTTTACAAAAGCTCTGCTCCAGTGCCTCGTTGTGCCATGGGGTGACCCTTCTTGAAACTCTGCTGACAGAGTTTCAGCTCTGACAGCCCCTGCCAAGCTGAGAGGCCTTTGTGTTTGTGCACCTGCCGTCTGAGGACCAACCAAGGGCAGAGAGGGTGCACCCCAGCTCGCCACAAGCAGTGATCATCTCCATAAATATCTAAATGTTGGTGCTGCAAATGTGAAATCCTTGCCAAGATGATTATTAAATTGATCATGATGAAAGAAATGAATTACTATAAACGTGGACATTCGTTTTGTAAATAAAACCCAAGAATATTCAAGGATTTAAATGTTCGATCATTTTTTAGTCAAATGTGAGTAAGTCAAATGTGACTTTTCATGACCCCATTTGAGGGTTCCTTGGCAGAAATATTGGAGTAGTTTTTCATTTCCTTCTTCAGCCCATTTTATAGATAAGGAAAAAGAGGTAACCATAGTTAAGTGACTTATCCAGGCTAACAGAGGTAGTATACACCTGAGTCCAGATTTGAAGTTAAGATGTTTCTCTGATTCAAATCTTGTGCTTTATCATTGTGTTACCTAGCTACCCCAGATCTAAGGAAGTTGCATTTAAATGGAACAATAGGAAAATAAAAGGGTTGGTAAGCAAAGCAGGTGACAGAAAACATTGTTTCAAAGGCACACTGTTGAAAATTGGAGCCCAGGGAATGAAGTGATGAAAGATAATTCAAGAGATTGGCAGTTTGGGGAAAGTGAGAGTGGAGCCCTGGGACCCAGAAGGCAGCCTGGGATGTGCATTGGGCAGAGCTTCTCGTGGATGGGCAGCCATGAGAAGTTTCACGGGATGAGGAAGCGTAGCTGAGTTGCCCACTATACAACTGGATATAGATAGTATAACCGATAGATAAAGGTAGAACAGATAGAATAACAGATTCTAAAGTGTTAGAGCACTATGTAGGAGGAAGACTTGGAGTCTGGAGATCTGGGTTCAGGTCTAATACATTTCCTGTGAACTGAGTAAGTCACTTCACTTCTGTCATTGTTTTGTTCTCTTTAAAAAAAAAAATTGGGGAATAATGTTATACTATTTCTTCCCCCCTACTCTCCTCTGCAAGTTTTATTGTGAGAGAAGTGCATTAGGAAGGAGAATGGAGCTGTCCACATAGCATTTCTTGGTCCTCACTGGTGGGAGCCTACTGATGGCTTCCTGCTCAAATAGCCACTTTCTGTGGGCAGTTGCTGCTAGCTGACCAAAGGTGGGAAAGGGCCTTCTCTTCCCTTTCATGGGGTTACCTTAATAATGCTTCATAGGAAAAGGAAGTAATTGGTGTGATCTATCCCACAACCTCTTACTTCCCCCACAGCTTGTTCTCACATTCTCCAGGCCTGCATTTTTCTCCCTAATGATTGTTCTACCTTTATCTGCCAGACTAGGGATACATTTATTCTAATAATAGAATTTGATCATTGTAATTCTAATCAAGCCATGTTAAGAAATAAAGGGTTTACTATTCAGATCCTTAGAGAGGGACCATGTCTCACAGGAGTTCTTATAATCTCGTATCATGGACTTCTTTGGCCATCTGATGAAACCTCTGCACTCCTCAGAATAATGTTTCCTACATTCCTGATTGAGGGAAATGTTAAATTTCATTCAAAAGTTAATGAAAAGAAAGATAAAAAGATATATAAAGATATATGCCCTTGGGGAGGGGGGGGTAAGTTAATGAACCCCCCTAATCTGACATCTGAATTCTAGACCAAAAAAATCTCCTTTTTAAAGATGGAACAGCTGAGACTGAGAGATGTTAAACATCTAGTCTGTTACCTGTGTTGTAAATTGCAGAGCCAGAATTGAAAACTCAGGTCCTTAGATCCTTCTGATTGTTCTTTTTTTTTAAAAAATAACTTTTTATTGACAGAACCCATGCCAGGGTAATTTTTTATAACATTATCCCTTGCACTCACTTCTGTTCCAGTTTTTCCCCTCCCTCCCCCACCCCTTCCCCCAGATGGCAAGCAGTCCTATACATGTTAAATATGTCACCTTCTGGTTATTCTTTATGTTATTCTCTGCCTCCTCCATAATAATTCGGTTTTGTTTTAGACTATGTCACTGTTTGTTGATTAGGAAAACAAAACCAAACAAAGGACATTTTTGTCATGACTCAGTAAAACTAAAAAAAAAAAAAAAAATCTATTTTACATTTCATTCCAAGGCCATCTAGTTTACTCTGTTTTCTGGCTTACAGTATGGTCTGGTTTCTAGAAGCCCATTGTTACTTTCAGGAGGGCTGTTGGCCTGGTCCCGCAGACCAGGTGTCAGGAAGGGGGCCTGTCAGTGGGGCTGCCTTTGCTCCCGGCATAGGTAATGGGCCTGCACATCGATCTGGGGAGTTTATCTAATTACCCCCCCCAAAAAAATAAATAAATAAACCAACAACAACAACCTGGCTGGTAAATGCATTTGGCTGTCTAGGACCCGAAGAGTGGCTGTCTGTTTATCGATTGTCCTATCATTAAGAAAGAATGAGGAAATATTAATGATGGCACTTGGGTAGTGGGAGCCTAAACTTCCCTTGACTGGGAGATGTGTGAATTTTTCAGTGCCCTGCAGTGATTTTAAAACATGAAGGAGCATCCCTCAATTTTTGCCCGCCTGCATTTTTTATTTCCTTCACAGGTTAATTGTGCATTATTTCAAAGTCCAATTCTTCTTGTGCAGCAAAATAATTGTATGGACATGTCTACATATATTGTATTTAACATATTTAATATGTATTGGTCTACCTGCCATCTGGTGGAGGGGATAGAAGGAAGGAAATGAAAAATTGGAACAAAAGGTTTTGCATTTGTCAATGCTGAAAAATTACCCATGCATATATCTTGTAAATAAAAAGCTATAATAAAAAATAAAAATAAATAAAAGTTTTTAAAAAACCAAGACATGAAGGAGCCTTAAGGCAAAAGGCAGGAACAGTGCTGCGCATAGGCTTTCCTGGTGAAGTGCTGCAAACAGCCCCAAGATCATCCCTCCAAAGTGTGATTCGTTTGTCTTAGTGATCTCTGTAACTTAGCAACTTCACCAGGCAAATCTGTGGGTCAGAATTTTTGGACTTCTTGCTGGTAGCAACACAGATTTCTGTATTAGGAGCAGAAATGACCCTGTTTTTGAAGAGGTAAAGGCAGCCTGAAATCTGTTTACTGCAGACAATTTTATCTTTGGGGAGTCTCACTCTCTTTTTTTCCTATCCCTGAAAGAAATTATTTTAATTCCAAAAGGAAGAAGTGCAGCATTCTTAGAGTGAGGAAGATTTGGGTTTAAAGGCTTCCCATGACCATTAATAGCTACATGACCTTAGCAGCTTTGTAAAACTAAAGCTATAGTGGAGTTGATTCTGAAATCACTGATCCAGATCAAAACAGGGAGTGGAGGGAAGGGTCTGTAGTTTTCATCTGTGTACGAATTCCTTCAGCCTTAGCTAGGATTGGTTGAACATGTAAGATGTGATAAGCTATTCATTGGGGATGATACAAATATAAAATGGAACAACCCCTGCCCTCTTTGGGCTTTCTTTCTGTTGAGGGGAAAGCAACAGCTATAATAGAAGAGGATATACACAAAATAAATATCAGATAACTTGCCGGGGGTTAGGGGAATCAGGAAAGGAGATGGTATTTGAGCTGAGTTTTGAAGGATAACTGAAGGAGAAACAAGTGAAGAGGTAGCACATTCTAGGTAGGGGGAACAGTACTGAAAGCACACAGGCAAGAGATGGGGGTTCCATGTGAAGGACAGCAAGTAGGCCTGAAGGAAGTAAGTGGTGTGTAATGAGTGTAATGGATCAGGAAAAGTGGGCTGGAATCAGAGCCTTAAATAAATACCAAGCCAAGAATTCTGTATTTTACCATAGGGACCAGAGGGAGCCACTGAAGTTTAAAAAGTGATGAAAAATGATTTAAGACCTTTGCCTTAAGAAAATCACTTTGCAGCTTTGTGGAAGAAGGATTGGCGAGGGGAAAGATAAGGTTGTTGGAAGGAAAAGGTATTTATTACAAGCATGAGGCAACAGGGCCTATACTGGGATTGGATGGTCAGGAAGAGAAGTATAAAAGAGGCAGAAATGACAAAACTTGACAACTTGGAGGAAGGGTAAGGAGTCACACGACCAAGGTTGTGGATGTAGATGATTAGAAGGAATGATGGTACCTTCAAACAGAAAAGGACTGGTTTGAGGGAGAAGATGATGAGTTCTGTTTTAGACACACTAGGTTTGAGGTGGCTGTAGTACATCTTATTCAGATGTCCAAAAAGCAGTTGGAACATGAGCCTAGAGATTGAGAGATTCACAGGGATTGGTAAATGGATCTGGGAATCATGTGTATTGAAATGATGGGTAAAGCTGAGGAGTTGATGAGGTCATCAAGAGAGGAGGTCTTGAATTTCTTTGGCTAAAAGAATTCATCCAGGGACAGCTAGGTAGCGCAATGGATAGAGCACCAGCCCTGAAGTCAGGAGGACCTAAGTTCAGATTGGGGCTCAAACAATTAATACTTTCTAGCTGTGTGTGACCCTGGGCAAGTCTGGTAAAACCTGTTTTGATTGAACTCCCCACATTTAGCCAGGCTACTTCCTGCACAGGCAGATCAGTGAGGCTGATAGAGCACTAGAACTTGGAATCAAGATAAAATTTAGAGCCTTTCTTGGGCACTTACTATCTGTATGATCCTGGGCAAATCACTTAAATAAGTCTCTTCATCCACAAAATGGGGATAATAAAGCACCTACCTCCTTAAGTTATTTTGAGGGTTACAGTGAGATGACATCCATAAGACACTTTGTAAGCCTTCAAAGTGCTCTATAAATGCTGATTGTTTTACTTGTTCAAAAGTTCTTTGAGCTTGGAAAAGTTTAACCAAGTTATTGGTAGAAATAGTAACAATTCACATTTACATAGAATACTTGTTACAAAATTGCAGCCCTGAGAGATGGGAAGGGTGTGGACCATAACTGTCTCACTGGTACTTGGCCTGCTGAGACTAAGAAAGCAAAAACTGGTACTGGCCATAGAGCTTAGATTCCAAAGCCAGTCTTCTCTGACTTTGAGTCAAGTGCTAAAGAATGACAGAAGAGGCAGAGAAAGTCATTATCGTATATTTTATGTTGTTACATGGGAAGGAAACTGAGGCCCAGAGAGGGGAGAAATCACTTGCTCTGTTGTCCGAGAGAGATAGAGCTCCCATGGCTAGAACCCACGCTCCTGGTGACTTCCAGCACAGGTTGCTGTAATCACACACTACTGGAGAGAGATCCACCCCAGAAAGGGAAGGTGAGGATGGTAGCTTCTGAGGATTCTGAGCGCAGAGTGTCGAGGTTCTGGTACCTGCCACCAGCCCCCAGATGCTCTTAGGCAGCTTTGCCCTGCAGGAGGTTCTCTGCCTGCCCCCATCAGCCCATGGAGGGACATGTCAGCTTCATTAGAAGCTGGGACCATTTCTCCTCATCTTCGACTAGATATTATTCTGGGAGCCAGAAACTCTTCGGTTCTGCCCAGCAGCAGCTCCCCCAGAAAACTGCATCAAGTCACTAGTCTTACAGGCCATCTGGTTCAGCTCTTTGCTGAACACGGATCTGCCAAGGTAATGTTTTTGGCAGGCAGTAGTGCTTACAGCAGGGACAAAGCCCACTACTTTCCAGTGCAACCCTTTTCACCTTAAGACAAGTTTTTCTTTACATTAAACCAAAATGTGGTTTCTCACCATGTAGCTAAGCAAATAAATCTATTCAGTCAGCTTTCATGGCCCATCGTCTGTCTCCTCTCCCCTCTAAGCATCCCCTGCTCCTCCACATGTGGCATTTCCTCCAGACACTCCTGGACATTAATTTACCGCCTCCAACTCCAGCAAGCTTCCATGTGCAAGTAACCCAGGCAGTGGCCTCTGAGCCTGAGTCTGGTCTGAAGTGGCTGCCCAGTCACACGATTGATCCATGTTGTAATTCACTGCAGGCCTTGACTCTTTTTCACATTAAGGCATTTGCTTCCCTCTGGCCCTGTTTTCTTCAGGCTTCTTCTCCCTACTCCTTTTCTTCCCCGATTGGTCTTCTACCATAGTCCCTCTACTCCAACCGTACTAGTTCTCACTGCTTATTTCCCTCTACACCACACTCAGGAAATCTCCATTTCTTAGAGCCTCAGTATGGCACAGTGTGGAGAAGCACACTTAGTCTCTGCTCTCATGGAGCTTATCCTTGTGTGTGGCTCTTCCTACAACAGCAGTATGAGGCATAACACTATCATTAGAGCCAGAAGACCTTAGGACATGAAACAAACTGTCCCAGTTCTCAGATTAATCCTAGAATCATAGAATTGAAAAGGATTTCATAGAGTACAAATCTGGGAAAAAATCTATACAGTCAGTGTTTCTGAGAAAGGTCTCATTAAAGTATATAAAGAATGATGTCAAATTTATAATACTAGTCATCCCCCATTGATAAATGACCAAAGACAATTTTCAGATGACAAAATTAAAGCCATCTATAGTTATATGAAAAAATGCTCTAAATCACTATTGATTAGAGAAATGCAAATTAAAACAATTCTGAAGTACCACCTCACATCACTCAGATTGGCTGAGATGACAGGAAAAAATGATAAATGTTGAAGGGCATGAGGAAAAACTGGGATACTCATGCATTGTTGTTGGAATTGTGAAATGATCCATTCTGCAGAGCAATTTGGCCAAATATAAAACTGTATATTTGACCCAGCAGTGTCTGTACTGGGTTTATATCCCAAAGAGATCATAAAAAGGGGGAAACCCACATGTGCAAAAATATTTGTAGCAGCTCTTTTTGTGGTAGCAAAGAATTGGAAAATGAGTAGATGCCCATTAATTGGAGGATGGCTGAACAAGTTGAAGATAAAATATTATTGTTCTATAAAAAATGATGAACAAGCTGATTTTAGAAAGGCCTGAAAAAATTTACATGAACTGATGCTGAGCAAAACAAGCAGAATCAGGACTGCATTAGTTCTTAGTGATTCAGTGATCTAAAGTAATCCCAATAGACTCTTGACAGAAAATGTCATCTGCATCCAGAAAAAGAACTGTGGAGATTGAATGTAAATCAACATGTGCTATGTTCACTTCTTTTTTCTGGGTTTTTTTTTTTTTATCTCTCCCATGATTCTTCCCTTCTGCACTGATTTTTCTCTCCCAACATAAAGCAATGTGTAATAAAAAATAATTTACTAGAGGGAAAAGAAAAAAGAAAAGGACTTCATAGGCCATTTAGTCCAAACTCTCATTAACAGATGAGGAAACTGAGGCCCAAAGTCACACAAATTATAAATGGCAGAGCTGGGATTGAAGCCTAGATTCTCTGGTTCTGTATCCAATTTTTAGTCCAATGACCAACTTTCTCTCTCCACTAGCCAGGCTGGTGCAGCCCCAAGGTGGGGGGGCAGGGGGAAGGGAGGAGAGAATACCCAGTAGAGACTAGTTGTTTGATTGATTGATTGATTGATTGATTGAAGGCTCCATTTCTTCTTCAGAACCAGCACAGCAGGAGAAGGGGGATCAGGCAGCTGATGTTGAGTGGCCTCTTCATTCTGGCATTCATGTGGATTGGAAGGGACACTGGGAAAGGCTGCATAAGAATCCCCTTCTGGGCTTGTTCTGAGCTTCCATCTGAATGTCCTTTTGTTGGAGAAGGGAGCACTATGGAGACCCTCCTGCTTCCCTTCTCCCTGGGGATTACCACAGCAGCATGCAGGCCCAGCCTATTAAAGAGAACCCAGGAGGAGGAGGGTCCCTCATGGATTAGGGCAGCCCAGTAGCCCAGGTGCCTTTCCCATCCTGGAAATCAGTCACCTCAACAGTCCTGGTCAAAAGCAGCAGGCAGTCCAACCAGTTACATTTTTACAACACATCTGCATAGAACCTTAAAATTATTATATGATAAATGACATTCAATGTGATAATCTCAGAATCTTAGAGCAATAGAATCAGACTCTCAAAGCTGGATGAGACCAAAGTATGTTTAATTTACTTCCCATTAACATAGGAATCCCATTTACAGTCTCCTTGCCAGGATCAGTCAGCCTGTATGAGAATTTCAGGGACTGGAAAGTGTTTCTATAAGGAAAGTTATTCATCTATTCCCGGGTCTTCTCATTAATTGGTTCTCCCTCAAAGGGACCTAAATGTGCAATAATGTTTGTGGCAGCCCTCTTTGAAAGTGGCAAGAAACTGGAAACTGAATGGATGCACATCAATTGGAGAATGACTGAATAAATTGTGCTTTATGAATATTATGGAATATTACTGTTCTATAAGAAACAACCAGCAGGATAATTTCAGAGAGGCCTAGAGAGACTTACATGAAGTGATGCTAAGAGAAATGAGCAGAACCAGGAGATCATTATACACGGCAACAACAAGACTATATGACAATCAATTCTGACGGATGTGGCTCTCTTCATTGAGATTATTCAAACCAGTTCCACTTGTGCAGTGATGAAGAGAGCCATCTATACCCAGAGAGAGAACTGTGGGAACAGAGTGTGGAACACAATATAACCTTGTCACTCTCTGTTGTTATTTGCATGCATTTTGTTTTTTTTCTCGGTTTTTCTGTTTCTTCCTTCTTGATCTGATTTTTCTTGTGTAACAAGATAACTAACTGTGTGTGTGTGTATATATATATATATATATATATATATATATATATACATACATACACACACACACACACACACACACACATACACATACACACACACACACATATATTGGTTCTCCCTCATGTTCAACTGGTTCCTGCCCTTTCATTGCTCCTCATTGGTGTTGCTTCTACCACCCTCTGGGGCCATATAAAACAAACTGTCCCTTTCTACCCCCATAGCTTTGCTTCCTGTTTGAAAACATCTGTCTTGTCCTTTCAGGCTATGTTCAGGGAAACCAGCTATGTTCTCAGACCTCATGACACTTCTGAAATGCACCTATGTTTAATGTCCATCATAGTTATGTTTGTGTCTTATCCTCATAATAGACTGTGAGCTCCTGAGGGCAGGGACCCAAATGGAGGTGATTTTATAGCTTCCTGTTTCCTCGGTGCTCTGCACATAGTAGTAGCTTGATGATGTATGCTGAATTTATTGAAAGAGGGCCAATGGTTCCTGCCATTCGATTTCTGCCATTAGGCATTTTTAGTCCAGCTAAACAAATAAGAGGCAGAACTTTTAATAATCTGGAGAGAAAGAGCAGAATGTTAGGCAGTGTAACTCAGACTCCAGGGATAATAAGCTCAGTCAGTAGTGACTGGTATGAGGAGCAGGCATTGTTCACTAGTAGCAGCCCTTCTCCAAAAAGATCTTTGTCCCTTAGCATGATTTAGTAGATAATCTCAGATGAGTCCAGACTGGTTGTGCCAGGATTGGGGCATTGTATTTAATTGGCCAGTTGTACTTTACTCAAGAGACCAAAATTGTGGGTTTAGACACCATTCAGGTACCACTTAGTTTTATTTCTAATCCTGGTTCTGGATTGAGCTCCAAATTGGATCTCAGACTGAGCCCAAGATTAGGTCTTCAATCCCAGGCACCAGTTGGGAGTTGAGAGATTAGGGAGTGTATAATACAACCGTCCTTTATTTAAAATAATAATAATAACTCAGTTGCCCCCAGTTCCAAATCCCATAATCCTGATATCTTTTAGTCACTCATTTTGTAATAGAAAGAACAGGCCCATTTTCCAGGCTCAGACCAAGCAGTCCAGGAAACTTGTCTTAGTCCCATAGATAGTCATATCCCAAAGCTGCAGACATCCTAGCCTTGGATGTCTGCCCACTAAAATTATCAGCTTTCATTGGTCCAGAAAAATTGTCCCAAGATGTAGGTAGCCAGCTCGAAGGGATGTGGGGACATCTAGTCCAGCTTCCCTCCCAGGGTTTGAATTTCCCTTCATAGTCTGTTTCCTGCTCCAACCCCTTCAGTAAGTAGGACCTCCCTCCCTGCTTTCCCTATGAGAAAGCTGTGGCTGATAAAGCCCAAGCCTGCCTTTCTGGAAGCAGATGTGCACATGTTCATGCCAGTAGGTGGTGCTCTCAGCTCTCCACTCTGACTTGTCAGCCTGGATAGGGCCCAGGCACTTTCTGATGAGTCACAAAACTTTATTCCTTCAGGGACCCCGAAGTGAATGTGCAGACTCAGATGGAGCTCCACTTACCTTGGGCAGGGGCCAGGGAGGGAGGGCTACTCTATTCCGTGGACAGACAGCCTCTTTCTCCTTCCTCCCAGGTGCACCTTCAGCAGGGGATCAGAGAGAAGATTTAGCTCCCTTTTACCTTACAGAGAGGGGACGGTGACGCAGTAGGAATGCCCAGCATCACACAAGAAGTCACTGAGAGACCTCGAGCTCCTGACACTCTTGTCTAGTATGCTTTCCAGGGTGCCAGAGCCAAGGGTTTTCTGTTTTCCTGCTGTTTACCCATTGAACAGGTTTCCAAAGAGGACCCTGGCAGAGACCAGCTGAATGCCTGCTTCCTCCAAGAAGCCCTCTCTGGATTTATTTGTATTGTTTTCATTCCCTGCCTTGTGAAAGCTCTTAATATTGTCCTGTATTGTAACCTGGTCATTTCATAAGGTTGGGTCCTGCCTCCCTAAATGTGAACCTGGTAGACAGAGATTAGGTCTGGTCTATTCCTTTTTCTTCCTCTCACATCCTAGTCCAGCAGTAATTGCAGAGGTGTTACATAACAAGTGTTTGTAGAATGATTGAATGACAGAAATCAGTTCTTCAAAAAGTCTTTTTCAAATACCTTCTTGATCTCAGCCAGAAGAAGAGTGTAGTATGGCAGCAAGATCACTGGCCTGGAGTCTGGTCTCAGCTCTGTTATTCACCCATTCTGTGACCTGGAGCCGAGCCCTTTGTCCTGTTTCTCCCCTATCTCATGCTTTTAAAGTTTGCAAAGGACTTTCCTCTAACCATTCTGTGAGGCAGAAAGTAGGATGTGAGCCCCACTTTACAGAAGAGCTAAGTGGGGAAGTATCAGAAGAGATACCATGTATAGGAGTATCAAGAAGGGAGCCATTCCATGGGCTGAAATTTTAATAGTAATACATAGCACTTTGAGGTTTATTAAGGGTTCATTTATTCCCTTAGAAATATCCTTTTGAAAAACTCCAACTAAGAAAGTTTCTTGGAGGAGGGAGCAGTAGAGCTCATACTGGGTCTTGAATGAAAGGAAAGTCAAGTATGTAATGTAAAACACTTATAAGAACAAGATGATTTATTGAGGCATTCCTAAGCCCTGTGAATGAAAAGGTAGGTGGGTCCCATCCAGCCAAGTAGGAGTTAATACCTGCAGCCCAGGTAGTACCAAGTTATGGGAAGGGTAGCACATGCATAAGGCCAGCATTTTTGTTTAAGGATAACCTTGTCAGCCATCTGGAGCTCTTTGAAGTTCCCCTTCCTTTCCATCCACATCTTCTTTTTCATGGACCCAAAGGTGAGCCTTAGCAGCAGCCTACAGGTAAGAGGGACTTAACCTGGTCTGTTATTGCTATCAACACACACCTTCTGCCAGGCTCCAGCCAGGGCCTAAGTGGTCCAGATAATGATCTGGTTTGCACGGCTCACTGCCTTCAGCCCTTGGCCCCTTCTATGAGGGAGGAGGGACAAAAATGGGGTTGTACCCCCTCCACAAGAGCAGCTGAAGGCCCAGAAGTCTGCTAGAACAATATGCAATTGAAGTTCACTAGCCGCTCCTTATCGATTAGGAATAAAATAGCAAGAGGAAAAAAACGTGGGAGGTATCTCTAGGGTGATGGTGAGGGTAGCTTCTTATCCAGAAGGACCCAAAGCTGCCTTCCAGTCTTGCTCATATGTCTCTCCTTTTGCCTTTAAGAAAAGCTGCTAGTAGCAAATCCAGTGGAGATTTGGTCATAGGGTCTAGAACTGAGTGTAGTCCTAACTCCTTCATTTATAAATAAAGAAAACAGGGAAGAGAGATGAAGTGCCTTATCCAAGATTACATAACTAGTAAGGAATAGAACTGACATTTAAACTGCCCTTCAGAGACACCAGAGCCAGTGTTGCCTTCCCTAAGTCTAGAAATTGTAGCAGACAGTGTTCTGACCTTCAGAGTCACTTTCCACCACAGACCATGAAATATCAGAGATCATAGAATGTTCATCTATTCAAGCTCTGTTGAAAATGAAGAAATCAGCTTAGAAAAGGCAAGGACCTAGAACTGGCAGAGCAGGAGATTCATACCCAGATCTTATGATTACAGAGCCACTGTTTTTTCCATAGTATCTCAGGATAATGAGATTTGGGAGCTAATTACTAATTTTGCCTACCAGTAAGGCTAGCAAAGAAGAGTGAATCTTGCCTTGTCAGCAAAACAGAACTCTCAATCTCGGTCCTTTGTAAGACCTGAATCCAACATAGGGACCTGAGGCTCAGAAGGCTTTGGCCAGATAGGTTCCTTGCTATTGCACCTATGGGCAGAGAGATGCTGCTTCTCCAGCTGCCTTGCAGAGTGGCAGTCTGTATTAAGGCTCCCACTCATCATCTCCTCCATGATGGAATTTTAACCTTTCCAGACTCACCGTGCTTTGTCACAAACATAGCTCTTTTTAAAAGAGATTAATTCACTGTGCATGGTGAAAACAGTCAGGGAGGACCTCCTGCCTTTTCCCCAGCCTCTGCAGCCCTTTCAGCTGGCTCTCAGCTTGAAGCTGCCAGGGGGCTTTGAAATGGAAGTCCCTGCTGGGCATTGATTTGCAAACAAGCATAACCAAACTTCAGCCTGGTTTTGTAAAATCCTGCATCTTAGGTCTTCCCTAAGCTACTCTGAAGGGGTTTTTTCCATCCCTAGAAGTCCAGGGACACTCTTTCTCTTTATGGGACCAAGACTTTGAAATTATATCTATTAGGTACTTTTCCTTCCAGGGTAGTAGAGAGAGAAGGATTTATAGCCAACATTTCCCTAACACTATAAACTTTAAAAAGGACTTTATAATGACAACCCTCTGAGGCATTTACCAGTTATTCTCATTCTACAGAAGTGGAAAATGAGGCTTGGAAAGGTTGTGATTTGTCCAGGGTCACATACTGAGTACTAAA
This sequence comes from Sarcophilus harrisii, assembly GCF_902635505.1. NCBI lineage: Eukaryota > Metazoa > Chordata > Mammalia > Dasyuromorphia > Dasyuridae > Sarcophilus > Sarcophilus harrisii. The sequence goes on from NC_045428.1 coordinate 530,460,220, forward strand.
GACCTAGATCTCCTGACTATAAGACTTGTACTTTCTGCTCTGATATGTTGTTTCTTGTGTATCTTTTATTCATTCATTCATTCATTGAAGAGAATATTTTAAATAGCCTTTTTCCAGGAGTAGAGGGAAAGCAAAATGTGGTCACTATTTCTTGATGGTTGGACAAGAGGGATTAGGGTTGTTTTGCATGTCCTTAGAAAGCAGAACTATAAGAAATGAAGGAATGTTTCAGGGAAGCAAATTTTAGTTCACTGTAGGTAAGAACTTTCTATCAGATGTCAGACTGGGATGCTTTGGTGAGAAGTAGATCTTCAGGCCAATGCTAGTGAGCACCTGGTCAAGGTTGTTTTTGAGGGAATTCTTGGTCAGTTATCAGTTGACTTGAATATCCTTAGCTGTCTTTGGCAACTTGGAGCAGCACAGAAGTGTAAGCCCCTGTAGGCCCAGGAAGAACATAGAACTCTCCAAGAGCAAAGAACATTTTGTCTTTTGTGTGCCCAGCATCTAACACAGTGCCACATAATTGGCACTTAATAAACGACTTGCTTGATTCAGTGTCATCTTCATATCTTATAAGATTATAATGCACAGTCACATCCAGAATCTCATTTGAGCTTGACTAATTGGGGGGGGAAGCAGTTTAGTGAATTTGAGTTTTTACTATTCTCCGTATTCTGTCTGTGTAGTCTACACAGTGTGACACAGACACTTAGATCACTTAACAAGTCACTCTGGGTTTTGTCTTCTATAAAATGAGGTTTCCTCTCCCTTTTTAAAAACATTATTTTGTTGATTTCCAAGTTTTGTTACCCTGTGCTTTCTAAGGTCCCCTTCTAGCCCATAATTAGAATTAGTCCCCCTCTGATCCATCTTCCATAATTCCTTCCCATCACCCCCTTACTTCCCTTCACTCCCAACCACCCAAAACAGAATCTGTTTTGAAAAGTCTTCAAGCTTTTAGGAATTGTGTGAGTTTAATTGTGAAGAAAAAGAGGAAAGAAAAGGAACAACTCTGGGGCAGTTACCCAGGTAGGGCTCCCTCTTAATAGTACTCCTCTTTTGATCCCAATAGTCTTCTTCCCTACCACACCTATCCCTTCCCATTTCTACCAAATCAGCAGAAGCCTGCTAAACTATACTAGATACACCATTAATTTGATTGCTTTGAATTTTTTTTAAACCTAATTTAAAAAAATAACCTCTAGGAGAGTTAACATCAGATGTTCTTATTCATAGTCATTCACTCATTAGCTTGAATTAGTTCATTTAACCTTTCCAGGTATTGATTCCAACAACTGGCAAAAACCATTCCTGTACAAAATTTATCTTTGACCTGGTCAAACAACTTCTTTCCACTATACTGCTTCCCCTTTTTTCCTTTCCTCCTCCCCAAGACATTGAGCTACCAGGCCTAGATTTCCTCTCTCTACCCATCTCAATTCCCACATCAAGATTTCCATCCCCTAAACCCTCATTTGCCTCTCTGACTTCCACTTCTTAGAACACAGTACCTAGTTTCTTTTAATGCTCAGCTCAAGTGTTATCTCCTATATAGGAACTCACCTGATGCTGTGTGGGAACTTGGGCCTCCCCTCACCTTGTGTTTATTTTGTCTACGTTCATAAGCATACATGCTGTTTCTCCTGAGAGAATGTAAGCTTCCCAAGGGCAGGGATTGGTGTGTAAGCTTCCCAAGGGCAAAGATTTTTTTTTAATGTTCTCAGCACTTAACACCAAGTTTGACACAAAATAGATGCTTAAAAAATGTTGTGAAGTGATTAATTGCTCTTTAGTGTCCTCACATTAACAAAAGCTCAGCACTAAAACCCTCTGTCTCTTTTAGGCTCTTGTCCGAAGGTGTCAACGTGAACGCCAGGCACAAGCTGGGTTGGACAGCTCTCATGGTGGCAGCAATCAGCAGAAACTATAGGTAAGACTGCTGGGTCCTGTTGCCTTCGTCCCTTCAAGCCTCCTGACTGACATGCCTCATTCACCTCTGCCCAGGCTTTCCAGAGGCAAGGAAAAAGAAGCCTTTTCCATAGCTGGTACTGTTGAGGTTAGGAACCGAATGTTGAGGTGTAGACCACATGTTGAGGTCTACATTTGGGGTACCTAAATGAAATTAGGGTTTAGTTAAGGTCTAGTGGCAGGTTTGGGGTACAGGGAGTCAAACAGAGTTCCCCTGCAACCCCCTTAGATTCGGCGCAAGGATACGGCAGTATATGAGGTCTAGAAGCGGCGCGGATTCCCAATAAAAGCATTTATTGGCCCAGAGAGCTAGATTAATAAAAGAGGTTTATTATTGAGTTTAGAAGTAGGAGATAGGTGAAGGTAGAGATAAGGAGGGCACTGGACAGAGGGTCCAGTGGACAGAGGATCCTCACGTGGTGACCATGTTTGGAATCTCTGCAAAGAGGGGTTCCCAGTGTGGTCCTTTTAAGTCGGAGACTTAGCTCGAGAGGCTTTGGGGTGTAGCCCCAGAGTTGGCTCAGATCCAGGTGGGGCTGGGACAGGTCCGGACCTTCTATTGGAATTCAAAGGGACCAGGATTTGTGAGTCAAAGGGTAATTTACATTAGGTAGGGGGGTTGGGAATCAAAGATTGGAATCTTTCCCGCATCAGTACAGGTTGGAGAGGAAGAAGAACACATCGATTTATTATGCTTTAAGATTCAACAAACATTTATGAAATACTTTTGGTACATAAGCTCTCTGTTGGACTGGGGGAAGGGAGGGGAGCAGGATGTAAAGTTTAGGTGAGCCACAGACCTTGCAGTTTAGTAGGGGAATGCTTCAATGACTGTCAAACAGAATAAGACTTTATTCTTATCAGAGGGAGATCAGAGAGGGAGGTACACAGAGCACATGTGAAGCTTGGGGAAGAACAGATCGTGACTTCCTGTGGGGAATCAGGAAGGGTTTCCTGGAGAAGGGCTTTAAAAGGCTCAGTAAGAATTTAGTGGACACATTTTTTTCCTTCCCAATCAATCAGCAAGTATTTATTAAGCCCCTACTCTAGGAATGCAAAAACAAAGCAAAACAGTTCCTGTTTTCAAGAAACTTGTGTTCTAACAGAGGAGCTAACATACATATAGATATCTATAAAATAAATCAAAGGTAGATATCTGTGTGTGTGTGTGTGTGTGTGTGTGTGTGTGTGTGTGTGTGTGTATACACATACAGAGGGGGGAGAGAGAGAGAGAAAGGGAGATCTGTAAAACAAATCAAAGATAAGCTGTGGAGTTACTTGGGGATTCATTAGTACATGGGAGGAGGACCCAGCAAGTGCTTTGTGCAAACAGGGTCATTAAGTTAAGTCTTGAAGTAAGCCAAGGCTTCCCTAAGTCTGCAGAGGAAGGAAGGCCATTCAATGTTGGGAACAGGCAGTTCAGTGATACAAAGACAGGAGATGGGAGTCATGGTAAGGGATAGCAATAAGTTCAGTGCATGCAGGGCAGAAATGCCCAATAAGGTGGGAAATGTAGGCTGGAGCTAGCTTAGGAAGGACTTTCCGAGTCAGAGTAGCACTTTGTTCCCTTCTGGCCATTGAATTTTAAGAAGGTTACACCCAGTGGAGAGAGAGGACTCTTCCCATTGTATTCCATTGCCTTCTTCAGTACCAGAGATGCAGAATGGATATGAGAAACACCCTGAGCATTTGTAAGATGCTAGGCTAAAGCCTTTTTAAATTCTGAGACCTTTCAGGTCTTACACTTTACACCATTACCACCACCCCATACACATGTACTAATTGATCCAGTGACATTGGCTTCCTGGCTGTTCTTCCCACAAGATTCTCCTCACCCACTGTCTTCCCTCACCCCTCACCTCGACCTGAGATGTTCTTCCTTGGTTTCCTTCAAGTTCCAACTAATACCCCACCTTCTATAGGAAACTTCCAGATCCCTCTTGTAGTGCCTTCCATCCCTTTGACTATCTCCAGTTTAACCTACATAGAGATTGTTTATATGTAGCGATTTGTATGTTGTCTTCTCCATTAAATTATGAACTTCTTGAAAGTAGGGGCTGTCCTTGGCCTTTTTTTTGTATCCCCAGTGCTTAGTACAGTGCCTGACACATATAGGAAGTGCTAAATAAATATTGATGTATTGATTGATTGATTTCATGCACTTCTCAGTACAACCAGACTGGGCCATTTGCTGTTCCCTCATCTGACGTTCTATTTCCTATCCCCTCTTTGTTGCATATCCTGTCTATCCCCTGTCCCTAGAAGGCTCATGTTCTTCTTTTCCATCTTTACCTCTAAAATCTCCCAGTTCCCCTCAAGACCCAGTTCAGGTGCCACCCCCTATAAAAAACCTCAACTCTAGAATTTACTATATATTTTCTGTTCATATTTGCACATGCTCTGCTTATCACCCTCCACCTCCAGTAGCATATAGTTTTGTAGCCCCAGCACCCAGCATAGGGCCTGGTCCAGAGAAGATATTAGTATACACTTTTTTGAATTGTTTAATTGAAATAGAGGTAAAGGGGATGCCATTCCCGGACCTTGGAATGCTGCTTGCTTGCTTCCTTTCCTTTGTAGCTACCAAATTCTTATTTTTACTTGGTCTTCTTTCTGGTAACCTTCCCTGACCTCTCCAGTCTTCTTTATAGCACTTATTTTCTGACTCATTCACTGGGTATTTGAAACATATAATCAGTGACATCTGTTTATTGCTTCAGAATTTGCCCACCCCTTCGCATTTACCTTGTATTTGATTTATAAATATTTTCAGAGACTCATTTTTTCTCACAACTCTTGGGATCTCAGAGTCTTGAGGGCCAGGACTGACTGACTTGTGCATCTGTATTCTTGTACCTAGCATAATGCCTGGCACATAGTAGGTACTTAATGAATACTTGTTGATTGCTTGTTTGAGAACATGTATTCTGCTTGTATGTATTCTTATTTGATCCTCACAACAGTCCCCGAAGGTGTTTCATTTAAAAGGTGAGGAAGGATCAACTAGATGATGCAGTGGGTAGAGCACTGGTCTTGGAGTCAGCAGAACCTGAGTTCAAATCCAGTCTCAGATACTTAATACTTATTATCTGTGTGACTCTGGGCAAGTCACCTAACTCAAATTGCCTTGTGCCCCACCCTTCCCTACCCCCAAAAAAAGGTGAGGAAGTTGGGGAAGAGAGAGGTTATATACACTCTTAGATGGTTAGTTATCTTTTTGATTCATAAATTTTTAAAGCTTCAAGACACCTTAGAGATCATCTGTCTAGTTCTTTCTCCTCTTATGAGAAAATTGAGGTCTATACATAGTTAACTTCCTCATGGTCCCGCACACCAATCTAGTGGCAGAGGTAGGCCTCAAAACCAGTTCCCCACTTCTATTCCAGCACTGTTCCTTTCATTACATTATGCTTCCTTCTGTTTCTTCTGGAAAGAATACTCGATTTGAGAGCCCTGTTTTAATCCAAGCTCTATTCCTGACTATCTCTTTGATCTTAGGTATAACTCTTTCCATTGAGCCTCAGTTTCCTTCTCTATAAAAATAGTCTGAGCATTAATCAGTTTATTGTCCACAAATCAACCCATCGAGCTTTCACTGAGTAGTTCTTCTGTGCAGGGCCCTGCCCACTGATGCCAGCAATTCACCACCTGCATTCTCAGGCTGGCCTAGCTGGCTTTGAGCATTGCTGGTTTCCCTAAGCTCGCACTACCTTCTCCAGAAGATTGTCATAGCTTTTGACCTTGTTCTATAGTTCTATTCTCTCTTCTCTTTTGAAAAGGCACACTATGAGAAATTCCTGGACTGAAAACCCTTAATGAGGATACCCTGCTGTATCATGGTGGGGAGAGAGGGGACTTTAAGGGGGAAATTATTCTGGAATTGCCACTCTAATTTTCTCTATTTTAGTCACATTCAGTTTTAAGCACTATTCCTTACACTTAGATCCTTAACAAATATTTGTTGTATTGAATGAGACTGGTATAAACTTTTGCAGAACCCAGGGTGACTATTTCTCAGTAATGTTTTCCATCTGAGGTTCCTAATCTTTTTTTTTTTTTTTTTTTAGTTATGCTGAAGCCTAAAGACTCCATCTCAGAATCATGTTTTTAAATGCTTAAAATAAGAAATATAGAATTACAAAGGAAATCAATTATATTGAAATGCAGTTATCACAATTTTTTTTTTTTTAAGACACCAGGCTAATTACAACCGTTGTAAAAGGTATTCCTTCCCAGTTCTGAATTCAACTGGAAACTTCCCAGGTCTCTTCCAAAGCTGCTAATTCTGTGAGTTGTTGATTTAACCTGATATCTGTTGTCTTATCTAGGGGCCTTTGGAAAATGGTTTTTGGTGAGCCTGGCATAACAATGGGTATATTTATATCATTTGTATTCTTTTATTCCTAATCTGCTGGAGTGTTACTTAACACTTTTAGGTGTGCCTAAGCTGAGGCCTCATGACATAACCCATTGTTAAGTCAAAAACAGGTTCCTGGAGTAGCATGTCTGCAAGTATGTCCAGTGTATGGAAAAGACCTTATTAGCAGTCCTCTTCTTCATCTCCCACAATAAGCAAAATTGAAATAACCTTAATTATATATAAGTTTTTAAGTGCCCTATTTTGAGTTAGCTTCCAGAGAGCAGAACTAGGGTGTACTGATCCCATCTTCATATATCTATGGGCTGTCATGTGGCAGAAGGAATAAATTTGTTCTACTTGGGCCCAGGTAGCCCAAGAACTAGGACTAATGGGAACAGTGAATCACTGTTCAATTAATGTATCAACAAATGTAGATTTCTTTTATTGATGTTGTAGAGATATACTTCTTGTTTAAGTATAAGATAAACTAGATAATCTTGAAATAACTTGCTGGTGAGGAGATTCTTCAGTGTTACAGGGAAGCTGATTTCAGCTCAAGGTAAAGATAACCCTCCTAGCAAGTTTAACAGTGCTGGGTTGTTTTGAAGAGCACTGGATTTGAAGTCAGAAAACATGAATTTGATCTCATACTTTAAGTTCAGTACCTATATGATCTTAGGCAAGTCATTTAAGCCCAGTTCTTCCTAAGTTAAATGAAGGAGTTAGCCATAATCATTTCTACAGTTGATCCCAATTTTAGATTCTGTGAGCTAACATGGAATAATGGGTCTCCATGGCTCAAAGAGTGTCCTGTTACTGTCAACTGAGATCCAGAGAACCACTTGTTGATATTGTAGGAATTATATCTTGGAAGAGCCTGGAACTGTATCTCCCATAAATCTCCCCTTCAGGGTCCTTTTTGCACAATTTTTTTGACTTGGCCATGATATCTTTCCCATATTGTGGTTGCTTATTTGACCCTAAGCATCTGAAGCTTGAATCAATCTCTCTCTCTCTCTCTCTCTCTCTTTCCCTCTCTTCCTCTTCTCTATTTACTCCCTTCCTTCTCACTCTCCCCGTCTCCTTTTTTCAGGGTTGTGGCCACAACTTCTTGTAACCATAAAAGGCCCTTGTAAATATGCTTGGCCAATAACTAAATTGAATTAGTTTTTATTTGAAAAGAGAAAGAAATCCAATTTCTCCAAACACGGGACAGACGGTAGAAAATGCTTTGATGTTACAACCTCTCAGCGATGCTTTACTTAGTCACAAGTTCATAAGCAAAAGGGCTTAATTACTTGGGAAAACACAGGATTAAAACCAAGCACAAAGGATGAATATCCGCTGTCGAGCGGCACGATTCGAATCCATGTGCCGAGTTCGTGTGTGGTACCAACTTTGATGTGTGCTGGGACAAGCAGAAAGTCATGACCTCCTTGGGGATGCTTCTTCAGATGACATTTGTCAGACTTAGCAGGCGGAGGGCTGGGGGGCACTGGGTCTGTTTGACCACCTTTGATGTCCAGGCAGCCACAGGCCTTGTTGTTTGCCTGTCCGCAGAGGGATGGCCTGGGAGCCTCCCACCTTTCCTTAGGGACAATGATCAGCGATGGAGTGTGACGATTATTGACCATTCCAGGAACCTGGTGAACCAGAACAGAGCTTTGGGAGATAGCAAGACTAAGCCTGGAAGGAAACTCAGCTGCACACTAAGAAATCGCTCCTCCAGAGGAGCCCTCTGTCAGGGCCCCCACATCCCTGCTCTCAGTACAACCCTGGTCCCACAGGCCTTTCTCAGCTACCAGACAGTACCAAATCACCTATAAATGGAAGTGTGGTGGAACTTTGGTGGAACTTTGGGTATCCTGGAATGGGGCTGGTAATCCTATCTCAAAGCATGGCTGTAAGAAGGAAAGGGCTGTGTGAATGATAAAGTACTAAAGAAATTGGAGCTGTTGTTCCTTATGTTGTTATATGTGTTAGCCCATTTCATCATTACATGAAACCCCAGGATAAAAAGAGCCAGGGACTTCAGAATCTGAAAATCAGAAGCAACATAGACCATTCAGTATCTGATTATCCTAGTGATGTACATGAACGGAAGAGACAGAAGGTTGTATAGGCGACATGCTGCTGAACTCCGAGTCTGGGCCTTCAGCCCAAGTGTCAGCTCTGCTACTTACTGCTCATGGGACTCTGTGAAGGTCACCTCTTCTCTGTGAGCCTCAGTTGCCTCCTCTGTAAAATGAATAGATTCTAATTTGAGGCATTCTTTATTTTCTTTGGGTAAGTTAAGGAGAAAGGAATAGGCATGGTGTAAATCCCTATCAGACTCCTTGAGAACAAGGCTTATATCTTTGTATTAGAAACATTGAATACAGATCCTGATGTTGTTGTAGACAACTTGGTAAATGTCCAGACTGAATTTTGGTCTCCCTTGAATGCCTCCTCCAGATATGCTGTCCTTGGATTCCTGAAAGCTGTACCTAGAGCAGGGAGTGAAGTGACCATTTCCATTGGAAATATGGTAGGCTTGATGAGGGCCACCCATGAGCTAAATTCATTTCTGTAAAATGAGACAGAGCTGGCAATGATCTCAGTTCTCTCCTAGTTCTGATATTCTGTACATTGAATGTAATTGAATTTTATGGCACTAACTAGAGACATTTGGTAGTGTCAAAAGAGTACTGGACTTGAGTCAAAAGACCTGGATTTTAGCCCTGACTCTAAAACTTATCTATCTTACCTTGGGCAAATCATTAAAATCTCTGCTTCTAATTTTCCTTAAATGTAAGGTAGACATAATAGTTGTACCATCTACTTTCCAGAGCTATTGCCAGTCAATAAACATTTATTAAGCACTTATTGTGTGCCAAGTACTGTACCAAGCATAAGGATACAAAGAAATGGAAGTAAATGACCCTGGTCTCAAGGAAGTCACAGTCTAAGAGCGAGTCCACATATGTGACCCTGGGCAAGTTACTTAATCCTGTTTGCCTCAGTTTCCTCATTTGTAAAATGATCTGGAGAAGGAAATGGCAAACCCCTCAGTATATTTGCCAAAGTGTGTACAAAGGAGTGGGACGTGACTGGAAAATGACTGAACATCAACAGATGCTTTAATCTAGCTAAATACAAGGTAGTTTGGGGAGGATAACAGTAGTTGTAGGAAATTAGGAAAGGCTTCCTGCAGGAGGTGCTTGGTCTCTGTCTCAAAGATTCTGTGAGGCAGCTAATGAGAGAACCTTCCTCATGTGGAACATAGCCCATGCAGAGACTCCAAGATGGAGAACTTTGTATAAGAAACAGAAAGGCGGCCAGTTGGACTGACCAGAGTGCAGAAGGGACAGTAGTGTCTATTGCAATGAGGAGGGTAAGTGAGAATTCGTGGGCTGGGCTTCCGAGCCAGACATTTTCTCCTAGAGGCTAAAGGAAGCCACTAGAGCTGATGGAGTCGGGGCCAGTGGTAGACTGGCCTGAAGGAGGAAGCAGGAGGCCCATGAGGAGAAGCTACTGCTGTCATCTGAGTGGGGTAGTCCAAGCATCAGCAGGGCCTTCTCAGTAATGATGCTGGTGCCTTTGACCACAGTAGAGAAGGCAGGGTGGATGCAGAAAGATGATGAGTGACATTGGACTCAAGTTATCATCATAATAATTATGGAGAGAAGCCTGGAGTCAGGAAGACTCATCTCCTTGAGCTCAAATCCAGCCTCAGACACTCAGTAGCCTGAGCAATTCACTGCACTTTGGTTCTCTCACTTTTTCATCTGTAAAATGAGCTGGAGATAGAAATGGTAAACTGCTCCAGTATTTGTCAAGAAAACACCGAGTAGGGTCATGAAGAGTCGGACACAACTGAAATGACCAAATGGGATCCTCCTCATAATTATGCTGGTAACCCGATTTGGTCCTCAAAAGAGCCTTGGGAAGGAATGAGGGCAGGGATTGTTTGTATTTTATGGAGGAGGGAAAAAAAGCTCAGTGAGAGAAGGGATTTGAGATTAGAATCCAGGTCTCCCAAACCCTGGCCTGAGGCTTACGCTCTCTCAGCACAACCCTTCATTTGATTCCACCACTGTCATCATCATCCCCACCAGCATCCTTGGTGCTACCACAGGTCTCCCCCTCCCTTTTGTGAATTGTGTTCCCCATCAGATTGTAAGCTCCTGGAGGGTAGAATTGTCTTTTCTGTTTTTTATACTTCTCAACATTTAGCACAGTACCTGGCACATAGTAGAAGCTTAATGAATGTTTATCATATTGTATCTGACAGCTTGATAATGAGTTCTGCTTGATAAAAGATAGTCATAGAGTCAGGACCTGGCCTAGTTCGTGTTGCTAAAATTAATTTGTTAATTATGTTCCTCTGTGAAGTACTGTATTAGGCCTGGGGAGAGCTATAAGTAATGGCATTTACTTGTTGCTCAGCCATACATTCAAATAAACATTAATCACTTGCTGCATGCAGAGCCCTGGGCTTGGTGTTCAGGAGATGTCAGTGTTTGCTCTCTCTAAGAGCAAAGAGAGATATAATATGCATTTTACATGGGGAAGACCTCAAGGAGGTGTAGAACAAAGGGTTTTGTGGGTTGAGGGAAAAGGAAGAAAGGCAGGAAGCAGTAGCTCCTATCACCAGGGCTGTGGCAAGACTGTTTGAAATTCCCCCAGAGAATCCCCTCCCTTCTTCCCTCCCTCCTGGGCTAAGGACCAAATGGCAGCCCATTTCATCAGCCTCCAAAGGCCTAGTTCCCGGCATTGTCCTCCCTGCCTGGCCAGAGTCCCTGGAGAAGCTAGCTTAATGAGTTGATAACATGCACTTGCCAATCCCTTCCCGGATGTAGTACCTGGAGCTTGTTAATGTGAATCACAGAAACTCCCCTTGGCTGAGGATTTAATTCTCCCTTACCATTCATGTAATTTTAGTGCTTGTCTCTTTCTCTCCCTCCTCGTACCAATGAGCCATTCCATCTTTAATCACAAATAGAAAAAAGCTCTCGTCCAGTTTGTCTGATTTCTTTGGCCTGTCATTCCATGCCAAGACAACATTCTTCAAGTGTCCTTGGCTCTCAGGACTCCGAGGCTGGCCCTCTTCCTTCAGGCCCAATGTCAGGACCACAGGCTGACTGTAGGTCAGGTAAAAATCAGAAGCCTAGCTTGGACTGGGGGAGGGAGGCGCTGTGGACAAGCATCTCCCTGAATGTTTGCCTAAGCTGGAGGGAAATCTACCCAGTCAGGACCTTGGTCAAACCCTTCCTAAAGCCTCTAGTCTCCTTCTTCCTGCACTCATCAAGAATCCAGGCCCAGCCCGACGACATCTTCTTAGTTGGGCTGGAAGAAGCTAGACATTAGAGTTGAGTTTGAATTCCAGTTCAGTCACTTCTCATTCATGAACAAAGTGGTACGGGATAGGGCTTGGAATCGAGAAGACCTAAGGCTTCAGACCCTTATGAGCTGTGTGCCCTGGGCAAATCACACTCTGGCTCAGTTTACTCAACTGTAAAATGGGAATAATAATGGCACCTACTTCTCAGGGTGGTTTTGAAGATCAAAAAATATTTGTAAAAAGTGCTTAGCACAATGTCTGGCACATCATAGGTGCTTAATAAATGTGTATTCCCTTCCTATTCTCAGAGTTTCAGTTTTTTTATCTGTAAAAAATGGAAATGATAATGTTTAATGTTGCCCTCACAGGAATGTTATTAGTATTAGAAAGTCTGTGAAAGTGCTCAAAACTGTGAAGAACTCAATTTGTAGGAATTAGAGAAAAGCTGGGAATAATCTTTGAGATCTCTAGGCCAAGGCTCTTGGATTTTTTGAATGCCCATGGACCCCTTTGGCAGACAGGTAAAACCTATGGATCCCTGCTCAGAATAATTGTTACAAATGTATAAAAGAAAATACATGAGGTTGCAAATATACTGAAATAGCAAAAAAAAAAAAAAAAAAAATTTAAACAATATTATGACTCCCTTAAGAAGTCCTAATCTAGAAGTCACCTTATTTTCATTTTCATTTTAAAAAAATTTTTTTCAGTTAAGAAGCATTTATTTTCTATGTTTCCTATCTTATTTTTCCCCTTACATCCCCCATTGGAAAAAAAAGAAAAAGAAGAGGAAGAAAAAACAAAACCCTTGTGACAAATGCAGTTAGGCAAAACAGATTTTCACATTGGCCATGTACAAACATGCATGTCTCATTGTGGATCTTGATCTGACATCGATGCTCTCCATCAGAAGGTACAACCCCTTCAATTTCAGTATTGCTATTTTTCTTTTTCTTTTTTTTTTTTTTTCTAGCTGGCCAAAGGCCAGAAAACACTGCTTTTGACACTTATGATCTTCAGGATAGTCCATGAGTGACATTGGGGTGATAAGGAAGATCTGGGCCTGAGCAAGGACTTTTGCCAGATATGGAGAGTCAGGCAGGCAAGGGGACGAGTAGGGAGAGGTCAGCAAATAAGTGTGCCATCCCACAGGCTCCAGATTCTGGGAGGCCAGAGATCATGAGTGCGGCCAAGCTCTGATTCTGAATCAAAGGGTTTCTACTTTATTTGAGTTTTTGTTTTAATTCAGTCTATTGACTGTGAAAAGGCCTGTTCTCTTGTCAGCTAGCTACAGGTAAAAAGAAATGAGAGACCTGCAAGTAAGTCCTGTCCTTGATTGAGATAGGGACAGAAAGAAGTCTTGGACTAAGTTTCATTGGTGACCCTGAATGATTTAAAAGAATACATAGCTTCCAGAATTAAACAACACTAAATATTAAAGCATGAAAGAATCCTAAAGACCATGTACTCTGCTTCGTTTACCAAGGAAGAGAGGAAGAAGGGCCCTTGCCTGGTGTCACAAAGCAAGTCAGTGTAAGTCCCGGTCTCCTTACTTCCAAGTCCAGGTTTGATTTTTGTTATACCACATAGTCCCACCCCAACATTTGTATATTTTATTCATTGCTGTTAAATTTCATTTTGTTAAAATTGATACCTTTATAATCATTAGAAATTTCTGAGCCTTTAAGAGATTGTGACTTATTCATGATCAAGCAACTAGTAAAATTCAGAAGTCCCCAGTATTCCCAATAGCTTTATCTGCATGGCTGCTTTCTCTGACTCAGTGTTAGTAGACAAGAGAAAGGACGCCCTCCCTATCTCTTGTCTAATAACCCTGAGTTAAAGAAAATAGAAGCAAAATAGTCTGCTTTCCATAATTCATATCAGCAGTGGATCTGACATTTTTTTTTTATCTTCGTTCCCCAACATAGGTTTAAAAAGAATACCTTTTTGTCATCCTTAGTATTCACCTGGCCTTAGTTTGTTCTGAGTTTTGAAACCACTCTCCTTTTCTTCCTCATCAAATTCATTTGTGCTTAAACTTTCAGTGTCATTCTTAAGAACCTCTCCTGCCATAAGTCAGAAATTCACAGCTTGAAAAGGGCCAGAGAAATTATTTGTTCCAGCTTCTCCCTTTTTACAAAAGAAGAAACCAAGCAGTTAAATGATTCCTCTGAAGTCACACAGATAATGAGTGGCAAAGCTGGGACTGGAACTCAGGTCCTCCAGCTCCACACCTACTCCACTTTTTGTCTGCTCCACCCCATGTAGGGATCCTCTTGATTCTTTCTCTTTAGTTCTTTCCAGTTTTATCTCCCAAAGTCTGATACACAAAAGAGCCAAATGAATGCCAGTATTCCCTTCATCTTTAACACATTCTCCTGATTACTCTTCCCTGTGGTTCCCATTGGCTACACTAAGTCCAGACTTGCTGCCTTTGCCCTAGTTTCGTATTGTCATATATTTAGCTCTGGAGGGACCTCAGAGGCCATCTCAAATCTTTAAATAGCTTTAGTTCAAAGCTTCTTAAATTGGGGGTTGTTAACCACAGATGGGGTTACATTACTATATGTGGGAGTCACAAAATTATGATTCATTATCAGTAAAGGTTTGATTTGTACACCTATTTTATATATGTGTATAACTGGGATTATGTAAAAATTTCTCTGGCCAAAAGGATCATTAGTGGAAAAAGTTTAAGAAGCCCTACTTTTAGATAGTTTTTTAGAGGTGTAGTAGATAAGGCACCTAACTAGAGTCAAGATTTGTTTTCAAACATTTGCTAATTGTATGACTCTGGGGACTTGACCTTTGTTTCCTCCACTGTAAAATGGGAATAATAACATTCATTTCTTCCCATTTTACCCATGAAGAAACTGAGATCCAGCGAATAGAATTGACTTGCCATCTTTGGGCAGAGTCCAGATGCTAGAAACTTAATCACCTGCATTGTACTTGCTAAAATACATTATCTGTTATGAAAATGAAGAGATTTTTTTTTTAAGTAGAAATCTTCCACAGATATTAAAATAGTTGAAGTCCTCTTTCATTGTTCTTACTTTTCTGTGCTAGGTTTGTGGTTTCCATCAAAAATTCCTCCAGCTGGCTTATGGCAGTTTTTATTATCCATCTTCTTAAGATACTGCCTCTATTTCTCCTACCTAAGTTCATGCTCTCTCCTCACATTCTCCCCTCCCCCAGGTTCTTGGATTTCCATGAAGATAACTGCCTTCTTGGTGTACGGTATAATCTGTTCTTGTCATGCATTGAGTACCCCCAAGTCATAGTAATCTGTGTGGGATCATGTTTGCGACCTTGAATTTAAGGTCTTTCTTTTACTTTATTACTTCTGCCTTGAGCTTCACTGCTAAGACATGTGAGGCCATGGGTATCATTTCTCAGGTCAAGGTCCCTCTCCAAGGCCCATTCCAGAACTGATTATCCCCTGTAGATCCATGATTTAGGAGAGGTTGGAAGGTCATGGAATCAAAAAACAATGGTGGTAGAAAGGTGCTTATCAATCTTCTAACCCAGCCCCCTCATTTCAAAGAAGGGACTGAGAGAAGTAACCCAGAGAGGAAAAAGTCCTTTGCCCCATGGGACTCAGCTAATTATTGGCCTCTCCCAGGCAAAGGCTATTCCTCCTCCTCTGGAGTCATAGGATTTAGACCCAGGGACTTTAAAGGTCATTCCCCACCTCTGACCACCCTCCCATCCCCCCAGAGTCACTTAACACTCCTCGCCCTTAAATCCTTTTGTCCCTTGGGAGCAGGAGGAACGGGGCATGAACTTTGAAATGGAGGTTTCTGAAATTCCCTTTTCCTGACAGAAAGAGAGGGTGTCCTGGGGACTTCTCATGGGTCAGGCTTCAATTTCTTTATCTGTCATTTAAAGGGGCCAGAGTACAGCAAGCCCTTCCATCTGGGATTCCATGACTGCCCAACCAAGTCAGTCTTTTGCCATAGCAGTGGGAAGTCAAATGATTATTGATAACAGGTCAATACCTTGCTTCTCTCTGGGACTGCATACTTTTTCCAAGTGCTTTCATCATCCCTCATCTCATTGGATCCTCACAATGTTACTAGCCTGGGCAAGTCATTGAACATCCCTAGGCTTCATTGTGCTTGATGTTCCCTAAAGCTTCTTCTTTCCTCAACAAACTGTAATTCTGTGAACTACCCTCTGAGAGAAAAGCAGTGTTCTGACTCAACCACATTGCCCACAAACCAGAGCCAGGGGCTTTGTTCCATGCCAGATTTCTTTCTCTCTGTGTCCCCAGATTTGACAGAGGAGTACTCCATATGTATATGCCAGATACCCAAAATCAGTTGGTTCTGGATTCTCACCAATAATTGCATCAAGGAAAGTTACCATACCTGCAAACCTCAATCAAAGCTTGAATTATCTCTGTGCTTTTCTAGCTATCCCTCTGTCTGGAATGCTTACATTCCTTACTTTGCTTCTTAAAATTCCTCTATTCCTTCAAAATCCTTCTCAACCACCTTCTTTTACATGAAGCCTTTTCTGATTATTCCAGCTACTTGTGCCTTCCTCTTTCCCCCTTCCCCCCAAAAAAAAATTTACCTTGTATTTAATTTTCTTTATCCACGTACAAGTTGTCTTACCTTACCACTCATTGAAGTTGTTCAGTGGAATGAGAATACCTTTGTTCTCCTTGGAATTTACAGTGCCCATCTAATCGTCTATATTCTTTCAATCTGGTGGAAGGGAAAAGTATTCTCCAAAACTTCATATCGTATTGAGAAATCCTCCTCTTTGGGTTTTACCGACCCAAGCTGCTTTGAAGGTCTGTTACTGTCATATACAGGACCAGGCTAGAATCTGCCTCTCTCTAAGGTTGTATCTCACTCCCTTCATTTTGTGTTCAGAGCAAAAAGCACTTTCTGCAGCTGACTTTACTCCCTAATGAGCTATGGCCAAACACTGCCCTTTGAGTCACTGGCCAGGTCAGTGAAGATCTGAGTCCTGCAGATGAGTGGTCTCTGCCTCTGATTCAATTAAAACTCATTTAGCAAATTAAACCCTGTCTCACAGAGGTTGTCAGTCCAGGGAAACACCTACAGTCCCAGAAATCTTCATACCCCATCCTAAACACTTGGCAGCCTTTCTTCCCATCCTCTCAAACACACGTACTTTCTTCTCAGTCTTGCCTGAGAGCTGTTTGGCACTTAGACATTGATTTGAGTAAGTGCATCTTTTATTAAGGTGCTACAGTGTGCTAGTCACTGAAAATTAAACTTAAACAAAAGGGAAATAGTCCCTACCCTGAAAGAGGTTACATTCGTTTTTTCTTTTTTTTTTTTAGGAAAACGATGTACATAGCAATAGCTAAATAAAAAACACATCCAGAGCAATCCTAGGGGAAGGCCATAAGTCTGATATCAAGGGCAGTTTGTTAACAATAGAACAAACATTCCAAAGTAGAATAGAAGGAGACCAGACGGCTATGAATGGGTGTAAGGCAGTGGGGAGTATACCTACCTAAGAGAGCTTCCATCCAAGCATAAGAATTCATAGAGTACTGAATTGTTATACTTTGTCCCATCTGAGCAAAGGTAATATTGACTCAGTACTAAGCAATCAGAGGCAGATGGCGAGTTCCTGGACCTGACTTGCCTTATGGTCCAGGCAATAGCTGGGGTGGACCTTGTGGGCTAGACTAGTTTATAGAAGGGTTGCTATCCAATCAGCTTGATCGGTTCTACCCCGAGGCTCTGTGCAAACTTAGTAGATTATCTCCCTCAAGGTGATAATGACAATTTAGAACCAGCTTTGGTCAGTGAGGATAAGAACAGTAACATTTCACTCTTGCTCCCTGACCCATTGAGCCAAGAAGAAAGACAGGTAGGCCTCTTCCTTCTCAATTAACAGAAGTATTAGGCTGTTGACCAGTCTTTCCAATCTAGGTTTCCAATCCAAACTACTCTGAATCCTCATTGGGTGAACATGTCTTCTTAGTCTCCTTTGCTGGGTCATCCATATCTTGCTTTCCATACTTTGGATGATTGTCAGAGCCTTTTCATGGATTCTCTTCTTTATTTTTTCTATCTGTACTCTCTCATTCAGTGATCTCATCAGCCCCCTTGGATTTAGCAAAATTAAATTATCTTCTCTATGCAGATGACTCACAGATCTAGAGATCTAGACATATTCTCTCTCCTGTTCTCCAATCTCTCATTTCCAGCTGTCTACTAGATATTTCCTAATGAATGCCTGGTAGTTATTCAAACTCTGACTGTTCCAAATCTTTTAATTTACTAAGCAGGTCTCAGTTGGATTACGGATAGGGACTGTTCATCTTCAGGATTAATTAGAAGTCTTTACTGACCCAAAGTCCACCATCTTCTGAACTTCCCTTTTTAATTAATAAGCATTCATTAAGTGCCTACTATGTATCAGGCACTGGATTAAGTGTTAGAGACTCGGAAAAAAAAAAAGCAAAAAGCACAAGGATCTCACCATCCTCTCCGGCATTTAAAGTCCTTCCAAATTAGACCCTTCCTTCCTTCTTCCTTTCTGTACTATAGGTAGGATCCATTCACATCAACCTCATAGATGTTCGTCACACACAGTATGCCATCTCTCAGCTCCTTGCTTTTTCATTGTCAGCTACTTGTGCCTGGAATATTCTCCCTTATCTCCACCTCCTGTTTTCCTTCCCTCAAGAATTGTCTCAAAACCCACTTTCTGCATGAAATCTTTCCCATCCCCATCTACTTCTAGGGCGGATCTTCTGAAAATACCTTCCCATTATACTGTGTGTGTTTACTTATATACATCTATGTGTAGGTATTCGTGTATGTATAATATGTAGATAATTATTTGCATGTTGTTTCCCTCATTAGAATGTGAGCATCATGAGGTCAGGGGCCATGTTTTTAATTTTCCTATCCCCCATAGCTAAGCACAGGACCTAGTATACAGCACATAGTAAGCACTTGATTGCTTTTTAATAATACTGACCTCTGACTCTGGGACTTAAGGCAGAGACTGAAAGACTACTTGTTGAGGAGTCTGTCTGAAGTTATCCATTTTCAGGTAGTGAGTAGACTAGCTGACCCAAGGTCCCGCTTTAAGATTCTGTGTAGAGTCATTCTGCCTCTTTTCTCTCCCCCTTTCAATCCATTCCTTTATACCACTGCTTAAATAATACTAGTTGTGACTCCTCTATTCAGAAACCTTTAGTGATTTTCCTTTCTTTCTTTTTTTCCCTCCCTGATGCAACTGAAGTTAAGTGACTTGCCCACCCAGGGTCACACAGCTAGAGTGATTTTCTATTGCCAAGTTTAGACTCCTTTGCTTGGCATTCAAAGCCAAGCAATTTTTTACAATCTTATACCACCCATCTCTCCAAACTTAAATCTCTCACCTCTAACTTCTCTACATTCCAGCTAACTCCCACCATAACATGTTTAGCACACTCAATCCTGTTTTTTCGCTTTTTTTAAATGTCTGAAATGCCCTTCTTCCCCCTTACTTTTGTCTGTTGCTTTCAAGTCCATCTCAAATATTACCTCTTCTCCATTGCACTCTTTTGTTTCCCCTAAGGATAATGATTCCCTTTTCCCTCCACTTACAATGGTACTTTGCTTCACATCTCTCTTACCCACTTAAATATCAATTGAATAAATTTTTGGATAGGTGGTAAGGAATCAGGAAAGATTTGTTAGGGGCTTACTAATTTGAATCGGCACTTAGTCGTCACCATCATTAGCAATTGGATGTCCATAGTTAGCCAGTTTCTATAATTTCAGCAGTAGCAGCCATCCTTGCCGTGCTTTAGTTACTGAGGATATGACATGAACCCCAGAGAATACAGACAGTTCTCTCTGAGGCTGCATGATGAGTCATTGGCCTAGACAGAGCCCTTGGGGTCTAGCTCATAGGTTCTCTTTCCTAGCTTTCTGCTTTAGAAGGTGAATTGCATATTTCTTGTGATTGGGTTAGCGCCCACGATGATAAACCAAATCACTTTTCCTTCCCCATCACACTGGGCCATTCTCTGCCCTCCGGAGCCAAGGGGACTGCACTTGGTTGCTTGGACACGTCCTGCTGCCTGCAAATTGGACAGAGACGATCAATACCCCTGAACCCAGAGATGTCTGGAAGAAGAAATTGGTACCATGGGCTGCCCAGAGGGACAGCCTGACATGAGACTCCAAGGCGCAATTGAAGGGTGATTGGATGGAACAGCTAAATATTGACCAAATTATTGTCCTTTTGAGTTTAGACCAGCACATCCTTTTCACTTGGATTTTAAATCAGCCTGATCTGGGAAGGGTAAGATGATGGGGCTGTGAATGCACAAAAGCTGGCTTTCTATTTTGTGAAACTCCTAAGAACCATGGCAGGGCTGAGCATTATGCTCAATTAACAGACTAACAGTGAAAACATTTGTTAAAGTGTCTGATTCTATCTTTGTGGACCAGGTAGAGATTCAGGCTCCATAATATAGTTAGGTAGACTGATATGGTTAAAAGATTAGACTTATTAATGGGTTAGTATCAATTTAGAAGAGTCTGATTGGCCATCTCGGGACATTTCCTTGGATCTTTGCTGTTCAGCATTTTTATCAGTGATTGATTGAAGGCAGTAGGTTAGGAAGTTACCATTTATGCAAAGGACAGAAAGGGATTAGCTACAGATAGGGGTCAGAGACAAAAAGAAAACTAAAACAGTTGGATCTAGCCTTGAATAAAATGAAATATAACAGAGATAAATGTGAAGTCCTACCCTGGAGTTCTAGAATACAACACTTTATGGGATAAGAAGGGAGAAAGGGATGAGGATAAACAAAAGTTCATGTGGAAAAGGTCTTGAGGTCTTAGGAGATTGTAAGTCCACATCTAAGAGCCAGAAGGGAATGTGGCAACCATTTAGTCCAAGCCATACCTGAGTGAGAAACTGTTCTTCACTACCTCCTAACAATATATCCCCAACAAGCGAACAGAAGACAAGACCTTCAGAGGTAGCCCTTCCTTCCCAGGGTAGCCCATTCTGTTACTGGATATCTCTTAACAGTTACTGAGTTTTTCCTTGCATCCAATCTAAATCTGCTGCTCCTTTATTAACTTTGCTGTCACATCTATGACATCTTTCAATATAGTAGCAAGTATCCTGACTTTTAAGGTGGTGTGACGACAAGGGCTCCAAAAGAACCAAAATAATTGTCTTGTGCTTCTTTGAGGAAATATTATTTAAAAGGAGGAAGGGGAGAATTCTGTTGTCATTGTCATGTGCTCTGGCCAAACAACATCTAGCATTCTGAGCTGAATCCTGGATACCACATTTTAGGAAGGAAGATCATTGGTCCTGGTTAGAGTGAAGACACAAAGACTTAGAAGCAGCACAATATAGTTTTTTTAAGTATTCAAAGCATTACTGTGTGGAAGAGTTGTGATCTAGAAGCTAAGAAAGATCTGAAGTCACTCAGCTAATAAGTAGCAAAACCAGATTATGAACCTTGGTCTCCAACTCCAAACTAGCCATTTCCATGGTCCTGTACTGTTTCCCACCCCTGAAAATGTACTTTAATCATTCCCAGGGGAGTTCCATGGCATTGTGGTAAAAATAGTATCTTCCCAGTTAGAGTAACTGGATTCAAACACCATCTCTGTCACTTAAGAGCTTTCTGACTTTTAGGGAGTCACTTAACTGACTTAGGGCTTCTTTTCCCTCATCTGTAAAGCTAGTGGGAGAGCCCTCATTTCTCTTTAACATCCTCAGATTCTGTAGTGTTTTTTTTGTACAAATTAAAACAATCACAGCTTTTCAAGGATACTGAAAACCTATCCCTATAAGCACCAAAATCTTTTAACTGTGTTGGATACAAATATTTTTAAAAGATATTCTGTATTTTGATGCCTTCTTAAGTAGAAAATGTGGGGTGTTGGTTTTGGCTTATTTGAAGGCTTATAGTTAAACAACCATCTAATAATAATCTGTTTAAAGAAGCCAAATGGCAGAATAATTAGACTTCTGGATAAGGAATCTTGAGCACCTGAGTTCATATTCTACCTCTCAACTGAACAGTTTGACCATAGGCAAGTCATTAACCTTTGTGAGACTCAGACAGTTATCTAAAACTTAATATTTAAGAGAGGTAGAATCAATGAAGAGGGTTTCCATACCAAATAAATGACTGCATCTGATTATTTATTATCACCTTAGCAGATTATATGTAGTACTTTTCTAAAGTCAAGCCAATTTTTTCATATTGTATACTGGCGTTATTGGCATTGCACAGTCAGAGAGTTAGCAGGGAGTTCTGGTTTTGGAGGTAGTTGCAGTTAGTCACTCGCCCAGAGTCACACAGCTTAAGTAAGTATCTGAACCTGGATTTGAAGTCACATCTTTCTGACTCCCAGGCCAGTGCTCTATCCATGTCCCACATCAAGTCCATTTCACCTTGAGATAACCCTGATTGTTAGAAAGTGTTTCCTGAAGTCTCCTCCTAAGTCTTCCTCCAGGTTGAATATTTCTAATTCCTTCACTCATTTCTCAAGGCCTCTCACTGACCTACTTACTCTCCTCTGGACATGTTCCAACTTATCAATGTCCCTTCTAAACTCTACATCCAGAACTGGGACATAAAAATCAAGCTCATGTACAGAGTCTTATTCCTGGAAGCTCTATCTCTCTTAATGCACCCCTAAATCACATTAACTGTCTTGGCTACAATAGAACAACTGGTAACATGTATTGAGCTGTAGTCCACTATTTAGATCTCCAGATGCAAACTGCTTTTTTAACTATGACTCCCCCATTTCAGGCAAAAATCTCAAAGCCCAGGCAATTTCCTAAAAGTTGAAGTAAGGAGGAACTGGAAGGATTAACTGGCATTACTAAAAATAATCTTTTTTTTTTTTTAATCAAATTTAGTCTTCCTAGAGACCCAGTCCAAGCAACACTGGACCAGAGAGCTCTCCCCCTTCCTAGGATTCAATTATTGTTATTAAGCTATTTTTTAGTCCTGTCTGACTTTTCATGATCCCATTGGGGTTTTCTTGGGAAAGATACTACAGATGAAGAAACTAAGATACATAGTGTCAAGTGACTTGCCCAGGGTCACACAACTTCTAAATATCTGAGGCCAGACTTGAACTGAGAAAAATAGGCCTTCCTGACTCCAGGCTGAGCACCCTACCAGCTGTGCCACCAGCTGCCCATACTCCTAGGGTTAATATCTATTAATCACAATCAGAGGCAGTGTTGCAGAGGAGTCCATAATGTGGAAAGGTATGTTCTAGGAGAGCTTTGTTGTCTGCCACAGTGGTAGACTTGACTAGTACATAATGACATGTCCTGGATAAACTGCAGAAATGGCAAACCACTTGCAAACACTTTATGTAATCAGATTTCAAGTAGAGGCAAGTCTGACATCCTATGGGATCAGGCCATTCTGGTATGTCAAAATTGTACACCTCCTTAGTAAAGGGGATCATGTGGTCCTGTGCTCCAACATCATATAGTCTCATGACCATGATATCTAGGTCAATGATAGACCGAATTTCCAGGCTCTGTCATTCTTATAAAGAACAGCATCTTGGTAATTGAATTCAGTAGAGAGTGTATGACGTTTCTAATGGACTGTAACATCTCTCACAAAAAGTGAAATGTGATGCAAAATTGTTGCACTGAACCTGAATCCAAAAAGGATACATTTTGAATGTCAAGTCTGTTCTTTCTAAGTCTTAAAACTACTTAGCCTGCCTCAAAACTGCTGCCCAAAACTAATATAGATGAAGATCTTATCTGCCCTTTCTTATATGGCAACGATGCAGCTTTCAGCTCATTCTACTGGAAGGTCATGTCAAGACCCTATTCCTCAAGGAATTCTCTATTATCAAATAAATGGACACTAGGGTCTAAATGTGCAGGCTTCTCACACTGGACAGAGCCATCAGTGAACTTTGTTCTTGTGACATGAGCAGCCCATCTCTCATTCTCAACAGAGAGGCAACTACTCTCATGGAAACCCTCTTACCTTCCAGGGAGTGTACACCCTGCTCCTTGGCGGTCTTGTAGGCGCTGCTGAATTCATCTCCTAGGTTGGGATCAGCCCCTGCTGCCAGCAGGACTTGCACAACACTGAGGGAGAAGAGAAGCATATAAGTGGTAAGGGGGATGAGAAATATCCCCCTTTTTCTCTTTAACATCCTCAGATTCTGTAGGTTTTTTTGTACAAATTAAAACAATCACAGCTTTTCAAGGATACTGAAAACCTATCCCTATAAGCAAAACTTTGCTTCTTCAAAATCCTAAATCGAGGCCCTCTGATCTAGCAGAGGCAAAGCTCTTGGGCGGGAGGGGAGGAGGGAGTCTCAGCCTTCAGCAAAGCCACAACCTGCTCATGAAGGGCACTGTATAAGCATAGTTGTGAATATCTCATCTCCATGTAACAGTGCAAGCTTCTTTTTCCCTGCCCATCTTATTAGGGGGACCATAATGCATTATTCACCTTGTCATGGGTGATTCTAGGTGAAGGGAGATAGTATTATAGTATTCAAAAGTAACTCAGTCTTGTTAATAGGCAGGTAAATGCTTTTCAAAAATGACATAAGAGACAATATATCTGCATCAAAAATATAATGGTGACCATCAGTGTTCTCAGGAACCAAGGAATCATACTATGGAATCAAGAGGAGAATTCAGGTTAATGAGAAAGAATGGTGATGCTATACAGAGCTCTCTCTCCAAGAAAAGACAGCTACTCTTGCTAGTTCTGGCCACAAGAATAGAGAAAAAAGCATTGTCAAGATTGATTACACCATACCGCCCACCCAGTGCCTGGACTTGCAGTCCACCACACTGACAAAGGTCAGGAACAGCCATGGCAGTTGTTAAAACAATTCCATGATTACCCTAAGCCCACAAGCAGAGGATTATTTCTAAGACGAACTTGTATAGTGAAGTGTGCCAAACTCTTTCATTTCCATCACTAAGCAGGAGCTATTTTTTTTCCCACCTACTCCATTCTAACACATGTAATCAATATTAATGACATAGGATAATATAATGATATAGGCTTTGAGATTTTTGCCTGAAATGGGGGAGTCATAGTTTAAAAAGCAGTTTGCATCTGGAGATTAGTCTCCAATATTTTTCAGTTGTCCTTACCCATAGTGTCTTGGTGTAAAAGTTGCTTATAACAGGGCGAGCAACCTTACAAGTGTTGACATATGGAGTCTGTATTATCCATTCCCATATGTACTCATTCTGAAGTTACCACACCTGGGACCCAGTCTTCCACCTATCCCCACCCAAGGATACCTCAACAATGTCTTTTCCTTTCCCAACTCCTGGTGGAAACTGGATCCATTGAAATTCCTTGGTATAATAGAAACTTGGCTTCCTATTGTTCCAAGCCACTGGGCAGTCGATTCAGCCTATCAGGCCAATTTAGCCCATCAGATCTTTCTCCAGATTTTGTTGTCCCCACATTCATGACATCATTCCTCTGCATTTATACTACCCCTACCCTAGTGGGTTTTCATCACCTCTCATTTGTAATACAACTACAGTCTTGAATTTCTCTACACATCAATTCAATTCATCCTATTTCATTCAGTTGCCAAAGTGGTTTTTCTAAAGCCTAGGTCTTGATTATGTCCTTCTCCTCAGTGAACTCTTTAAGGATTCCCTGTTATCTCTAAGATAAAATATTAAGTCCTCTGGCATTGAAAGTCCTTCATAACCTGGCCCTTTACTAGCTTGCCAGCCATCTTGTACCTTATTCCCCTCGATCATTTTTATGGTCTAGCTTCACTAGCTCACATGCAGTTCTTTAAACACAGGACTTTATCTTCTCAGCCCCTGCCTTTGTACTCACTGGTTGTCCTCCATGCTGGAGTGCTCTGCTTCTTCACCCCTACTTCCTAGTTTTCCTGGCTTCTTTCAAGGCTTAATCCAAACCCTACCTTCTTGCAGAAGGCCTTTTGTATTCTCCTCAGCTATTAATATTCAAAAAAATGTTTAGGTTATCTTCTTTTATGTTTCTTGACACATATCTGTTCTCTAAGGGCAGGAATGGTTTTTGCCCTTTTGTACAGCACATAGCAGAGTGCCTGGCACATAGTAGGTTCTTAATAAATATTGATTTGGTGATTGATTAACAGGCTGTATGATATAGTAAAAAGAGTACTGAGAATAGAGTAAGGAAATCTGGGTTCAGATTTTGATTTTGACATCATGCATGGGACAAGTCACTTTCCCTTTAGTTTCCCCCTCAACAGAGTGAGATGCTATTAGCTCCCAACTGACAAATAGAGGTCTTGCTGAATGTGGTTTACCCTGTAGAGCTTCAGACGATGACAATATACCCAAGCAAATTTGCAGGTATTTCTTAGGGAGGATATTTCTCATCCCCCTTACCACTTATATGCTTCTCTTCTCCCTCAGTGTTGTGCAAGTCCTGCTGGCTGCAGGGGCTGATCCCAACCTAGGAGATGAATTCAGCAGCGTCTACAAGACCGCCAAGGAGCAGGGTGTCCACTCCCTGGAAGGTAAGAGGGTTTCCATGAGAGTAGTTGCCTCTCTGTTGAGAATGAGAGATGGGCTGCTCATGTCACAAGAGCAAAAATGTCCAAATGCTGCCTTAGTTACCCAGAAGATATTGAAAGGATTCCAAGGTATTGGGTGAATCTTTTATGGAGGATTTATGAAAAGACACGGGCAGGTCTTCCAAGATATGAAGGCATAAAAAATTGTGATCTTCATCTGCCCCTTATCACCAGTGCCAATGTTGGAAGGACAATACTTTTCTAGGGAGACAGGTAAATTAAGTTGCAAATAAGTGTAACCTAAAGGTCAGTCCAGCTTGGGCAGGAGTCTTGACTTCTTTGGAATACCGAAAATGAATTAACGAGGATGGCATTGAAAGTTGAATTAAGGACAAAGGTTCAAGCTGAGTAGATCCATTTCAACTCAGGAACTACTGCAGAGCTGTTTGTTTTATCCATACCATCTTCTTAAACCTTCCAAAAGGCAGTTATTTGTATTCCCTGTCCAACTGTATGTATATTGCTATGTCTAGATATGCATAGTCAGGATCCCTCCTGAAGCTGGAATCAGCCTGTAGGACTATGCTTTCTGAGGACCCATACCAGTGAAATCAGAAGCATAAATT
Organism: Sarcophilus harrisii; assembly: GCF_902635505.1. Taxonomy (NCBI): domain Eukaryota; kingdom Metazoa; phylum Chordata; class Mammalia; order Dasyuromorphia; family Dasyuridae; genus Sarcophilus; species Sarcophilus harrisii. The sequence continues at coordinate 530,487,019 of NC_045428.1, forward strand.
ATGTGTTCATTTCTTCAGAGGTTGTAGGCATCTGCTACAACCTTTGTACTATATAACAACTCTTCTGTAGAAACATCCTTAGTCTCCAATCCATTCATTATTTTCTTGTGACTATCTTTCTCCCTTCCTCTAGTATTTCACTGGCCCTACTTCTCCTCCCTTTCCCCTCTCCCTAAATGGTTTGGGAGCAGAAAAATTGCTGGGAAACAAGATAAAAAAATGTAGGAATAGGATAACTGGTACTGGGACAAAATTTAGGTACTAAGAAACATGGTCTTTGTAACTTACCTAAACATTATGTTAAGCATGTCTTCTATTATATATATCTCTCTTTTTAATCCCAATATTTTATTTCTATCCTCTGTAACTGGCACAATGACAACAAATTGTGCTTAATAAATGATTGTTGATTCATCAACTAACCTGTGATTTTGTGCTGTGGAGAATTCTAGATGAGAAAACTCCTGCTAGTCCAGATCAAGGCCTTCTCAGAAATTTAAATTCTTAGGGAATTGCCCTAGAGGTACCATTAGGGTACAAAAACCATATAATCAAATGCAAAAAGGCAGAAATATCAAATGTATCCTTCTCAAATCATAATGCAATAAAAAATTAATTGCAATAAAATGAAAGATAGACTAAAAACTAATTATAAATTAGTCTAATCCTCAGGAATGATCGGGTCAAACAACAAATCATAGAAATAGTAATTTCATCCAAGAGAATGACAATAATGAGACATCATACCAAAATTTATGAGATGCCGCCAAAGTGGAAATTCTTAGTGGAAATTTTATTTCTCTAAATGCTTACATGAATAAAGTAGAGAAAGAAATCAGTGAATTGAGCATGCAATTAAAAAAAGCTAGAAAAGGAACAAGTTTTAAAATATCAATTAAACACCAAATTAGAAATTCTGAAAATCAAAGGAGAAATTAATAAAATTGAAAGTAAGCACACTATTGAACTAACAAATAAAACTAAGAGCTAATTTTCTGATGAAGAAAAAAAATCAATAAAATAAATAAACTTTTGGTTAATTTGATTTTTTTTTAAAAAAAGGAAGAAAACCAAATTTACCACTATCAAAAATGAAATGGGATGAATTCACCTAGTCTAACTGTCAATAAATCTACCAATCTCAGTGAAATGAGTAGTTACAAAAATATAAATTGCCCAGATTAATAGAAGAGGAAATAAAGTACTTAATCCCATTTTAGAAAAAGAAATTCAACAAGCCATCAGTGAACTCTTTGAGGAAAAAAACATCTCCAGGGCCAGATGGATTCACAAGTGAATTCTACCAAACATTTAAAGAACAATTAATTTCAGTACTATATTTGGAAAAAACAGCAAAGAAGGAGTCCTACCAAATTCTTTTTATGACACAGATTTGGTGGTGATACCTAAACCAGGAAGGGCCAAAACAGAGAAAGAAAAATTTTACACCACTCTCCATAATGAATGTTGATGCAAAAATTTTAAATAAAATATTAACAAAGACATTACAGCAATTTATCACCAGAATAATACACTATGACCAAGTGAGGTTTTTGCCAAGAATACAGGCCTGATTGAATATTAGGATAACTATCAACATATTTGACTATATCAAATACAAAACCAATCGAAGTTATATAATTTATCTCAATAGATACAGAAAAGGCCTTTCACAAAATACAGTACCCATTCCTAATAAATACACTATAGAACAAAGAAATAAAATAAGCTTCCTTAAAATACTGAACAGTATCCATCTAAAACCATCAGCAAGCATTATCTGTAATGGTGATAAGCTAGAAGTATTCCCTGTAAGATCTGGATGAATCAAGGATGCCCATTATCACCACTATTATTTAGTGTAGTACTATAAATGTTACTTTAGCAATAAGAAAAGAAAAAGAAATTGAAAGAATCAGAATAGACAATGAAGAAATAAAACTGTCAACTGTGACATATGATGGGTATACTTAGAGAATCAACCAAAAAGCTACTTGAAATAATTAGCAACTTTAGCAAAATTGCAGTATATAAAATAAACCTGTATGAATCATCAGCATTTCTTTATATTGCCTACAAAGCCCAGCAGCAAGAGATAGAGAAATTTCATTTAAAATAACAATTGACAATAAAGTCATATCTGAATAATTGGGAAAATAAAATGACAGTTCTACTTAAATTAATTTACTTATTCAGTGCCATATCAGTCTACCAGAAAATTATTTTATAGAGCTAGAAAAAAATAACAACATCTGGAATTTATCTAGAAGAACCAAAGTTCAAGAATATCAAGGAAAGTGATAAAAAAAAAATGCTAAAGAAGGAGGCCTAACTATACCAGATCTAAAACTATAAATAAAGTTGCAGTCATCAAAACTAATTGGTACTAAGAGAGTAGTGGATCAGTGGGATAGGCTAGGTACACACAATAGTTAATGAGTATAGTAATCTACTGTTTGATAAACCCAGATTCCAGTTTCTGGAATAAGAAGTCATTATTTGACAAAAATTTCTGGGAAAACTAGAAATAGTATTGCATTGACCAACATTTCACACCATATACAACATAAGGTCAAAATGGGTAGATGATTTAGACATAAAGGATAATATAATACTGTAAGCAAATTAGGAGAACAAGGAATAATTTGCCCATCAGATCTGTGGAGAAGGGAAGAATTTATGACCAGACAGCAAATAGAGAACATTATGAAATGCAAGATGAATAGTTTTGATTGCATTAAATTAAAAAGGTGTTGCACAAAGCCAACACAACCAATATTTAGAAGGGAAACAGAAAACTAGGAAACAATTTTTGTAGCCAGTATTTCTGATGAATACCACATTTCTAAAACGTATAGAGAACTGAGTCAAATTTATAAGAATAAGTCATTTCCCAGATGATAAATGATCAAAAGAGAATCTCCCTATAATTCTAAGAAGTTCAAAGATTTTATCAGAGGCACAGGCAGGACTTGAACCCAGGACTTCTTGGCATTGAGGAGAGTAATTTCAAAATTCCCTAATAGAACGGAGCTAAAACTAGTGATAGTGCTCCTATGTCTATCCTCACACACACATTTCCATTAAATTAGAGATGTTGCCTGCTGCTTATTTAGTCCATGGTCCTTTCTTACCCATCCTCCCACTTCACCACCATGTTTCTTTTCTAGTACTCCCTTGATTTTGCCTCTTGCTCATCTGGGCTAAATCAGGGATGGGGACCACTCTGAGGACTTCCCTACTATTCTCCATACCCAGGGCAGTTTTTTTTTTTTTTTGTCTACTTTTATTCAGTAAATGCTTATTATTATTAAGTGCCTGCTGTTTATGGTGTTCTTTGGTTAACCTTGTAAATAAGAAATTTAGATGAGAATATGATTTTTTAGTTTAGTAAAGGGATGAGCCCACAGCTTTACTCTAGCTGGGTAGTTTGCATACCCTGAGTTGGTAATCACTCATAAACATAATAGTACATGATTAATGTTTTGGAAAGAGCAGACAAAGCACTGGGTGATGTGCCCAGGGTGAAGGTGCTCAGAAGATTGCCAGCCAAGATCTGAGAGGTTTTTCTGGATAGAGAAGGGAACATTTGAATTTAATTTTAAAAGGATAGTTTGGAATTCATCAACAAAAAAAGAATTATTTCCCAGGCATAAGAAACAGCATGAGAAGAGATATGGATGCAGGTACACAGCATAAGAAAGTAGAATAATCACTGCATTTGAAGTCAAAAGGCTTAAAATAATCCAGGCCTAGCTCTTTACCAAGCTGTGTGATCTTGGGTAAATCACTTGAAATTTCTGATATTTAGATTGTATAACTTGGGGTGGTTGAGTGTAATGTCCCTCTAACTAAATCCTGTAATTCTAGAAAGCATATATATTAAGATCATGAGTAGGAGTTTTCTTGCAAGCTAGGTAATCCTTGATTGCTCACTCTCTCTCACCCCCAACATCCAAGTTATTGTCAAGGCCTGTTTTCCACTTTGCAAGTGTTAGCCTTTTAGGCTGCAGAACCAAACGCCACCCATAGGGCTTTTGTAGAGAAAGAATGTTTTTACTAAAATAAAGTGGATGGCCCTGGCTTCCAAGAAAATAAGGTGCTTAGATTATCCACACCATCCTCAAAAGCCAAATCTAGCCCCACTCTATCCACCCCAAAATGGCCTAAGCAACCCAGAAGTGATCCTGTATTGTTCTTTTAAGTGTTCCAGATTGAAGAACTTAGAAATCATCAACAATTTTGCTGGGTCCCAGAAGTGGGAGAGGAAGAGGAAGAGGGAGAATAATGAGGGAGGGAAGGAGCCACACTGCTGAGCCCTTGGTTTTCAGTCAGGTTCCTTAGAATCAAGACTATGTGGTAGTCCCTTGTAGGAAAAAATCCCTGCCACCCGGAATATGTATATAGCAGGCAAATCCCATGTCATGAAGTCTCTTTCCGAGCATGAATGCTTAAGGAGGGAAGGGAATATCTAAGTGCCAAATGGAGATGATAGACTGACGGTGTTATTTTCATTTCATAGCACTATTGTGAGGACCTCATAATTGATCACATTTCTTTAACATTTCAAAATTTACGAAGCACTGTTCTAGAACTAACCTAGTATTACTAGATAGGTAGAGCAAATGTTATCTGCATTTTACAAATAAGGAAGCTGAGCTTCAGAGAGATTACCTAGGGTCATACTACCAGTAAATAAATGCCAATACCAGAAATCAAACCTAGGTCTTTCAATTCTTAAACCACTGGTATGGTATGGTATGTTAAATACTTCCTTATCTGGTAAGAACAATATACTTTAAGCTTCCAAGAGCCATGATATACTCATTCTCCACTATAATGTGGCTCCAATTCCACAACTTGAAAAATAACAACCAAAACTACAACTTCTGACGTTTATAGTGGACTTTAAAGTTGGCAGAGCTCTTTACATACCCTCCAGTCATGTTCTACCCTGTCAAAGTCCTTCCTGAAATAAGCTTAAATCTCTCTGCACTTCAAAAAAGCTTTCCCTATCCAGTCCTCACCCCTACTGCAGACACATGCATCTACACACTTGACAAATTCTGAAGTCTAGTTTTGTAAGTACAGGGAGTCTTATTCACCTCTTACTCTTACCACCCTCAGCACAGATTTACAAAAGTTTGCTGAATTGATTCACTAAACAATATTTATTAAGTACCTGCAAACATTGTGCTGGGAGCTGAAAACAGTATAAAGTTCAGTTCAGGCATGATCCCTGTTGCCTTAATGGAATTCACAGTCCAGTTGGAGAATAGGTTCCATGTACAAATCAATCAATATTAAGCACCTACTCTGTGTCAGGCACTGAATTAAATACTAAAGATATGAAAGAGACCAATGACAGAAAACCTTTTAATGGAGGAGACATTGGATGAACAAATATGTACATATGTACAGGATGTACAGGATAATTAGGAAATAATTAACAGAGGGAAGGGACTGGAATTAAGAAGGATTGGAGAAGGCTTCTTGCAGAGGGTGGGATTTATTTTGAACTTAAAGGAAGCTAGAAATAGGAGTAGAGGAAGGAAAGCATTCCAGGCATGGGAGGAGCCAGAACAACTGGCCGGAGCCATGAGATGGAATATCTTGTTCATAGAACAGCCAGGAGTATAGTGTCACTGAAAAGTGGAGAGAGTAAGGTATAAGAAAACTTGAGATTATGAAGGTCTTTGAGTGTCAAACAGCATTTTTTTTTATTTGATCCAGGAGTCAATAGGAAACTACTAAAGCTTTTGGAATAGGGAAATGAGTTTTTTGTTTTGTTTTTTTAAGGAAAAACCTATTTTAGAAAGTGGCTAAATGGAGGGTGGTTTGGAGTGGGAAGGAAGTTGAAACCCATGAGCAAATTATTGCAAGAGAATAGTCATAGAATGATGAGGTTTGCACTAGGGTGGAGGCCATGTCAAAGGAGAGAAATTGCAAAGTAGAAAATAGGCCTTGGCAATCACTTGGATTTTGGGTGAGAAAGAGTGAGCAATCAAGGATTACCTAGATTGCAAGAAAACTCCTATTCGTGATCTTAATAAAATACAAGATCTGTGATCTCACTGATTCGGATTCCCTCCAGTGAGGCAGATTGCAGTCCATCCATGTTTTCCTGTCTTTGCTGTTTTTTGCAATTCCTGTCCATGTCTTTGCATCCATTCAATGTATTGGAGTTACAGTAAATAATAATAACATGATAAATGTATTAGATATAGTGTTACATATATGAGGTCTTAGGACCCAGGACAGGTGTTTAAATTTTTTATGCATTATGGATCCTTTTGGCAAAGGCAAACTGGTGAAATTTATAGCCCCTTTTCAAAAGTTTTAGATGCACAAAATAAAATATTTAGGAATATAATGGAAATCTTTTCTTATTTTAATATAGTTATCAAAATAGTTTAAAAAGCTCACAAACCCTAGGTTAAAAACTCCTAGGGGGATGGTTGCTGAGAACTGTGACCTGAGGAATGATGATTAAAAACAGAACAAATATATAATGCTTTTAAGGTCTTTAAGTGATTGCAAAAAGAAGGTGACCATGGGTAATGACATAGACATTCACAGGGACTGAAGGCACTCCAGATATAGGATGTACTATGAGCAAAATCCCCCAGAGATAGGAGAGTACTGAGCATGCCTGAGGAATAGCAAATGGTCAGTTCAGTCTGGCTGGTGGCTAAAGTGTGCAGAGAGAGCAGTGATATGAGGAAAGCGTTGGAAAGAGACAAGGCCAGATTTGTGAGGGCCTTGAATGCCTAGCAAGGAAATTGCTTAGAAATGGGAAACTACTCTAATATCTTTGCCAAGAAAGCCCCAAATGGGGTCCCAGAGTTGGATACAACTGAAACATAACTGAACAATAGGCAACAGGGAGCTACTGAGGTGTACAGAGCAGGGGTCTGGCATCACCACCACCACCAATCATTGGCTTACAGATAGAAGGAACCTTTGAGGTCATCTGGTCCCATCCCCTCCTTTTACTAATAAATAAACTGAGACTTTCTGGGTGCACCATATGTGCAAATCCAAATGCAGATTCAGCAAGTATCTACAAGTAAGGTACCAAGCAACTAGATGGCACCCGGGGATAGAGCCCTGGGCCTGAGACAGGAGCCATCTCCAAGCATTCATCCAGGCTGTCTTGTCCTAAATGTCATCCCTAAAATCAGCACCACCATCAGCACTCTTCCTTCAAGGCCCAGCGTAGGTGCCCCTTTAGCCTTGCAGAGTCTCTTTATTCTCCCTTTTAACTCCAGACTAAAAGTGGGATTTCCCTCTTCATTTTCTTATGCCACTTGGGCTGCAGCAATTTGTGTCTGTCACTTTTTACCTTGCCTCATTCAGATTTAGGTATTTCTATTAGATTGTCAATTCCTTGAGGTTAAGACTAATATTTCTCGTCTTTGCATTCTCACTGCAGTAATAATAGTTAAGAGCTAGTATTTTTATAATACCTACTATGTACCAGACTCTGTGCTAAGTTCTTTGCAATTATTATATCATTTGCCTTGTGATTATTATTATTATCATTGTTCTTGTTTATATTATCTGCCCTAGAGGCTTTTAAAGTAATCTCGGTTCAAGGTTGTGAAGACTTGAATTTGAGTGGTGCCATGAAAATGGTGAGGAGGGGGGCAGAAGAGAGAAATCTCTGAGATAGAATGGATAGGATGTGAGATAGAGGCCCAGTGCTGAGAGTAAAAGAAAAGGATCACAGTGAGCCCCATCCACAGAAATAGGGAAGTTAAAGAGAAGTTATCAATGAAGGAGAAGTTAATCAAGTATTTCTCAGTTATTTACTATGTACCAAGTTCTGCTTAGGTACGGAAGACAAATGGCAAATTTGTGAGTTTCTGCCATCCAAGTACTTACATCCTCTGAGCAGAAGCTGCTTGTCCCTGAACATCAGGGCTGCCTGCAGGTGACATTCTCCCACATTTATCTAATGCAGACTGGCCCTGCCCCTGCCCCTCTTGGCCAAAGCCAGGCTCATCTCATGAAGTTATGGAGTGTTACACTGTCTCTAAAGGCATTTGTCTCCATGGCACCTGATATTTTGGTAGCAGACAAGTGGTCACCTACTAGCACCTCATTCATCTTGCCTCTGAGATCAAAGGGCTCATATACTCTGAGCTCTTAAGACGGCCGCAACAGTCAGCTTCTCAGATAGGATTGTCTGAGTCTCCTTAAGGAAACATACTTTGCTCTGCTAACTTCCCTTCTGTAATACGTAACCCAACATACACTCTGGTGAGGTGGAGGGAACGTTGGCTTTGCACTCAGAAGTCTTGACTTTGGGTACCTGGCTCTGCTGTTTATCTAGTGACCCTGCACTTGCCTGGTAGCCCTGGGCCTCAGTTTCCTTAAGGAGATAGGGCTGATTCCTTCTACCTCTGACAAACATTCTCTGAATCTGAGGGTGAGAGGGTAGGGAGCCAGAAGGCTGGCCTGGCCCCAGGGAAGGGGCTGATAATACAGAGAGCTGGGTGGTCATTTACTCTGAAAGAGTCTGGCCTCCTCAGTGATGGGGAGCCGGCCACCACACCACTTGTGGCTGGCTGCTGGGCGTCAAGGGCTCCCAGATCTTCAGGTGGAAGAGGCAGTAAATCTGCAGAACAGTAAACAAGTCTCCGGGCCCAGCAGCCAAAGGCTGCCTGTAAGCAACCATTATAAACACTGAATGTCTCAGGCTGTCATAAACGACACCATACCCTGCGCCTCTCTTATGTACAATTAAAACAATAAAACAAAGCAGAATGTGGCCAAACCCAGCTGTAAATCAGCTCTCCTCTCAGAGCAGTGCTTGAATAAAGATGAGCCTCAAGGGGCACAAGCCTGGCAAAGTCCCTTTTTGCTGTCTCCCTCCCCCTTCCTCTGCAGCTTCTCAGAGACAGCCAAAATGGAGGACTCAAATTGTTCTGTGAACTGGGGGGTTAATGACCCTTCCCCCCAGTTCATTTTCCTGCCTCCTGCTAATAAAGCTTCTAGTCTGCTTTAGCTGAGTAGCCCCTCTCTGTGTCTTCAGATAGGGGGAAGGACGATGCATCCTCGAACATCCCTTGCCAGTGGACAAGTGCCCTGGAGTTCGGGAGGTGGCTGGGAGCCCCCATTGGAGGTAATGGAATTGCTATTTGTACATTCCTCTCCTCCCTAAGAGACCCCTAAGCACTCAGCCACCTAATTCACCTAGATCAGTTCATCCCAATTCAGGTCAATTCAGCAAACGTTTATTTTATATTGACATATAGTAGATATTATTTTGTACCTACTGTATACAAGGCCCTATGCTCATTGTTATGAAAGTAAATCCATAAAAGGAATCATAGGCAAGTAGAAAGGACTTTAGATTTAGAATCAGAAAACGTGAATTTGATATCTGACTTTGACACACTTTAGCTATGTCACTACAGGTAAGTTACTCTCTGAATCTCAATTTCCTTATCTTAGATGGGGATATGTGTGCTACCTGTCTCATGCTTTGGAAATCTTAAAGGGCTCACAGAAGTTTGAGTTTTTATTATTATAAGATACAGTCCCCTTCTCAAGGAGTCATTATTTAGGACAAAAAATTCATTATATATCCAAATAACTATAATATCAAACAGTAATGTCGTCATGGAAGACAGGTGTAAAGTGTTGTGTCTCTTAACAGGAGGGCTATTAGAAAAGCTTTTAATGGAAGAGGAATTGAGTCTTGAGGGATAGATCAATTTTAAGGAGGGGGGGAAAGAGTTGATCAGGCAGGATTTTCCACATATAGGGAGCAGCATAAACAAAGGTACTAAAACAAGAAAGTGCTAGTTAAGACCAGAGTAGTCCAGTTTGATTATAAGCACAGATGACATGCAGAAAATTTCTCTATCATGGCTAAAAATGTACGTCAATGCCAAGTCACAGAAGGGCCCTCAATGCCAGGCTAAAAAGTCTGGTTCTTGTGAACACTGGGGAGCTATAACGAGGGAAGAACATGATCAGGGCTGGACTGACCTCAGATGCATTAGACCACTTGTCTGTGTAAAAGGGATAGAAACCTGGGCTGAATGGGGACCATGGGGAGCAAGAAGGGAGGATATGGAAATAGAATCAGAAAGAGCATTAAAGATAGGACACAAGTAGGCTAGACTTGTTCTTCTAATGAGTTCTTCTGTTGAGGACCCAAGAAGAGAAGATGGTCTGAAACTGCTCCTGTAAAGATTAGGGTTAGGTAGACAATGAATTTTATATGATGGCCCCCCAATATACAGAGGTATTAAAGAATCAAAGAACACCATCTCTCTAGAATAATTAACTGTAGCTTAAGGACCTTCTTTCTGACTCCACGTTTTCTACGCTTAGATTGGCCTGCTTGCGCTCAGGACCACAGGCTCCTTCTGCCATACATTTACTTACCCTGTGCACCTGAAGTGCATATGTCCCATCTCTGGCTGTCCTTCAAGTATAGCTTGCATCTAACACCACCTCCTCTGTGGAACTTTCCCAACCTACTCTACTTTTCTTTTCTTTTTTTTTTCCCCTACTCTACTTTTCAATAAGTTGTCTCCACTAAATTTCTCTTGTACATTCTCTATGAGAGCACTAAATTGGGAGTCAGATCTGTATTCCAGTCTCAGTTCTAGACTAAAATGATTAGAAAGGTGATTGTAGGCAAATTACTTCCTTTTTCTGGGCCTTCCTTCTGCAATACACTATCATATGAATGTGTCCTCTATGCTGATAGGACCACCTATAGAGAATTGTGGTTGGTTCTGGGATCATGTTGTAGGAAGGGTACTGACAAACCTGAATATATGTAAAGGAGAGGAACTAGGATGAAAATTACTGAAGACCTTTTTTATCAGAAGACTTGATATCTAATAGAATGTGAAGAAGAGAAAGCAAATAGATGACTTATATTTGTCCCCAAAGTTCAGAACTAGGAACAATGTATAGGTGGTGGTTTGTAGTTGCAGAGAGACTGCACCTAGGTGTGTCACCATGGGGGTTAGCATGGGAAAGAACTGGAGTATCAGGGCTGGAATAGATTAAAAGTCCATCTAGTTTAGCCAGTCAATCAATAAGCATTTATTACACACATGTTGAGTAAAAGATAGGAAAACAAAACAAAACAACTTTACCCCCAAAATTAGATTCTATCAAAAAGACCACACAATGAATTCAAAGGATTTACAAAGTATTTAAAAAATAATTTTACTCACAGCTTTGCTCCAGATAGAAAATAGTTCTTAAACAGAATGTTGAAGGGAATTAGTAAGAAATTCTAAGAGGCGGAAAGGACTTTCCAGTGGTGGAGGATGGTTAATGTCAAGGCACAGAAATGAGATATGGGAAGAACTTCTACCTGCTGCTAACTTAAGGGCTCCTGTCCTTTGACCTTTCATGTTGCTAATGAAGGAGAGTGATAAGGGAGAATGAGCCACTTCATGTCAGTACTTCCCTGCTAGATTGGTCAGTGACTAGTATCTTTCATATTTGTGTATTCACAGTACTGGACCCTTCAGATTCAGCTCAGAATCGGGGGGGGGGGGGGGGAAGAAGGGAGAGGGGGGCCTCCTTTGCTTTCCTAACCCCTGCTGTTGGTCTGTACAAATGCTACAAAATGAGTGGCCCACTTAGACCAGATAGGACAGGAGGGACCGTATCCAGGAAGAAAGTATGGTCAGCAGTGTCAAATATTACAGAGAAAGGTCAAGAAGGATGAAGAGAAACAACCATCAGATTTGACAGTTAAAGAGATCATTGGTAACTTTGGAGAAAACCACTTCAGTTGAGTGATGAGATTGGAAGCTAAATTACATACAGGAGGTTGAGAAGTGAGTTCATGGAAAGGAAGTAAAGGAACAAGTGTAGATAGCTTTAGCTTTAAAAGGTAGGAGAAGAGATAATAGAGTAATAGCTTCTGGGAATGATAGTTATATAATGGTTTGGGGGGATTTAGGTTTGATTTGTCTCTTTTTTTTAACTGAGGAAAACTGCACACATTTGTAACTAACAAAGAAGGAGCCAGTATATAAGAGGAGAGATTGACTATTAGAGAGGAAATGATTATGATCTCCGAGAGGAGGTAGGAGGGAATAAGTATGGAGAGGATCAAGGGAATAAGTATGGAGAGGATCAAGAGCATAAATAAAGGGGTTGACCTTGGTAGGGAAAAGGACTTTTTTTTTTCATCAAAGATTGAAGCAAAGAGAGAGAAAGAAGAAGGAAGTAATGGAGGACATAAAGGGGTTGAAAATGTAGAGAAGGGCTCCTTTTTTTTTTTTCCACTAAAATATGAAACAAATGTCCTCTGTTGAGAGGAATTGAGAAGTTTGAGGTAAGAAGAAATTTGGAATAACCACTAGAAATGTGAGCATCATTTAAGGAAAAGTAAACGGTTTCCTTTGCAGCAAAGAAGATCTATTTGAGATGTGATTATTTATAATGGACCCAATCATCGTGGTTATGATAGCCAGCACCATTGAGTAGCAAATAGGGTAGGAGAATGTGAGGAGAAGGTAATGGGGATGATCTTTTAGTGGCAATAAAACAAGAAGCAAAGGATTTGAGAGTAAAAGACAATATATAATTGAGCTCGTTAACTATACAGGATCAAGATTTAAAAAGGAAGATAAAATTAAGCCAAAGATTAGAATGATAACTCAGAGTGGAAGGGCAAGAGGTTATGGTGAGGATGTAACCTCTCAGTTTTACAAAGAGAGAAACTCGGGCTCAGGCTGAAGCCACACAGTAAGTTGAATTGGGGAAGAGGTAGCCTGGAGAGAATAAACTTATGGAGACATAATCACTGACTTAGAGACATAGTCTCTGAAGTATTCAGAGAACTCTTGTAGAGAAGACCTTGTTGGCCTTGTTAGCAAAGAGCAGCAGTTTGGCTTTAAGAATAGATTTTCTGGCCATTCCAGAGTCCCCAAGGACAGCGCCTCACCTCACTCCAGGTGGTGAGGACCCCACATTGGAGATCTTCCAAAAGAGATTGACTGACTATTTGTTGGGAATGTTATAGAGAGAATTCTTTTCTTAACATAAAAAGGATAGACTAGATGATGTCTGAGGACTGTCTCTCCCCTAATGTTATATGACATTCAGTACTTTATGTAATTGGCATTTGTCAGGACACAATTTTGGGGTTTACTTCAGTAGTAAGTGTTGTGTTTCCCTAATGGGAATATTCTTCACTTCTTGAATCCTTGATCACATCAGTGTGGTTACTCCCTCCACTGGTACAACCCAAAACCTCCCTCTGTCTTTTGCTTTAAATCCTCTACCGAGGATCTATTTCCATAGTCTGGTTGTTTCCTTTTTGTTGATTGATTAAAAAAAAAAAAATTGCAATTTTTATTCACCATCTTTGCTATATCTCCACCTCTTTTAGTCAAACATAGGATAATAGACCTGAAGCTAAAAAAGGACCTTCATCTAATCCAATCCAGCCCCTTCACTTTGAAGACTCAATAAGATTAACTGAATTGTCCAAAATCACACAGCTAGTTAAAAACATAAAGCAAGGGATTTGAATTTAGGACTGTTGACTCCAGCTTTGACCCATGCTGAGCCCCAGTGCCCTTGATGTGCTATTTCTTACATTTGACACATCATTGGTCCAACTCAATAAGCAGGTTCCTTTTGACTTATCTGTCATTTTGATTTTTCTTTTCATTCATTCATTCATTTATTTAGATGAAGCAATTGCGGTTAAGTGACTTGCCCAGGGTCACACAGCTAATAAGTGTTAAGTGTCTGAGGCCAGATTTGAACTCATTTCCTCAGCTTCAGGGCCGGTGCTCTATCCACTGTGTCATCTAACTGCCCCTGTCTTTTCTATTCTTATGAAGATTGTGATACTATTATTTATGGATATGCAGCAACATAAGAAACATATTGTTCTTGGTCTATTAAAGTGAGATCATACCCTGGGTAGTTATGAGTGTAAAATGAGATAATTTGTACAAAGTGTTTTGCAAACCTTAAAAGCACAAGAAAGAAAAGCTGGCCATCCAAGATAGAGGCACTGATGGGCTAGGGATAGCAAGTGGATCTGTGATTAGTATAATATTAGTTAAGCCATAGGGAGGTTCCTCTACCAGTGCAACTTGACACCGTCTCTGCATTTTGTAGTCTTAGAGAACTGCCTATAGCACCAGGAGATTCATTGACTTTTCCATGGTCACACAGCCAGAATATATCACAAATAGTATTTAACCAGTTAAATGCCTTGAGACTTGTTCTTCATCCACATTGGCCCTCTGCCTATTAAATGTGAGGTCAAAATCTAGTCAATAGGCATTCTTCATCCACTTGGTTTTTTCTATGTAAATTGCTAGGGATCTTGTGATTAATACAAATATAAAACCCTGAACAGGAGAGGGCATCTTTCCTGAATGTCTCAGGGTACCTAGCAGAGGCCCTCCCCACCCTTGCTTATGTATATTTTTTGTTTGATTGGGTAAGTTTCCAAGTCCTGTCTATAAGTATAAAAGAGATGTTAAGGACAGTGTTGTAGTTTTCAAGAAGGCAAGAATTAGCTAGCTTTGCTCAGTCCTGGGAGCCTTTTAAACATATTCTATGAGGTACCTGGTGTGAGAGGTCTATAACACTGAAAATTCAAGACAGAACTATGAACAGAGTGTGTCAAAGGAGAAAGGCCTTGTTGAATCCCCAGAAGATTCAAGGTGACAACTAAGAGAAGCGATTTAAAATTTAGCTTGTACAATGCAAATCGATGGTAACCAAAGTGAGGTAGATGGCAAGACCTTCTGCTCCCTGTCATGATCACTCTCTGAAGCAGAGCTCAATTTTAGGAATGATGCTGACAAACTTTAGTGTACCTACAAAGGAGACTGTGTCCAGGATGAGAAGTTAGTGGAACAAACATGAGGATTGGTTGGAAGCACTAAAAAATGTTTAGCATCCCCAACTTTGGGGTTGCTAACCAAGGCTAATCCCTCTTCCTTTACAGCCTTTCAGATACTGTAAGACAACTATAAATTTCTTGTTTTCACTTTATTAGTGCCTTTTGTTTTCACATTAGTTCTTTATAAACATAACACGCTTCCCATCTCTCACACATACACTACCCTATTGAACCTTCCCTGATACAGAGAAAAACAATTCAGGAAATCCACCCACACAGAGAAGTTGTCTAGCAATGTATGCCACATTCCAATCCCATAGTCTACCACCTCTTCAAAAAGAGAAGTACCTCAATTAATTTGGTCTAAGGTTAGTTACTGTTGAACACTTTGTTCACATCAGGTTTGGAATCTGCTTTCCTCATTCCCATGTTTTGTAATTGGAGAAACTCAGAGCTAGAGGGAAAAATCGTGATGGTGATGTGGGGGGGGGGGGGGGGGGGGGGTGGGGGGCTTTGAGGTTTACAAAACCTATTACATGCCTGATCCCAGAGATCAAAGCCAAACAGTGAGATCAGTCATGTATTTATGTTGGAGACTCTACTGGACCAGTGGGAGAGAAGGGTTTCTCAAGCTTAGTCACAGAACCCCACATGCCTCTAAAGCATTGCTATACCTGCCGCCTTTCTGCCAGGACGGACAAACCAGATAGTGGGCATAGCTCACAAAGAGTATCTGCCTTGCTCAGGCCAGCAGCGAACTCGTTCAACCACTATTTGGACAGCTCCATTCTTTCTTTTTCAAAAATAATGCTCTGTGTGACTCCTTCCTTCCCCCAAGTCAGCATTGTAACCTTCTCCAACAGGAGCCACATGATCACCCACCAGCCCACACATGTGCCAATGAACAATAGAATGTCAATGCATAATGCATGTTGGCTGACTTTATTTTAGACAAAATATATCAGCCAATGAAGTTAATTGTTTGTGTCTCTCTTCAGCTTCTCAAACCAATATGTTTCCATTGGGTGGAGGAGATAGACCAGGGCAGTAAGTTGTATTAATTCTCTAGTTGACATGTTTTATTAAAAAGAATAAATTCTGTTGCATTTATAAAAATAAGGATAGGGTAGAAATAAGTAGAAAAGAGCCTGTGTTGTTGCGAGTTGTCTTTTTGGTTTGTTTGTTTTGTTTTGTTTTTTATAACGATTTACATATTTTGTGTATAAATATTTTTTCATCAAAAGTTCCAAATCAGGGCTGGGTCCCACACACTGAACAAAATATATTAGAGACATTTATATGGATAGCAGGAAGGGAGATAGAGGGCTGAAATTTTCCAGGCACCCAGTGATTGATGGGGGCCGAGGCTCCCCCTGACGCTTTATTGAGTTTCCGATGATTATCTCTCGCCAAGACATTTTTTACAGATGACGGCCGAGCTGTCACAATGGACCATGGGGGAAAAAACCCAACAATAATAACACTTTAATCTTTTTACTGCACTGCTCCCTAGTATCTCAGATTCATCTTCCCTGACGCACGCAGTTCATTATTCAGCCCCTCCCTGGATGGGAAATAAAGAAAAACACGTGTGCGCACTCACACACAGATGCATTCACATATATGAATGCTCACACTACACAAACGGGTGTGTGTGTGTGTGTGTCACACACAGCCTCAGACCTGGAGAAGGGGAAGAATTTATTGTTCCTTTTGTAAGTGTTGAGGTTTATTAGTAGCAATGCTGGCTTAGCTTGGAATTGGCTATTAATTACAGCATTTCATATATGTTTTTTATGGGAACTTTTTAAACTTCTTCAAAAGGAAACAGAAGAGAGGGAGGGTAGGTCAGGTGTAGGGACTCTCTGAGAGCAGAGAAACCAAGGTTGATCAGCTATTACCATGACCACAGCAGAGAGGTCTAAGGCCTCCTTCTGGTTATGGAACTTACTACAGCAATGCTGCTGAATAAAAAGTGTTTCTTTGGTTAAAATTTGGAGATAGCATGAGAACCCTGGAGTTGAAAGAGGAAAAATGGTCTGAATGATGAGAAACTTGAATTTGATTGAGAATGAATGCAAATTTGCTTCCCAAACCATCATCATACTTATCTCTGTAGCCCTTTATGTTGTAAAATGTTGTATGTACATTTTCCATTTGTTCCTCATTATAAATATGTAAAATAGGCATTATAAATAATATTTCCTTTTTATGGATAAACAGGTTATCTCATTCAAATCCTACCTTTTCCAAATGGAAGGGATACAGGTCTAGAGGTTAAATGACTTATTCAAGATCATATAAATAGACAATAGCTGAATTGGGAACTTAGGAGTTCTCTAGAATAAAGGACACAAAACCAGTTAAAGAGCCAGCTAAGATGGCTTGGAGAACAAGTCAGAGGAGCTCAGCTCTCATATACATACTCACACAAACAGAATAATGGTCAAGAAATTTAGAGAGAGTGCAGTAAGTGCCTTTCTCTGTCCCTTTTTTCGTCCCAGGACTTCACAAACAGACAAATAAAAGTCTGTGAGAAACAGTCCTGTCAGGAAAACCAGTGCAAGTGAGATTAACCAGCTAAAAACCTACCATTGAAGACCATAGATTCTAAAAACCATCTGAATCCTGCAGCATTCTGTATCTAGGAGAAAAAAATAATATATTTGAATAAAGAAACTTCAAGGCAGTCATAAACCCACAGGACTTGAATCACAGGGGCCAGTAGCCATCTACTTGTAGAAATGAAAGTCAGCAATAGGAATCCAAGAACCAAGGATTGCCTCTCCCCACTCCATCTTACTCCCCATCCAAAAGTGCAGGAGGAGACGAGCCTGGCACTAGAACCAAATCCTGAATCAGGAACTGAAAGTGAAGATAAAAGTAAACAAAAGTAGATATAAATGCTTTAAAAAAAACAAACAAACAAACCTATGGATCCAGAGATGCCTAAGAGAGAAACCCCAGAGAAAGAGACTCTATAACAAGTTCAAATAGAAACTGAGGGGGCAGGAAATGATTTATCCACAAGGACTATGAGAATACCTAGAAGGAAAAAAAACAAAAAACAAAAAAATGAAATAAGGGCTAAGTTGACACAAATGATATTCTCCCTGAAAATTAACCTAAATCAAGCAAATCAACAACTTCATGAGAAAAGAACTATTAGAACAAAATCAATAGATTGAAAAAAATAAAATGGATGTGCTACAAAAAATGACTGGTCAAGTTTGAATTTGAAATTTGAAAATCACTGAACTTAATAAAAACTATGATTAAAAATAAAGCCTGAATTTGGAGCTATGCCTAAAGGGGTATTAAACTTTACATACCCTTTGCTCCAACAGTGTTACTACTGGGCCTGTCTCCCAAAGAGATCATAAAGGAGGTAAAGGGAGTCACATGTGCAAAAATGTTTGTAGCAATCCTTTTTGTAATGGCACGGAACTTGTAACTGAGTGGATTCCCATCAATTGGAGAATGGTTGAATAAGTTATGATATATGAATGTTATGGAATATTATTGTTCCTCAGAAACAACCAACAGGATGATTTCAGAGACACCTAAAGAGACTTACACGAACTGATGCGAAGTGAAATGACTAGAACCAGGAGATCATTTTACACAAGATTATATTCAATGATCAATTCTGATGGACATGACTCTTTTCAACAATAAAGTGATTCAGGCCACTTCCAGTACACTTGTGATGAAAAGAGCCATCTGTATCTAGAAAGAGAATTACAGGGACTGAATGTGCATCACAGCATAATATTTTTATTTTTTTTTGTTAGCTTGCTTTTTGTTTTCTTTCTAATTTTTTTTCCTTTCTGATTTGACTTTTCTTGTGTAGCATGATAATTGTGGAAACATGCTTAGGAGAATTGTACATGTTGAACATATGTTGAATTACTTGCTGTCTCTAGGGGAGGGGGGAAGGAGGAAGGGAGAAAAATTTGGAACACAAGCTTTTGCAAGAGTGAATTTTGAAAACTATATATTTTGAAAATAAAAGGTTGTTATTTTAAAAAAAGAAGAAAGCCTAGATAGCATATATCAAGAAATTGCAAGTTGAAAAATGCCCAGATCTATTAGAACCAGAAGACAGAGTAAAACTAGAAAGAATTCTCTAGTTACCTCCTGAAAGAAATCCTAAAAGAAAAAAATACCAGGAGCGCTTCATAGCTAAAATAGTGACCTTCCAGTTCAAAGAAAAAAAACTTAAGGTGACCAGAATATATTCAAATACTACAACTACAACTATGAAAGAAAATCTGGGAATATGATATTCTAAAAGGTAAAAAATGAAGATTTGTGACAATAACTTACCCTGCAAAACTGAGCATATTTAACAGGTTAGAAAGAAATATACGTAGTTGTTTGTGAAACATTTATAAAATTGACCCTATGCTAAAACATAAAAAGAATATAAGCATGTTCAGAAAAACAGTGGACATATTTTACTGTCCACAATTAAAATAAATAAAAAGGACTTTGAAAAAAAATATTCAAAGTTAAATACTCACTTGTTTAAGCCTAAAGGATTATAGAAATGACAGAGAATTTCATCAAAAATTAACATACAAAAACTTAGAAGGTGCAGCTAAAATATACTCAAAGTCTGAGAGGGAAATTAATATCTATATAGTCTATCAATTTTATCAGCCATAAATAAGGTAAAGAACAGATTAGTGTATTTGGACATACAAGTAAGAAACAAAACAAAACCTAGAAAAGCAACAAATAAGAAACCCAACAAGATGTCTTAATAAAAATTCTGAAAATGATTAATGGGGAATCAGGGGAGGGATTTGTGCTTCAAGAAAGGAAAGAAAATGCTGCCTTTGGAGTTTCAAAGGTGTGTCTATTTACCTAGGCACCCATTCTTGCAAAAATGTAAAATAAATCTTTCCTGCATTCAAAAAAAAAATTCTGAAAATCAAAGAGTTTAACAAAATTGAAAGCAAAAGGCACATTGAATTGATAATAAAATTAGTAATTTAAAAATTAAACTAAGTAAACCATTAGTTTATCTGATTTTTTTGTTTTGGTTTGTTTGAATTTTTTTAAGAGAAGAAAACCAAAATCATACATAAAAAGGGAAAATTTACCACTCAAAAATGTGGAAGTTATTAGAAATAATTTTGCCTGGTAATATACCAGCAAAACTTACCACATGACTTAGATGGATGAATACTTAGAAATAAATATAAACAAATAAGAAATATCCACATTAACAAAGCAAAAGGTAGAAAATTTGAATAATCCAGTCTCAAAAAAAAACTGAATAAGCCAAAAATGAAATTCCAAGGTGGTGGGGAGGGAGGAGGAAGACCAGGTGGTATTATAAGCTTAAATCTATCAAACATTCAAAGAATAAACAGTAGTTAACTCTAACAGTTATGTAAACTATTTGAAAAAGATGGGAAAAGAGGAATGAAGCAAGCATTTATTAAGCATCTGCTATATGCAAAATACTGCTAAGTGTTGGGGATATAAATACAAAAGTAAAACATCCTCTGCTTCAAGGAGCTCACATGTTAATGGGAGAAGGCAACACATTCCGAAATTTTCAGTTGCAAATTAGATGAAAAGATCTAAGGGTCCTATGGTTCTTGGGACATAACATCAAGGAAATGGCAATATTTCTTGTTGAATGCCATTTCCATTGATAAGATCATACCAGTTTCTAATGTTGACTATTTGATAGTGCTAAGGTCTTTGATGGCAAGAAAAAAATTTTTTTCTGGTTTTCAGTGGCTGCTGTGACTAATGTAGTACCAACAGGAAAAGTATTTCCATAGCAGTTACGGCCTAGTATGGTGGCTTCAAGAACTGGGCTGAAAGTATTACAGAGACTTGAATTCAAATTTCTGGACTGTCAGGATCTGAGGACAGATGATGGTCAAGATGAGGGCAGTAATTGTATGACTTGCTTGGTATGTGTGCCCTCTCCCTTGGGAGGGAAAGATATACTGCTTCATGACTGACATCATTGATTGGCAGTTGGTGGGAGATGACTAGCTTCTTCCACAAGAATTGCTTCTGTTGTAAATGATCACTATGAAGGGTAGTCTGGAAGAGAAATGGTATTGCTACTCTTAAGGCTTTTGTGCTTATCTGCCCATTGATGTAGTTGGTGAGTAGTTTTTCTTTGTGATGATGAGTAAGGTAGACTGCCCCTCTCCACAGTGATTCCTGGGAGATTCTGGGGAATGAGAGCAGGTCTGATGATTAGGACAGGGAGATGACTATTCCCAGAGTTCTTGAATTCAAGTTTCTTGGGTTGTCAGGCTATATCAAAACATGGTTACCGAAATCTTTAAAAACAAGTGTGCGGATCCCCAGGTTGAGAATCCCTGTTGTAAACCAATATCTCTAATGAATATTTATTCAAAAATATTAAATGAAATATTAGCAAAGAGGCTATAATAATTTATTTTAATTGTGGCATATGACTAGGTTAGATTTATACCAAGAATGCAGAATTAGTTCAATATTAGAGAAACTATAAACCTAATAGATAATAACAAAAAAAAATTAATTACATTTTTATATCACAGTACCCAAAAGAGGCTTTTACATAAATACAACACTCATTTCTATTCAAAAATACTAAAACCAAAGGAATAAATAGATCTTGCCTTAAGAAAGAATCAGCATTAATAAACACTTTACTAGAGGTCTTTACAATGAGATCAGAGGTAAAGCAAGGATGTCGTGCCATTTTAATATTTATTTTTGGAGTTTTCTTTTTGAAATTTTGAGTTCCACTCATTGGGAAGGCAAACAATATTATATTAGTTATACATGTGAAATCATGAAAAATGTATTTCAATAATAGACATACTTTAAAAAAAAATGAATAAATAAAGCAAGAAAAGTATATTCATTCAGTTTGCATTCAAGAGTTCACCAGTTCTTTCTCTTTGGAGATGGATAGCATCTTTTCATCATGAGTGCTTTGAAATTGTTTTGGATCATTGTATTGATCAGAGTAGTCAAGTTTTTCACAGTTGATTATCATTACACCACTATTGGTATATTGTATACCATCACTTGGCCAGTTTTTCTCACCTCATCAGTATATGTCTTCCATTGTTCTTTCTGAAATCATCCTCCCTTGTCATTTCCCTCAACACAATCATATACCACAACTTGTTCCCCAAATGACAAGCATCCCCTCAATTCCCAATTCCAATTTGCTAACACAAAATAAGAGCTGCTGTAAATATTTTTGCACAAATTGGTCTTTTTCCTTTTTCTTTGATCTCTTTGGGATATAGACCTAGTAGTGATATTCTGGATCAAAGGGTATGCACAGTTTTAGAGATCTTGGACAATAATGGAATATTGGAATAATGGAAGAATTTATTACCAAATAGGAGATAGAGAGTATTATAGATTATACAATGAATAATTTTATTTACATTAAATTTAAAAGTTTTTTGCACAGATAAAACCTATCTAATCAAGATTAAAATGAAAGCAGAAAATGGGGGAGGGGGAAGGTTGGTATTTTATAACAAATTTCTTTGATAAAGGCTTCATCTCTCATATGTAGAGAATTGAATCATTAATATAAGTTATTCCTATTACATAAATGGGCAGAGTATATGAACAGTCAGTTTTCATATTTAAAAAAAAAAAGCTTCCTATAGTCATGCTTTAAATGCTCTAAATCACTTTTAATAGTAGTTTTCCAATTATATGTAAAGACAAATTTTGACATTCATTTTTAACAAAATTTTAAATTCCAAATTTTTCTCTTTCCTCTCTTGTTAAAATGGTAAACAGTTTTATATAGGATATATATGTGCAGTTATGTAAAAAATCTTTCCATATTAATCATGTCATACAAGAAGAAATAGACCAAAAGGGGGAAAAAAATAAAGTGAAAGTAATATGCTTCAATCTGCATTCAGAGTATAACAGTTTTTTTTCCTCTGGACATGGATAGCATTTTCCATCACAAGCCCTTTGTAATTATTTCAGATCATTGTATTATTGAGAAAAGAGGTAAGTCATTCATAGTTGATTATACCATAATGTTGCTGTTACTATGCACAATGTTCTTCTGGTTTTTTCACTTTGCATCAATTCACATCTTTTTCAGGTTTTTTTTAAATCTGCCTGCTCCCCATTTCTTACTGCACAACCATATTCCATTATATTTATATAACATAGCTTGTTCAACCATTTCCCAATTGAGGGCATTATCTCAGTTTCCAAATTTTTGCCACCACAAAAAGAGCTGCTTATAAATGTTTTTCTATTTAGGTCTTTTTTCTTTTTTTCTTGATCTCTCTGGGATACAAATCTAGTGGTAGTATTTCTGGATCAAAGGATATGCACAGTTTGGTTGCCCTTTGGGCATAGTTCCAAATCTAAATCATTATTAAGGTAATGAAAATGAAATGGAAAAATGACATGTTAGAGGAGATATAGGAAAAGTGGGGCACTGATGCATAGTTAGTGGATTTATAAATTGATCCAATAATTCGGAAGAACAATTTAGAACTATTCAGAAATGCTAAAAAAAGATTAATTCCTATCTACTTTGCTCCGGTATCTTAAAGACCACTGAGACTTTCCATCTGAATTGGCTTATAGCCAAAACATGCATGAATTGTCTACTGTTCCTTAACTTGAATACCTTCCTTCTTCCTTGCTTCACCACATCCTATCCTTTCAAACTTCCAGGAAGCCTCTTCTGCTTCCCCCCCCACCTCACATTTCATAACAGAATTTTTCATTTTTCTGCACCTCTCTGAGGCATTTGTCATATAATATTTCTTTTGTTATATAACATTACATGTACTTTTTTTTTTTTTTTGCCTTGTTTTTGTTTGGGAGGCATTTAGGGTTAAGTGACTTGCCCAGGATCTCACAGTTATGAGGCTAAATTTGAATGTAGGTCCTCCTGATTTCAGGGCTAGTGCTCTATCCACTATACCATCTAGCTGCCTTTTTTTTTTGGGGGGGGGGGGAGCATGTAATACTACATCCATCATGTAATGTTACTGTAACATATGTATATATCTCCATTTCCTTTTATATTTGAGACAGATACATACACACGTACATGTGTAAATGTATATATGTGTGCATGTGTGCATGCATACTTTATCCGAAACCGAACTGTAAATTTCATGAGGGCAAAGAACCCTGCCTTGCCTAAACTTTACAATTTCCTCAATGCTATACACAATTCTCTGCATAAAGTAATCCCTTAATAAATGGTCGTTTTTATTTATGCAAAGGTAAAATCCACAGAATGTAATCATAAATCATAAAGATGACTAAGGTTTCAACCCAGCATAAATTGTAAACAGTGTCTGCAGAAATAGACAAAGTAGGAAGAGGGCTTAGATTTGGGTGGCAAAATATTGAGTCCAGATGTAGAGTTAGGTCTTTTAAATATAAAGGACATGCTGGTGGTCTTTGGTATGGTATAAGATTCGTAACTTGGGTGTGACATCAGAGACTGGTACTGTAGCATCTTAGGCTTGGTCAAAACATTTCCATGCTAGTTCTGCCATTTCATATTCAAAAAAAAACCCAAGATAGCGACAAAACAATAATCCCTGCCCCTACTTGACAAAAAGGGAATGGAGACCCAATGAAGGTTGCTAACTTTTTATGTCCTATAAAAGTTAGTGACAAAGTCAGGACTAGAACCCTGGACTCCTGAGTAGGAGTCTAAGCCCCTTCCACAGAACCACCATCATCTATCTGTACCTATTGTGGTAGGAAACAAACTTTGGAAGATTTACAGAGGATGACATGTATAAATAATGGACATATAAATAGTAAATACTATAGGGAGATCTATAAGGGGGCAACATATTGAATTTGGGAAACTGGGTTAAGTATAGTCACAGGACTTATTCCATGTGTATATCTGCTGGCATTTTCTGGGCAAGTTACGATGATGAATCCCTAACGTAAATTGTTCACTAGTCAGAACCAGAGTATTAATCCCTACAGAAGAAGTCAGTGCAAAGGTCTGGAACTATTCAGTCTGTCATCCTCTGCCTCCTCTAAATCAGAATGGAAGGAAACATATATGAGAAGACTGAACCTACTACTTGAAGCAGGCCCCCTGCCGTGCACCAGTTAGGTGGTGGGGAAGAAATCTTTTGGGAAAGAGACCCTGAAAGTAACTTAGCAGTTGAGCAGCCTTCTGCAAAAGCCATAGAGATTCACTGGGCCCTCCTCTCTATAGCACCAGATGTCCAGGGACCTTGGATAATTTACTTTCCCTCCAGGCTAGGCCTGCTCACTCAGCTAAAGCAAAGCCAGACTGTTAAGTCTACCACTTCATTAGCCTCCCTAGGATCATAGGAATCAGGACAATTAATCCAATTGCCCCATCTTACCAAGAGAGAAACTGACACTTCAAGAGGCTAAGAATTTTGTTCCTGGTCACACAAGGAGCAAGAAGTAGATCCAAGATTCAGACCTAAGACTTGTGCTTCCATCTGTCAGTCCACTTTCGACTGTACCATTCTAAAAGAGATGGAGGAAGAACAAGTACAAACCAGTGAGTCACAGAGAGACCCAGCCAAAAGCAATAGTTTAGATTCAGCAGCTGACCAAAGTAAGGGTGACATGAGATCTCCCAGTGGCACCTTTTTTACTTGGCACCATCAGGGAAGAAGCTGTTCCTCAAAGTGAATCTTCTATATAAAACTGCTCTCTTCATAGCCCAAAATATTTTAAAAGTTTTATGGGATCATTCTAAAATGACTTACATAAGAATAGTAAGATCCATTCACATTTATATGACACTAAGTTTTACATGATACTTTCCTCAAAAACCCTCTGAATTAAGGCTAAATGGAGAGAGAGAGAGAGAGAGAGAGAGAGAGAGAGAGAGAGAGAGAGAGAGAGAGAGAGAGAGAGAGAGAAGAAAATGGAATCTGCATCCTGTGGATCAATGAGGTTAACATAGATATTGGACACAGTTTTATCTCTCTATGGATGAAGTAACTGAGGATTAGAAAAATGAAGTAATTTACCCAACGTGTCATACACAGCCCATGTAGTTTAAATAAATCGCCGTCAGAGCTAGGATCCAAACTCCCTCCTCCTATCTCCTAGCTTTCTCTGTTACTTGTGTTTCCTCTGCAGTCACAGTATCATACTTCAGTGTCATAGTGTAGTAAAGCAGGTGGACCCAGCATTCACATTAATCACAGAATCATGGAATCTGAGTTGAAAAGGATCTCAAAAACTATGTAGTCTAAACTAAACCAGTCTGAGAATTTCCTCTCCGATGTCCCCAACAAGTTGTTGGAGCCCTATCTTGAAAACCTCTAGTGAAAACTCTTACTTCCTTTGACCCAGGGACCCATCTTCTGGGAGCATAAGGCCAGAATCAAAGAGAAAAGCCCCTTACATGCATGGAAAATATTTATAGCAACACTTTTTTTGTACTAGAAAAAATCTAGAAGTAGAATCAAGCCTCTGTTGATTAAGAAATGGCTAAACAAATTGGGACATTTGGATGTGATAGAATAATATTGCTTTTGTAGGGAAACAACCAAAAAGAAGGAATTCAGAAAAAACCTAAGAAGATTTGTGTGAACTGATGTAAAGAGGAAGCAGAATTGGGAGACCAGCATACACAATGACTACAATAATGTAAAAGAAAGGAACATTAAAAGACATTCAAATCATAATTATTTTGGGGAGCTATTAATGAAACAGACCTTCCTCTCCTCCATTGAGAGGTAGAATATGATGTATATGTTTTTTTGAAACATTGTGTCCTTTGGTTTTGTCTAAATGTTCTCATCTACTTTAGAGAACATTGGGAGAGTAGGCATTAAGGCGAAGACTTCAAAAACAAAAGAAAATAAAAGTCTATTTAAAGACATAAAATGAAAAAAAAAATAAAAAAAGATATAAAATGTCTATTTAAAGACGTGGAAAAGAAACAGTTTTTCAGATAGCTCACTGGATAGGTCTAATTGTTAAAAAGATTTTCCATTCATCAGACAAAAACCTACTTCTTTACAACTTCTACCCATCATCCTTAGATAATATGACACTTTGACTGTCATGGAGCACCATTGAATCACATTGTTTATTTTTTCACACTATCTATCATATGGTAAGCAATAAATAAACGTTTGATGGCTCAACACTAACTATAATTTAGTAATTTGTGCCTCATTTTTGTACTTTGAAATTCATTTTTTAACCTAAAAGTGTAAGGTTAAGCCCTCACCTTGTTGTTTACCTATATGACCCTAGACAAATTATCTTCTGAACCTCATTTTCCTCATCTATAAAAGGAGTATACTTTCTGTCCTCACCTCCCAAGAGTCAGAAAACACTTTGTAAACCTTTAAACTCTATGGAAAGAAAGGCAAGCTGTTAGAACCACAGAACTGTAGGGACCTTAGTCATCATCAAGTACAGAACTTCATTTGGTAAGTGAGGAAAAAAGAGATCCTTAAGAAATAAGTGACAATCCAAATCCCAACCCCCATCATTGATAAAGCTAGTGCTAGAGTCTCTCACTGCAATGGAATTTTTCCTTACTCTTGCTGCTTTCAATAGCCTTTCATAACAGCTATAAATGTCCTTAAGAGTTTCAACAGGAAAGGGAACCTCAGGGGCTATCTAAACCAAGCATCCCCTGGACCAGAGTCCCTTCTAACTTTATACCCAAACAAGTTGCCATCCAGTCTTTGCTTGAAGCACTCCAATGAAGTATTATTAGCCATGCCTCAAGGCAGCCTATTTCTCTTTCATGTAGCATTGACTGCTAGGAAGATTTCCCTTGCATCAAATCCAGATCTCTTCCCTGCAACCTATGTTTCCTTCCTCATTCTGCCCACTTTTAATCCCTCTTCTACATGACAGCCCTTCAGATGTTTCACATCAGCTCTCATTTTCCACTATCACTCCCATTCGTCCATATTCCTGATAAAATACTCTATATTTCTTCAGCCAGTCCTCACATGGCATGATCTCCGGATTCTGTGCCATCCTTGTTGCCCTCCAGCTTAAAATGTAGCAACCCAGACAAAACACAATACTCCAGATAGGCTCAGCCAAGGAAGGGTACAGAACTAAACCTGCCTACTTGCTTCTCAATGCAACCTAACTTTCCACTACTTTTTTGATTGCCATAGGAGTGTAGATGGATATTGAGCTTGTAATCCACTAAACCGCTTTTTCAGACAAATTGCTGTCTAGTCATACTTTTCCTACCTTGTGATTTTAGAATTAGTTGTTTTAACTGAAGGGTAAGACTTCGCGCTCGCTCTCGCTCTCTCTCCTCTCTCTCTCTTCTCTCTCTCTCCCTTCTCTCCTCCTTCCTCTCTCCCCCCCCCCCCCCCCTTCTTGCTAAGACTTTACATTTACCATTCTTAAATTTCATCTTATTAAACATTCAAACCTATAAAGACCTTTTTGGATCCTGATTCTGTATATCTAAAACTAGTTCTCTGTCCATTTCATTGCACAACACAAGATCCTGCATCTAATAATCTCTCAGAAAATAATTGTTAGGTCGAATTAAATGTGTGAAATTGTATAGTAAGCACAAAGAGAATATATAGTGGGAGGCACTGTGAGATGATAGTGGGAGAAATCCTAGATTTGATACCAGATTTCTCATCTATAGAATGAAGAAAGAAGTTTGATGACCTCTGAGATCCTTTACAAGTCTAATTCAAGGATTGCTATGATCTAAAATGGTAGACATCTCTTCCTAGGTTTGGATTACTTGAAATTTTGATAGGCATTCTATCTCTATGCCTTTTGTCAAGTTTTTGATTAAAAAAAATTTTTTTAAGTAAAAACTAAGGATAGATTCCAGTAAGATCTACTAAAGGTTTCTTTCCAGATTGACAGTAATGAATATTCTTTGACTGTAATCATCAGGTAGTCTTGACTAGTCTATATTTCTTTATAGCTGTCTAGCCTTAATTTCTACATCTTCTCTACAAGGACAGTACAAGAGACTTTTTAAATGGTTTTACTTAACCATTTAAAGTATTCCCTTGATTTATTAGTCTAGTTACCCTGTAACCACAGTTCTCAAGTGTGGTTTCAGTACTTGAGACTCTTTTGGATAACCTTAAGGTCAAAAATGTTTTCATAATTGTAATGGGCTGAGGCTTGAGTTGATGCACTGAGGTCCCAAGCACATGAGGCTAAATAGTAATTGGACTATACTCTATTAATATACATGATTGGATAAAGAATGGCCCCCACCCACTCTCTGTGCAAGTCCTGATGTGTTGTATAGGAAATGACGATTTTGGTGGGTGGAGGCAGAGAGACAGGAAGAGAGGCTGGAAGACATTGAGCCTGGGTTCCATGCTAGTAGCTGTTGGTCGTGTGGCTGCTGGTCTGGCTAGCTTCTTGACTCAGCTGCACACATTGCTATTGCCCATTCTCTTCCACCTCCGATCTTTCTTCACTGAGAATAAAGACTGACGATTTTCCCCTAACCTGAATTCCTGACTCCGGCTGATTTTAAAATACATGGTCTTCACACATAATTTTACTAAAATGTTTTAATTTTAGTATAATACAATAAATACCAATAGGTAAAATTCATACAAACAAAAGCTCTGTATGAGGAAGAAAGGATCCTCAACAGTTTTTAAGGATATAAAGGAATCCTGAGACCAAAGATTTTGAGAACTATTGCTCTATGAAAAAGAAAATTATAACATATATTTTTTAAACATGTTTAACATATATTGGATTACTTGCCATCTAGGGGAGGGGGAAAATTTGAAACACAAGGTTTGCAAGGGTTAGTGTTGAAAAACTATCCATGCATATGTTTTGAAAATAAAAATCTTTAATTAAAAAGAAAGAAAAGGAAAATTAGGTTAGTCTTGCATTATTTCTTCTTAATGAAGCCATGCTGACTCTTTGTGGTACTCACTTATCTCTTTAATAATGTGTTCTATATTTTGCAAAATATCTTAGTCAAGCTCAATGACCTGCACTCTTTTCTCTTTTTTGGAAAATCAGAATAACATTACCTTCTCCAATTCTTGTGGAGAACTTCCATACTCTACAGTTTTTCAGAGATAGAGTAGTTTCTTTCTTTCATTATTTTTTTGATAGGATTGTTTCTTTTTTATTGTTATTATTTATTATTATTATTATATTACAAGTTATATGCATGAGTAATTTTACACCAATGACAATTGCCAAATCTTTTGTCCCAATTTTTCCCCTTCTTCCCCCTACCCCCTCCCCTAGATGGCAGGTTGACCAATATATGTTAAATATGCTAAAGTATAAATTAAATACAATATAAGTATACATGTCCAAACAGTTATTTTGCTGTACAAAAGGAATCGGACTTTGAAATAGTATACAGTTAGCCTGTGAAGGAAATCAAAAATGCAGGCAGACAAAATAGAGGGATTGGGAATTCTATGTAGTGGTTCATAGGCATCTCCCAGAGTTCTTTTGCTGGGTGTAGCTGGTTCAATTCATTACTGCTCTATTGGAACTGATTTGGTTCATCTCATTGGTTAAGATGGCCATGTCCATCAGAATTGATCATCATATAGTATTGTTGTTGAAGTATATAATGATCTCCTGGTCCTGCTCATTTCACTCAGCATCAGTTCATGTAAGTCTCTCCAGGCCTTTCTGAAATCATCCTGCTGGTCATTTCTTACCAAACAATAATATTCCATAATATTCATATACCACAATTTATTCAGGTATTCTCCAGTTGATGGGCATCCACTCAACATTCTTTCACATACAGGTCCCTTTCCTTTCTTTAAAATCTCTTTGGGATATAAGTCCAGTAGTAAACTGCTGGATCAAAGGGTATGTACAGTTTGATAACTTTTTGAGCATAGTTCCAAATTGCTTTCCAGAATGGTTGGATGTATTCACAATTTCACCAACAATGTATCAGTATCCCAGTTTTCCCACATCCCCTCCAACATTCCGCATTATTTTTCCCTATCATTCTAGCCAATCTGACAGGTGTGTAGTGGTATCTCACAGTTGTCTTAATTTCCATTTCTCTGATTAATAATGACTTGGAGCATCTTTTCATATGGCTAGAAATAGTTTCAATTTCTTTGTCTGAGAATTGTCTGTTCATATCCTTTGACCATTTATCAATTGAAGAATGACTTGATTTCTTATAAATTAGAGTCAATTCTCTATTTATTTTGGAAATGAGGCCTTTATCAGAACCTTTGATTGTAAAAATGTTTTCCCAGTTTATTGCTTCCCTTCTAATCTTGTCTGAATTAGTTTTGTTTGTACAAAAACTTTGCAATTTGTGCAATTTGATATAATCAAAATTTTCTATTTTGTGATCAATAATGACCTCTGGTTCTTCTTTGGTCTTAAATTCCTTCCTCTTCCACAGGTCTGAGAGGTAAACTATCCTATGTTCCTCTAATTTATTTATAATCTCATTCTTTATGCCTAGGTCATGAACCCATTTTGACCTTATCTTGGTGTACGGTGTTAAGTGTGGGTCAATGCCTAGTTTCTGCCAGACTAGTTTCCAATTTTCCCAGCAATTTTTGTCAAACAATAAGTTCTTATCCCAAAAGCTGGGGTCTTTGGGTTTGTGAAACACTAGATTACTAAAGTTATTGACTGTTTTATCCTTTGAACCTAACCTATTTCACTGATCCAACTAGTCTCTTTCTTAACCAATACCAAATGGTTTTGGTAACTGCTGCTTTATAATATAATTTTAGATCTGGTACAGCTAGGCCACCGTCATTTGATTTTTTTTTTTTTATTAATTTTCTTGAAATTCTTGACCTTTTGTTTTTCCATATGAACTTTGTTGTTATTTTTTCTAGGTCATTAAAATAGTTTTTTGGGAGTCTGATTGGTATAGTGCTAAATAAATAGTTTAGGTAGTATTGTCATCTTTATTATATTTGCTCACCCTATCTAAAAGCACTTAATATTTTTCCAATTGGTTAGATCAGACTTAATTTATGTGAAAAGTGTTTTGTAGTTTTGCTCATAAAGTTTCTGATTTTTCCAATAGGGTAGTTTCTATAGGGTACTTTGTCTCTCTCTCTGTTTTGCTTTGGTTTCAACTCCCAGCTAGTCATTTTTTGTTCTGTTCCTACAAGTCCAAGAATTTTTTTTCTTATCTTAGCAGAAAAAGACAGAAGCAAAATAAATCATCTTCTTTACATCTTCTTTTATCATTGTTTCATCTACTCCAAGCAGTGACTCCTTTCTATTTTCTTCTTTTCCAATATAAATCTACAAAACAAACAAACAAAAACATTACCCTTTTCCATTGTTCTTAGCTTTTTTTTTCACTAGCCCAATTCTCATCTATGTGACCTTAAGCAAATCCCTTCTTTTCAAATTCTTTTTCCTCTTTTATAAAGTGAAATTTTATCTCTGAATTCTTTCTGGCTCTGACATTTTATATTCCCCATCCCTTCAAACTCTGACTTTCTCCTAGGATCTAAGTTCTCTTTCAAGTCTAATAGTCTATCTGCTAACATTCCTTCTTCCTGTGACATTCTACAGTCTAGTGTAATTTTCTACTCTGAAATGTTCTAGATTAGTTCAGTTGACTGATCTTCTAGAATCCATTTTGAAAACAAGTAAAGAAATAGAAACAGACTTCCTCATTTTGGGTAGGGATTGAGGAAAGTCTGTCTTAGCAGTTTATATACCCAAACTACAATTACTGCTCAGTTATCCATTGTGATGGATGAATAGGCATCTATAAATCTCAACAATGTCATTTTCGCTTAAAATCTTCAAGTCACTGCAGCTCCTGCAGGCTTGTCTACCAGCACAGTGGGACTCACTGCATCCCATTGTCAGTCCTTTAGGGATGTATGTGACAAGACGTGTGCTTATCACCAAGAATTCCGTCTACTATATCCCTAGTCACCTTTTGTTTTAATTGTCTCTAGTAATAAGATGTCCTTTTCCTCTCAGTGAAGTCCATTCTTTGTTAAAGCCCTGATCATTTAGTTTTTTTCTTTATATTGCCCAAATATATCTGCTTTTTCTCCTTCCTATTTCCCTAAATTGATCCTAATTCTGACCTCAGAGGATAGAGTGAAATCATCTATGGCAGCACCATCTTTTCTTAAGAGATTTTTAAATGTTTTACTGGAACTTCCATTCATCTAGCAAAAATTCATCATTAATACATGCCCCTGTGCTATAGAAAACAAGATAATATGGATACCAAAATATATAATTCATGGTAGAGTAGAATATGAGCAATAGACATAGTTTACACAAAGGGCAGGGTGGACAGAGGACTGGAAACTCTGCCATCTAAGGATTGATAGAAAGAAATAGAGAAACCTCAGGACTTGGAGAAAAAATAACTGGCTTCAGACAGCCAAAAGACTGTCACCTGGAAAAGAAGGAGATTAGGCTTAATTCCATTTGTCCTAAATGGACAATCTAGTACCAGTAAGTAGAATTGAGGAGAAGAGAGACCAATTTGATGTTTAAATAAGAAAAAATTTGGTAATAGTCAAAAGGGGTTACCTCTGGTTGAAGTGCATTCTGTCATGGGAGGTTTACAAGCAGAAACTGAGTGATGACTACTTGGTAATAGTGTAGCTGCTGATTCTTGCTTCAGGTATAGATTGGACTAGAAGATCTCTGAACCTTTCTAACCCTCAGATTCTGTGATTCTGTGTTTTCTTAATGAAGTTCAGTGGGCTATTATAGTCAGAAAAACTTTCTTAGAGGAGATGAGACTTTTTGAACCTTGAGGGATTATATAGGATTTTATGTGGCATTAGCATAAAATAAAATACATAAGATTATAAAAGAAATCAGTTACAGTTATAAAAAAAAATTTAATTCACAAACTTTTTTGAAATCTATGATTGTAGTCCTAAAATAAGAATCCTTGATAGTTGATTTTTTTTCTGTTTTGTTTGTTTGTTTATTTGTTTTTATAATTATTGATTCTTGAAAGAAATTAAGGATTTTGAGAAATGGAAGTAAAGTACACTGAATACAGGCTTTGCCATTGCAGTGCAAAGGCACAAGAGATAGAAATATAGGGTATCATATGTAAGTAATAGTTAAAAGGTCATAGTGTGCGTGGAGGGGAATAACATGTAATAAGGTTAGAAAAGTAGCAGGAAAGGGGGTTTTGAAGGGCCTCAAATGCCAAATGCCACATTAACTAACATACACTAGATTTCTTTTCTAGTCAGAGTGATGGAGCACAACAGCAATGCCAAGCTCATTGCAGATTATTTGGCTAGAGGAAACATGGACGAAAATATGAAGGAATATGATAATGTCACCACAAGAATCAGTTGAAGGGCAGGGGGAAAATAAGCTTCAAAAAGTGATGAAATCTAGCTTAGCCTATATCACTCCAAAAACATTTTTAAATGAAATTAAAAAACCAAATGTGAACTACGACAGATCTGCTGTCATTTCTTTGGCAGTGTATGGGGAGCTAATGTGGTATAGTCCTAATAGCATAGGATCTTGAGTCAGAAGACTCAAAACTAAAAATTTGGTTTTGAATCCAGATTCTTCATACATGTATTGTTCTTGGGGGGAAAAAATTCAATCTCCCTTCGTTTTAATTTTCTCAGCTAGTAAATAATGGGGTTGAACTTGATAATGTCTAATTTGAAATAACATAAATTAGAGCCATTCAATTCTAAATCATATAATCTTAAATTAATACTACTCTTAAGCATCCTAACTGGATTATTGTTCCTCTCCCACCCTTTCTTCTCCAGTCCTGGTGACCCGAGAGGATGACTTCAACAATCGACTGAACAATCGGGCCAGCTTCAAGGGTTGTACAGCTTTGCATTATGCCGCCCTGGCTGATGACTACCGCACTGTAAAGGAACTAGTAGACGGAGGTAAGAAGACCTAAGATGGTAGCATGGAGTAAGGGAGAGCCAGCCAGCCCTCTGCCTTTGTTTATAAGGGCCCTAGCTCCTCCCCAGACTTCCCCAAGGACTAAGGCTAAAAATATCAAAGAATTGAAAGGCTTGTATCTCTGTGCACAAAATATTTAACTGCATGTACTTGGTTTATGACGTTTTGCTATGATGAGGCCTTCAGTGAATGAGGGGTTCGGTTTGCCCAGAAACTGATTTCTTTCTTTAGCTCTAATTTATTTTTATACCTCCCTCATTGCCTTAATTCACTTTACTAAGACAGGCAGAGGACAAACATCTAGCAGACACAGGTCCTAGAGGACACAGGTCAGTGAGGAGCAAGAAGTGATGGAATTTTATCAACATGACGAGCAAGTCATCAACCTGTGTTGTCATTCATAGAACACTGTACACAAAACATCCTTTTACATCCAGGATCTCATTTGATCTATATGAGATCCAGCACAAGAAGCAGATCAGATCTTGCCATGCTCATTTGAAAGAAAAAAAGACCAAGTTTCAGAGAAGCAAAGTGCTTCTCACAGCTAGGAAGTGATGAGGCTTGGATCTGGACCAGATGCCTTGATTTCCAGTGTTTTTTCCATTCTGCTGTCTCAGAACAGGGGACAATAGGACATGGTTTAGGACATGGTTTGGAATTTTGACTTTTATTTTCACTCCTAAGAAATAACCACCCTGCAAGTTATTGTCTTGGTAACATTAACTCTGGTCTTCAAACACTCTCTAGGAATCTCATTTCCTCTCAAAAGTATTGGTAAACTCTGAATCTATGTCCCTAGCCAGGGCCCAGCAATATTTCAGCAGAGATGGATGTCCTCAACATAGATGCTCTCTTTCCTAGCATAGCACATGGCCTGTCCAGGATTCTCGCCTGTGTCTTTCTATTAATCCCCCACAGCTAATCCAGCAGCATGTGCTGGACACCTTCCTCTGCTTTTCTTAATATTTCATGGCTGACACTACAGCTTCTCCATTTGTTATCCATCCCTCTCTATACTTATATTACTAGCCCACCTTTCTTCATCAGCCTTGATGTTTATGTCTTAACACCATTTCTTGTTCCCAGGTCTACACTGGTGATAGGAAGAACATTAATAACAGTACCGCTAGAGTATCAAAATGTCCACAGAGTATTTTCTGCATAATCACCCTGTGAAGTAGATCTCCTCATTTTATAAATGAGAAAACTGAGAGTCACTGAGGGGAAGTGTGAGGGTCCCAAGGCACACAATTAGAAAGGGCCACATTCCTCTAGAGCGTTTCTATTACAAAGCACTTCTCCATCCATTATCTTACTTGATTTTCACAGCACCTTTAGAAGGAAAGTAAAATGAAAGTTTTACATTTTACAGATGAAGGCACTAGGGCTCAGAAGGATTGACTGCTTTGCCTCTGATCACACAACTATTTGAGTGAACTTGGAACTGAAACAGTATCTTCTGGCTCCATGTCTAAAACCATCTACCACTGTGCCACTTCCTTAGTTTTTCATGGAAAACAAATGGAATCACATTCTAAAAGATTTGAATTTTTTTTAAAAAATTCAGTATAACACTGACATATTTAACATGTATAGGACTGCTTGCCATCTGGGGGAGGGGAAAGATCGGAACAGAAGTGAGTGCAAGGGATAATTTTGTAAAAAATTACCCTGGCATGGGTTCTGTCAATAAAAAGTTATAATTATTAAATAATAATAATAATAAATAAAAATTCAGTATAAGATGAGAAAGGGACATACTTGGCTACCCAGCAGTTTATCTGAAGAAGATCAGAGGGTGAGCTATCCTACAAAAGTGACAAAATTGTTCATGCTCTTTGATTTCTCAATATTATTCCCCCCCCCCCCCCCCCCAGAAACGGGCCAAAGACTGAGAAGGCCCGGTATATCCCAAAATACTTGTTGCATCACTTTTATGGTAACAAATGACTAGAAACTAACTAGATGTCCATTGATTGGGAAGTAGCCAAACAAATATTGGTGTATAAATGTAATGGACTATTATTTCAATCTAAGAAACAATGAATTACAAGGAGTGGATTTCCCTCTATGGGAGCTATTAACAGCTGAGTGGCCCCTTGAAAGAAGGGGAATTGTTTTTTAGATGTAAAGTGAACTAGAGAGCCCAACTCTGAAATTTCTTTGATCCTGAGAAGCCCTTTAGTGAGAGAAGGGGAAAGGGAAGGAACAAGTTGTGCAAGAGCTAGGAACACCTGAATATGGCTTCTGCTTAATAAACAGTCATCTTAATAAACAGCTTCAAAGAAAGCCTTGCCCTGGCTAGTTACTAGTAAATATTCACTTGTCCTGTTCGTGATTTCCCCCATCAACCAAATTAGAAGACAAAATGACTTGTTCTTCTAATCCTCTGTCTTATAAAAAGAAACCAGTTCTGTCCCCCAAAGACTTTTGGGAATAGAACTAGACACAGAACTTAATGTATAACAGTAATCCCAGATATAACATCTTCGAAACTGCAGACTCTCAAGCCACGGGCCAGGTCCCATTCCTCAGGCCACTGCAGATAGAGCATGTATGTTAGCACAGAGATTACTTTGACCCAAGACTGTTTGGCCCAGCCATCATATCCATAAAAGCTGATTGAGTCCCTCCCAAAGGCAGGTGCTAGAAAAGTTTCGCAGAGTGGTATTGTTCTTGTCTTTTTGTTTTGTAGAAAGTTTCCAGGAAAAGCTTTTGTGGGTGAGGGACACCATAGCTCCTTTCTGCTAATTGATGCACCCCTCTTCCCCAGGGCCTCATGTTTCATCCCCTTTCACAGAATTTCTTCTATCCCCTCTATTCCTGCCCTGCCCCCTTCACAGTATCTCCTCCTGTATCTGCCTGGAAGTTGGTTCTGAAAGAGAACCCGCTCCCCTGGGCTGAGATCGAACACCTTTAAAGCAGTTCAGCCACGGTGTCTTTTGTAAAGCAGCTTCCCTGCCGAGGCCATCCCCATTGACCCAAGCCAGGGGTATGCTTCCTGTCTGCTGACATGGAACAGATGCCCCCCAGCCCACTAGCCCCCCGGCCTTTCCACTTCCCCCCACCTGCTTTCTTCCAGAGTGTCCATTTACACACATCACCACCACCCCTCCCATACTCCCTCCCTCTTGGCTTCCCCCAGCCCCAGGCCAAAGCCATTAACTATCCAGCTCTCCCTCCCACCCCTTCTACCTCAGACAAGTGGCCATCAGTCAGAATAGGCAGGCCACCAGCAACCAACCTCTCTACCCTGACCCCTGCCCTTCTTGACCCTGCAGGCCTTTCTTCATGTTTAAGAGAGAGGCCCTTTTCCTATTCCCTCATCTCTTAGGATGAGGCTACCAGTGATATTTCCAAAGTGATATTACCAACAATGGATGGGAGCAGAAGAGATTGATCTTAGACTTTTGAAACCACTTTGGGAGTCTTAGAATCATATAATCTGAGACTTGAAAAGGATATCAGAAGTTATTTAGTCTAGAAACTAATCTTTCATCATCATCCATTCCCAGATTCTCAGAACTACAGGGCTCCTCCTCAGAGATCCAGTCTCATAATCCTTATACAAATCCCTGACAGATTAGGAAGAGGAACATGCTCTGGAAGGATGAGCCAGAAAATCTGGATTCACATCCTGGCTCTTGCTGCTTAGTATGTGTGTAACCTTGGGCAAGATATTTAAATTCCCTGAGCCTCAATTTCATCCTCTATAAAATGGGGAAAGTGGACTAAATGATCACTAAGGTCCTTTTGCAATTCTGAAGCCTTTAGAGAGCTGAGAATCACAGAATTTGCTGTCATGCATAAAACTGGCCACATCACAGCTGTGCTTAAAACTGACGGTTCCCTATTGCCCACTGAGGTAAGTTCAAACATCTCACAATCAGAGTCTTCTATGATCTGGCATCACCTTATCTTTCCTGCATCATCTCATTTACATATTCCAGCCAAACTGCTCTCTCTCCTTTCTTCATGTTCCTCCTTGTACTTGGGGGAAAATGTTCTTCCTTTTTTCTCAGTGAATTCCTCCTACTTGCCATTAAAGCCCAGTTCAAAATCTACTTTCTTGCTTCACTGTGGTAGGTTATGGTCCCAAGATCTCCCACAGTACTTTGTTTATCTCACACAACTGCACTTAGGTACTATTATTTATTGCAATTATCTATTTTATGTTTTATCCACCTCCCAAAGGCCTCACCTAAATTCTGCAACTCTTACAGCATCAAAAAATGTTCTGCATACAGTAGGCTTTTAATAAGTATCTGAATATAATTGAAATATTGTCTTCAGGACCCTGTGCTACTAAGAATGATACAAGAAAAAATGGAATTAGGATTTAGAGACAAGGAACTTTAGATTCCTTCATTTTATAGAACAAAGAACAGCCAAGAGGCCAGTGTCACTGGATCTCAGAATATATGGAAGATAGTAATCCTGGTAGGAAGAAGCCAGGTTATGAAGGACTTTAAATGCCAAACTACAGGTTTATTTTTGTTCCTGGAGGTAATAGGGAACTATTGGATTTATTACTGTTGTTTAAAAAAAAAATTGACCTCTTGTTAGGGCCCATTTCAGATATTGCTTCCTTCATCCTCCAGGATCCCCCCCCCCCATCACCCCCCCCCCCCCCCCCCACCCCAGCCAAAAAAAAAGGGATCTTTCCCACCCCTGAACTGACACTGTCTCTTGTCTGTTTTCTGTGGCATTAGTACATTCTGACATGTATTGCCAGATTTGGGGCTATATTTTGTTCTCCACATTCACTCCCTTTGTTATCCCACCCTCCTCAAAGCAGTCTATGAATTGTATAAGAAATAAGATTTTGTATCATTCGTTTCTGTCTTCCTATAATAGATTCGAAAACAGGGCACAAAATAAACAATAATTCTCTTGTGTATACTTTTTTTTTCTGTTTTGATAGTGGCAAGTAGAGGCGGCCATCACTGTTACCTAACTTTAGCCAATGTAAATCATTTGCCACAATAAGGAGGTCAGAAGAGCTTAGAAACCACTTCAGCTAACATATATACTTGCCAAGTAGAGAGATATGAGCAACCAAGAATAGTGATACTGTTTTAGAAAACAAACTCCATAAAACTTCACAGAGAAGATGATGGAAGAGTATAGCCAGTGTCATCTTATAAAACCAAAGTCATAGAACAATGGAGGGGAAGAAATTTAATTTATAGGAAGCATATTGAAAGATTCAATTAAAACAAACCATTCAAAGAGAATTTAAGGTTGAGACTGCAGAGAGAACACCCAATAAGAATACTTGATATGATTCTCAAAGTTTCCATAGCAAATTACATCAGTAACTGCTAACCTAACTGTTTTCTTGTCTCTTCAAAAAATTTTTATGAGGATTATGCCTCCTAAAGCAAGAGCAGAGGCCAGGCAAATTGTATTTTTGGTGGAGAATTTTGAGTTCCAAAGAAATTTAAGTGTCTTGCCCAAAGTCACATAGGTAATAAGTGGGAAAGCCAGGATTCAGATCCCAGTTCTCATTTTTCCAAACCCAGAAGCTCTTCAACATGTTGGGCAGATCCTCTGTGAAAAATTCACAGAAGAACATAGACAAGTTGAGCAAACTAATAACATCCATCAAAGAAAGAAGGAAGAATGAGCCAATAGATTTCTTCAACACACCTGAAGCTCTTTTATGCTAATGGAGAAATTGAGTGTCTATTTCCCCAGCCTCCCATAGCCTCCCACTTCCTCCCACTACAAATATTGTGTTCTTCATATTACATAACATTGCCTTCTCTTCTCATTGTCCTCCATCTGCTCTGTCTTAATTCTTAACACCTTCCTCTCCACCTCCCCACCACAGCCCCATCACTTGGGCTTCATGAAATCCAAACCTAGGATCCCCTGAACTTCCCATTTGGCTCCCTTCTCACCTACCTACCATTAGGATCCCACTTCTTGTTTAATCTGTCAATTGAGTAAGTATAAAGTTCTCAAATTCCCTACCCTTTTTATCTAGGTGAGAAGTTCCTTCTCATTTCTGACATTCTTCTCTTTAGCAAACAGTTTGCTGGCAGGACCCAGAATCTTCTATGTCACCCTTGACCCCAAACTCTGTTTTCTTTCTCACGTTCCACTTGACTAGCTGGCTGGCTGGCTGTTCCAACAGATGCTGAAGAAATGCATCCTTTCTTTGTGCTATGCGTCTGCTATAAAACTTCTCATTTTCTGACTTTTACCAGCAGAGTGAAAGGACAGAAAGACACTTCATCCCAGACTTTGTAGCTGACTTATTGTATCATCTCAGGCAAATCTCTTCTGTTTTCTTGACCTCAGTATTCTCTTCTGTTGAATGAAGGATTTGACTAAATGACCTCACAGCTCTCCATCCATCTCAGAGATTCTATGATCCTATCATTTTGTCATCAATACTTATTGTCAAAGAGAGCCCATATTCTCAATTAGTCATTAGCCTCCAGTTAATTTAGTTTGCAAGTCCAAGTTTTTCTATTTTATATAAAGCAGTGAGCTTTGTGTGGAGTCTCCTGTATATTTCCCCATAACTTTACAATTTCCCTGACCCTGTACTAGTTCTGTACTGTAGGACTAAAATGAGTATCCCTTTCCTCTGCCACGTGACAACCTTGACCTTTCAATAGAGAATCACAGAATTTGAAAAGTAGAAGGGACTTTAGAAGGCTTCTCACTATATCCAAACCAAAAAGTGGTCATTGAGTCTCTCCTTGAAGACTTGCAAGGAGGGGAAACCCACTGCATCTCAAGTAAGGTTATTCCACTTTGGAATCATTCTAGTTGTTGGGAAGTTGAAAATAATAGTCTTGTCTGCCACCTTCCTCACTCAGGATATTGTGCCTCTCCTAATGCAGCCTGAGATTTCATTAGCTTTTTGGTCCATAGGTTTCAGTGCTGACTTTTTTTTTCCACTTGCAATTCATCAACTCCCTCAAATCTTTTTCACATATACTTATTCTAATAAAGGAGAAGAAAACAGGCTTTTTTTAATCTCCTATTACATACCAGGCACTGTGCTAAGCACTTTGCAAATATTATCTCATTTAATCCTCCCAACAAAACTAAAGCAAACAGATTAAGTGACTTGTGCTAGGTCACAGAATCAATAAGATTCTGAGGCTGAATTTGAACTCAGATCTTCCTGATTATAGTCCTAACACCTTATTCAGTGTAGTATCTAGCTGCCTCTGGTTCTGAATTAAATGAAATATGCATAATGTAATATAGATCGTACAAGCACAATCACTGGAAAAGAGATCCTCAGAGACCAGAGTAGTTAGAATAGGCTTTCTGGAAGAAGTGGTACTCCAAAAGCTAAGTAAAATTTTTGAGATCTGGAGAGTAGTAGAAGAGGGTATTCCAGACAGGGGAAGGATTTTAGTAAAGCCAAAAAATCTGAAATGAGTCTGCTGTGGTTGATGAAACCATGAAGCACTAGGCCTGTGTGGAATTCAAGCCTCATTGCCTCCAGGCTGCCAGCCTTTCTCCAACCCTTCCTATGTGTTTCTTTAAATGAGTAGATAAAGAGACATAAAAAGCTAATGACACAATATTATGCTTTAGTAATTTTTTGTTTGTTAATAGAAAAAAATGGGTTCAAGTTTTATAAGCTTTATTGTGTTGTCCAGTGTGTTATAATTTTTTTCATTTTCTTAATTGCTTAGTATCTCAGTTGTTCCATTTTATTCATATTATTGTAGCATTTTGTACCCGACTTTGAGTGTTACTTTGTATTATTCATATGTCATCACTCCATTATATGCCATTATATACTACAATTTCTTCAGCTGTTCTCCAATAGTTGAGGACACAATTTGTTTCCCATTTTTTGCCATTACAATTGGTACTATTTTCTAATTTTCCTTATAGGTTGATCTTTCCCTATTGTTAGTGATCTCTTTAGGTGATATAAATGAGAGTTGAAGTTATTAAGTCATGAATATGAATTAATTTTTTTATATAATTTTCAATTATTTTTCAAAATCATTAAATAAGTTCCAGATCTTCCATCAGTGACTCAGTCCCTGTTTTCCCTTGGGCCTTCTTTCTTTGCTCACTTGTTTGATAATCACATGCCACTTAGTGTTATGAACCACCTTATTAGAGTAGAAAGAGTGCTGATTTTGAAGTCACAGGACCTTAATTTGCATTATGTCTCTGCTACCTCCCACTTGCATTATCTTAGATAAGTCAGTTTCCCTCTATAGATCGACAGGCCTCAGTTTCCTCTTGTCCCCTATAAGGTGATCATGGGTTCCATGGACCACAGAGGCTCTGTGGATGGATTGTAGATGATCCATGAACTTGCATGAGGAAAAAAAAAAACTTACTTTTGCTAATTCCTAACTGAAATTTAGCATTTCCTTAAGTTAGAAATACAGACAGCAAAAATTCTGAAGTGGGAATCCTTAGACTTCATCAAATAAGTATTTGACACCAAAAGACCATGGAACTAGATCATTTTATAGGTACTAGGTGCCTTCTGACTCTGAACTTATGGTGCCATGTCATCACTATTGTTTAATTAGTTCCTATATTTGGCACGTTTTATAAACAAACTGGACATTTGTAAGACAGGGATCAGATCTAATAAGATCTTTTAATATAGACTTAGAACTGGAAGAGAAACTTTGAGATCCTTTATTTCATTTCCCTCATTTTACAGATCAGGAAACTGAGTCCATGAGAACTAAAATTGCTTTTCCAAGGTAATAAATGAAAGAGCTATATTTAAACCCAAATCCTGAGACAAAAAACTTGGCATTCTTTTCACTTCCATACTATTCCCCTTTGCTCTCAGTTTTTCTTGAAGCAAAAACCTCTTGGCCCTCAATTCTTCCTTCACAGTAAGAACAGTGATTGAATATTTTGTTGATTAAAAGTTCCAGGGAGTTGAGTTATATAGGAATATAAGGCACTGTGATTGCTCAAATCCTTTAGAAGAATTAAGCAGCTACAAAGGGCTAGGCCTGGAGTTTAGTGTCTACTCACCTTGGGCTCACTCCCATTACAAGACCCAACTCTGGATATACATGATCTTCAAAGACCACCTCCAACAAGGTTTTCAAATCACCAAATACTCAGAGCTTCACAGGAACTTAGAAAAGAGGAAGATTAATAGTGATAAATATGAAGTTTAGGATCATCTTCTTAGAGGGTTGGCATTGGTCCTCTCTGACATCCATTTCAGATTCAGATATTAAAGGACCTTTTAGGTAGGCTCAGAAAAGGTGCCTTTTTATCTACTGCTTCTTCCTGTCCACCAATTCACCCCTATTGGGCCTTCAAATGCTACTTAACTTTTTCAGATCACCTGAGTGGATCTGATCTCTCCTCCTTCTGATCTCCCATTGTATTTTTCTCTATCCCCAGTTAGCACAAAAGAAGTATTTTACTTATTACCTCCTATTTTACCATTTTTGTAATCTGAATTACCTTATTGTTTCTGCTTAATCTCAGAGGATAGAACTGGAAACAGTGGGTGAAAGGTTCATTTCAGTTCCTTGTCAGGGGCTAGATGAGCACTTGTTGAAGATGTTCTGGAAGGGATCATCAGATTTTGTATCGGGGG
Source organism: Sarcophilus harrisii (assembly GCF_902635505.1). Taxonomy (NCBI): domain Eukaryota; kingdom Metazoa; phylum Chordata; class Mammalia; order Dasyuromorphia; family Dasyuridae; genus Sarcophilus; species Sarcophilus harrisii. Next base: position 530,531,355 of record NC_045428.1, read on the forward strand.
GTTAATTTCAAGATAGCCTTATTCAGCCCCTTCATTTAAAAAAGAGCGAGAGAGAAAGACAACTAAGCCAGAGTGACCTTACATATTTAAACAGCAGACCTGGACTTCAGTTCCAGATTCTCCAACTATAGATCTGGTGTTCTTTCCCTCCTAAATCACAACCTGCCCAGATTCAAAGTGGACTAGAAACCGTCAGAAGTGCTTCTTGACTCTGACTCTGTATATTACCAACCCTTCATTAGAACTTACTTTCTGTAGATAGAATTCATTACTATATCTCTCCCACAGAATAACTCAACCCAGGACCCAGTAAATATTTGTTAAAAGGAAATCTAAAAACCCCTCATTTTTCACTCAGGACAGTCTTTTTTTTTCTGAAAGGGCATTCAGAGGAGCCAGCTGGACTTAAGGCAGTATAGTGGCTCAGTAGTTCTTCCTAGCAGCAGAAAGCAGGTGGAACCAATTTGGGGTCAGGGAATTGTCTCTTAGAGATCTCCCTGAATCTCCTTGTATCTCCTATTTTGTGTTAATGTTAGTGTAATGATTTTAAAACACCATTGAAAGCCAATCAGACGGCACGGCTGCCTCCTTATCTCTGTTCCTCTATCTCCTGTTGTCTCTGTAATTTGAGAAAGTCCATGAGGTGAAGCCTCTAGTTTCCAAAGCAGATACACTAATTTCTTAGTTCTGCCACTGATTTCACTGTGATCTTGAGAAGATACTTGTTAGGTAGAATAACCTTGGGATTGCAACAAATCACTTCTTTCTGAACCTCAATTTCCATATCTGTAAAATAAGAATAATATTCCCTGCTCCCTTTCATTTTCCCAAGTTCCATTGAAAATGCTTTGAAAATTGTATTTGTGGTGAATTTTGATGTTGGGGGAGGCAACAACAATAACAATGATGGTGATAGTTCCAGTGAAGACGTTCTCTTTCTAATATCTGGCAAACAATCAAGTCACGCAATATTTAACTACCTACAGTATCCAGGTACTATGCTAAGTGCAAGAGTTACAGAAAGAGTCAAAGAACAGTCTGTACCTTCAATGAGCTTGCAATCTAATAGAGAAGACAAAGCAAGCTATATGCAGCTTTAATAGGAACTAATTAACAGAGGAAATCCACTGGTAGAATTAAGAGATATTGAGGAAGACTTCCTGTAGGAGGTGGGATTTTAGTTAGGACTTAAAGGAAGCCAAAGAGATGAATAAATCAGTGGAAAGAAAGCTCCCAGACTGGCAACTAGACAGAGAATATCCAGAGTAAAAAGATTTCTCTTATTTGTGGCACGGCCAGGACAGGAGGCTAGTGTGACTGAATCAAAAAGTAAAATGTAAGAAAACTGGGAAGGAGTTGGGTTATAAAGGGCGGAATGCCAAACACAGCATTTTGTATTTAAATCCTGTGGGCAATAGGAATGTGCTTTAGGAAAATCATTTTGGTGACTGGGGAACTGGTTGGAGTTAGGCTCCTAGAGGTTTGAAGTAGGCCGACTTTCCAGCAGGCTATCACAGTGATCCAGGCACGAGGTGATAAAGGCCTGCTCTAATGTCAGGGAAGAAGGGAATATGTTTGAGAATTATTACACAGGTGAAACAAACAGATTTTGGCATCCAATTGGATATGGGAAAGTGAAATTTAGTGAGGAATCCAGGAAGACTTCTAAGTTCTGAGCCTAAAGGATTAGGGTGGTATAATGAGAATATTAGAAGGGGAAGAGGGTTTAGAGGAAAAGATTCATTTTGGACAAGTTGAATTTAAAATGTCTACTGTACATCCAGTTTGAGGTGTCTAAGAAGCAGTTAAAGATGTGAGGTTGGGAGTCAAACAGCAAGGTTGGAGCAGGATAGGTAAGTTTGAGAATCATCATCAAGAGGTGATAATTAAATCTTGAGAGCTTTATGAGATCACCAATTAGAGAACAGGAATTAAAAGCATTATGTTTCTTTGAATGAATCTCTTTCCAAAACTCCCAGTTAGACTTCTGACTGATTCAGGACACTAATAAATGCACTTGTGTTTGAACCTAAAGTGTGTCTGAAATTCACACATCTGGGGTTTATATCAAGAAGATAAATACAGCCATCACTTTCCTCATGGTTTTATACCCTTAATTCTCAAAGTAGGAGGCCTTATTTAAACCAGTGCCTAGGCTTAAGAATAAAAGAGTAAACAGACTTATATTCATGACTTCTAATTCTTCTTCTCTGCTATAGTCTTTCCATTGGCCTAGGGCAGCCAAAACATCTGTCAGACTAGTCAGTTGGGGTGATTGTTGTTACAGAGACAAAGCATCCAGATTGATAATTGGTGTCTTAATTGAATTAGCCAGATGTTTGGGCTTTGTGGGGCCCTGTATGTACCCCTTCCAAACTTTGTTAGATTCGAGCAGACTTGCGATTAGCATGTTTGGGGGGGGGGGGGAACGTGAAGAACAAAGGTTAACACCCCTTGCATAGAGCCCTGCCTGCGACTCGGCTCTCTTTTTTGCAGAGTATAATAACTATTGCTAACAAAACAGCAGACTAGGATAGGACTCAGTCTTCCAGAGCCCTCAGCCATCCCTTAGCTAACATCCTTTTCCTCTTTCTGGGTCCTAATGCAAGAGAGCTGTGGTCAGTGGGGCAGAAAGTGGAAGCCTGACTGCTCGGTCAGAATTCCCCTTAATACCAGAGTTGTCTTCTAATTTTTTTTCTGGCAGTTGGAGGAAGTGGAAAGGGGATTACAGCAGAATTTGAGAATAGCCAAAGTGTGTGCAGTGTCAGCTGAGCTCTGTTTTTCTTCCCCAAATCACCTAGAACAGTAGCAGTACAAATAGGCATGGCCAGAGTCTTCCTCCATAATTCCATCTCTTTGACTTTGTCTTATGGTAATATGCATTGGGTGAAATCAGCCTATCAGAATTTGAGTAGCCTTTCTGTCTGAGCCTTCCTTCCAAGTGAGGGGGGCAAGGGAGAAGGGAAAGAGGGAAGAGAAAGAGAAACTTATTTCTATAGCATTTTAAGTTTTACAGACCTCTGTTCACTGTTGTGAAGTGTTGTGTTCACTGTGAAGTGAAGTTCACTGTTGTGTAGTAGAACAAATTTATCTTAACCCTATTTTACTGAGGAAAAGACAGTTCTCAGTGAGATAAAGTATCTGGCTTAGCATCACTCTGGTATTTCATGCCAGAGCTTGGATTCTATTAGGTCTCTTGACTCCAAGTACTGTGCTTTATTTCATTTTTTCCAGGATCTGTGACTTTCTCTATATTAGTGTAATATCCTTCCCCATACAATTCAATCTGCCCACATCTAAATAAAAGGTTTTGCAAGAAGCCCCAACCAAAAAAAATTAATCCCCTTTGCTGCCAATCTGGAGAGCCTTCCAATACCCAACTAGGCTGATCCTTGGGCAGCAGATGCATGATCTGGAGAGGCCTGGACTCAAAGCCTCTGTCCATGGTGGAGCCTGCAATAGCTTACCTTCCTCTGAACTAGCCTTTGAGAGGCCAGAGTCTTCCCCAGATCCTGATGATTTGGCATGGGATGACTGGTAACTCCTCACATTTATACAGCATAACACTGCTTACAAAGCATATACCATTTGCAATCTGCTTTTAATCCTACATCAATTCTGTTGTCCCCTTTTAACAAAAGAAGACGTTGAGACACTGAGAGGAAAAGTGGCTTTCACATAATCATTCTGCTAATAAATTGCAAAATCAGGACTAGATCCCAAAGTCCCCTGGTCTAGATAAGATCCCCTGCATCCTCTTCTATGATTCTAATACACTCTAGCCTTCTTGTTCTGTAATCATCTATTTCAGGCTTGCAGCTAAGCCACTCTTCATAGTCTTTCATAGTCCAGAAAATTATGGGAAAATGTTGTTTAATTTAAAAGGAGGTTCTTTGTGGGCTATTTTGAGATGTCTGCTTTTCTGCTTAACAGCAGATGACATTGGATTAGGAGTTTGAGGGACTGGCTTCAAATCCTACTTGTTCTACAAAACTACCTATGTGATATGAGATGTCACCTTACTCTAAAGAACTTTGTTTCCTCAGTAAACTGAGGTGGGTAGAGAGAGCATTAGACCTGAGATACTTTGCAGCTCAAAATCTGTGATCCCAGTATTCAGTTTTGTATATTACTGCTCAGACATCTGCCATAGGTTCCCCTTGCCTAAACTTCTCCCATCGGGTCCCACATCTCTTAATATTCTACTTCAGACAGACAGATCTGTGAAATTTTCCCTGTACATAATCTATTTTCATATCCATAACTTCCTTCCATTTAGCTGAGTTCAGCTGAATCTTTCAAGCCCCATACACCTTCCTACTTCCTCTAAGAAGCCTCTCTGGCTATCTCCACACACAGTGTTCTCCCTCTCTTTCTTCCCAAACTCCTGTCAAATCTATAATACTTATGTGAAACTTAGCATTTGTAGCCTGTTTCATTAATAATCTTTCCATGCCTGAATCTTATCCCCATGATTTTCTTGAAAACAAAAACAGATCAAGTGATTTATTCCTTTTTTGTATTCACAGGACCTTGAAGTGGGTTAACATTCAGAATTAGTATTTTATGAGATAGGGACTAGAGTTGTCCATTGGTTTAGGGACCTCCCAGTGAGGAAGCTCCTTCTACAAGTACAAGTCAACATCTTGTCTGCAACTTGTAGTCTTAGAGTGTTAATTAGGATACTGAGAAATCAAGTAACTTGGGCAGGGTTATAGAGCTAATATGTGGCCATGATTTCTGGAGGTAGGCCTATTTGCTGTTATTAATCCGATGACAGACTGAGATATCAGAGGCACAATCCCAGGTTGAAATCCAGCCAGACTGACTTGGGACACTTCTCACCTGTAATGTCCTTCAGCTTATACCAGCCTTCCTCATCCATTGTCATCCATAGATCAGTTCCTCCCTCTTCTAGGCACATGGAAGATAGGGCCAGCCTCCTTAAATCCAGTTGCCTAAGGCTCTGAGTCATAACAAAATGTAATCTCATGCAAGGGCAAGTTGAGGCTGATGGCAGGAGTCTTCTTAAGTCCTTTCCCTCTCTCCCTTTTGACCTTCCTTCCCTCTTTTAATGCGTACAGACAAGTGCATGTCGTATAGGAGCTTTCAATAAGTCAAATAGACCACCATTTTAATCACTAACATGAGAAGAGCCCCACTGCCAGTTTGCACAGTCTTAGTCTTACAGATATCCAGTTATGGTTAAATCAGGGTTTAGTGAGGGTTGTGCTACTGACATTGATTGATTTCGGACATCCATGGTGGCCCTTTGGTCATGAGTTCCTGGTTCATGGAAGTAAAGTCTATTTTAACTCAAATCATTTTAGGACTTTGCCATTCTTCATTTTGCACCTTTTTAATCATACCTATAATTAAATTTTACTTCCCTCTTACTCCGAAAAGAAAAGGATTGTTTTAGGATGCCAATGCTTAGGCCTGAACCTGAGAAAGCAAATTACTTCTCCAAGATTACACAGTGGCAAAGATAGGACCAGAACCCAGGTTTTCTAGGTCAGTCATTTGTCTATGAGATCCTGCCTCTGCTCTCCAGTAGAGAAACTTACTGGAGAGTCTGCAGCTCATGCCAAGAAGTAATAGATTTCGTTTCACCTCCTATCACCCTGTCGGCCCCTCCTGCTGTGTAACAAACTGCCTAAGACTCTTTCCTGGCTCATATTTACAAGAGAATGTGATAAATTCTGTATTGATCCCTCCTGTTCCACTGTAAATTTTGCAAAAGATGATTAAATAGTGCAATAGAGTCTGCAGGCATCGTGGCTCAATATGTTGTGGACCAGCATATCGACCTTCACAATCCAACGGCAGTCAGGCCTGGGCCCAGCCGCCCCTGACCAGTAATTAAAACCCTGAGAGACTGGGATTGAAAATCCAATCATATCTGTGTATCCAGCTTCCCAGCCTCCTCTCATGACGAGGGCAATAAGGTAACAGTATGAGCCCAGTTATGTCTGTACCAAAACAGTCCCTATAGGAGTGAGTCTTGGACTGTCCTGCCAGCTATATTACTCTTTCTTAATCTATAGGCATTCAGAATTTAGTTTATAAATAAAGAGCCCTATCCCAGCTGAAGACTGGGGGTACACAATGAAAAAAAAAACATGAATAAATTCAGCTAGCACTTTTGTTTACACTTTTATCCCCAAGACTTATTTTGTGGTTTCCATTTACATAGCATTTTATGGCTATCTTATTTGCTTTTCACAAGTCTTACAACATAGCATGGACAGAGAAAGAAATTGAGACCCAGAATACAAGAGGTAACTGTGGTCTAAAACTAATAAGCAACAAAACCAAGATTTAAAATAATTATCTCTAATATTTGAATGTTAGCAAAGTACTTTGCTCACAACAGTTATATGAGGGTTTGGCAGAGCAGAGATGATCGTTCCTGATTTACAAATGAGTTCACTTATTTGATCAAAATCTCTCACAGGATAAATGCACGTACACACACACACACACACACACATATATCAAAGCTGCGTCACATTGTCTTCTTCCAAATCCACACCATCACAGAGTTCTGCTTGGATCATCTCATTAGCTAGTTCTAACATTGCCTCATCATTGGGCCTCATATATAGAGACTTAATACATATCTGTCTTCTCATAGCCATTCTAAAGTTGTCTTTTTTCATCTTTTATCATCATTATCAAATTGGTGTGTATGAGATATCACCTCATAATGGTTTTGATTTGCATGTCATATTATGAGTGATTTAAAGCAGTCTTTCATATGGTTGTTGATCATTTGCATTTCTTCTGAAAACTTTAATATCTTTGACTACTTATCCTTAGAGAATGGCTCTTAATCTTATATATTTGTGTATACCTTGGATATGAGACTTTTATCAGAGATGTTTAGCATGCTAGTTTTTCCCCCACTTAATATGTTATCTTCTTACTCTTCTGATGTAGAGAGTCACAGTCAGTGGGGAAACTTTGAGTGAGGTATAAGACCCTTTAGCCCAGAGGGAACTTGCTGACAATGTCTTATTTGGCTCCCCATCATCCCTAAGGGTTCTCGGCCTTCCTGAGAAGTCAGGGGATGGTGACAATCTGTGTTGTGTTTGAAGCAGAGTGATACTAGGTGGAATAGTGATACCAGGTGGCAAACTATAATTGCAAGTTGTTGCAATAGCAACAATTGCTAGTTGTTTATGTGGTCCCACATGTACAGAGTTGTTGTTTTTGTTACATTATATAAAGGGGAAAGTCCTTGAAATAAACGGACTCCATTTTTCCACCATTCTTCTTCCTTCTTATCACTCCTCATCACTTCTCCACTAGGAAGGTATATCTTAATCACTCTGTTGTGGAGGCTCTAGAAAGCTATGGTACATTTTGTCAACCCAACTTGGGGACTTTAGAAAGCAGGATATAACATCCCTCATTGCTCTTATGCATTATTCTTAAATCATGTGTGACCTGGGTATTAAGCTTCCATTCCATCATAGTCTCTAGTCTCTGGAAATTAGTCCAGTTTCATCATCCATCCTACAAAATGGCAACTGGATCAGATACTGTCTGATCAGGGCACTACCTGTGTTCTCTGAATGGAGCTTCTGATTACATTAGCTCTGGCCACTGTGTCTCAATAAGGTCACACACTAGTATAGTACAATGCAGAAGCTAGAAAGTCCTGGGTTCAATACCCACTCTGATCTTACTACTGGTAGGAATGATACAATATCATGTAATTCCATCCAAGGCTGTTTTCCTCATTTTCAAAATGTAAATAATGACATCTTCATTGTCTACCTCAAAGTTTACCAGAAAGAAATTCTGTAAGTTCTGTTTTGTTTTGTTTTTTGTTTGGTTGGATTTTTTGACAAGACAGTTAGGATTAAGTGACCTGTCCAAAGTTACACAGCTAATGAGTATTAAGTGTCTGAGGCTAGAATTGAACTCAGGTCCTCTTGATAGAAGAGAACCCAGATCCCTTTTCACACAGACTGGTTTCTAGCTGTGACTGATACCTTCTATACTTATCCATTTGTTATTTTGAACTCAATTGTAGGGTTTTATATCATTTACGTCCCCTCAGTTTCTGCTTAATAGATTGTTCTAGGCTGTCAAGTTCTTTTTCTTCTGTCTCTTCCCCTCTCCCCAAGTTTTGCAATTATCTATTCATTGGTAATGGCATCTCTTACATATGTACATGGATCATTTGATGGTAGATAGACTCACTCCCATTACCTTATCTTATCTTCACCTCATCTCTGAAGCAAACAAGTTCTTGAGAAGTGTAAACAGAAGCACAAATTGTAAGCTTGGTCTCTAGCTATAAAAATTTTTTGCCATCATCTCAGAATGTGGCTTTTTTCTCGCAACTTGGGAATCAGTCGGCCAAAATTCTTTGTCAGACCTAGTAGTGGATACTGTTTGAAGAAGTCAGTTCTGTGCCCTTAAGAAGCTCACTTTTTTAATTTTATAAGACAAAGTTTACCTGTCAGCCTGAGAAATCCTTTTCCCTTGTAATACAGGGTTTGAGAAGGCCCAGGAATGCCAGGAGAGATGAGATATTTTTAATCTTTATAAATTGGGGGAGGAGTAGAATTGACTTAAAACCAAGAGACCTGTGTTCCAGCTCTGACTGTGCTGAAGACCCTGGCAAGGGCTGCCTTCCCTTCCCTGGCCTTCAGTCTCCTCAACCATGGCATCAGGTGATTGGACAGCTCATTCTAGAAAAGAGCTCCTTAATTGTCTTCCACTCACAATCCCTTTTCACCCAAGAAATTTTTGCACAAATAGGTATACAAAGCAAACATTTATTGCTAACAATTCATGATCTCATGACCTTTACATTTAATTGTGTGACTCCATATACAGATTATGGAGCTTTGGTATAAAAAGTCCCTGTTTTCTCGGGTTCCATAGGTAAGTGCATGGATCATTCTCCCAACCCCAGAAAGTTGTGTAGTGTGAGTGGGGCACATATAAACCCTCAGCATAATACTTTTACGTTATTTCTTAGGATAAATTTGTAGAAGGAAGGTAGTGATAGTTTGAAACATAACGTGAAGAAACTTCTGGGCAACACATTGACCCTGGCTTCTAAACCAAGCAAAGAAACTCTTAGCTTGTGCTAATAGAGGTGGGCTATCAGGGATGAAGTCTGCTCAAAATAGACCACATGGAGAATTCTGGGTCATATTTGAAGAGGATCCTTGAGAAAACAATGACTTAAAACAAAAAACCAGCCTGGGAACCAGGAGACCTGGGTTTAGGACTCCTCAGCACTGTACGCTGGCCCTGGGACTTTGGGCATATTCCTTATACTTCGCAGGCTTCCAAGCAACTTTCTGATGCGATAGCTTTCTATCCACTGGGCAATGCTGTCTCTCAAATTAAAGGATAAGAGGTATTTGTGACCCAGAAGCTCTATATAAATGGCAACTATTATTGTCAGTAATAATATTATTAATGCTTCTGACATTGCTTCTATAAGATATTCAGAAGAGAGTACCTTGGATTGTGAAGGGATTTAATATCTTCTTTGATTTGGGGATGGAAAGACTTGGGGTAGAAGTAGGAAATAATATAATCTTTACATAACTATCAAGGGAAGAGGTTGGACTTGTTTTCTCAAGGAAGTTCAACAAAGCAACTCCCTAATAGAGCCATTCAGAAGTGGAATGAGCTGCCCAGAGAGAGTGTGAGGAATCTTGTAGTCACAATACTGAATGGCCAGTCTTAGAGCCTTTGAGAATGGGATTCTAAGATCCTGGACTTTAAGTTGCCTTCTCTAGTAATGATGGACTGAAGGCCCTTTGGGAATGGGGATGAGAGCTCCTGCCAGATAGCAAACAGTAACCTCATATATCCTAGCTTGGCTTGGCTGGGACCAGGGGGCAGAGAGAAAAGAAAAAATGGGGATAGTCAGAGCCAGCCCTCATTAAGATCCCACCATAGCTTCCAGCATATAGAGCATCTCTGTTTAAGGGAGGAAAGGAGGGAATAGTGTATTCAGAACTCTTCTCCACCTTAAACACTTTTGACAATCTCCTATTTCCCAGACCCATACTCTTCTTATCCTGGGGATTAGTCCCATAGTTCATTTCTAAGACAAGAGGATGCTGCTTCTTGTTGGGGAGGGGAAAAAGGGGCTCTTCAGGGTATACCTGAGGTTGGGTGATGACAGATTTCCAGACCATGCCTAGGGAATTCTCAGAAAAGCCCAAGATGCAAATTTGTACAGATACAAGGGACTGGGAATTTTAGGGGAGAGGACTCCCCATCAGGGTCTGAGGAGAGATGTTGGTGAAAGTAAGTGGTAGTGACAGCAGTTCAGTTTCTCAGGCATATATGATACCTCCTATCTCTCTCAGGGTACTTGAAAGTTGACATCTGAGTAGTGGCTAAAAGAGAAAGGGTCTTTTTTATTTTGGTTATAAACTTGATTGTGAATTTTAAAAAAATATTTAAACTTTAAAAAGAAGCTCTAAATATTACCTTCTCTGTATCCCTGCATTTCTAAGTTCCTCACTTTTGATGTTTTAGAAATACTTTTTTAGACCTAAGGTAGGCAATCTTCTGGTCCTGCTGTCCAGGATCACATTTCTTCAGGATCTTTCCATATTTCTGTGTAATATTCATATTCATCTTATGGATGATGCTTAGACCAAAATCTGCTCAGCTCTACTCCCTCTATTGGCTACATACATACCACAAAATGTAGAGTTGGACTTGGGGTTGGACTTGGAATTAGGCATAATCTCCTTTCACATATCAGGTCCTAGATTGATCAGCCTTGAGAATCAATCCCTTAACCTCATGGAAGCCTTTGTTTCTTTATCTGTAACCAAAAAATAAAAGTATCTGTACCATGGTAGGAGATTATTTCTTGGGAGTGATTATGTCAAAACTAAATGTATCAATTAAAACAGCTATATTGTTTACCTTTACAGAATTGTGGTAGGAATCAAGCAATTAATATATTGAAAGATCTTTCAAACCTTAAAGCAATTATGTATCAGCTGTTATTTTGTATGATGTCTGTGGGACTTTTTTTCCTCTTATTTTCCTTAGCAATGTGACAATATTGTTTTCTAAAACACCTATAAATTTTTTAGATATAAGTAAGTTTCCTTTTCCTATTTTTTTGGTAAGGTCTTATTAAATAATTTCATATTGCTAGAGGAGAATGATCTTCATAGGGCCAAATGAGAAGGTAGTACATTCCAGGTCAAGGAAAAGCCTGTATGAAAACATGGAGGTGGGAGAGAGCAATAGGACATCAGATAAGTTTTGGTTGGAAAATAGAGAAAAAGCCCTGTCAAATAAGAGAAAAAAGAAAGAAGAAAAGGGAAAAGTAGAAAAACAGTTGTGAAAGTACAAAAACAGGAGACCTGAGCAGCACAAGAGAGGGTAGCTAATATAGGAGTCTCATGGACACTCTTTGTAACAGCCTGGTATCCCAATGTCCCGAGTAGGAAATTCACAGTTCTGAAGAGGTTCCCTCCCACTCCTGGTCTCTTTCTTCTTTAGCTCTTTAGTATTCTCTTTCCCTTGCTCCTTTCCATTTTCTTGTCCTCTCACTCCTTTCCCCTTTAGTATTCTATATTAGAACAATCCCCTTATGTTGACCCCATATTTTCTGACTAAAGATAAGGATTCCATAAGAAGTCTGCTGCAGTACTGCAGGCAAGAGCAAAATGATGTGTTAGTAATGAAGAGGAGAGAATGGGTAACCAAGACTTTGGAAAGAAAGAGCTCACAGGACTTGGTAATAGGCTCAATGTAAGAGAAGAGTTCCTCTGACAGACCTCTGACATTGAGAAATGTTTGGGACACCTTGAGTTATCCAGGAAGATACAGAAGGAAGCTGGAGACACAAGGACAGAGCTTAAACTCTTAAGTTGAAAGATAAAGATGTATAAATCATGTTCATAGAGGTAATAGTTATAATCATGAAAATGCTAAGAAAGAAAAATAGAGGGAGAGAAGAGGCTCGGTAAGCACTGGCATTTAATGAGTTGGAGGAGCTAACAATGGTAGAAAGCAGTCAGTGATGTGAGAGAAGGATCAAATGATTTTTTGTATTTGTAAAGTGCTTATATAGTGCTTGACACAGTAGGACCTTAATCAATACTTGCTTACTTCCTTAACCAAGAGAATGCATATGCAGTGGAAGCCAAGGAAGATGAGCTTCATCCCCCTTTTGCTTTCTTTTGCTTTCCCTAATAGGGTTTATGAGCCTTTTTTTTTTTTTTTTTTGCATGAAAAATCAGAATTCCCACAAAGATTTTCTTTTTTTTTCTTTTTTTTTTACTTTGAAAAAACATTTCTTTACAGCTTTATCCCTTGCACTCACTTCTTTTCCAATTTTTCCCCTTCCTCCCTCCACCCCCTCCCCCAGATGTCAAGCAGTCCTATACATGTTAAATATGTCACAGTATAGCCTAGATACAATATATGTGTGCAAAACCGAACAGTTCTCTTATTGCACAGGAAGAATTGAATTCAGAAGGTAAAAATAACCCAGGAAGAAAAACCAAAATGCAAGCAGTTTACATTCATTTCCTAGTGTTCTTTCTTTGGGTTTAGCTGCTTCTGTCCATCATTGATCAATTGAAACTGAGTTAGATCTTCTCTTTGTTGAAGAAATCCACTTCCATCAGAATACATCCTCATACGTTGTTGAAGTATATAATGATCTCCTGGTTCTGCTCATTTCACTTAAAGCTTTTCTCTCTTAAGCACATCTTTAATGGGACAGCTTAATTGTGTGTTTCCTTTGAAACGCACACCTACCTAAAACAATGATAGTAGGAACAGGTATAACCAGCCTCTGGAACCTACCACTTAGAACAGAAGGGAAACTGAAAAATCTAACCCTCCCAAGAATCCAGCTTATCATCAAAAACTCCAGCCACTAACTGGTTAACTTCCCAGATAGATATATAAATATATAGAGAATATGCTTATAGAATATAGGCAGCTGGGTAGCACAGTGAATAGGCTGCTAGCTTGTGTGACCCTAGACAAGTCAACTTTAATCAACTGCTTCAGTTTCCTCATCTGTAAAATGACCTAGAGAAGAAAATAGCAAACTATTCCAGTATCTTTGATTCACAAAGAGTAGAACACTACTGAAAAGACTCAACAACAAAAATGCATAGAATTGTAGAGAGAGAATTCTATCAGAATATACTAATTTATGAGAGAATATGACAGTTAGAATAAGGAGACCTGAGTTCATATCCTGACCTTGCTACTTAATAGCTTATGTGACCCTGAAAAGTCACTCCAACTATCTGAACCCATTTCCTCCTGTATAAAATGGTGGTATTACTCCACAAACAACCCAGCCCACGGGGCTGTTATGAGCAAAGCATTTTGTAAACCTTAACTGCGAGTTATTATTCTTCTCCTCATTTTATGGAATCCCTGACCCCTAGCTAGCAGGGTTGGGGCTCTCACTAAGTAAAATAACCCCCCTCAGCCAAGCAGAGCTGGAAAATACCCAGATAATGCTCTTTGGGTGTATGAAAGGGGGGTTGAGGATGGGGAAAGTGTGATTCTTTACAGTCACACAGCAAAAAGCAGAGGCCACCAACTTTGCAGTCCCCCCCTCCCACCTCCATAGCTGAAGCCCTATTGACAGTTACCCAGAATCTGAAGGAATTCAAGACAAATGGTTAAGAGGATGGAGTTAATAAAATTTGAAAAATTGAGGCCTGTCACTCCACTAAACTTTTTTCAATACCACTGACAGAAACATATTTCCCCAATGAGTGACCTTCCACAGCTGCACTGGGCGCTTCATGCTGCGGTAATGCTGGGAGTGAACTAGCATGCTATTTATCAAATATTATAAGCTGGGACATACTAATATGGAGGGGGGGGTAGCAGACCCCACAATGCCTGAGGGGCTCCAGGTGCGAGCCCACAGCCCAGACAGCTAGTGGGAGGTGACGAATGGTTTCTGATTCAGGCTAGAAAGGTTGGTGTCCTCTCCTGAGCCGCACACGAGGTCAGTGCCCAGCCCACTGGACCAGCTGTAAGGCCTCAGGGGTAGATATGAAGGGAGGTCAGAACGGGGCAAAGAAGATCCAAGTGGCTACAGCAGGCAGATGGAATACACCACCATTATTTATTGGGCTGTAATGGTTTGTGGCCGTTGGTCATGGAGGTGAAATCGATCACTTGTAAGAATCAGGATCTATCAATTATTACAACAATTAGTCAAGTCTTCTGAACTATTAAGGGATGGGGAGGAGGAATTAGGTTGATATTGGAACAAGTTGTCAATACAACCCTCCCACCCTCCCCCAAAGCCCAGTAAGCTTCTGTGTCACCCTGAGGATACAAAGCCTTAGAAAACTTTCCCATTCCTATTTCCTTGAAAGGATGAGAACACGATGTGGGGTTCTCTCACTTTGTTTCAGGGACCACTGCTTTTTCTTAAAGAGCTCTGGAGACTCTAGCCAGCTCAGACCTGTCCCTCTCTTGTTCCTGATGGGAAATGACAAGACTCATGCTAGAAATTACTTGGTGGCCAATGTTTATGGCACACATTTTTCATTCTGTAGGCAAATATAGATCACTGACAGCCCTTGTTTGATAGAGCTAATCTCACTCAGCATTTTTCTTCCTTTCACCATCTTTCTCCACTCTTTATCTCCTCCTTTCCTATTTCTTCCCCTTTTCTACTCTCTTCTCTCTCCCCCTATTGCCCCTTTCTTATCATCACCCTTCCTGGCTCCATTCTTCTTTCTTTCAGGCCTTCCTTGTTTCTCTCATTTCTCTTCCTCTTTTCCCTTTCTCATTCTGTTTCTCTTTTTTCCTCAGCTGTCATCTTGTTTTACTCCCCTTTCCTCTCAAACCTTCCCCTCTTTCTCCTGCCGCTCTCCATCTTCTAGAAGTACTGTTTCCCCAGATACTACTTGTGTGATTGTGTGCCTTGAACTTCACCAGAGGCCATAGAGAGAAGCTAAAGTAGGAGAGGACTATTACATACCAGTAGTGGACAGTAACCCCTAATCACACCTCAAAGGTGTAATAACTGTGTAATCCTGGACATTTAACTAGTTTCCTAATCTCGCCACGAGGAAGATGGACACGGTACCTCTAGGACCCTGCATGTATATGTTGCTTGGTTTGAGCAGAACTGAGATATTGACAGAACTAGGGGAGAGTGAGAACACCAAAGTCAAGAAAAAAGAAACCTTGAAGAAGGGCTGAGTCATCAGTTTCATGTGTTATCACCAGGTTATTTTAGACTTCCCAGAACACTCCTGTCCAGTGAACTTTCTCTAACCAAGACCCTCCAGATGATCATAGTAGCCTGGCCTTCAGTCTGTTCCCTTCCACGGAGGCCTCTTGTCCTTGAGAGAAAGCATGGCCTAATGAAGGAGTTTCCAGGCATGGCATAAAGAAGTCATTTATTCCAGCTCCATCTCTAATATTTCTTAACTTGGTTTCCACAGGCAAGTCAGTTATTCTACCCTGTGTCTCAGGCTCTTAATCTGTGAAATGAAGTTAATGGTATTTTCAGTATCAAACATCAAGGTCTTTTAAAAAAAGACCCTAATAAATACATGTACATAAAGCAATCAATAGTCTTTAAAGCTATGTATGTATGTATTACAAAGATTTTTCTTTTTCTTTTAAATTGGAAATTAAGAGCGAAGGGGAAAAAAAATAAGTTTTTGGAAATTGAGAAAATGATACTACAACAGCAAAAACAAAAAACTGTGTCCATGTTTATTGCTAGTATTGTTGTTCTCATTATTATCCACTGAAATCCCACTCTCTCCTGAGCTCTATTCCTATGTTATCAATTGCCTTTTGGAATAACTGAGTATTCTACAGGTAGCTTTCCCCCCAAATTGTCCCTTTTTCTGATCTTCCCTATTGACTTTGGGGGGCTTCACCGTCATTTGCAGGCTTCTCACAGTCTCCTTCCCTCCAAGGTTTCTGTGATTCAGCGGTATTGGCTGACATGCAATTCTTCACACTTGACACTTCATCATCTACTCCATGCCTTTGAACTAACTGGTTATTTCCATCTGACCTCTAGCTCTTAGAATCACTGGCTTCCTTTAAAGACCAACCCAAGCCTTCTCCAGGAGGCCTTTCCTGTTCTCCCCAGCTTCTAGTACCATATTATTAGGTTGGCTTCCTTCAACTTTGTATTTATTTTGTATGTTCAGATTTATAGGTATCATCTCCCCTACTAAAATGTCAAATCTTGGGAATAGGGACTGTTCTTATTTTGTGTTTTTATCTTAGAACTGGACTGATGCATATTAAACACTTAATAAATATTTGTTGATTGATTGACCTTGGAGTCAGGATATCTAGGTTAAAATCCTGATTGACACTTAACATGCTCTGACTTGGATCAAATTACATAACTTTACTAAACTTCAGTTTACATATAGAAAGGGGAAAATACTTGGACTACCTACCTATTTTTAAATTGTGAGCAAAACACTTTGTAAACTTTATAGTACCATAGAAATAGAAGTTTTTTAGAATAGAAAGGATCATGGACCTAGATAAAGAAGATATTTCAGAAGTCTTCTAGTCCAACCTGCTGGTTTCACTGCTGAGAAAACTGAAACCCAGAGAAGTGATGATGTGTCTTGTTCAAAATCTCACTTAGAATAGTGTGGAAGAATAATAAGTATGAAATATATGTGGAATAATAATAGTGTGGAATAAGAAGTGAAAGTGAAAGTTGAACCAAGATCCCCTTAACCCAATTCCTTCACTCCTTCAATTTCTCCATTTCTACTGACTTCTTTCCTATTGCACACAAATAATACCCATGACTCCTCATCCTCAAAAGACCCTCTTCATCGGTCTGCCTATCTCCACTAGCTGTCTTCCTAGGTCTCTCCTCTGTTTTATAGCTAAACTCCTTGAAACCCAGTAAGAAATTTCTCCCCTAATCGCCACTCTCATATATCTAACTGCCTAGTGGACATCTTGAACTAAATATTCTGTAAACATCTTAAACCCAACATGTCCAGATTGACCTCATTAATTTTCCACTAAATGTTCTTCCATTCTAAGATACCAACATCCTCCCAGTCACCTAGGCTTACATCCTGAGTGTCATTCTTGATTCTCACCCTCATCACTCATATCCAAACAGTGGTCTTATTTCTACCTTTGTAATATCTTTTGTATTTGCCCCCTTGTCTTCTCTGATAAAACCACCACCCTGATGCAGACCCTCATGCAAGCACAATTATAATGGCCTACTCCCTGGTCTCTCTTCCTCAAAATATCTGTACTCCGGTCCGTCTTTCACTCAGCTTTTACTTTTTTTATTATTATAGTTTTTTATTTACAAGATATATGCATGGGTAATTTTTCAGCATTGACAATTGCAAAACCTTTTGTTCCAACTTTTCCCCCCTTCCTCCCCAACCCTTCCCCCAGATGGCAGGTTGACCAATACATGTTAAATATGTTAAAGTATAAATTAAATGCAGTATACGTACACATGTCCAAACAGTTATTTTGCTGTACAAAAAGAATCGGACTTTGAAATAGTGTACAATTAGCCTGTGAAGGAAATCAAAAATGCAGGCAGACAAAATAGAGGAATTGGGAATTCTATGTAGTGGTTCATAGGCATCTCCCAGAGTTCTTTTGCTGGGTGTAGCTGGTTCAATTCATCACTGCTCTATTGGAACTGATTTGGTTCATCTCATTGTTGAAGATGGCCGTATCCATCAGAACTGATCATTGTATAGTCTTCTTGTTGCTGTGTATAATGATCTCCTGGTCCTGCTCATTTCACTCAGCATCAGTTCATGTAAGTCTCTCCAGGCCTTTCTGAAATCATCCTGCTGGTCATTTCTTACCGAACAATAATAGTCCATAATATTCATATACCACAATTTATTCAGCCATTCTCCAATTGATGGGCATCCACTCAGTTTCCAGTTTTTGACCAAAGAGGGCAGCCACAAACATTCGTGCACATACAGGTCCCTTTCCCTTCTTTAAAATCTCTTTGGGATATAAGCCCAGTAGTAACACTGCTGGGTCAAAGGGTATACACAGTTTGATAGCTTTTTGAGCATAGTTCCAAATTGCTCTCCAGAATGGCTGGATATATTCACAATTTTACCAACAATTTCACTCAGCTTTTAAATTAATCTTATTAAAAATCTTCCTAAGTCCTCCCCTTTTCAGTAAATCCAAGTGACTAACTCCCTTTCACTTTCAGGATCAGATTTTAAATCTTCTGACATTCAAAGCCCTTCACAACCTAATCCCCTTACTATCTTTCTAGTCTTACATCTTACTCCCTCCTATCCTACTGTACTCTGCCTTTCTTTATATTCCCAGTGCTTAATACAGTGCCTGATTCACAGCAAACATTTAATAAATGCTGATTGACTTATTGACTGTTACTGAGAGATTTGTAACAGTCATGAAGCCTAAGTCTGTCCTCTTCTCTAAAATCTAGATTTTTTTTTCCTTCCTCTTTCCTTTAGGACCTTGAATCAACCCTCCCTCATTCTCTACAAGTTCTTGAATCCCTCCCTCTTTCTCTACAACCTTTGTCTTCTCATGCTGCACTAGCATGTCTTCTCCTGTCTTTATGTAGGCACCGCTAAGAGTCTCTAATGTCCTTTCTAGCTACTGTCCCCTTTCTTTCACTTCCACTTCATTCAGCCTTTTGTATTCTTGCTTCCGTAGTCCTCAGAGCTTATCACTGACTACATTCTAGCCATGTTTAATAGCCTTTTCTCAGTCCTCTTCATACACATTGTTGATTCTATTCTCCTTTACCTCTTCTCTCCTCTCCACCTCTTCCCCTACCCTAGACCTATATCTTAAAATTAATCTTGTGGTTTCCAGGATATTAAAACATTTTAAGTCTCTTCCTGCTGTTATCAGATGGTCTAAACAGAATTTAGAAGTGGCCAAGTATAACCTTTTTATCTTACTAAAGAGAAAGCTCAGGTCCATATAAGAGAAGTGACTTATTTGAGATCATAAAGGTATTAAAAAGTGAGAATTCAAACCCAGACTCTAATGCATTGTTGGTGATTTGTGAACTGATCCAGCCATTCTGGAGAGCAATTTGAAACTGTACCCAAAGGGCATCCTTTGCATACTCTGATCCAGCTGTATCTCTACTGTATCTATATCCCAGAGAGATCATAAAAGAGGAAAAAGGACCCACATGTGCAAAAATGTTTATAGCAGCTCTTTTTGTGGTGGCAAGGAATTGGAAATTGAATGGATGTCTATCAATTGAAGAATGGTTAAATAAATTATGATATAGAAAAGTAATGGAATAATATTTTTCTGTAAGAAATGATGAACAGGCTGATTTCAGAAAAGCCTGGAAAGACATATGATTCAGCTGAGTGAAATGAGCAGAACCAGGAAAACACTGTACATAGCAACAAGATTGTATTATGACCAAATAAGAGAGACTCTCAGCAATTCAGGGATCCAAGGCAATTCTAATAAATTTTGGTTTTTTTCCCTAGTAAATTTATTTTTAATACACATTACTTTGTGAATAATGTTGGGAGAGAAAAATCAGAGCAAAAGGGAAGAACCATGTGAGAGAATTTAAAAACACACACACACACACACACACACACACAAAAGAAGTGACTACAGCATATGTTGGTTTACATTCAGTCTCCTTAGTTCTTTTTCTGGATGCAGATGGCATTTTCTGTCTAAAGTCTCTTGGGATTGCTTTAGATGACTTAACCACTGAAAAGAACCAAGTCTTTCACAGTTCATAATCGCACATTCTTGCTGTTATTGTCTACAATGTATTCCTGGTTCTGCTTGTTTTGCTCAGCATCACTTCGTGTAAATTTTTCCAGGCCTTTCTAAAATCAACTTGTTCGTTGTTTTTTATAGAACAATAATATTCCTTTATCTTCATATACTGTAACTTATTCAGCCATTCCCCAATTGATGGGCATGTACTTATTTTCCAATTCTTTGCCACCACAAAAAGAGCTGCTATTTTTTTTTTCCTGAGGCAATTGGGGGAAATTGACTTGTCCAGGGTCACACAGTTAGGCAGTATTAAGTGTCTGAGGCCAGATTTGAACTCAGGTTCTTCTGACTTCAGGGCTAGTACTCTATCCACTGCACCACCTAGCTGCCCTTGAGCTGCTACATTTTTGTACATATGGGTCCTTTTTTTTCCTTTCTTTAAGATTTCCTTGGGATACAGACCCAGTAATGGCACTGCTAAGTCAAAGAGTATACATAGTTTGATAGCCCTTTGAGCATAATTTTAGATTACTCTACAGAATCATTAGATCATTTCACAATTCCACCAACAATGCATTGGTATCCCAGTTTTCTCACCTCTCCTTCAATGTTTATCATTATCTTTTCCTGTCATCTTAGCCAATCTGAAAGGTATGATCAGAGTTGTTTTAATTTGCATTTCTCTAATCAATAGAAATTTAGAGGATTTTTTTCATATAATTATAGATTAATTTCATCATCTGAAAATTGTTCATATCCTTTAACCGTTTATCAATTGGAGAATGACTGGTATTCTTATAAATTTGATGCAGTTCTTCATATATTTTAGAAATGAAATCTTTATCAGAAATACCAAGTGTATCCAATAAACTTTGTTTTTTTTTTTTGTTTCGTTTTGTTTTGTTTTGTTTTTAATAGCCTTTTATTTACAGGATATATGCATGGGTAACTTTACAGCATTAACAATTGCCAAACCTCTTGTTCCAATTTTTCACCTCTTACCCCCCCACCCCCTCCCCTAGATGGCAGGATGACCAGTAGATGTTAAATATATTAAAATATAAATTAGATACACAATAAGTATACATGACCAAAACGTTATTTTGCTGTACAAAAAGAATCAGACTCTGAAATATTGTACAATTAGTTTGTGAAGGAAATCAAAAATGCAGGTGTGCATAAATATAGGGATTGGGAATTCAATGTAATGGTTTTTAGTCATCTCCCAGAGTTCTTTTTCTGGGCATAGCTGGTTCAGTTCATTACTGCTCCTTTGGAAATGATTCCAATAAACTTTGGATGGAAAATGCCATCCACATCCAGAAAGAACTATGGAGAGTGAATGCAGATTGAAGCATAATATTTTCACCTCTTTTTTTCCTGAACTTTTTTTTTGTATTTCTCATGGTTTTTCCTTTTTGTTCTGATTTTTCTCTTCCAGCATAACTCACATGTAAATACTAAAAAATGGATGTACATATATAACCTAAAAGAATTCAAACTCAGGTTCTTTTTACTTTAAATCCAGTATCTTTCTACTATACTTCCTGACTTTTCTTCTTCTGACTCCATCACCATTTCCTCCACTCAATTCCATTACAGCATTCCCAAAAGTTCTGTCTTCAACCCTTTGCTTTTTTCTTGTATATTCAATCCCTAGGCCATCTCATCTGCTTATATTCAATTCAGTACTTTCTTAATAAGCACTTGCTGTATACAGAAAACCCTGTACTCTGTCCTGAGGGTAATACATTTTAGAGAAGAGAGGATTCCTGTCCTCATGATGCTTAGAATCTCATAGCAATTTATAACCTGAACACCTAAAATTATGTTACTTGTAATACATGATCAGAGATGCAAACAGAAAACAAAGTAAGGACAAAGGGAAAAGTCCATTATAGTTACCCTTGGCAAGGTTGGGGAGAAAGAGGCTTCTTACATGATACATTGTTAGGGTTGAGTTTAGAATCCAAAAGAATTGAGGAAGAAAATGATTTAGATAGAAATCCAGGTTCTCTGGAGTATCACATGCAAAGGGATCAATGCAAGACCAGTATGTTGAAGCCACTGTGTTGCTAAACTGATCATCGCTGAGATGGGAAGTCATTAGCTAATGCCTTTTTTTTTTTTTTTTTTTTTTGGTTGTTAAATGCAGTTGGGGTTAAGTGACTTGCCCAGGGTCACACAGCTAGGGGGTATTAAATGCCAGAGACCATATTTGAACTCAGGTCCTTCTGAATTCAGGGTTGGTGCTCTATACACTCACCACCTAGCTGCCCCCTAGCTAATGACTTTTTGATAGTCATTTCAGCCACTGAGTCCAAGGAGATTATTTCTTCATTGGGTCCTATTGAAAGTTTCCCCTTTTGAGGTCTGGGGAGAATTTTTTGTTTCTTATCAAATCAGTAAATATTCACTAAATGACTTCTGGGTTCAGAAATAAACAAAGTCTAATCCTTGCTCTCAGGATCTGATCTCTCTTAGAGAGGAACACGATATATTAGAACACTGGGTTAGAAACCAGGATTTGCAAAAACTTGCCAACTTACCCTCTCTTGTCCTTAATTTCATATCCTGTGAAATGGGGATGGCAATCATCCCTACAGTAGATGTAATTCATTTTATAAATGTGAACAATTGTTTCATATTGTGCTACCAAATCAAAAGGTTATCACAGATTTCATAGTTCATATAAATTTTATAATTTTCAAGTGGATGGTATGGAAGTTTCTTAGGCTGGTATTCAAGGCCTTCCATAATATGTTTTCAATCCAGCTTCTTAGATTGCAGTAGCCTATATCTCCCTATGAGAGTCCTTCAAGTCCTCCTGCCTAGAGTACCCTTGTTCACCATCACTACTGGTCTGAGTCCTCATTCTTCCCAGGTACCAATCAAGTCCTCTCTCCTCCCTGAAGCCTTCCCTGCTCCCCAGTGTGTTTTCCTTCTTCCCTGACTGGACTGCCCTTTGGACATTTAGTGTATGTTATCTTGTATTGTTAATTACTATAATATTCTTTTTTTTTTTTTAATAGCCTTTTATTTACAGGATATATACATGGGTAACTTTACAGCATTAACAATTGCCAAACCTCTTGTTCCAATTTTTCACCTCTTACCCCCCCCCACCCCCTCCCCTAAATGGCAGGATGACCAGTAGATGTTAAATATATTAAAATATAACTTAGATACACAATAAGTATACATGACCAAAACATTATTTTGCTGTACAAAAAGAATCAGACTCTGAATTATTGTACAATTAGCTTGTGAAGGAAATCAAAAATGCAGGTGTGCATAAATATAGGGATTGGGAATTCAATGTAATGGTTTTTAGTCATCTCCCAGAGTTCTTTTTCTGGGTATAGCTAGTTCAGTTCATTACTGCTCCATTAGAAATGATTTGGTTGATCTCGTTGCTGAGGATGGCCAGGTCCATCAAAATCGATCATCATCTAGTATTGTTGTTGAAGTATATAATGATCTCCTGGTCCTGCTCATTTCACTCAGCATCAGTTCGTGTAAGTCTCTCAAGGCCTTTCTGAAATCATCCTGTTGGTCATTTCTTACAGAACAGTAATATTCCATAATTTTCATATACCACAATTTATTCAGCCATTCTCCAACTGATGGACATCCATTCAGTTTCCAGTTTCTAGCCACTACAAAAAGGGCTGCCACAAACATTCGTGCACATACCGGTCCCTTTCCCTTCTTTATAATCTCTTTGGGATATAATCCCAGTTAATTACTATAATATTCTAAATCTGGGGCAAGTCCTTGAAGATGATCTAGTCAAACTCTGCCCTGTAATTGTATCTGGCCTATCTTTAATCTCCCCTACCACATAGCCAGGCACAGTCAATATTTACTTGTCACAGAGCCACTGATGGACTCAAGGGAAACACCCCATCTCAAGGTTCTTCAGCTCTTCTGCCTTGCTCATTCCCAGAGACTGGAAGGTCCCTGACTCCCTGAGAGCTCCTTTGGCAACCAAGGGCTTTAGTCTTGACATCCTGTAGGCACGTGACTTCCTAGATCTTAGGCTTAACAGCTAGGATGCTGCTGACACCCTGAGACTCCTTCATGTCAGCACTCATCATCAGCAAAGGCAAGAGATGAGACCTGAAGAACAGTAAGAAGCAAGCAGAGCACAACCTTTATGCTCTCTCCTTTGGCAGATATGAGTGGTCTTTTAGGAAGGAAAACTGTCTGGGTATATATACACGTGTGCATGTTGGAGAAAAATGTGGCAAAAGGGAAAAACTGTTAGAACTGGGAGACAGCTCTACTGGCTGGCACAATTTAACAAACTCGAATTCAGGTCCTGGCACATATAACACCATACTTAATGAGGAGGACAGATCTAGAATTTGGACAAGGTGTAGTCTCTCTATCCTCCTCGAGTGGAGTCAGTCTTCTCCATAATTCACTTTCTTCACCTAAAATGAGATCGTAGGGTAGCTAGGTAGATTATATTATAGTATGTTATAGTATATTATAGTAATCTATATAAATAGATTACTATCTTCTTTATAATCTTATTATAATCTTATATAAATTATAAAAATATATTATATAAATATATAATCTTATTATAATCTTATATAAATATATAATTATAATATTATATAATATATATATTATATTATATAATATAATATATAATATTATAATCTTATATAAATTATAAAATTTATATTTATATATAATATTATATAATATATATTATATATAATATATAATATTATAATATAATATTATATATTATATATAATATATATAATTATAAAAATATATTATATAAATATATAATCTTATATAAATATATAATATAAAATATTGTATACCTCATAGATGACTCCGCTTTGGAGTTGAAACTCATTTGCAATATTAGCAAATGCTAACTTTTGCTTTATGTAGGGGTTCATGAGTGGTTTGTGTACTTATTTATGCACATATTTACCCAGACCATCACAATGCATACACTCTGGAGAGTTGGGCCATAGTGACTGAGAGCCTCTTCTCTGAGAAAGTGCTTGATATAGAGAAGCTACCACAATTCTTCCCACCCTCAGCAAGGCTCTGTAACCTTCTGATACCATCCACCTTTCTCCTAGTGCTCACCAGACCCCAGTAATCATCATGTCTCTCTGATCTTAGATCCTTGTCTTTTTTCCAGGAGCAAGCCCCTTGCAGTGTAATGAAATGGGTCACACCCCAGTGGACTATGCCCGGGATGGGGAGGTCTTGAAGCTCCTGAAGACTTCAGAGACCAAGGTGAGCCCTTTGTAGGGAGATGACAGAGGGAAACCTCTTGTGTATATATAGAATACGTACAATAAGAACTCAGCCTGGGAGCCAGGGACTGCTTGATCCTGGCTGAAAAAGGCCTATCTCTGCTTCAGCAAGTCTCCTCAGAGCACAGAGATTACAGCCATGTGAGGAGACAAATCACACTGCTTCAAACCTTCCCCTTCATTTCCGCCTTCCAACTCTTTGATCCTCTAGGCTTGCCTTGGCACCCCACCTTGTTCCCTGGGCACACAATCTGAGAAGGTCCCTTTTCTTTTGTTCCATCCTGAATTGCACTGTTCTACACTTGATTGTCTCCCATATTGTCATGTTTGGTCTTTGTGTGTGAATTTCTTTTTCCCAACTAGACCAAGAGCTCCCTTAGGGCTGCCTCAAGTTCATTTGCCTTTGTAGCCAGCCCTCAGTCAAGCAGTGCCCAGGAATCAGTACTGATGGGGGAAGGGCTTCCTCTGAGCCCACTGGACCTGGGCTGTAGTGTTTCTTACCACAATTGCCTTGTGACTATTTCTTCTTTTTGGTCATTTGCAATTTCCTCATTTGCAAATTTAGAAGAATAATGCCTACACTGTCCTGACTCTGGGCTTTTGTAAGAAAGGTGCTTTGTAAATTTAGAGCTCTCTAAAAATGTCTGACTGGTTTCTAAAAATTCTATGAGTAGGGATAGCTAGGTGGAGCAGTAGATAGAGCACCAGCCCCTGAAGTCAGGAAGACCTGACTTCAAATTTGACCTCAGGCACTTAACATTCCCTGGCTATGTGACCCTGGGCAAGTCACTTAACCCCAATTGTCTCAGCAAAAAAAAAAAAAAAATTCTATAGGTCTCACCTGGGGAAAATCCACTTTATCCTGCTTATAAAGAAGCTGAATGGGAGGCAACTGAGTTGTCCTCTTGCCTTGAGCTAAGTCCCTTCTCATCTCCAATCTCCATTTCCCTAAACTGAAGATCCCAGAGTTTTGGAGTTGGGAAGGACCTCCACAGCCACCTTGTCAAGTTCAGATCCAGGAAAGGACTCCTGCTCTGAAGTAACTGTCCACTGTGTCGTCTGACCTCTTCCTGAAGAATTCCACCACTGCCCAAGGCAGCCCAGGCCACATCTGTACAGCTCTTTTAGTCACTAGGAAGTTCTTTCTAATGTCAAGCCAAAATTTGCTTCTTGCAACTTGCAGCTTATTATTGCTCCCAGAGAACAGAACAAGCATGATGCTTCTTTCATGGAGCAGAAAAGGAGATACAATAGAGAGAACTTTAGGCCTGGGGTCAGGAAGACCAGAGTTCAAATATGGCCTCTGCCATCTACTAGCTTTGTGACTCTGGGCAAGTCAGTTAACTATCATCTGTCTCAATTTCCTCAGTTGTAAAATAGGGAATAATAATAGCACCTATATCCCAGGGTCTTTGTGAAGATCAGATAATATGCTTTGCACAAAAACTGGCACATAGTAGGAGCTTAATAAATGCTTCTTGCCTTCCTTCTCTTCCTCCTTTACCTTCAAGATCATTAAACACAACTGTTCATATTATACCCTGAGTCATCTTTTCTCAAAACTCAACATCTCCATTTCTTTTAACTGATACTTGTTTATATGAACTAATGGTCCATCATATCCTGGTGGTACCTGAAAGAGGAATCTATAGTTCCTCTTCCATCCTCCAAGGTCTTTCATCTATCCATGACAATGCCTCAGCAGTCCCATTTGGCAGTCCTGATGCACACATTCTAAATAACTTGAATTCATTTGAGCCACTCAGGTTGATATGTGGACAGAACATTGTACTTGGGAGACCTGAATTCATTCAAATTCTGCTTCAGACAACTGTATGACTATAAAAAAAAAAGTCACTTAATTTCCTCAACTTTGATTCCTTCTATTTAAATTGAGGTATTAATAACACCTACCTCACTGGACTATTGTGAAGATAAAATAATATGTAAAGAGTTTTGTACTTCTGAAAGACTTATTTCTATGATATCTTTTAGAAGTACAAAACTCAGAAATACTGTTATACAGCAAGGGCAGGAATCCTCACTGTTAACATCACTGGAAAAAGAACTCCTCTTCTGATGATCTTCCAATCCTTCCTCTTGAGGCAGATAGCTGTAAGATTAATAAGAAATATTTCCTGACTTCAAGCTTACTTTTGCCCCTCTCTGCATTCTGTCCATTGCTCTTGGTTCTGCCTTCTGGGCCAAACAGGACGCTGTGATCTCTTTTCTACATGGTAGCTGTCCAAGCTCCTCTGACTCTGGCCTCCAGGCTAAATATACCCAGATCCTTACATGTCATGAACTCAGATCCTTTTGCCTTCTGGATTGCTTTCCTCAGAACACTGCCCAGCTTATCTGTGTCCTTTAAAGCCTTTAGTGCCCAGAACTGAAAGTACTCCAGATGTGATCTGATCAGGACAGCGCAGGAGGGACAGTCACTTATTTATGGTTGGAAGCCACAATTTTCTTAATGTAGTTCCATATCACATTAGGTTGTATCACTTCTGACTCATCAAGTCATGACATTTCCCAGTTCTTTTTTTCAGACAAACTTCTTTGTAAAATTTTACATTTATCATTATCGAATGCCCTCTCATTAGACTTGGGACTCAAAACTATGAAGATCTTGGATCCTAGCTATGTTAGCAAGCCCTCATATTATGTACACATTTGATGAGCATGCTTTATCTAATAAGAATGATAAATAACACTGGGCCAAGCAAAGACTCCTATGACATACCACATAAGGCCACTTACACAATTGATATTGTGAACTATCAACAATTATTCTGAGTCTGGCTATTCAGCCATTCAACAGTATACCAAACTGTGCAGTGATCTAGTCCTCATCTCTCAGTTTCTTCCACCTGGATAGTATGAGTTACTTTATCAGGTACCTTACTAAAATTTCAGTGAACTACATAGTCTTTCCTTGACCTCTAGTGGCACTAGATAGAGAACTAAGCTGCTGCCATTATTTATGTCTAACGTCTAAGCTTCTCTGTCTGGCTTTAGAGACTTCCCATTATCTGGCTTCATCCTATCTTTTCTACCTTTTCTTTCCGTGTTCCCTAACATGCTTAAGGACCATATTCAGGTCATCTTTTTATAATTATTTGGTGTTCCAAAGCACTTTCTTCACAACAATCCTGTGAAATTGCTATTATGTCCATGTTGTTATAGGTCATTTTTCATTTCTATCCAAGTCTCCATGACCCCTTGTGGGATTTTCTTGGCAAAGATATTAGGGTAGTTTCCTTCTCTAGCTTATTTTACAGATGAGGAAACTGAGGCACACCGAGTTAAATGATTTGCCAGAGCTCACCCAACATGTAAGTGTCTGAGGCCAGACTTGAACTCAGGAAGATGAGTCTTCTACCTCCTAACCTGGCATTCTATCCACTGCACCACCTAGCTGCCCCTATTAATATCAACTGCATCTCTTATGCTCATAGTAAGCATAGAGCACCAGTCCTGGAACTAGGAAGACTCATCTTTCTGAGTTCAAACCTGACCTCAGACACTTAACTTAGCTGTGTAACTCTGAGCTACTCATTTAACCCAATTTCCTCAGTTTCCACATCAGTAAAACGCCAAAAAAGGAAATAGCAAGTACTTCATTATCTTTGCCAAGAAAATCCCTAAAGGGCCATGGAGAGTCAGGCCCAACTGAAATGACTAAACAACAAAAAAGGCACATCTTATCCAATTCTCTCTTTTTGTAAATAAGGAAATTAACCCATAAGAATGACTTGCCAAGATCAGATAGGGAGTGAGTAGCGGAGCCAAGCTTGATCCTGGGTCCACTGACAAAACTCAGTGATTTGAGTGAGGTCCAAAGTTAACTGGAGTTTTGAAGAGGAAGAAAGATGCTTGTGGGATGGAGTGGTCAGGGAAGACTTCCTGGAGGAAGTGACACTTACTCTGGGTATTGAAGGGCAGAAAGGATTTTGACAAGCAGAAAATTGAAAGTTTAAAGATATGACTACATTTTAACTAAAAGACAAGAAGAGAAGGCTGGAAATATATCTTTATCTCTCAGTACATGATAGTAGATAAAACAAAAATATGGGAAGCTGGGCCATGATGAATACACAGCTAAGGGGGACGTGCTGGGATAAGCTTGCATTCCCCTCCCTGCTCCGCAATCCACTGAGACTATTGGGGAATTTATTGCTCATTTTAATCACACCCAGAGAATGAATTGGCAGGAATATTAGCCCGATAGGCCACCACATAGATTTTATTTGCATATTCCCATGACAGACTAGCAAGAACATTTCCTATGTATTTTTAATTTGTTTGGGCAGCAGCTGGGAATGCAGGGCCCCACGGACCACAGACTCTACTGCTGAGCCTAGGTGACTGCCAAGACAGTAGGACAGGTGAGCAGCAGACTCAGCTGCCCAGGAAGACCACCAGGATCTAGAGGAAGGGCTAGGCCAAGGCTAAAATGGGGATTAAATACCTTAGATGGCCCTTAAAGTTTACACCATGCTTTTATTCAACCCAGACCCAGTCCGTCATAACAAAAAGAGTGCTTGATTGGAATCAGGAACTGAATCCCTGCATTGCCACATGTGGAACTTGAACAAGTCTTTTCCTCTCTATCTCTTGACCTCAGTTTTCATATCTTTAAAAGGAAGACAGAGTTGATCATTTCTACAGTTCTTCTTTCCAGCTCTGAATTTTTTGAAAGGCACCTGTGATTATCCCCATTTTATAGCCAAAGCCAGAATAGTCAGGACTCATCCAACCCCACCATCTTCTAGTTTCAGTGCTTTCTCCAAGGAAGCACAGGTGCTGTTGTGGATTTGCCTTGTTCATCCCTTTGGACTGAGGCATCCTTCTCTTCCTATTGCCTCACTTGGCACTGGTTCCCTCTCTTTTCCCAGTCCTATGCTGGGTTGTGCTATGGAAGATATAAGAAGAGGAAATGGGTCTTCCCTTTGAGGGGTTCTCAGCTTAACAAGCAAGGTGATGAAATATATTCAGAGGGAAATGCCCAAAGTGGAGGGAGGGACAGAAAGAATCAAAAGTTTAACTGAATTTTATTCTACTTATATGAGTCATGAATTAATTTCTGTGGGGGCTTAAGAAGGGGAACAGAGTCCTGTGGGCTAGGGTAGTCAAGGAAATCTCCCTAGAATAAACAAAGGCTCTCCCTCACTATCTACTTATCACCTGGAGCTTGCTTTGGGCATTGCTGCCATGTGCCAGACCCTTATCAGGCCTCTCTTTTACTATCCCCATAAACAGGGTCTTTCCCTAGAGGTTGACTGGAAAATTTCATAGAATGGGAATTCCAAGCCAGGGTTTCTCAGCTTGGCTGGCAGGCTTTGTATCTTGAGAATGTACAGCAAGAGAGAGAGGATCTATCCTTACTCCTTTGTCTGATCAGGCCCCCAGTCCAGAGCCCAGAGCTCATCACTCAGCCAGTGCCTCCTTTGTGCCCAGCCACATGCCAAGAGCTGTTAGAGTATAGGGCACTTTAGTCAATCATTGGCCATGTGGTTGAGCATCTATTCTAATTTAAGATCCTTGAGAGTAAGGACTATTTGCCTTTTATCTTTTTGTCCCCAGCACCTAATACATTGTATCTCATATAGTAGAGGCTTAATGCTAGATGGATGGATGGATGGATGGATGGACGGACGGACGAATGAACAGATGGACAAATGAACATATGTGCTCTATGTCTCCAGCAGTGTTGGTCTCTTTGGGGAAAAGAAGAGACATGAGCCCTTACCTCTTGGAGCTCACAGTCTGGTTAAGGAGACAAGACTCATAACACATGGATCATTGAGGACAATATAAGATTGCATATGGTCAGCTACTAACCTATGTGTCTCCACCTCTAAGGATTGTATGAGCTCAGAGAAGAAAACAATCAGGGTGGAACGGATTATTGGAGAAGTCTTCCTGGAGGAGGTAGGACTGGAAGAGGGCTTTTAGGACATAGTGGATTTGCATAGGGAAAGAGGAGGAGGGGATAAGGCTTTCTGGGTCAGGAAATAGCCTGAATAATGGTGGGAATAAGCATTTTTAAAAATAAATTAAAGGTGGGAATGAGCCTGAGCAGGGGTCAGGAGAGTGGAACAATTAAGGCAGAGAAGAGAACTATTGACAAGGTGAGGGCTAGAGTCAGACTGGAACCTCAATTATTAACCTGAAGAGCTTGGACTTGACACAGAACCAGTATGAAAGCCAGTGACATTTTCTGGGCAGAGAAGTGCAAAAAAGAGTCTCAGGGTTGTAGGGGACCTCATAGGCCAATCTAGTCTAACTTCTTCCTCAACAAGAATCTTGTCCATAACATATCCAGCAAGTGATTGTGATCTGCCATCTGCCTGAAGATTTCCAGTACATCAAGGGGAGGGTGATCAGACTGAAGACCATACCCTGGGGGAATCCATTGAAGATATTAGGGAGATTTAACTTAGAGGAAAAGAGAACAGAACTGGGAGATAGGTAGAAATCGATGACACAGAAAGATGTTAGCTAGATAGAATAAAAAAACTTCTCCTAATAATTGGAGTCAGCCAAAAGTAGAATCAACTGTCTTAGGAGAGTTTGTTCCCTATCACTGCAGGCTCAGACAGAACCCAGATGGCCACTTATCAGGAATGTGGATTTCTATCCAGGTATGGATTAGAATAAATAACCAGAGGTCCCTTCCAGCTAGACTGATTGTGTAAGAGGGGTTGGATAGGTAGTGGGAAAGTGATAATGGCCATGAGGGAAATACAGGCATCTCCCGGCTTCAACTGATTGCTTTCTCCATTGGGCTCTTATTTCTACAACCCCTGCCACATACTTGGCCATTTTCAAAGCTGATTGTGAACCCAGCCCTGTGCTAAGTACCTGGCTGTAGGATTTGTGAACCAAATTCCTGTTTGCTCTTTTCTGCTGACCTGAAAAGCTGAGGCTGATTTTCATGATCCTTCTGTGTCTAAGCCAGGTTAGGATGACAGCCTGATAGCTAGTAAAGGAAAGTAGCAGCTACTTCCTTCCCAGCCTTCTCTTCTATAGTCTGATCATCTCTAGTTCCTTTAACTGCACTGAAAACATTCCTGTTTTTCATTGCAACCCTTCAGGTGGGCTTGTTCCTCTCTCCCCTCCCCCCAACATGCTCCTTTCAGAACAAAACTTGCTGGCAGTCCCTTTGTTGGGTCAACTCTTTGTTCTGTCTGCCTGTCACCCACCTGGGCTGCTTTTACCCCCACCCCATCCTTTCTCTTGCTTGCCCTCCTCACATTCCCGCTTCCTGGGGAACACAGAGCCAGATGAGACACGGGGTAGCTCAGCTTCCTTCTTGGCTCTTGTGTAAGCACGCCCATCCTGCTGGCCAGCTCGGAGCCAGGCCTCAGCCTCAGGCCCAGAACACTTTCCTGTAAATGTCGTCACAGCCAAGAGGGGTGCCATGTTGAATCAAGGATGATGAGAGCCAGTGAACACGATTACCCAGTCCAGATTAGCCGCTGGGAGCCAGTGGCCGCTGTCTCTAGGTGAGGGCTGTGGAAACTAATTGCATGTGTCTTTTATTAAGAAGATGGGCTCGCTTGCTTCTGTTTTTCTAGGCACCACACCCCCAGCACCTCCCACCCAGACATCCCAGGCCTCCGCTGGCAGTCTCCTTCTCAGCCCCTCTTCCAGTGGATGGCCTCATAACCCACCTGAAGAGAGTCTGCATTTGGGCCCAAAACCATGACACTCATAGAATCGAAAGATTTTAACCTGGGAGAGACAGTCCCACCCCCTCATTTCTAGAGGAGATCAATTAGTGCCAGTATTATCAGGGACAGAAGAGGAATCAAGGCTGAGAGAAATTAAGGTGGTGCAGAACCCTGCCAAGACTCAGACCCAGAAAGCCAGATGCCACGTCACTGTTCTTTCTAGGACATCATACGGTCTCTGCTTCTCCATCTCCATGGTTCCCAGCTAAGCACAGACTTATTCCCTCCCTCCCAAACCACAAAAATCGATCTCCTCCAGGACCTTCTTATTCCCTTCCTCATGTATATCTTTTCTCCTGAACCAAATTGCAAATTGCTTGAAGACAGAATCCTTTTCTTATCTGCTAAGCTAACAAATACTCAGTTTATACTTAAATAAAACCATTTAGATGTTTATAAAAGTCAGTCCACTCAGAATCTGGTTATAACTTGAGAAAGGGTGAAGCATTAGTGACCAATAACGGGGATAATTCCATGAATAAGTAGTCCATGCACACCAAGGGAGAAGACGCTGGACAAAGGAGTAGGATTATTCAGGTAATTAATCCAGGATGCCTCTAGTCTAGGCCTAATCAGCAACCAGTTGGTCCTTTGGGAATCTCTGTCCATCACACAGATAGGAGGCCTAATCTGCCTGTACCTGGTTGGTTGGTTTTGTTCTTTGTTTTCTTGAAGAGAAGGCCAGAATAGCATCACTGTGTTAGAATCAAGCTAGTGTGTCTGACTGGAACTGATCAGACCAGTGTGAACTCGGGATACTCTGCCACAAGTTAGACACAAATAATCCTTATGAACATTTGGGGTGGCTTCTCTAACTTTATGCATCTCATGTTTCTTCTGAGCTAATTCAATTCTGCTTTGCTTAGAGAACATAGGACCTTCTCTGATGAGGGCACGCCAGGCTGGGCAGTCCTGTACCAAATATCTTCCATGTCATACAGTCAATTCTAAAATTCTTGAGACTTTGAGAGGGTTCTTGAATCACTTTTTTTTTTTTTTTTTTTTTTTTTTTTTGGCCACCTTGTGCTTGCCCTGTGTAAGTTCTCCATAAAATAGTTTGTTTTTTTGTTTTTGTTTTTTTTGTTTTGTTTTTTTGACAAGAGTATTTTGGCATTCAAACAAGCCCAGTGGAGTTGCTTGCCAGTTTAGTTCAAGAAAGGACCTCAATCTAGTATCTTACCCGGCCAGGTGATGTTCAGAATCTTTCTAAGACAACTCAAATATCTTGGTGCTGCTATACTGTCCAAGTTCATGGGCATACAACAATGATGTCAGCATAAGAGCTCTATAGCCTTTCAGTTTGGTAGTCAGTCCAATACCTCTCCTCTCCCACACTTGCCCTCGGAGCTTCCCAAACACCGAGTTAGCTCCAGCAAATATATGTGTACATTCCTGGAAAGCATACTCCCAAGGTAAGTAAAATAATTCTGGCTGACTTTAAAGATCAAATAGACTCAAGATTACCAGACATGGCAGGGAGTCCTTAGGAAGAAAGGAGTTGGAAACAGCAACATCAGTGGTCACTTACTACTGAAGACTTGTACATTTCATGATCTTTTCCTCACCAACTCTGTATTCCATTTACCTAAATGGAATAAAATTTCATAAATGCATCTTTGCAGCAAACATTGGTATTTAATAAGACTCTGTCATTCCAAGAAGAAATAGACAGGATGTGAGAGTGGCAAAGGCAATGTATGGTGCAGAGTGCTAGACTGATCATAGACTTATTCTCTCCAAACTGAATATTCACATTCAGCAAAAGTGACAACCTCAAGACAAAAAGACTACCAGAAGAATATCAACAGATTAGAGCACTTCTCTGAGAGGAAATAGTTTGCTATTAACTTGGAGGATATATATTGAGTCAACACACACTTAGCAACAGTGGAGCAGAAGAGGAATGGGCAGCTTTCAGAGCTGCACTTGCATTTGCTCCTCTGGGTCAGAACACTCATAAACATCAAGACTAATTTGATGAAAATGATGGGGAAATTCAGAAGCTGCTAAATATAAAATGAGAACTCCACAGGTTATACCAGCAAGATGGGTTCATCCATCTCTAAGAAGATAGCCTATACTTAGTGGAGATATTAAAAAAAAAAAAAAAGATAACAAGAGCATCCCCCTAGGGACAGGGCCCATATCGGTGTCTGGTGCTCACATATTTTCTAGACTAAAACCCTTAAGATTTGTCTTGTCTTAAGTGACTTGTTATGTTCTATTTGCCCATCTTGTCTACCTCTTCTAGACCCAAACCACTGCTTATGTAAGCCAAAGATCATCACAGCCCCTCTCCTTAGCCATACTTCTCAGCCCAATTTGGCCCTGCCCAGTGCTGTACTCCCTGCTGCTGCCTGCATCCCACAGTATTTCCTGCAGGAAGGGAGATGGGAGCCTACACAGAGCCCATTTCAGTACCCACAGAAAGGAGCCATCCAGAACATCCTGCATGTCTTTTATTCTTCTAGCTTCCTAAGAATGAACTAGCCTGGAAGGGGACAAATAACAAGAACATAAAGACCATGATGCTCTTTTCTTTCCTTCAACACATTTAGGAAAGGTCTTAAAAGTTTTCAAAACTCTCAGACATTCAACTAATCTGGACTTTCTTCCACTGCAAGAGACTCTTCCATACCATCTCCAAAAGGAGTTTCTTAGTCTCTGTTTAGATACTTCAGGGATGCAAAACTCAATTAACTCCCAATGCAGCCTGGTTCCCTGTGGAATAGCTCTGATTATTTAAAAATGTCTTCCTTATTTGAAATGAACTTTGCCTCCCCATATCCTTTACACATTAGCAGTAAGGTTGTTGTCTTTGGCCAAACAAGACCTATCCTCTTCCCCACTGTCTTTAAAACATTGAAGCTCAATTAGAAGAGATTTCAGTCCAAACTGAATCTAACAAGAATTCCCTGTACCCCCCTCCCCAACAAGGTTATGCAGCCTATTTGAGAACTTGCAACATCGAGAAGTTCACCACCTAATAAGCAACCCATTCCACTGTTGGAGACTTCTAATTGTAGAAAGTTGTTTGTTTGTTTTTTTTTTCCTTTTGTGGGGTCCAAATCTTGCTTCTTCTAACTGCCATCCATTGGAGAAGTTAACTCTTTCCAGCAACATCTTACCTGTTTTAAAGAGGGCCATTGTAGCAATAGAAGTAGATGAATGTCGTCATATCCAAGCGTCTTTTTCTCAGTGCTCATCCTTCTTGACTTCAGTCTAGCATCTTGTCACAAGGAACCATCCCTTCCTCAAAACTATCTCTTCTTGGCTTCAGTGACATTGTGCCCTCCTGGTTCTCTCACCATGAATATTTTTCAAAACTCTCTTGGGGCTTTTACTCCTCCTCTTCTTTCTTATCCCTCCTTCTTTCTAATTAATTCTCTCTCTCTTTTCTCTCTCTCTCTTTCTCTCTCTCTCACACACACACACATACATACACACACACACACACACACACAAGGTTATGTCTCTATACAATTATCAGATCTACGTATCCAGCCCTTGTGTCTCTCCTGAACTCTGGTCCCATGCTGCCAGCTGCCTTCTGGAAGGCCCACCAACATCTTAAATTCAGCCTGTAATTTCATCAGTGGATGAAGCTTCCATGATGAAATTTCCTCTGCCAGGGCAGATCTATGTCAGTTTTGCAGCATAAAACTTAGTGCTTGGGGCACTGAGAAGTGAAAGGACTTCCCCAGAGATATATAACTTGCCTGTGTTAGAGGCAAGACTTGAACCCACATTTTTGCCTGATTTCAAAACCAAGGATCTGGCCTCTGGGTAAGGGGTACTTAATAAGTCTTGTGGGTGTAATAAGTACTTAACCTTTGTGCTGATTTGAACTGAATTAACCTGAATATCCATAAAGGCATTTCCTTCTGCCAAATTCAATGCAACAATTCAGCAAGTGTTTATTAAGTGTCTTCTATATACAGGGCAAAGGCTGTTCAGCACTCAGAATACAATCACTGGTCACTGCTAAGCACTGGGATAGAAAGACAAGGAAAGAAACTATGCCTCCTAGAAAGGCTCTTGCGCTCAAACAGGGAAGACATACATGTACGTCTAAAAGAGTAAATAGGAAGGGAATTAAAATGCAGTAAGTTGAGGGGGGGGGGGGGGGGGGGTTGGCCATCAGAGGATTCAGGAAAGGTGTCTACCAAAAGGTGATGCTAAAGCTGCATAAGGAAGAAGAAGGATCTTCCAGGCTGGAGAAAAGAGAGTAGGGAAGGGAGAAACCAGACAGACTGTTCCTTTAAAAATTGAATTCTAGGGGCAGCTAGATGGCACATTGGATAGAGCACTAGCCCTGAAGTCAGGAGTACCCAAGTTCAAATCTGGTCTCAGACACTTAACACTTCCTAGCTGTGTGGCCCTGGGCAAGTCACTTAACTTTTGCTGGGGATGGGGGGGGGAGGGAGGGGAAGAAAAAGGAATTTGCATTCTAAGGCCATACAAGCTATGTCTTATTTGGATTGAGCCTAATGAGGGAGAATCTGAAAGGGGTAGAGTAGAGTGAGGAGAACCCTAGAAAGGCTGTCAGAAGGTCTGGATTCAAATCCCATCTTGACACCCCAAGCAAGTCATTTCATTACCATAAGTCTGTTTCCCCATCTGTACAAGACAGAAGTTGGACTAGATAAAATTTAAGGTCCTTTCCAGCTCTAATTTTCCATGACCTAAGAGATTCTTGCCTTTCCCAATCCTTTAAGGGACTTCTTCCTTATTACATGACATCCTCATGTAGGAAGTGGCTTAAGTTGTGCCTGCAAAAGACTGTGTTCTTCCCAGAGGAAAACACTTCACATGGCACCAAACCTAGGGCCTCATTTATGCCTGGGTGACTAGAGGAAGCTCTAGAAATATGGATGGCAGAGTCAGAGCTCAGTGATGTATGCCACGCCTGAGGGAGCCATACAATGACACGCTAGATTCCATCCCGCAAGCATCGTTCCACTGGGATCGGCAGCCGAGTTATTGCTCCATATGAAACATGGGGACTGATGGGAGCTTTCAGTTACAGACTGATAGCAACAGCCAAAATTGGATTGTTTGCTATTTATTGTTTTTAACTTCTGTCAGGGTCACTACCATCTCAGGAAAACGCTGCCAGAGTGGCTGATATTTTTTATCCACTCTGCCCATAAGAGCAGTCTGCAACCATGACTTTTTTGACAGGACCTGGGTTTGGTAGGCAGAGGATCCCCACACCCAGGAGGGAACCCTCAGAGCACATACAACAAAGCAGGAGGAGCAGGAGTCGGGGTGGGTAGGGAGTGGGGTTGAGCATACCTCAGAAAGTAGTGTAGGTGTTTTTTTAGAAAGACAAATTTGGACTCAGTCTCAGAAGAATCGAAGAGTCTCAGCTCCTAGTCACTTCAGTTGGCCAGTCAGAACTGAATGTTCTCTTGCAAGAGAGGCTTAGAGAGGGTTCAAGGGTTGAAAATTAGGCTAGCTACTCTCTTATCTGTAAGTTTGTGGTTCTGAGTTCACAGTCTACTGCTAATTGGACACAGGGACAAAATTAATTCACTAAGAAAGGGCTCTTTCCTTCTCTATTCTGCCCACTTTTTGCAATTTGGCTCTGAGGTCACTGCCTTCCACCACTCAGGGTCTGTTTTAAGTCTGGGCCACATCATTGAGCACAGTCATATTTTTTAAAGCTTTATTGAACCTTTTTTTGCAGCATAGTAATTTCTTTCATAGCCACCTTAAACCATCTTTTGGAATAAAAACAAGGCAATCTGAGAGGCATGTATTCTTGCCAACAATTGCTATAGTGAATGCTGGCTCTTGAGTCTTAGCTCTGCCACTTATTCTTTGGGCTTAGACCTACTATATCTCTCTCTGCTTGAAATCTGTGATCCAGGAGAATTTGACAGCATATCCAGCATTCTGTACCCATAGCCCCTACCTCACTCCAGAGAAGAGGGCTACATTTCCCCTGAGCTCCACTGCCTTTTGGTGTCATGTAATTCTATGTATATTGTTTTGATTTTTCTTTCTTTGTTCAGTATCAGTTCATACTAGTCTCCCCATGTTTCTCTGAAATCTTCTTTTTCATAGTTTCTTATGGTGCAGAAGTGTTCCACTATATTCATTTACCAGAACTTGTTAAACTCTTCTCCAGTTGATGGATACTAGCTTCGTTTCCAGGTTGTTGCCACCACAAAGGCATTGCTGGTGAATATTTTGATAGTTTGGGACCTTTCTGTCTTAGATTTGCTTAGGGTCTATACCCTGCAGTAAGAGTAATTGTTTTCTAATGATTTCCCATGTGTCATTCTCACCTCCCCATCTTAGAGCTAGACTGCTAGGATCCCAGGAATGTGGCCATGCCTTCCTCTGTTCCGGGGTCTCTATAGAATGAGTGAATTGGATTTGGGCCATAGTGAGTCCATGGGCTGAGTCTGCCTCTGAGAAAGGCTATCCTCACCTTCAAGTACTCTCTGCCCGTGACTGCTTTGTGGTTTCTCTAGGAGTAGAGTCTGGCTTCCAATCCTTTTCTGTTCCTCAGTTCCCTGCCCCAGATTGCCAAGCTCCCTAGCCCAATTACTTCTGTTTCAAATGAAATAAGGGGGCTTTTCCTCTGAAGCCAGCTATGGGCATTCATTTTGTCCAAGGAAGAAAAATGTAGAACCTGTCCCCTGGGAGGCGTGTGGGCTAGGGTAGGGTGACCCAGGATGTGAAAGATACTGTCACATTCCACGCTGTCTGTCCTTTTTTTTCTGCCAGTTTCAGGAGAAGCAACGGAAGCGCGAGGCTGAGGAACGTCGTCGTTTCCCTCTTGAGCAGCGGCTAAAGGAGCACATCATTGGCCAGGAGAGCGCCATTGCCACGGTGGGAGCAGGTGAGCATTATGCAGTGCCCCTGGCTGTCCGGCTGCTGACATTCCTGGTGTAAGGGTGGGGTGCAACCATCCCAGTTTCCTCCTGAGAGTGGAGAGGTGACTGGGGGTCAGACTGGCCGTTAAAAAGGAGCAATGATTTCTGAATACTCATAGAGCAAATAATTGCCCAATGATACCGAACCTTCTGCCCCTGAGGGTGCCTTTAGAAAGTAGATTCAATCCAGTCTGTTGAGAGGTAGAACAAGCAGAACTGCATGTAAAAATCCATTCGTTCTGAGTATCCTATCAACTGAACTGAAGAAAAGTGCTGTGAATCTGTTTTGTAAAGCATTAGAGCTCAAAAGAACCTTACAAATTATCCAATCCAAAGATTTCTCCAAAGTCACACAATAGTAAAATTACTATTACTGCAAAATGGGGCTAGACCCTTCTGGCTGCTGGGTTAGTGCTCTCTCCAGGATCCCATTATGTCATCTGGAATATCTCTGGTAAGGCACAAGCACCAAAGTCACATGGCCACCGCCAGCAACCACGGCACCTGCTTACCTGGGCCTCGCCACACAGCTCTCTGCCTGTACATTCTCTCTGTTGCCCCAGCCGTTGAGCTCTAT
Organism: Sarcophilus harrisii; assembly: GCF_902635505.1. Classification (NCBI taxonomy): domain Eukaryota; kingdom Metazoa; phylum Chordata; class Mammalia; order Dasyuromorphia; family Dasyuridae; genus Sarcophilus; species Sarcophilus harrisii. Next base: position 530,571,607 of record NC_045428.1, read on the forward strand.
CCCCTTTGAGATGGACTGAACCTAGAGGCAAGAAAAGTCAGATCCTGCCTCACACCTGTAGCATCTGTGGAACCAGAGATGTAATCTCTGAAGTTTAGAAGAGAGAATGAATGTAAAGTGCATTTACATCATTGCTATGTGACTTTATCCAAGGTCATACAGCAAGGAAATATTGGAACTGGGTTCAAACTGGTACCTCCTGACTCCATGTCCAGTGCTCTTTCCATTATGCTGCATTGCCTTTCCTAAGATAATTTGAGTATTATCTCCATTTTACGTATGGGAAAACTAAGGCTGAGGTGAGGTGGCCCAAAGTCTTATAGCTAGGACTAGAATTTAGGCTTTCTGACTCCAAATTGAGAACCTTAAAGTGTTTTTAAAACACCCTTACTTTCCTTCCAACTCTGGGTAACAAGGGCAAATGTCTACACACTCTTTCAAAAGACCATGTGTCCTACTTTTTTAGGGGTCTAACCCAAGGCTGTGAATCGAGATAGGAGGGGGGAAAATTGTAACATTTCAGTTTGATCAGAAGTGAGAAGGGCACTGGGTGGTCCTGCTGGAACCTCCTGGTTCTCCTCATTCACAAGGCCAGTCCTACTCCCTAAATGTAGCCCCAGTCTCTGCCTCCACACTCTGGGTTACCCAAGCTATCAGGCTGTAAATTTCCAATCTAGCCGCCAAGCCTGGGTGATAAAAAGGGCCATCAGGCCAAAATTGTGTCCTTCCCTCTGGGGCCTCCAGAGGAAAGTTTGTCACCTTCCAGAAAGCAATTAAAGATTTAATTGAAAAAAGAAGGCAGGCCGCCCCAGCCTGACCCTCTATTATCCCCAGTTCATCAGGGAACAAGGGTCCTAATCACCAGGGCCAGGGGACCAGCCTGTGTCCAGAGACAAAAGGAACTGACCCAGAGTGTGCCGTTAGCCCAAGGTCAGGAGGTTGGCCACTGCTTTCATTGAAGGCAGCCTAGAATCTCCAAACCAGGCAGTGTCCCTCCCCTTCTAGGCAGAAACCACCCCAATTGTCTCTCCTTGACAGAGTTCCTAGCAGGGCCAGTTACCATATAGGTCATAGGATTTAGACCTTGCAGGGATATTTTACAGAAACAGGCAGGAGAGGGGAAAACTGATCCAAAATGACACTGGGGAGTAAGTAGCAGGTGATATGTCACTATGCCAGCACGCCGGCCCAGTCAGCCTGCCACCCTACCGCCCCAGGATGGGCCTGCCCAGCCTCCTGGGCTGGACACAGAAGGAACAGACTTTTTGCTCTCTCTTTGCTGGGCCGCTTCTGGTTGGAGAAAAGGAAGAGGGAGGGGCCCTGGAAAGGAGAGACAAATGACCCTACCAGAGATTTAATAAAACATCTCCTATCGGCCTTTTATGTCCACACAGATCAGGACATACCTGCCACCGTAATATTTCCTCTTGGGCTTCCTCAAGGTCCTTTAGCCAGCAATCTGCCCACTCTCCTTTGACCTTCCTCCCTTGCCCGTGTCTCAAGCTAACAAGATAAGTGAGGCATCGGGAAGCCTGTGGAAAGGCAGGGGAACAGACCTGCATTTCTCATTCGACACTGCCTCTTTTTTTTTTTAAGTCATCTCATTTCTTGGCATAGGGGACAGAGTATGTAGCCTGAGAGAATCCAGGATCCTGATTGACAGTTGTCCCCAGACCCACTAAGGGCCCTCAGTCTCAAGCAGCCAAGTCCCAAAGAAGCTCCTCTTAACTCAAGTCCAGTAGACATGAGTTCAACATCTCACTGTGCTGCTGTTTATGTGCCCTCGATCAATCCACTTAACCTTGTCTAGGCCTCAATTTCCCCATTTTTTATAAAATGTCTTATAAAAAGTTAATAGTTCCTGTCTCACAAGGGTGTTGTGAGGAGCAATTGAGATAATAGATGAGAAAGCCCTTTATAAAAGGCCAATTGCATATAAGGGATTATTAGCTTTTAATCCTGAAGAAAAAAGCCAATCTAAAGAGGCACATTAAAACTAAAGAGTAGTGACTGACCAAGATATGCAAAAACAGACTTAGGAAAATCTCACCCACCTCATTCAGCCCCCTGAGTTTTGCCAGCTGATGACCCACCAATCACACACCATATTGCAAGACCATAGTTGATATTGCTCCCTTCTTCAAAGTGTCTCACTTAAAGATAAATTCTGCTTTTTGCACATAGTAATGACACTTATGAATCCTTATAAGTGATTTTTTATTTCTCTCCCTCTCTCCATTCCCCCTCCCCAAACATCTCTGACAAATGGCTACCCCCATCCCTGATTACAGAGCTCCAATAATGGGAACATGCTACCTCCTAAAGCAATACATCCACTTTTGGAAGAGCTGTCATTGTCAGAGAATTTTTCCTTATGGTGATTTTTCTTGGTGACTTCCACCCAGTGCTCCTCATTCTGCCATTTTAAACCTAACAAAACCAGGTTTATCCATCTTTCACATGACAGTCTTTTTTTTTTTTTTTTTTTAATTTAATAGCCTTTTATTTACAGGATTTATACATGGGTAACTTTACAGCATTAACAATTGCCAAACCTCTTGTTCCAATTTTTCACCTCTTACCCCCCCCACCCCCTCCCCTAGATGGCAGGATGACCAGTAGATGTTAAATATATTAAAATATAACTTAGATACACAATAAGTATACATGACCAAAACATTATTTTGCTGTACAAAAAGAATCAGACTCTGAATTATTGTACAATTAGCTTGTGAAGGAAATCAAAAATGCAGGTGTGCATAAATATAGGGATTGGGAATTCAATGTAATGGTTTTTAGTCATCTCCCAGAGTTCTTTTTCTGGGTATAGCTAGTTCAGTTCATTACTGCTCCATTAGAAATGATTTGGTTGATCTCGTTGCTGAGGATGGCCTGATCCATCAGAACTGGTCATCATCTAGTATTGTTGTTGAAGTATATAATGATCTCCTGGTCCTGCTCATTTCACTCAGCATCAGTTCGTGTAAGTCTCTCCAGGCCTTTCTGAAATCATCCTGTTGGTCATTTCTTACAGAACAGTAATATTCCATAATTTTCATATACCACAATTTATTCAGCCATTCTCCAACTGATGGACATCCATTCAGTTTCCAGTTTCTAGCCACTACAAAAAGGGCTGCCACAAACATTCGTGCACATACAGGTCCCTTTCCCTTCTTTATAATCTCTTTGGGATATAATCCCAGTAGTAACACTGCTGGATCAAAGGGTATGCACAGTTTGATAACTTTTTGAGCATAGTTCCAAACTACTCTCCAAAATGGTTGGATTCGTTCACAACTCCACCAACAATGCATCAATGTCCCAGTTTTCCCGCATCCCCTCCAACAATCATCATTATTTTTTCCTGTCATTAGCCAATCTGACAGGTGTGTAGTGGTATCTTAGAGTTGTCTTAATTTGCATTTCTCTGATTAATAATGACTTGGAGCATCTTTTCATATGACTAGAAATTGTTTCAATTTCTTCATCTGAGAATTGTCTGTTCATATCCTTTGACCATTTTTCAATTGGAGAATGGCTTGATTTTTTATAAATTAGAGTTAATTCTCTATATATTTTGGAAATGAGGCCTTTATCAGAACCTTTGACTGTAAAAATATTTTCCCAGTTTATTGCTTCCCTTCTAATCTTGTCTGCATTAGTTTTGTTTGTACAAAAACTTTTCAGTTTGGTATAATCGAAATTTTCTATTTTGTGATCAGTAATGATCTCTAGTTCTGCTTTGGTCATAAAGACCTTCCCCTTCCACAGGTCTGAGAGGTAAACTATCCTGTCACATGACAGTCTTTCAGATACTTGAAGACAAATTTTGTTTCTTTGTTTTCTATCTCCCCACTGCCCAGTGCCCTTCTCTGGACATTTTCTAGCTTATCAGTGAATCCTTCCTGAAATATGATAAATATAACTGAACATAGTTCTCCAAATGAGCTCTAGGTGTACAAGACAACAAGGTGACTCTTTTGGCTCTTTTTCATTTGCACATTTGACCATTCTTTCCTCTGTGTCTTCATCCATGTCATTATCCTCAGGCCAGATTCCTGATGCTTACTACTGAGACCAGGGATTGGTCCTGTTGACCACTCTTTGGATCCAGTCATTCAACTGAGTCTACTACAATGTACTCTGACTTCTCAATAAGTAACCATGTCTTCCCAAAGACCCTGTCAAGCACATCACATTTACTGCATTCCTCACATCTATACTTAATCAAAAAAAGGAAAGACACTTAAATCTGTCATGACCTATTTTGAGTCCATGCTAACTCTTAGGTGACTCCCATATCTTTTTGTAAATGCTCTGAACCCTTTTCTTTAATATGTGTTAGAATCTTCCTATCCCATTTTCTCACATTTTCTGTGATCTTTCAAAGAAAGCACACTGTAACTCATCAGGCACATTTGCCAGTTAGTTCCTTCAGCACCCTGATATATATTTGATTTAAAGCTGATGACTTAACCTCTCCTTAGACTCTTCTGCAGCTTTGGGTTCCATTGACCCATCTCCCTCCTTCGGAATCCTCTCTTCCCCCATTTCGTGTGTAACATTTTATCTTCATGATCCTCCTTTCTCTCTATGACTGCTACTTTCCTGTCGTCTTTGCTTGAACACACTCCCCAGAATTTAGAAGGTAGCGCAGTGTAATGGGAAAAAAGACCACTGGGCTTGGAGTCAGGGAATACCTGGGTTCAAATCCTGTTTCTGACATTTGCTAGTTGTATGACTCACCAAACTTGGAGTCTTTTTGTCCCATAATTGTGGGAGGGGGGGGAGGAAGGAGAGCCAAAGATGAGATTCTGGGCAGACACTGATGCCAGCCATGAAAATAAAGACATCCAAGAGAGGACGGAGAGCAGGCTTAGGGTGTGGAAGGAAGGTGATGAATTCAGTTTTGTTCACCACATGTCCAGTCATTTGTTTTATCTTGCTCTTGCTCTTCAACCTCTTTTGTATCCTGCCCCTCTACAGCACTCCCAATGCAACCACCCTATTCAGGATCTCATTTCTATTGACCAACTTATTGTGATAGCCCCCTCCTAATTGGCCTTCCTGCCTTCAGGATGTCCATTTTTCACTGTGCTGTGTAAATCATCTTCCCATCACACTGGTCTGATCAAAGTGCGGCTCCCTAGTGCCTGTTAAGTGTGAATTCTCAGATATGTTACTTAGCACCTGCCACAATTTGCCTCCTCCACATCTTATCTCACATTTATTTCCCATCTTAGGTTTCATACTAGTTGGACTAATTTGTCTCCTCTCATCTGCTGATATCATTTCTGCCTGCCCATACTCATGGGCCTTGTTTAGAAATTACTACTTCATGAAGCTTCATAGACCCCACCCATCTCCTTCCTCTTATTTCTCCTAAGGCCATTTTCTCTACCTCTCATGCCCTTACAACTAAGAAATAATTGGATATAATGGAAAGATCATTGGACTTGGAAGTCAGAAAACCCAATTCCTTCAACAGATTCTTGTATAATCTGGTCTCCGATTTTTTTTCAGCCTCCTAGTTAACAAGAACAGAACTATAGCTATATACCAAGTCTACCAATCCCCAGTCTAGGGAGACACATCGTACAGTTGGGAGGGGCAGCAGATTGGGCAAGACTGAGAGTATCTAACCCAGAAAATGAAATAAATTTGTAGAGAAAAGGAACTGTCCTCGGAGACAAAGACTTGCCCTTTCCCCTCCTCCCCACATGAACAGAAGGGATTCTTTTCTTGCTTACAAATGGTGATGGATGAGGAGAGCCTGGGGCCTTTGACTGGTAGGGAAGGTACACTTTAGAGCCCTTAATTTGTGGAGACCAGCCAGACCAGGGCCCAGGGAATCCTAGTCTTTACTTTGCCCTCACGATCCCTCTAGTCTGGAATGCTAGGTTTGTGCTGTCATGGTCTGCCAGACTTAGAGTGGGTTCCTTTTCTAAGATCCAAAGGCAAAGAGACAGAAAGGTGCAAAGAGTTCCTTGTGAACCCCTCATTTTAGATTCCTAGCCTCAGAGTTTCTTTCTCTAAAGAGAAGAGGAGACTTTCAATCAGTACTGAGATATGGAGTCTAGGGAGACGTGGAGGGAACAGCTGAAGGAAGAGAATTTCAGTGTCAGGTGCAGCAACATCTCAGTCTTTCCAACTTTTTTTTTCCCTTTTTATATGAAAATAGGCTTAATTTCTTCTATTAGGTCCAAAATTTCTCTGACCTTCCTTTATCCTGTGGATATTTTATGGCCTATGTTTTAGAGGTCTCATCCAAAATCTAGTTTTATGTAATTTTGAGAGTCTCACCCTTAAGTTGGCCATGTATGCTTAACTTTTCAGACATAGCAACTTTTGGACTTAATGTCCACATAGAAAGATGGAAGGTCTTCACCAGCATAATCACAGATCCCCAAAGTATCCGTAATTCGAAGGATTCACCCCTGAGACCACCACAACAGTTACAAGTCCCAGAATCATATCATCTCTCAGTTTTTGACAAGTTTTTGTCTTCTAGTATCTTCTTAATGAGACCCCATTGAAGGAGAACCCTGGACTTCCAGAGCCACATCTGGATATCTCCAAAATGCATTGTTATTTAGGACAAACTTAAACGTGCCTCTCTGTAACTTCCACACAATTCCCCTAATTTTGCCTTCTGGGACTAAGCAGAAGAAGCACAATCCAGTGTCAGCTTTCTAGCGGCCTTTGACACAAACTAGGTTTGCTGTTAGGAATAGGAAGGAGGCATTACTTAGGTGGCGTGAGATAAAGGTCAGAAAAGAGGGCTAAGGAAGTCAGGAATATTCCTTTCCCCACAGTCTGAGAGCACTGGGATTGTTCTCAGATCTCTAAAAGAACTGTAGGCTTGTCCTTGTTTTAAAGTCAGGGAATACAGGGAAATTTTTAGAAGGCATATCCAGGGTCAGATTAGCAAATCTATACTGATCATGTCCTGTGGATAGGACCCTGAGAAGAGGACCAGCCCCAGTAGTTCATATGCGAAGTGGGGAGAAGGGAAGGAATATCACAGCTCTAACCTTGGGGAACATAAGCCAAAAGTGACTTATAAGGAGGAGCTGGCCTGGCCCTGTCTGAGGCATTCATAGCCTCATTGGAGAGATGGAGCTCTTCCCTAGGATATAGTGAGAAAACCAAATAGGCAGCTGCTTCATCAAGCCTCAGTGGGATAAGTTATACTCTGAGGCCATGAGGGGCCAGAGGAAGGGGAGCTCCGGAGCTCATTGGGAATGGCAGAGCTTCAAGAAGGCTTCCTAATGAAGAGAGACCTTAAAAGATGGGCAAGTTTGGCAGCAGATAGGAATACTTCCTCGCCTGCTTGTGTCCTGTCTGCTCCACACCAGGTCTCCTCTTCTGGAGCAGTGTGGCCTAGAGGAAAAACCCCTGGAGTTCAAGTCAGAAGATCTAGTTCTCATCTCGCTTCACCTGCTTACTAATTGTGTGACCCCCCCCCCCCAGGCAAGGCACCTCTCCTTTCTGAGCCTCAGATTTCCAATCTGTAAAATGAACAAACTGAGGCTAGGCAAGCCTTAATGTTCCCAGCAGGGAACCCCCTTCCTCTTCCCTCCCTAAAACCAGCCTTGATTTTTGTGTCCCATCGTTCTTCTGCTCTCCTACACTGAAGGGGGTCATGGGTTAGGGCCTTCTGGAGCTGTCTGGGAACTTCAGTGGCAGCATGGGATGGCTGAAGAGCCAAGCTTCTACTTCAACTTCTCAGGAATGGCTCAATTCCTTCACTATGGCTCTCCTGGGGCTTTCATGGACATCTAGAAATGCACCAAGCATGGGTGGGCCTAAAGCTTGGCAACCCTATGGGTGCCATGAAGATGGGCAGCCAGCGAAGCGCTGCTGAATGAATTGATTTGATAAACGGACATTTATTACACTCACAAATTGGCTGAAACCAATTTTGGTCACATCAACCCCTGATAAGTGCTGGGGTATTGATTTGTGCAAAGTAATACAGTGAATTTATCAGTGCAATCCCCAGCTGAGGGGCCTCTGGAAGACTCCAGCACACCGTTATGGTGTTACAGATGGAGAAAATAAGGCAAGAACCAAGCTGCCAGGGACCCAGACCACCTCAGCCTTCCTAAAGTTAGGCAGAGCCACCCCCTGAATGGCAGACCTACAGGAAAGAACCCTCTTCTTCCCACATCTGGGATGTAGGACCCTGTTAGGGGGAGGGGCCATCCCATACCTTTCCCTTCAGAATTCAGCTGCTGAGCCCCACTTCTTCCCCACTTGCAATGTTGAAAGGAACATCAGAGTTCATCTAGCTCAGCCCCATTCCAAATGTGAATTCTATCTGTAATTTAACTACAGACTTCCTGAGCAAGCCATTTCATTTTCAAACAGCTCCAACTACTGGGAAAAATTTCCATGTATTAAACCACAATCAGTCTGATTTCCTGTATTTTCAGTTTTGTCTTCAAGGGCCAAATTTTCCTCTTCCTTGTGAGTTTTTTTCCCCTTCGGATTTTTTTAAGGCATGCATTATGCCTTTCCTAAATTTCCTGCTCTTGAGGTTCAGTATTCTTTGTTCCTAAAGGGATGGTTGCCAGCTCCATTCCCAGTCTATTAACTTTCAATCTGACTCAGCAAGGCCCCTTCTTATATGTGGTCCTTGGAACAGGACTTAGTGAACCTGGTATGATCCGACTTAGGGAAGATTTCCTAGCACTGCTGTGAGGGAGTGTGCTCCTTAAGAAGAGCAAACCCAACTAAGTGCTGCCTACACAGCCTGGTAGAGGAAACAAGAAGCATAAAAGTTGAATGGTTAATTTTTTTTTTAATATGTATCCATAATTCAGGACTAAAAGATATATAGACAATTAAGGTCTGTAGAGACTCCAGTAAAGAAGGATTCATATGAGCTAGAAGAGTTGGGGGGAAACCTGGACAGTGTGAGATTTGAACTTATTCCTGGTCAGTACAGGTAGAGAAGATGGAAGGAATTTCCAGTGGGAGAAAGAACCTGAGTGAAGACAGAAATGAGCTTGGTGTGTTTGGGGAGGAGATGACCCTGTCTGCTTCTGCCTTGTTCAATTCACCCTTCCCAACAAGATTGGAGGAGAAAAAACATCATCTTTTTCCTCAGTGTCTATGAACACCAACTGAGACAGCAAATGGCTGGCAGAACAGAATCTTGTTATTGAGGGGGATCATCTAGTCCAGGATTCCCCAAGAATTCATCCCTCTCGGAATACTATTATGGGTCAGAACTTGAAACAAAGTGTTGACTTACTGGAATTGATGGAAGCAATGCTTGTGTGCTTGGGTTTGCACATTTGAGAGTGCACACATTAGCTCACACACATTAGTTCACAAGTTTGGGAGATTCACAGGTCAGAATTCAGTATGAGATTCACACCTCCCATAATCCCACTCTCGGAGGAGGAGTCAACCTTTGAGTTTATACCTCTAAAAGAGCATAAAAAGGAGCTGAGTCAGTGAGTTTGGAAGATTGCCAGGAGTCGGAGTTAAGCTAGAGGCAGAAGCTGGCAAAAGACTAGCAACGAGAGCTCTCAAAATCAAAGAAAGCTAACTGGGCTATTTTGGAAGAGAATAAAAGATTGGATTTTAACTCCTGGCTGTATTTGAAGTGATTATTATTTGGAACTGAAACTAAGGCTGCTTCCAGAAAACCTCCCCAAGAAACCTGCTCCACAGAGAACCATCATATTTTAGAAAAGAAAAAGAACATTACAGAATACAGCACACAAAAGCCTAAGTGGCTTTCTATAACAGCTAGATAAAAGCAAGGAACCTTTAGATCCTTAAGGAGTCCCAATGGCCTCAGCTAGACCACAGCTATCCCTTTGCTAAGTACAAAAGCTGGAGCACTTGTAAAGCTGGGCTATCTAAAATTGAAGGCATTTCCTACTGAAGAAAAGAGTGACAGTTGAGAGTCAAAGAGAGCTGCCTTAAAGTATTTGAAGGGATTTTAAGAGGAAGAGGAGGAGGAGAAAGAGTAAACTTGTCTTCTTATTCCTAAAGGCCAGAACAAAAAATATAGATTGGAAATGCAGAGAAACAGATTTCAACACTCTCTCTGGAAAAACTTGCCAGCAGCTCTCCCAAACTTCATTGAGTTTCCTGACAAGAGAATTCCCCCAAGGTCAGCTTTTTGGTGCAGCGGGTATAGCTCCAGGTCAGAGGTTAGAAAGATTCATTTTCATGTGTTCAAATTCAGCCTCAAACACTTACTGGGCATGTGACCCTGGGTAAGTCACTTTATCTGTTTGTCTCTGTTTCCTCATCTGTAAAGTCATCTGGGGGAAGGAATGGCAAACCACTTCAGCATCTCTGCCAAGAAAACCCCAAATGGGACAAAGTTGGACATGACTGATAAACAATCGAACCACCACCACAACAGTTCCCTTACCTGGATGGCTTCAAGCAGAGTCTGGATTACCATTTGTCAGGAGAGAGACTGCCACCACCCTCATCATCCTTTTCGACTCTTAGATTCCATGATTGATGATATAAAAATGTGTCACAGGTGGAATCATTTTCTTCTATAAAATGTATTTCTTCTACCCTCCAGCCAAGCTCTAAGTCTCCCAAAGGCTTGGATGTGAGAGGGCTTTTCTCCCGAAGAAGTCATGTCACAAGCAAGCCAGATAACTTTACTGCTCTCTTCCCCAGGTACTAGATTATGCCCTCGCCCAGTCTCCCTTTCCCCCTGTTTTTCATTGTCAGCCTCTATCTACCCAGCAATTTTTTTTTCCTCAGACCTCATTAGAAGTACCCTGGTTGTAATTGCTTAAAGGTTGACATTTCACTGGTTTCACACAAGGCTCCAGTCAAACCAAGCTCTCCAATTCAGTGGCATTGACTGTTCAGTGGATTCTGTCTGGAATTTTAAAAAGCTCCTTCAGAGCAGCATTCAGAAGGAAGGAACAGTAGCTTCAAACAAAGTATGATCTCCCTAGCTTCTGTAGTGTCCTTAACACAGCCAGCAGGAGCCACATCCTGATGATCTGATGATCTGAGATTGGAAGGGCCTTGGAGATCATCATCCGACTCCTCACATTACAGATAAGAAAACTGAGACCTTCTCTGAGGTCCCATAGCTAGTAAGTCACTGAGCTGGGTTCTAATTGCTTTCTACTGCACCACTCATTCTACTCTGTACCTACTGACCCTTCACCTAAGGACAAGCTCAGCGAAATGAGAAGACACTAAATTATAGGCCATCAGGCGACTGTTTTGTCTTCAGAAATCTCTAAACTATCTCGAAGACAAGAATGTTGAAGCAGAAGTATCATCTACATAGATCAAAGGGCACCAACATAAATTGTAGATCCTTAAAGTATTAAAAGATCCCACTTTCACATACTTAGTAGTGTAGAAAGCAAAAAAGGAAACAAGTATTTGTTTCCTTTACAAATAAAGTCTCATGTCAACTTAACAATGATTGTAGGAAATAGGTGCTATCATTATTATTCTCATTTTAAAGTGAGGCAAAAGTTAAGTAATAACTGCTATACATCTGAAGCAAAATTCAAACCCGAGTCTTCCTTACTGGACCATATTATCAACTGTACCAGTTATACGTTAAACCTTCATATCTTTTTCACATGAATAGATGCCCATCTAATTCCTTATTTTAAAAAAAATCGTTATTATTGTTATATCTTACTCTGAGTACAAACAGCCATGATAAGCTCTAAAGACTTGTGCATATTGTAATGTCTTAATAACCGTTTGTTGATTGAATGAATACAAAGATAAAGACACAGTTCTCCACCCTGTAAATGACATTGATTTTTTTTTTTATCCCAAATATATATTGATTATTCAGGGCCCATCATTTTCTCTAGTTATTTCCCATCTAGGATTCCTTTATCTCCTGATTTCTCTTGTCCTCTAAGCTCAGCCTGGGACATTGGCAGTGCTCAGGGCAGATGCCATGATTGTGTGGTTTCCTGTGTTTTCCTTCACTCAAAACCCAGTGAGCATCATTCATTGGCCCCACCCTAAGGCTTCCCCCTTCATTGATAAATTTTTGGCCATGTTTTTGTCTCCTCTTAGAATGTCAAGTTATCCAAGGAAGGTTGATTAAAAGGGAGGAGATTAGAAATCATCTTGTGGGAAAATTGTTTGAAGGATGCTGGGGTTATTTATCTCATGGAAGAGAAAGATTGGGGGCTATGTTTGCTGGCTTCCAGGATTAGAAGGGTACATCTAGAATATGATCTTTACTTCCAGATTTTAGAAGGCACATTTTCTATAAATGGCCAACATTTGAGTAATGTGGGACCATCTGAGACAATTCCACTTTTGCATAGCTCTGATTCTAGCCACTCTGCTTCTTGAACTCATGTTCTTTGGGGCCAAAAATAGAATGGCTAATCTCTTTGATATGGCAGCTTGCTACCTCATGAGGTATTGAATTTCCCATCTCTGAAAGATCAAATAAAATATGTAAAGCCCTTTCTCTAGTATTCAAGCATAGGCCAGATGTTTAGTGTAGTTTAGGACCAAAGAGCCAGATTCTAATTAGTCTGCAGGATTACAAGAGATTGGACATTGTTAACCCCTTTTTACATCATTTTCCTCTTTAACATTCTAGGGAAACTTCTCAGAATGTCTTAAAATGCATTCAGTAAAATTCACAGGATTTTAAACAAAACCAATTGTAGTGAAATAAACGTGTCATTTTTTTCTTCCTTACCCAGGTTCACTGAGCCTCCTGAAATATATTTATGTGCTCTGTGAGTCCACAGACCCCAAGTTAAAACTCCAGGCCTAGTGGTCTCCAAGGTCTCTGTAATCTTGTAATACTGTCAAGATTTCTTTAGGAGAAATTCCAATGCTGGCAAAGAGACTTGACTAAGTAACCTTTAAAGGTTTCTTCCAACACTGAGTTTCCACAACTTTCTTAAGGGCCATAAACAAGAAAAGGCCTTCAGCACTCCCTAAATGCTGTCATTGGTTTTGCTTGTTCCACCAGCCTCTCTCCCTACCACACTCCTCTCTTCTCATCTCAGAGAGATGAGTCCTGGTGTGAACAAAGCTTCTCTGCCACCACCAAGAAGGTGGTATGCTGTAGTAGTAGAAGGAGAACATGAATTTGAATCCCAATTTTACTCCTTATTGTCAAGGTGATCTTAGGCAAGACATTTCTCCTCTCTGAGCCTCAATTTCCCCAACTATAAAAACGAGGGGATTGGACTAGACGAACCTAGAAGGTTCCTTTCAGATTTCATCATCCCATGAATTTTTCACACAGCTATGCGGTAAAGAACCTGGGCTGTAAGCTCCTCAAATTCTCCCTTGTGCCCCAGCTGAATTGCTCCTGCCCCTCCCAGGCATCCCCCTCCACCTCCACCTCCACCCCTTGCCTTCATTCATCGTCCACCCGCCTTTCAGTTTCCCTGGCAACGTTGAGTGCTCATCCTGGAAAACTTTATCCGAAATCTGCTCTGGGCAGCTTTCCAAATCCATGCTAACCTGATTAGGTGTCTCTGGGGGCCTTGCTGGCTAATCAAATTAGGCAGCACTAATGGTAGTGAGGACTTTGAGTGGGCACGGAACAGTAAAACATATTGTATACTTAGTGATAATCATCCCGGCTTCTGTGTCATTGATTTATCTGCCTCCCTGCTTACCCCCTTTTCTGTGTGTTTGACTGCAGCGATCCGGAGGAAGGAGAATGGCTGGTACGACGAAGAACACCCACTTGTCTTCCTTTTCTTGGGATCATCAGGGATAGGTAAACCAAACCAGAGATGGAAGAAGGAGCTAACAGGGACGGAAGGGGGGGGGGGGGGGGGGGGGGGGGGGGGGGGGGGGGGGGGGGGGGGGCGGCAACAGGGAGGCCTGCACTTGATTGAAACAGCTGTGGCCAAGGGCAAGAGGGTAGCCACACACACGCACACACATACCCACTGCCTTTAACCAGCCCTGTCTCCTCCCCTGGGGTGGTACTGAAGATGGGTGAGGGAAAGAACAGGATCCAGCCCAATCCCCCAGAACTATCCGGATCAAATCATTCCAATTCAGCCCAAGTGGATTAAGTGCCTGCCTTATAGAGAGCCCTGTGATCAGGTAATAAGAGAAATAGGAAGTTTCAGTTAAATCTCTGGCCCTGCCTTTGTGGACCTCACAGTCTATGCCAGTAAGAAAGTCTCAGAGCTCCCATGAGAGGCTCACACCAGGGTATGGCTGAAGACCACCCACTAGGTGTGGGCCTTTTTTTGGTGAAAGAAATGTCCACACTAGGAATGGTCTGGGAAGCACCGGAGGGCAGAGTGCTAGGGAGGCTACAGAGGGTTTCAGATGCCAGCAGACAGAACTGTAATCCACAATGTTAGTGTTCAGGTTTTCACATGCATGGACCTTTTATGGAGTTCAGAAGATGTACCATTACCATTTGTGAGGGGGGAGAATTGAGGAAGACTTCCTAGAAGAGGTGACATTTCAAATGTCACTGGGGAGGAATTCAGCAGATAGAGGAAAGAAGGGTGTGTCAGGCATCAGGAGCAGTGTAAGTAAAGGGAATCCGAGTTTCATTCAGAAAATAGTCGTCCAGTTTGACCAGAACAGAGTATTATGGAAAGGAATGCCCAAGGGGAACATTTCACCCTTGCCCAGCCTCAGGAGAATTTACCCCCAACTCCTTTCCAGATAGCTGTGTGACCCACAGAAAGCAGAGGGCATGTCCCCCTTGATAATATGCAGACCCCAATGTGGCCAGCCCCCAGTTATCCATGTGGAGACTGGTTGCTCTGCAGAGAACCACAGCTGCTATTTCAACTCCCAGGCCACCTCCTCTGTGATCAGGAGAGGAGGCCCTCTTCTGTTAGGAGGAGCTCAGACTACACCTGCAGAGAAGTACCTAGAAGCTCCGGCATTCTGACTGAGTTAAACACAATGGAAAACAGCCCTTCGGATAGATTGAGAGCTCCACCGTTGCCCACTGACTGAGTGACTGAGGACCCGAGTCCTGCCCTGTGGCTCTGGGCCTTGTGACAAGCTGCCTCCCAGTTGGGGGCGTGCTTCCTCTCAGACCCACCCCAGGGCTGCATGCTGGAGGTGTCCTTAGAGGCTCCCCTCACGGCCTGGAGACCATCCCTCCTCCCCCCCAGCCGCCTTCCAAGAGGAAGCAATAATCCTCTGGACCAGTTTGGCCAAGGGACAGAGTGCTTTCAAGCTGCTGACCGGTCAGGACCGTGTTCCCTTCTTTCCCATCCCCTGTATACTACCCTCTTGTCCAAAATCTGGAGTCAGAGAAACAATTCAAGGCCTGCACCGGACACTGGCCACCTTTGTCCCTGGGCAAGCTGATCCCTCTCTCCTGCTGAGAGGCTCACCCTGAGGGTGAGCGAGGGAAGGGAGTGGACTGAATTCTTGTCTCGTCTCTCCAAATCCCTCCTGACAGCTTCCCTCCCACTGTCCCCATCTTTGTGCATTCAAACCTCTCACCTAGTGGGATCAGGGCAGGGAGAAGAGCACAGGACAGAGGCGGGCTGAGCCAAAGGTTCGAAGGGGAATTCTGATACTTACAGGACCAGGGACCCAGAGGCTTGGAGCAGCCAGGCCTCAAAACAAGTTTCTTGGGACTTTCAGATTCAAATGAAAGGATGCCAAGAAGGGCTTTGTGAATCTTAGAAGGCTGTACCATGTCAGTTATTATTATCATCATCATCTTCTTTTATCCTTCAAGTTGCACCTGTGTTAGGGAGCCTTCTCTCCTCCCTCCTGACCATCCACAGCAGTTCCCCGCCTTCTCATACACATTTGAAAGCAGGCTCTGGGCTGTACTTCTCATCCTCTGATCTGGGTCTGTGTCCCATATCCAGAGCCAGACTGTGGGCTCCCAGAACATGACCACACACAGGCCTGGGGCTCAGCACTTGTGGGGGGCCGACGGCCAGCTCTGACCTCACCAACCTGCCACAGCCCCTGCCTCTGAGGGTCATAGAAAGTTGTAAAAGTCATGTCTTGGCTGACGAGCCATTCCTTGTGACTTGACATGACCCAGCAGGAGAAAAGGCCTGTAGGCAGGGAGCCTTGAGTTCAAATTTGGGTTGTCCTGCCGACTCGCTGTTGGACCTGGAGCAAACCCCTTCTTTCTGAAGCCTCTCTAAAATGAGATGTAGACTAGATGTTCTTTAAGGTCTTTTCAGACACTGATAGTTTATGTTTCAACATTTACCTCTTATCTAGGAAATGTCAGTGGTAAACAGAAGGCCAGAAGGACTGACATCTGATACATTGCAGAATCTCTTTCCCTAACAAATACCAACTCTCAGGTATCAGCTTGTAGCTTCTCTACTTGGTACATTATCCCATGGTATGCTTATTAAATTTGGACTGGTTTCCCCATACTGCCAGCCCAGCCTGCTGGCTAGCAATGTATTATTTAGAGTACACAGGTCATGTTAATAGTAGTGGAGAAAATCCGACTCAGGAAGAGAAAACCACCTCTCAGTTGGGCTCCTAAACCAGAGCCAAAGAATTTTGTGAAATTATCTGCTCCCACTGCTTTCCATTGGTGCAGATAATTGAGACCTGACCATAGACCCTTTCCTAATCCAGAGTTCCTTAGTAAGGAATATAGTGGTATAATTTCATTCATTGCATTATAGTTTCAGGGATCACTGACAAACATCAGATCCCAAGATTGGGAAAGGAGAAAGGAAAGAGATCTGTGCCCTCACCTAGCGTAGTTAAGGCTGGGAGAGCAAGCCTCAAAACACCCCCAGATATGAGGAAGCATACTACAATTTACTGTCCAGTAGGTATGCAGAGAAGAAAAATTGGAGAAGTTCATATGGAGTTCTCCTGGAGTAAGTGGCACTTGAAGGATTAGGAAAGACTTCATTTCTAAGGGGTGAAATCCCCATCAGAAATCTGGGCTGCTGCCAGGCCCTGAATTTGATTTCTCATTAGAAAGGCACAGGTAGCAAACAATGGTCCATTACCTCTCTTCTGCCCCAAGCCTAGTAACATACAGGCTGGATCACCTAGCCTTCAGTCTCTCCCTTTTTCAGTTAATCGACATAACTCCAGAATAATTTTTCTCATGTGAAAGTATAGTTATATCACTCCCTTTCTCAGAAACCTTCAGTGGCCTCCATTTCCTATATGATAAAGGTCAGCTCCAGTATGACGCTAATCCATCTCTCTAGCCCTATCTCACTATATTAGCTTTCCTGTGCTCTAGTCAAACCATGCGCATTTTTGTCATGTCTTATCTCCAAAACTTAACATTTGCTGTTTTCATCCTCTGCAAAATGGCAGGTATATTTTGTCTCCTTGCCTCCCCTGTCTGCCTTTTGAAATCCTTTACTTACATCATGATCCAGCTCACATCCTATTTCTTCATGAAAGCCTTTCCTGAGCCCTTCTCCACCTCACTCTGAGGGACATCTCTTGCCTCCAGTCTCTTGTTCCATTCTCTTCTGTGATCTGTGTTCTTAGGATCTAACCAAGTATATAGTTACTTACATCCACTTGTGTCTTATTCCTTACTATCTAGTAAACTCTTTGAGAGCAGGGGCTGTGTGTTATTCATCTTCACAGCCTCAGCATTGAGGTTTTAGAATTAAGAAATGAAAGCTAATTGAAAAGAAATGACCTCTCTCCTTTCCTCTCTCTACCAGGGAAAACGGAGCTGGCCAAACAAACAGCCAAGTACATGCACAAGGATGGCAAGAAGGTAAGAGGGGCAAGCCCCTGAGGGCAGGGCTAAAGCATCTGCCTCTGCAATGGGTTATTTTGCTGCCTCAAGGATTTTCCATCCATTGCCTCAGCAGCCGTGTCCCCATGGATCTCTGAAGAAGGAGTCTCAGGGAATGTTTGCCTATGGAGTTTCTGGTACCATCTTAGTCACTGATTTGCCATTCAGCCTTGAACAAATTACTCAGCCTCTCAGATTCAGTTTTCTAGACGACCATGTCCCTTCCTCTCTCTCGGATTCTGTGATTCCTCATCTGTAAAATGGGGGCATAGTCCCTACACTGCTAACTTCTAGAGACAGTTGTGAGGTTCAGATGAGATCCTCGATGGGAAAATGTCACTGAGCAAACAGATGGGAAAAGATCCAGAGCCTGAATGGACTGCAAACTCAGTGTGACCTGGGAACATAGAGCACAGTAGCTGAAGGTCTGTCATGTGGAAGAGAGACTAGACTTGTTGGCCCTAGAGGACAGAACAGGGAACAGAAGCTGGGAAAGAATGGCTTGAACTAGCAGGGCTCTGAAGGTCTTTGGTTGGAGACATGATAACTATTTCTCAGCAGTGTTGTGCCCTCAGGGCTTTCTTTCTATGTAGGTAAGATTTTTACTAGGGACCCTCTGGAGTCCTTTCCAACATAGAAATTTTGTAAAGTGGCTGAAAGGTTAACTAAGCCACTGCATATTAATAGGGATGTCATAATCATAAGATTTTGTCTAAGAATCTGTCTTAAAATCATTAATGCTCTATATGAAATTTGGAGGGATTCCATTTTTCACTTCAATCTCCTGCTACCAGCTCATTGGTGACTACTTCTTCCAGAAAACAGTCTGATTTGCTAAATTATCTCCTTGCTTCTCTGCTTTTCAAACTTAGTAGAATTTCTCCCATCTCTACAGACCTATATAAACCAGGCCTTCAGCCCTCATGCAAAAAAAGCTACCTTTCTTCAGTGGCCTCCATACCTATAATATGTCTCCCACCGTCTTTCCTGAGTGCTAGAACTGAATTCTGTTCTCGTATCCCAGTTCTCATCATGCCTTTCTCAAGAATCTTCCAAAACTTCCTAGAGTCTACAGTAGATGAATGTCCACACCCTTTAGTCCATTATTCAAGACCCTCCATTGTCTGGCCCAACCTGTCTCTGGCCTTGTATCCTCCCTTCAGCCAAAGTAGACAACTTGATGTTCTCCAAATAATTTCCATCCATTTCCATCTCCAAATCTTTGTACATTCTTTTCTCTGCTGTCCTCCTTTTTTCTCTCCTGTCTATCATCTACAGAAGCCTGCCTATCCTTCCAGGTCCATTTTGTTGCCATTCTCTCCATGAAACCCTCTCTGATCCCCAAGCTGGAAATGATTCCTTCTTCCTCTGTCTCAGCAAAAGTCGTCTTTCTGTCTTATCACATTCTGCCATGCGTTGTAGTCATCCATGTATGTATCTTAGCCCTTTATTGGACTGTGAACCAGGTGAGGGCGAGGATTAGGTCTTTTCCATTCTTGTCTTCCAGTTGGGGTCATGAATTGCTCATCACAGGAAGTGTTTAGGCTTTGACTGGTTGGCTATTTATTGCGGGGATTCCAGTTCAGATAGAATTTGGACTCAATGACCTCCTTGAGGTCCCTTATAACTCAAAATTCTGTTAGCTCTATTAACTCAAGCATAAGGCTCTGCACAAAGATAGTTCTCAGTAAATGTTTTTTGAATTGACTTTCTAGTCCTACAGGAAATGTTTTTCATTCAGAGGAGTAATATCAGGAAGTACTGTCATTAGGGTCCCCTTAGGAATGTTTCTATCAAAGCAATCCAACCTGTTTCTCTGATACTCCTCTAACATCTTCCCTCCTTTAGCCCTAACCTGGACAATACCCAGGGACTTTGTGTTCCTACCTTATTCTACATGGAAACTATGGTAGGACTTAAGCTGTTGTTCAGGACCCTGTCTTCCTAGTGGTATTAGGATACTTGCTTTTCTGCTAAATAAGAATCAGTTAATTTTTCATTGCTGGAGGCATTTAAGTGGAGACTGGCTGACCAATTGCTTATTTTTTAATTGTCTCATAATTTCTTTGAATTTCTTTGTATTTCTATCCCCAGCATTTTTTATTTAATTTTATTGTTTTTAATCAACAAAATCTTTTTCTCTCCCTCTCATCACCACTCCCTCTTCCATTGAAAAAAAAAAAAAAAAGCAAAACCCTTATCCAAAACAAATGTGCAGTAGTCAAGCGAAATGTTTCTGTCATTGGCTGTATCCAAACAATACAAGTCTCAGACTGCACCTTTGACCCATTGCTTCTCTTTTCAGGAGGTAGGTTTCATGGTTCTTTGTTAATCCTCTAGAATCATGGATGGGCAGTGTGTTGGTCAGGGTTCTTAAGTCTTCCAAAGTTATTTGTCATTACAGTGGTGTTTTTAATGGAAAAAAAAAAGTTCTCCTGGTTCTGTTCACTTTCCTCCACATATGTTTACGTGGTTTCCCAGGTTTTTTTTTTAAACCATCCCTTTCATCATTTCTTACAGGACAGTAGCACCAAACTTTACATTCCCAAATTTTAATTAATCTCCAGTTCTTTGTCACCACAAAAAGCTCAGCATCAGCACAGCTTGAATTGGATTTCTTCTGAGGTTTTCACCAGCTCCACCAGAGGCTTTGTGCTATTCATGGCCTAGCACCTGTATCAAGCCCTTGTCTCTCTTTTTCAAATGACTTAATTTTCCTAACAACTCTGTGAGACAGGTAGCACAAGTATAACAGTATCCCTGTTTTACAGATGAGCAGACTGATCAAAAAGATGAAGCCACAATTACATAGCTCATACATTCCAGAGCTGGGTCACCTACTTCAAATCCAGCATTCTGTTCATCACTTTTCCTTACTGCCTTCAGCCATCCCAATTCAGGACCCACATTTTGCTTCTGTGGCCACAGTACCTCATGCACCTCATCCCCAATGGCCTTCTAGGCATTGATTCCCTCAGTAACTGACCTGTCAGTCCTCTTTCCCAGAAGAACTAATCCCAGCACAGAACCCTACTCCCAGCACGCTCTCCTCTCCAGGCCCCCTGCTCTTCAGTTCTCCCCACCTCAGCAAATCCCAGAGCAGACCACGTGGCAGCGGGCACTATGTGTCATGTTAATATGATAGTCCGCACAGATAGCTTGCTGAAAGACAATTAATCAGGTTGGCAGCAATTCTGACAATTAGCACTCGGGAAAGGGTCATAAACTAAACAGACTATTAGGAGAGATGCAGTTAGAGGCAGGAACCTGACTGATTAGGAGTGAAGGATTCTTGCTCGTTTCATTTTAATACTGTCAGAGAGGTTAATATTTAATTACAAATTATAATCTTATCTGGTCTGTCTTCATACGTGCAGCATTGAAAATCAAAATAGCTACAGATTTGCTGACACAGAGGAGGGTTTGTTAGCATACTCATTGGGTAAAAGGATTTTCCTTATTAGAATGTTTCTATAGGCAGCTGAATCAAGCCCTTGTTTTGGGTATCATGAAAAGAAGTCCAGTCGCTTCTCTCTGCATCATACCTTCCCCAGAGAATAATCATAACATGATTGATACAGTCCTATGAAGTATGTTGAATATGTGCTGTTAGCTCTACTTTACAGATGGGGAAACTGAGGTCCAGAGAGATAAAAGTCACTCACTGGAGTCACATGCTATGGCTACATCAGTGACAGCCCTAGCTGGAACCGAGGACCAGTGACTTTTACTTCATCTTTTTCTTACAACAGTCCCACATCAAACGTCAGTTTTAACCTTATAGCAAAATTGACCCCATTTCACAGTATTGTCCACAGGAGGACCAGAGGACTGGCAGAGCTGGCCTTGTCTTATTATTAATTTTTAAGACTCTTAGGACTAGTATAAATTCAAAATAACACAAACCAAATGCATTACATTGAGTTATTGGCTATCACAGAAATCTGGTCACATGGCACGCGTATAAGAGAACAGTTTTTCCAGTGGTCACTGGAGCCTGAGGGATCTTAGATCTTCAGGAATGGTGAGGGTGATGATGATGACATTGATAAGAGCTGACATCCCTCTGAAGAAGAGCACTGAAGAGCCAAAGCCCCTGGATTCCAATCCTGCCACTGCTTGATTAGCTAGGTGACTTTGGCCAAGTTATTCTGCAACTCTGGACCTCATTCCTCATCTGAAAAGGATTCTTGGTCTTCCTGGCCCCTTCCCCTACTGAATCCTGCAAACTCCCACGTGTGAGGTTTTCAGAGTCCAATACCTATGTAGCGTAGACTATATTAGTACTGGACAGGCAACTCAGAACCAAGACCCACCGACTGAGGCTCAAAATACTCTGATTCCCCTGTGCACGACAGAAGCCATGAGGTCACAGGGGATAGAGCCTGGGATCACAGAGACCTGAGTTTGAACCCTATCCTACACACTTACCACGCAAGCTATTTCAGTACTGTCTGCCTCAGTTTCCTGGTATGTAAAATGGGAATATTATTCATACCTACCTCTTCCCTGGTTGCTCTATCAGATCAAGTAATATAGAATCTGACATAGTATAGTAGGTCCCTAATAGATGTCTTTTTATTAATATATATAAAGCACTTTGCAAATGTTATAAGTTCTAGCTATTAGTATAAGCAACACTCTCCATTCTCCATTCTTCCAAGTGACTTTCTCTCCTTTGATAAAGTCTTGAATTGAAAGTCAAAAGGACTAGGACCCAAGTAACAGCTTTTCCCAATTATTCCAAGTGTGACCTTTTTGGCCAAGTACATTTCTCCAGGATTTTGTTCTTTCAAAGATGGGGAAAGCACATGGCTTGCCCACATTGAGGGGAGATTATTTCCATCCCCATTTACTGTTTGTCTTTAAATCGCAATGATACCTCTGCTAAGAAAAACAGTCCTGCTGCCATATTGAGGAGACTTGAGACAATAATCCTAATATCAGGGCCCGGGATTTCTATAGCACATGTATGCAAAAGGCCTTCTTCCATGTCTGAGGTGACTCTGTTCCCTGATGTGTCTTAGCTAAGAGTTAATTATTCTCCAGGGTCCACCTGGAACAGATCCAGGAGAAAAGGAAACAGGATGAGGTGTCTGGAGGCCCAGTCAGTGAAGATCTGTGAAAAGAACTGGAGATAATTTCACCTGGAGAATAAAAGAAGAAAAGGTCATGATAGTCATGCTCAAACATTGCAAGGGTTACCCAGTGGAAGAGGACGACCTAAAAGGCCAGAATAAGGAACAGGCAGGGGACTCATAGCAGGTTAATTAATATTCACTGTTAGGAAGCATCTCCTAAGTAAATGAAAGCTGTCTCAAAGAAGAAGGTGGTAGTGAGTTCCTTATTTTTCTAAGTTTCAAGAAGAAGCTAGATGATGTGTGTAAGGAGTAAATAGAGAGGATTCATGCTTTGAGTAGAACATGAGTCAGATGCTCCAGCCATGAGAGTCTGTGCTTCTCTTTAAGGCACTTGGAAAGAACATTAAAACCCACGTCTTGTGAATCCCAGGCAGATCAACTGCTGCCTCCTCTCCCAGCCAACATCTGATTCTGCTCCAAAGGAACTCACGTCCCTTAACCTCTACACAAACATTTACTGTTGTGCTGTTCTAGAAAATCTGACCACTGAGCTGAGCAAGCAGTGAAATGGGAATGCAGATCTTTCTTTAAAGGCCCCATCTATCCCTGCCCCTTTCCCCACCTTCCTATTTTCGATGTGAGATAACTGAAGCCTTCTGAGAAAATCAAAGCAAGACTCCCAAGGAGAAGTAGCATTTAATTTGGGCTTTCTGAGAGAACCAGAAATACCAAAGGGAGGATGTGGCCAGATAGAGGGATTGACCCGAGCAAAAACTAAAATGCAGGGCATCTGCCAGCAGATTGTGCTTTGTCCTTTGGGGCTGGAAAGTAGTCTGTAGGGGAGAGAGAAATGAGTGGGGGCTAAGCCAGAATCTGAGCAACAAAAAAGTGCTAAAGCATTTTAGATGTGTGACTGTTGTTGTTCAGTCTGACCCTTCGTGACCCACTCCCCAGCCCCGAGGCTTTCTTGACCAAGATACTGAAGTGGTTTGTCATTTCTTTCTCCAGCTCATTTTACAAATGACAGACTGAGGCAGACAGGGTTAAGTGACTTGCTTAAGGTCATACAGCTAGTAGTATCTGAGAATGAATTTTACTCAGTTCTATCTGACTCCAGTCCCAGCTTTCTATCCACTGTGCACTTAACTGATCAGGTAAGTCTGGATTGGTGAGCAGCAGTTGGAACCCAGCTATGATCATTTACCACAGATTTGCAATACATGACTTTTTGATGACTTTCTCCATTGGTGTCCAGTAATCCTGGGGCAAGAGGAATAGGATCGGAGTTTTAGAATTAGAGGCAGGTCACTTTGTCCAGTGCCTTATAGATAAGGAAGCTATAAGGGCTCTTTCTACTCTACTAGGTTTAGGTTATAAAGCATAAAGAGACCTAAAATCTTCCTTAGCTCAATGTTTTCATTTTAAAGAAACTGAGTCTCAGGGAAGAAGTGACTTGACCAGGGTCATACAGAGACTGGTGACTGAATCAGGACTGGAAGCCGGGCATTCAGACTCTCAGCCCCAGCTGACTCTCCTCCTTTAGCCTCCTGCCCCTGAACATCTGGGCCCAGTGATTCCCTCCAGTGGATGAGGGGCAGAATGAGCCATGGGAGGGTCTGGTGAAGGGATTTCTTGGCCATGCAGCCACTGGAAGCGGTGCTTTGGTGTTTATAAAACACTCTGCCCAGCAACACTGGGAAGCCAATCTCCAGAGTTATTCTCCTCATTTTGCAGAGAAAATTGAAGTTCAGAATAGTTGGTGGATTTGCCCAGGATTGCCCAGGTCTCTTGATGTCAAATCCATTCTTTAAGGGGAGTGGGTGTCAAATAGAAGGCGGAGCATTGAGGAAACACCTCTTGTGCCATGTCTGCCTGACGCCTCTGTGTGTTCTCTGGTTTGGGTGCAGGGCTTCATTCGGCTGGACATGTCAGAGTTCCAGGAGAGACATGAGGTGAGTATGGACCCGACCAGGGAAGCAGCATGGGGCATCAGACAGGAAGGGGAGCAGAGTCGGAAGCATCAAATTAATTCCAAACAGCCACAAACCTGAAGTTCACCCTATAACTTAGTAGCTAAACAACCCAGTCATACTGGGAGGGAGCAGACAAGACTAGGATCTGGAAGGGAGCCGCATTCCTGACCACTCAGCTCCTGTCAGGAGGGGAAGGGAGAGAGATTTGCTGGGCGCTCATTTCTGTTAGTGACCTTCTGGGTTGGACCCTGTTGGGCCCTTTCCCCTTTGCTTTGGACAGTATCTGAAGCTATCTATGGTGCCCAGCAGTGATTGCTCCGGTTTCTCTCCCTGCCAGGTGGCCAAGTTCATCGGCTCCCCACCAGGCTACATTGGCCACGAGGAAGGGGGCCAGCTGACCAAAAAGCTGAAGCAGTGCCCCAATGCCGTGGTGCTCTTCGATGAGGTGGACAAAGCGCATCCAGACGTCCTCACCATCATGCTGCAGCTGTTCGATGAGGTGTGAGACCTGAGGTGAAAGGGGGGAGGGGGGTTGGAGGGCAGGGGCAGGAAGGAGGAAGGACTTAATGGCAGGGCCCGGAGTCAGCCCAGATCAGGTGCCTCAGGCCAGTGTTGAAGCCTAAAGTGAAGCACCTTCTCTTAGGTCTTGGGAAGGAATCCCTGAAGTTGGAGACAAGACAACTTCATGTTATCTCCGTTTAACATTTGGAGACACTGAGGTCTAGAGAAGTCAAGGGAGCCACCCAGATTATGTACTGAGACCATATTAAAGCTCCCCCCAAGGTTGCACCTGCTGTGCCCCACATGGAAATAGCTGCCTCAGATTCTTAAGGCAAAATGATTCTTACGCCTCATTATAAATAGGGTTTGGGGGCCTGCTGTGCCAGGGACCCCTGTTATGAAGGGATTTAAATGCCAAACCAATGAGTTCTGTATCTTTTCCTCATGGGAATGGGGAGCCACTGAAGCTCCTTAAGGTCAGACCTGAGCTTTAGAAATAGTGTGAGGATGGGTTGGAAAAGGTATTACGGCTTTTGCCCACCCTAAGGTAGCGCTTTGTTACCACCATGATTATCTAACCATACTCCCCATCCTAGATTCCTGGGTTCTAGCCCTAACCTCCTGACTTTCTGTGAGCCAACTGGGCCAAATTTAACACACATGAGAAGTGAGAAGGAGCATTTGGGCTAAGGTGTCAGCCCCTGTGCAGTGGTGGAGCTGCCAGGGCTGTTGGGGTCCTCCCTCTCTATAGTAATAGAGGCAACTCTAACAGCTCTGCTGTCCTGGGGGGATTTCTCAGGAGCGTCTTGAATCTGCTCTTAACTCACAATTGTATAGTGCTTAGCAATTTGCACAATGCTGTCTCAGTATCAACCCTGTGAGGAAGATGATGAAATTATGATCTCTGTCTTACAGAGGATGAAATAACTACTCAGACTGGTTAAGTGCCTTGCCTCAGGTCTGAGCTCATAAAGGGCATCCCTGTAATTTGAACTCAGGTCCTTGGGCTCCAAGTCCAACACTGTTTCCACAGTGTGGTACCTCATTTTACCCTGCAATTATCTGTGGTATTTAATGAGTCTGCTTGTTAAAATATTCTTTCTGGTCCCCAGGCCATTGCCATCATGGGCAGAGCCACTCCTGGCAGTGAGAGCCTCCCCAACCCCATGATTTCTCCTTGGGAGTGTGCGAGAGGGGATTCCTGTTCAAGCACGACTCTGGACCCAGTGGTCCTTAGGTCCTTCCTAATCTGATATTCTGTGCCTTTGTCAGTTCTTTCTAAGCCCCTCTTGGGACAACAGAAATGGTTGTCTTTATTTTGCAAAGGGTGAAACAGAGGCTCAAAGAAGGGAAATGGCCCTCTGACAGTCACAATAGTTTGTGGCAGAATGGGAATTTGGGCCAGATCGTGTATCCTCTTCCTGCTGTCCCAGGAGACAAGCTGCAGCTGGCCTCCCACTGCCTGACTCCTGGGACTCAGACTCTCCCAGCCATGTCTCTGGGATGTCCACCCCTTCCCCCCTCCCCCAGGAGGCCAGGCCACAGGTCAGGGAGAGAGTCCACCTGCAGCCTCCTCTCTGGCTCTCCAGAGAAAAGAGGGGGGCACTGGGGCAAAGACAGCTGCCAAAGAAGAGGCTGCTCCTACAGCTGGTGGATGAAATACAATTAGCCAATTAGTGTTCTTAGTGTGAAATACAATTAGTGTGGACACATAGAACTCCTCCCAGCCTGCCTTGGCAGCTCCCTCAGGCCATTCTCCTGGTTTTGCAAGCCCCCCATGGCCTGTACACAATTCTGAGTATTCTCCCTCCCTCTCTGTGACCAAGGCCATCCTCGGGGGAGGGGGGGGGGGGGAGATGGCAGGGTAAGGAGCATTGGCTCTGATTCACATGCAGCCTCTGACCCTGACCACCTGGGTGACTTGGGCCAGCCACTTACTTTCTCTGCCTCAGTTTCCTCAGCTGTAACAGGAAAGGTTAGACCAGAAGCCTCTGAGGTCCCTCCCAACTGTCATTAGATGAGCCTTTGACAGACTGGGATGGCTGAATTGGCATTCATACCCAAGACTCCTGAATCCAAATTCATTGCTTTTTATCTTCGGCACCATCAAGGGAGAAAATAAATGTAAAGCATTTGTAATGGTGAAGTCCTATATAAATACGAGCATTTCCTCAAGTCTCTCTTTGTGGGGTGGAGTGTCAGGCAGAAATGGGCCTAGCCACGAAATAGCCTGACCCAGGGCTGCTAAGAACCTTTTTCCTGCCCTGACCTCAAACACCCCCCCCCCCCCCCTTCCCTTTAAGGATTAATATCACAATTGTTTCTTGCATAGATCACCGCCCAGCAGCTCAATGTGAAATCAATTCCTGCCGCGTAGGTTTGACAGCCCAATAACCTCAGTGCTCATCGCCAGCCCCCACCCAGGATTTGTGTCCTCGGCTGGATAGGCAGACAGCCCCCGGGACTGGGACGGATGGGGCCCGAGCTGTTTGTTTGGGTGGTTTTTTTTATTGCCCAGGAAAATGAGTCTTTGCAAAGGTTCCCATGTCAGCTGCTACAGGAACATTAGGAGTGGCGAACATCACCCCTTGGAGCCGTCACACGGCACCTGCGCCCCCGCCCTGCTCGGCACCGTGGCGGGCT
The DNA here is from genome assembly GCF_902635505.1 of Sarcophilus harrisii. Lineage (NCBI taxonomy): Eukaryota > Metazoa > Chordata > Mammalia > Dasyuromorphia > Dasyuridae > Sarcophilus > Sarcophilus harrisii. The sequence continues at coordinate 530,599,518 of NC_045428.1, forward strand.
CTGTCTGCCGCTCTCCCAAGCTCTTAAAATGAAATTGCTACTTGGTTATTGCTCCAGCTAGAGCCAGAGGGATATGACCTTTCTGAGCAAGCAAGGGGATTCTGCAGAGAGTTGGGGGCACATAGATAGCTCCCTTCCCTTGGGAGACACAGAGTCCTTTCAAGGGTGGCCACAGTCAGTATTGACAACCATAATTACCTCTACGGCACTCTAATAGTGCCGTAGAGTGGACAAAGTGCATTCTCCACTGCATCCCTTACATGAGTGAATGTAAAAGTAACTGTCCCCCTTATACAGATGAGGAAACTGAGGCTCAAGGAGGTGACATTATGCCAGACTTCAGGTTGGGAGAAATCTGTGGTTGAATCTAGAACTTCCCTCTATAACATCTCTGACAAAACAGAGTCCAGTCTCTGGAAGAAGACTTCCAGGGAGGGGTCACTATGTCCTAAGGCCTTGTTTCAGACTTTTGGAAAGCTCTTAGGTTAGGAAGATCCTCCTGATGCTTAACTTAAATTTGTTCCTCTGTGACTTTAGCCCTGTATCAAACAGAAGATTCCTTGGTCCTCTTTCACATGACAGCTTTTAGATACTTGAGCTCATCCCTGGGCTGCCTCACTAGAGGCTTCCCTCTTAAGTGGGGACCAGCCCCTTTCTAAGTTTCTTAGTCATCATCAAGTTCCTTATCTACCAGCTACCCTTTCACCTCATCTTTCCTGTACGGCTGGCATGAGAGAGACTCTCAGGCCCTCCGCGCTGACACATGGGACTCCTGTGTCTGTGACATGCCCTCATGTGCCAATCTAGCAGCACTGCCAGAGAAGGAAAGGAGCAAGCTTAGTGTGGCATGTCAGTCTGCTCTTGCTGAAATCCTGCTGGCTCTGAGGGGTCCTTTCTCTTCTAAAGGCTCCAGACCATCCCTTTAATTCCAGAAGCTGGAGTCAAGCTTACCAGCTTCCCTTATTCCATTTTTTGCGAGCTGATGTATTTGCCACCTTCATTCCTGCAGTACAGCCTCAAACTCCCCAATTGGGGAGGTTTCAAAAACCTCCCCAATAATAGTGGAATTAAGTGCTTGAGTCAGTCCTAGCTGCAACCAGGGGCAAAGCACTCAATGTTTTTTGGTTTTGCTTTTTTGAAGGGGAAATGGGGTGGAAGCTGGCAATCAGGGTTAAGTGACCTTGCCCAGGGTCACACAGTAAATGTCTGAGGCAGGATCTAAACTCAGTTCCTCCTGACTCCAGGGATGATTCTCTATTCACTGAGTCATCTAGCTACCCCCAAATTACTTTACCTCTCTGGACCCCAGTTTTCTTTCTTATCTGTAAAATAAAGATAGCAATAAATACCTGTTAGTACTTGGCTCACAGAGTGATTTTCAGGATCAAGTGAAAAAATATTTGTAAAGTGCTTTGTAAATGATCCTCAGATAGAGTACATTTACACCTGGTGATCTTAATGGCACCAAGGGAAATTACATGCTTTTCTCATTACCTCACTTATTTGGGGTTTTACCTCCCTATTAACTATTGTTATTCTTTCTGGCCAAAAAAGCTTAAATAAAATAAGAGTCATATAGTTCTTCATTTTCATAGTCTATCCCACCCTTTGAATTGATCCTATCTCTTCTTTGGTTGTCTTCTGATCTCTCCAGCATAATTTTTAAAAGCCTCTTTTGTTGCCATCACTATCATTGCCAACCTCAATTCATCTTGCATAGGGATCATACCTAGATTTTGTATTCATTCTTCATTAACTGGCCTTGCTTCCATTTTCTGTCCATGACTTTTTGAAATCTCAATTTGTCAGAGAGTTCCCTGTGCATCCACACCAGCCTTTTGGATGCTTCTCCTTAGTTTTCCTCTTTAAAATGGTTCTGTTTTCAGAATTTTATCAAGAGCTTCTGGTCCATTTTGGACTTACTCTGCTTGTAGAATTTTAGACCATAAGATTCTTTCTACCCTTTCTCTGAACCCAAAAATCTAAGGTACATGTGATCCCAGCTTTCTTTGCCTTCTTTATCATGAATTCTAAGCTAGAGTAAATGCTTCTTTGCTGAGCTACTATCATTTTTGAATCAGCAATCAGATCTTCCCTGTAAGTTAGAATGATGTTCAGAAGTGAAATTCAACATTTTCTGAAAATTGCCAATATTTCAATAGTGGGATCCTGACACAAAGGCCAGTACTCCAGCATATTGTACAGCATACTGTCTCCCTGCCTGCCCATTTTCAGAACTCCTCAGACTTGGATTCTTCATTTCCTATGGACATGGATAACAGAATGCCTAAAAACCTGTGCAAGACACCAGAGAAGCCCATTGAGTCCAACTATTTTTCAGAGAGAGAAAAATGCTCCACACCAAGGTGGGAAAAAGACTTCCTACAAAACATATAGCAAGTTAATGGCAAGTCTAGGGCTGGAACTCTGATCTCCTGGCGCCTCAGTGCTTTTTCAGTGCAAATGAGAAGCCTTATTTTCCCAGAATTTCCTTTTTCATGGGCTTCAAAGTATCATGAACTCTCCCTGCACCAAAGTGAAAAAGGGCAGACCAGCATCTAGATACCTCGGTGTCTGGCTTTCTCTAACTCCTCTCCACCCCCCCTTCCCTGTGAAAGTTCCATCCAGGTGGCAGGGAAACCCTTATGAACAGAGGTTGAGTGTTCCACCTAAGCTCAGCGAACATCAGCACAGGAAGGAAACATAAAGCATAGTTTGTAAATGCCTTGATATTCTATGATTCTGGGGCAGGGAGGGGATTCCCTCCACCAGTGCAGATGGAAACCCTCTACATCTTAGTAGCTACCGCCAAGAATTATTGTGGCCAATGAGCTTCTCTGCCGCTTGAGAAAACCCAGCAGAGCTTGCCCTCTGGTTACCAGGGTTACTGTGAAGTGTCATAGTAGAATGTCAGCAGACAAGGATGCCAATGAAAAGAACTGTTTAAAACAAAAAATGTTACTCCTAGAACTAGACCATAGAACAGAGAATGTCAGAAGTAAGGAGACTCCTAGAGCTAGAAGGGACATTTAACCATCTAACCCCATACCTTAATTTTACAAAGGAAAAATCCAAGATCAGAAAGGGCAAAGACCTTGTCTCAGAACCCCCCAATCATCAGCCAGGCCAAGACCAGAATGACTCCATGTAAGCACTCCAAAGTGAATGTGAGTCCATCCAAGAACATTGCTTATTGCCAGCATGTATCAGATATTAGGTTTTGGCCCTAGGGTAAAGGCAGCCCTTGCTCTCTGAGAGCTCATGGTCTTCTTGGGAGCAAGGCAAAGGAAACATGATGAACAATGCAGGATGGCGTTTGATGCAGTGAAGAAGGGATCCAGAAATTATCTCTGAGGAAATGTAAGATAAACAAGACCAACCTCAGCCATGGAAAAGAAGGCGACACAGAGTGGGTAACAGCCAAGTTTGATCTTAAAGGAAGGATTTCCAAGGAGATATGAGGAGGGATTGCAATCAAGACATGAAGAAGTAAATGCTTGGCTCATTGATGTGAATACACAAAGAACGGAAAGCATCGGGCAACAGGCTGCTGAAGTCCAAGTGGAGTGATGAGAAATAAGACCAAAAGGGAAAGCTGAAGTCAAGTTGGACCTCCTTTGTATGTTAGCTAGCATTCAATAGGGAGATGTCCACCCCCACCTGGGGTTTTCTGGGTAGAATAAGAATCGAGGTGAACAGCGAGTGACTTGTCCAGGGTCTCACAGGTAGTGCCTGAGAACTGTGCTCTGTACTGCCCCAACAGAGAAAGATGAAAGGAGTTTGAATGCTATGGTGAGATTAGTTTATTAAGCGCTCCTTATATGCCTAGGCTAAGAACTGGAAATACTAGAGAAACAAAAAGATACTTATATTCTAATAGGTGAAAACTACACACAAAAGGGAGCTGGAAAACCCCTCTCTGTGGTAGAACAACTTAATGGGGAGCCCCTGAGTCTGGGGGAGCCAGGAAAGCTCATTGGCCTGGATACTTCCTTAAAATCTAAGTTTCAAGAGGATCTCAGTTTTTGGAAAGAGGACAAAGAGCAGAGGAATCTTTCAAAATGAGAAGAACGCCCAGCTTGGTTCTTACCTCCACCTTGGAGAAGCCCTCTGCCTTCAGAGTGCAACTCAGATACCCCTTCCACAAATAGCTAGGTTGATTTCCTTCCCATCCCTCCACTGCAGGAGTGCAACTCCAAGGCCCTCCTTCCCAGTCTCCTATGTACTTAGCTCCTGTCTCTCTATATATATTTGTATATGCTTGTATTTGCCCTCATCTCCATCTTTAGAATTAGGATTATTCCATTATTTAAATCTGTATCACTAGTGCTTAGCATACTTAGTCTTTGTTGATTGATCAGTTGGTTGAAAAGAAGTGAGGGCCTAAATGAGCACTGCCATGGTACCGAAGAGGAGAGGATGGACAGCTAAGATTTTTTTTTGCCTCTCAGGAGAGACAGCCTCTGGTTACAGAGATCTGTATGCAAGGGGGTAGAAGAAGAGAAAAGAGAGAGCGCCTCTCGCCTCAGAGGAAAAGACAGTGGCACCATTAAGATAGGCAATAAGATGGGAAGAGAGAGAGTTTTGGGTAGCAACAAAATGAGTTCTGTGTCTGACCGGTTATAGGGCGACATCCCACAGGAAATAGCCTTTGGACAATTTGAAATGTGAGGCCAAAAGCTGGAGAGAGAATTGTAAGTCATCTACATAAAGATGATCATTGAAACCAAATAGACTCAGGGCAGGAGCGCAAAAAATAGGGCTTGTGTGCCACCTCACAAATTCATTCAGCCTTCCATCTTTGGATGGCTTCTCCTCCTAATATGGAGTTCCAGCCGGCCTATCCTTCCCAGGCAGCCTCAGGAAAGGCAAGTTTCTCTTCCTGTGGGACTAAGAAGGAACAGTGTTATATGGGGGAAAAGAGATAGATGGTTTTAGATAGTTGGGTATGTTTCCAGATATCTGGATCTTAATCTTTAGGTAGTAGAACTTTAAATTTTAAAAATTCATGTTTCAATAATGTGATTTTTTTTTTTTCATTCTATAAGTATTTTATCAGAGCATCAGCCCATCCTAAATGCTGATGGGAAGACAGAAGAATAAGCCCCTGCTCTGAGTGTTCACTGTCTAGTAAGGGAGATAACAGTCGGATGACCATACTATTAGGCAGAGAATAGCAAGAGCCATTGGAGAGGGAGGGTCACAGGCCTTGAGAGGGACTCGGGAGATGCAGAGCTCCCTCCCAGCCCAGGTGTTGGGGAAAGCAGAAAGGTCTTCCTGAATAAGACCGATTTGGGGGGGGGGGGGGGGGAAGGGCCACAAGGCAGGACCGGAAGATGCAAATGACTGAGCTAGTGCTCTCTCCCTCCTCCACTGTCTCCCCACTCAGGCCCGTGTTGGGCTGTCCCTTCTGCCATTCATCCCAGCTCACCCCCGTTAGCTATAGGTTTGTTTTCTTTCTGGGGTCCTGGTGCCTGAAGTTACTGCTGGATAATGGGGCTTTACTGTCATTTTCTGTGATCCTATAATAACCTGAACGCCCAATGCCAGTGTTTTGATTTCTGCATCAGGAGTTCGTACCTATAATTAGTTCTGGCTACTTCAGCCCTGGGGGAGCCTCTAATCTGCCAGAGTACTCCAGATCCTCACCTAGTTAAGTAGGTGTGAGTAGAGAGACAAGGAGCAGCCACAGTCCTGGCACATAGTAGGCATTTAATTAATGCTTGCTAATGGGGGGGGGGGGGGGGCAGCATCTATCCATCAGGACTGTGGGGTTTCTAAAGGGATTACAGTCACCCTGGCCCAGTGGAAATAGATTGACAAAGCTTTCTGGCAAAGATGAATATGGGGGGGGCATAAAGTAAGCCTCAGTGAAGGGTCAGGAATAAACACCTGGCCCACTTGAAGGGTCCCCCTAACCTGTGGCATTTGGGGTGGGGCTTGCTGCCACAGGGCCGCCTAACAGATGGGAAAGGGAAGACCATTGACTGCAAGGACGCCATCTTCATCATGACATCCAACGTGGCCAGTGAGGAGATCGCCCAGCATGCCTTGCAGCTACGCCAAGAAGCCCTGGAGCTTAGCCGAAATAGACTTGCTGAGAATCTTGGTAAGGGCTGGGGGCAGTGGGAGCAGAGTCTCCATCGCTTCTTTCCTAGGTCCTTCCCTAGAGCCTGAGAATCGAGAGGAGGCTTGTTAGGCAAGAAACAAATGAGAGAATTAAGTAAGTATTTGGGCAGAACAGCTGTATACATGCAGAGCATTATTCTAGGCACCATGGAAGGACACAAATAGAATAACTCCTGGAAAAAGGCCAGTGTTGGCCCTTTGAAGATTGTTATTCTTGAGGATTACTAATGCCCGTAGTTTAGTTCAGGCACTCAGTCCAAAAGGAGTGACACACTTCCATGTAAAAGGGGTGAGGAGAAGAGACATGGCCCTTGTTGTCAGGGAGACCCTGGTTTAAGGGAGACGGGAAGGATAAATAAAATCAACAGAAACAAAAGTGCAATTCAGCCACCAACATTTCTTCAGTGATGCCTGTGATCATTGAGAGGCAGAATTGAGTAAGAGATTGGCCAGGGCAGTTGGCAAATGAATTGTATATCTCTGCGAAGGGCTCCAGGAGCACGGAGTAAGCACTCTGATGTGACGAACAGGTGCGAGGAAGTATCTTGGGCAGGACTATTATCAGCTTCCTACATCAGGAATGACATCCTATGGTCCCCTCCCCCAAAAACTGAGGGCTTTGCCCATCCTCCCTGCCTACCAGGGACTCAGGAAGTACCTTCTCAGGTCCTCAAAGCCCATTGGAGACTCTAGCCCTTTGTTTCCCTGAGCATCTCTGGGCCTGCTTAAAGGGTAGAGACTAGACAATTTCTTCTCTTTCTCACAGGGGATGTCCAGCTAAGTGACAAGATCACCATCTCAAAAAACTTTAAGGAGAATGTGATTCGACCAATCTTGAAGGTATCAAACAATAGCACAGGTGAACCTCCTGGACTGGTCCCCTCCTTGCAACCTAAGCTAACCTCTCCCATCTCTTTCCAGGCTCATTTCCGAAGAGATGAGTTTTTGGGCCGGATAAATGAGATTGTCTATTTCCTTCCCTTTTGTCACTCGGAGCTTATCCAACTGGTCAACAAGGAGCTGACCTTCTGGGCAAAGAGAGTAAGAGAGGGGTTGTTGGGGGAGGCCGGTCTTGGGTCAGAATCTGGTGATGGGAATAAGAGAGACAGAGTGGTTACCTAGCCCATGTTTCCCTTGTTTCTGGGATCTTCTGAGAATTGTAAGGTCACTTCTCAGGTCACTCAAACTTTCAGGGTGCCTACAGATCTGGATGCACATGAGACCCTGGTGAACAACTCCAAAGAACGAAAATCTAGGAGGAGAAGGGTTCGGGTCAACTCTGTTCCCTTGGTGGGGCTCCATCTGTCTGTCCTTGTGTTTGTAGGCCAAGCAGAGGCACGATATCACACTGCTTTGGGACCGAGAGGTGGCAGACGTATTGGTTGACGGTTACAATGTTCATTATGGCGCCCGTTCCATCCGACATGAGGTGAGGTTTGAGGCGCAGAGCCATCGGTGTTTCTTGGCCCCCTCCCCTGATACCCAGGACTGTTTGCCCAGCAGCAGCCCACACCTGCCCAGACCGACTGGCCTGCCTGCGTGCCCCCCAGCGTTCCGCCCTCGCCGCGGCCTCTGCACCTTTGTGCAGGGACCTTACTGCTTCAGCTCCATGGCTCCCACCCTCTGCCTTGTGCCGGCTGCCCCAGAGAATGTCCCTGCACTTTGCCACTTGGTCAGCAGGGCTGAGGAGGCAGACGGCCAGCTCAGGCGGGGATTCTCCTTTTCATCAAAAGCTAGAAAGCCTCTTCAAGCTTGTGCCTCAAGCTGAGGCTCATTATAAACCTCCTAAGTCATTCCTTATAAAATCCCTTCTTGCTCCCTAGTAAAAAAAAAAAAAATCAGATGTTATCCAGAAATCGTGTTAAGAACAGCAGTCTGGGCCTGGTGGATTGTGGGCTGGCAGCTCTGGGTCAGAACTTTTCAGGATGAGAGACCCCTCTCTGAAACCAGAAGTCATAATGTGGCTGCAGAGGCTCCGCTGCCAGAAGCACAGTGATCCCAGGGAGGCCTCTCTCTTCCGGCTCCACCTGTACCCTCCCAGGAACACAGAGGAGAGGTTCCTGTGCACAGCTGAATGATCAGATTGGGGGTGAACTGTATGAGCGCCAAGGAAGGAAAAGTTCACTGTGGATTAGGGCAGTTCTAGAAGGAAATCATCCCTTCCCCAACCCCATCCTAGCTGCCAGAACCTTCCTCTCTGGGGTCCAACTGCCATTTACATATTTCACATTTGTGTAACCTGCCATTTTGTAATATTCAGTTACATATAGTCTGCATCTTTAGAATGGAAACTACTTGAGGATATCCAAAGGATTGTCTTTTCCTTTCTTTGCCTCCACAGCAGTTAGCATAGTGCCTGCCACATTATCAGTAGTTAATAAATATTTATGTAATGACCAACTAAAGTGGTATCTGTTATGGGCTTTGCAGAATGGGCAGAACTTGAATTGAAAAGGAGAAAATAGAATGACCTTTTTAAAAAGTTCACAGAGGCATAAATGATTCTGCACAGAGTAGCCTGGATAATTTATGGAGTGCAGGGATACAAAGAAAAGGTGCAAGACCATCCTGCTTTTTCATTGCTTACACAAGGACTCACCTGCAGGGCAAATGGAAGGACTCCCTGGTCCTTGAGGCCTATGGCCAAAGGTTGAGGAGGACCTTGGATACATCTGCCAATCAGAATCTGAAGAAACATGGCAATAAGGCAGATGGTGTTGGACCTTAGGGAGCAAGGGCAGGACAGAGGGTAAGGTCCAGGAGCCCATATTAATGGAAGGATTTAGTTAATGTCTCCCTGTTCATCCAAGTCAGATGAGTGACCAAGACTCTGATCCACCAATGTAAGGGGATGCTAGAACCAAGAACTGGAATCCTGTTAGTACTCTTGATCCATCTCCTATGGGATAGGGATGAAAACTTGTCAACTTCAGCCCATAAGGAACATCCCTTATCTGGGGAGGATTGGCTCCCTGTAGCTCTTCCTGGGTCTGTGAATATCTCTTAAATGTCTGGAGTCCCCTTCCCAGAACATTGTTGAAGAACACTGTGATAAAGCAGAAAGGATGGCAGGTCTTGAGGACCTTAATCGAGATCTCAGCTCCAGCCTTTCCTAGTTCTACACAAGGCTCCTCATCCACTGACGGAGCTTCTGGGAAGTTTCCAGCCCTGGAGGGGGAGCACTTTATAAACCTCAGGTGTGAGTCCTTGAGGCACCAGTGAGACATCCAGGCCAGGGTAGATGCCTAGACTGAGGTCAGGCCAGAGATGGAGATGTATGAATGATGGGATGCCTTTGCAGGTGGAGCGCCGAGTTGTGAACCAGCTGGCTGCTGCGTATGAGCAGGACCTGCTTCCAGGAGGCTGCACCCTGAGAATCACAGTGGAAGACTCTGACAAGCAGCTCCTAAAGACACCTGAGCATCCCTCACCCCAGCCAGAGAAGCGACCACCCAAGCTTCGGCTGGAGATTGTAGACAAGGATAGCAAGAGCCGCAAGCTGGACATCCGGGCACCCCTCCATCCCGAGAAAGTTTCCTATACACTCTAGCTGGGTATGGGCCTGGCCCCGACCCCTCTCCTAAGCAAGGCTGTACCGCGCCCCAGAAAACAATAAAGTCTGGTCGAATGCTTCATGGCACCCAACCCTCCAGAGACAGGGGAAGTGGGATGGAGAAGATGCTGCTTCTGGAAATCTCCTTCCTTCCCTGTCCTCTCAGTTCCAGAGTAGGGACAGTTAATTTATATCCTTTCTAGACTCTGGATTTATTTATTTTGATTCTTTATTCATCTAGTACATTGATGACCAAGTTTCAGCCTTCACCCCGAGCAGTGGTGCTGCTGCGAGGGTCTTAGCCAGTCTCATCCCACACATTGCCATGGAGCCCTGCAAGGGAAGGCCCCAGCTGATGTCCCATCCTCCCCGTGGTCCTCATCTGGGGCTCTGAGGGATGGGAGAGAAAATTGGGAGATACCCCAGCTTATGCCTGATACTGTTTCTCTTCCCTTTCCACTAGTACCACCAGTCTTACAGGCAAAGAGGGGCCCTGCTCTTAGCCATGGGTGCACACAGCCAGTACCAGAGCCTAAACTTTCTGGGGCCCCGTGCAGGGGGGCGGGACTCATGGGGCAGCTGAAGGCCTTCCGAGTGCAATCTTGGGCCAGTTCAGTTGGCAGGAAAACCCCACCTAGATGGGGGGACCAGGAATGAATCAGCCAAATCAAGTCAGTCAGCCTGGCCAGTTGTCCAGACAGCTCTCCCATCCCTTCCCCCAGCAGATGAGCTGAGTGGTGCCTACCTCGGAGCTGTCCCTGGTACCAGGTGAGAGAAAGGTCTGAGTTTGGGTGCAAGAGGACCAGGATTTACAGCTCAGGCTCCCTGCACTAGGAATGGGAGAAAGTGTGGCGGGCAGGAGAGCATGGAGGGAGTCTGAGGAGCGTGTAAGGAAAGCATGAGGGACCAGAGATTGCTGAGTGGTGGGAGTGTGTGAGGAACCAAAGAGACTGGGGCTTGCGTGGCTGGCGAGGGCAGACGGGGATTCGGAGTCTGCTCTCATCCACATTGGGTCTTCCTGAAATAAATATGTTCCACATGCAGCTTGTGTCTCCTGGTCGTGAGCCGTGTGCACGTTGCCCTTTATTCAGCTAACGTTTCTAAAATACCGACATACAGACATGAAGTTTAGATAAAGGCTCTGCCCTCGGGGAGCTCTCATTTAAGTACAAGAACAAAGCACCAACAGAGAGAGCTGCAAAAAGTCACATTACATCAGAGTGTGAAAGGGCTCTAGAAACCGGAAGGTGAAAGTTGTTGCCTATTGGGAGAGTCAAGGAGGGCTTCCATTAGCATTTGGTCTTGTAGTTGGGCATTGAAAGACAAACCTCATCCCATTCAAACAGGCCCAGAGCACTGTCCCAGACATCCACAGCTCCAAAGTATGCTATGTGGGATGTCTCTAGGATGCAGACAGGGATGGGGAAGGGACAGCCAAGCTGTGGTTCAGCAGACCTCCATGCCTAGATGGGGCCTGTGAACATATCAGGGAGCCTCGAGGCAGTATAACAGAAAAGGAAGGACCGGAAGTCAAGGAGACTCAAATCCTGCCTTAGATGCATGACCCTGGACAGATCCTTCATCTCTCCTAATCTCAATTTACTTATCTGTAGAATGGGGATAATGGCAGGATGTTCTGAAAATCTAAGAGATCACATAGTACTTTGCAAACCTTCAGGCACCAAGTAAATCTTGATATTATTTCTGGACCAGAATTATAAACACACATGAAATAGTCTGCAGACTTGTAATTCACAGTTAGTCTTAGAAATGTTCATTCTTTTTCCTGTCACCAGAACAAAATTTTTTTTTTTATTTGCAGCAGCCATTTGGCTCTTATGCTTTACTCTTCGGCACTCTACCGTATACTCTCTCAGTCGTTCAGTGCATGCTAAGACCCCAGTGTGTGGCTCTCCTGTGGGGGTGACAGGAAGAGGCAGCTACAGATTATGCTCTGGCTGAGGGGATAGTTGCCCAAAGGCAGGATGGGAGCTATCGGAGTTCGCCAGACGAGGATTCTGCTCAGCACCTCAGTTTCTCATTTGTGGAATTTGGACTTCCAAGGGACTTTTCAGTGGCCCTCTGATTCAACACTCTTTGACAGTTGAGGAAATGGGCCCACAAAGGGGAGATACTTTTCCAAGATCCTAAAAGTGTCCAAAACCCAAAGGACCTGACCCAGACAAGGGGCAAGAGGAAAATTGATCCCAGGGTGGTCATCAACCAACCTGATATTGTCCTAGTAGTGTCAAAACACTGTATGGTTAATGTGAAAAAAAACTTTTGTGGCAGAAAATGGACAAATGAAAATAATAAAAATGGCTCTAACTTCATAGACTGAAGGCCCCAAGCTGTAGATCTTGGTATAGGAGCCTACTTGGCTCCCACATTCCCAGAAGTTGCTATCTTTGTTCCTTAATTGGGCCCCTGCCCTGCCACCACCATCTCTCCCTACCCTCCACTATTGTGTCATAGAGAGCCAAAAGTTCCCTTTCAAGGGGAACACTTGGCCATTGTTGATCTTTTCAATTATAAAAGCCTAAATGGCATCTAAATCTTTTCCAAATCTAAGGTCCTATTACCTAGTTTCAAGCCTTGGCCCTCTTATTTACTACCAGTACAACTATGGTGAATCCTTAGCCTCTTCAGGCTACAGTCTCTTCATCTGTAAAATGGGCTGCAAATTAGACTAGATGATCCTGAGATAGCTTTTTATCTCTAAATCTATTTTCCTATAATTTTTAACGTATTAAGTTTTAACATTTACTTTTATAAAATTTGTTTTTTTTTTCCCTCACCCCTCATCTCTCTCCAAGACAGCAATCAATCCAATATGTTATATAAGTATAATCACATTATATTTTCACATTAGTCATGTAAAGAAAAATCAGAACAAAAGGGAAAAGCCATGAATAAGAAAAAATCTAAGTGAAAATAATGTATTTCAATCTGCATTTAGAATTCATAGTTCTTTCTCTGGTTGTGGGTAGCATTTTCCATTATGAGTCTTTTAGAATTGTCTTAGATCATTATATTGCTGAGAAGAGCAAAGTTCATCAAAGTTGATCATCTGCACAATATTGCTAATACTGTAGAGGGAAAATGTTCTTCTGGTTCTGCTCAGTTCACTCAGCATCAGTTCATGTAAGTTTTTCCAGCTTTTTCTGAAATCTGCCTGCTCTTCATTTTTTATAGAACAAGAGTATTCCATTACATTATATACCACGATTTTTTCAAAATTTATGGGCATCTCCTCAATTTCCAATTCTTTGCCACCACAGAGAGCTGCTATAAACATTTTTGTACATGTGGGTCCTTTCCAGCTTTTTCATTTTCTCTTTGTGACACTGCTGGGTCAAAGTGTATGCCCTTTGGGCATAGTTCCAAATTGCTCTAGGATGGTTGGACTATGACCCTATTATTTAAATGTAGTCACAACTCATAAAGCTCAAGGTCATTGAAAGTGTCAAGAGTGACAAGAGAAAGGAAAATTAAAATGGGAGTTTTTAATCTCATACCACAAAAGTTAGGAACAATGGCACAAAGACTACAAGAGACAGAAATAGGCTAGGTTGGAAGGACTGCAGGAAGACAGGTTTGCTAATACACTTAACTCAGTCAATTAATATCCAATTCCGGAAAACAATATTACACAATGAAAGTGACTAAGCTGTTCATACTCTTCCTCTCACTGCTGGGCGTCCTCATGCCCCATTCATAGCCCCATATTTTTATGATTGAAAAAAAAAATGGAACAGTGGAAACATTAACTGAAGACTAATTGGACAGAATGTCATGAATTCTCAAATGGAACTGAAATATGAAAAAGCATCTCGGGAGCTCCCTCAAGATGTAAATTTTAATTCATCCATTCATGCCACTCCTGTACAACTTCCATGTCACAAAATTTGCCACAAGAAGTCCTCCCAATGTCTCAGATTTCTGTGAGCAATTCAAAGAGAAATTAGAAGATAAACTGATATGAACTGATGCAAACCAAAGAAAACTGAACAAAAAAAAATATACACAATGATTACCAAAATATCAAGTGAAAACACTAAAACCAAGCTGATTGCTATGTAATTGTAAAGACCAATTTAGGCCCTAGAGGAGAGATGAGGAAATGAAAAGATTCAAAATGATTTGCCTATTAGTCTTGCCTAATTGATTTTCTTTGTCACAAGATTAAGGCTCAAGTGAGGGAAAAGACATAGTATTGGAAATATATTGAGAAATGACTAAGTTAAGACAGAAGACATCATGTTTTTTGACAGCAAAGAGCTAGAAGCAAAGTAGCTTCGCCTCAGCTAAACAAATTTTGGCATGTGGATGAAATGGAGTAACCATAATAAGAAATGACACTTCTCCATTTCCCAATTGATAAATGGTCAAAAATTATTGAACAATTTTCAGATGATGAAATTAAAGCTATCTATAGTCATATGAAAAAATGTTCTAAATCACTATTGATTGGAGAAATTAAATTAAAATAACTCTTAGGTACCATCTCACACCTCTCAGATTGGCTAAGATGACAGGAAAAAATAATGATAAATGTTGGAAGTGATGTGGGAAAACTGGCACCCTAATGCATTGTTGGTGGAGTTGTGAAATGATCCAGCCATTCTCGAGAGCAATTTGGAACTATGCCCAAAGGGCTTTCAGACTGTGCATACCCTTTGATCCAGCAGTTTTACTACTGGGTCTGTATTCCAAGGAAATCATAAAGGAAAAGGACCCATATGTGCAAAAATGTTTGTAATTGCTTTTTTGTGATGGCAAAGAATTGGAAAATAAGTACATGTCCATCAACTGGGGAATGGCTGGATAAATTGTGGTATGTGAAAATAATGGTATATTATTGTTCTTTAAAAAAATGATGAACAAGCTGATTTTTTTTTTGCCCTTTGATTTATTTATTATTATTATCATAGCTTTTTATTTATGTATGGGTAATTTTTTATTTATGTATGGGTAATTTTAAATATGTATGGTAATTTTTTAACATTGACCCTTGCAAAACCTTCTGTTCCAACTTTTCCCCTTCTTCCCCCAGCCCCTCTCCTAGCTGGCAGATAGTCCCATACATGTTAAATATGTTAAGATAAATGTTAAATCCAATATATGTATACATATTTATACAGTTATCTTGTTGCACAAGAAAAATCGGATCTAGAAAGAAAGAAAGAAATCTGAGAAGGAAAACAAAAATGCAAGCAAACAATAATAGACCTTTCTCTGGGTGTAGATGGCTCTCTCTTCATCACTGAACAGTTGGAACTGGTTTGAATCATCTCATTGTTGAAGAGAGACACGTCCCTCAGAATTGATCCTCATATAGTTTTGTTGTATAATGATCTCCTAGTTTTGCTCATTTCACTCAGCATCAGTTTGTGTAAGTCTCTCCAGGCCTCTCTGAAATCATCCTGCTGGTCATTTCTTACAGAACAATAATATTCCATAATATTCATATGCCACAATTTATTCAACCATTCTCCAATTGATGGGCATCCACTCAGTTTTCAGTTTCTAGCCACTACAAAGAGGGCTGCCACAAACATTTTGGCACATGCGGGTCCCTTTACTTTCTTTAAGATCTCTTTGGGATATAAGCCCAGTAGAAATACTGCTGGATCAAAGGGTATGCACAGTTTGATAACTTTTTGAGCATAGTTCCAAATTGCTCTCCAGAATGACTGGATGTATTCACAATTCCACCAAAAATGTATTAGTGTCCCTGTTTTCCCACATCCCCTCCAACATTGTGCGTTATCTTTCCCTGTCATTCTAGCCCATCTAACAGGTGTATAATGGTATCTCAGAGTTGTCTTAATCTGCATTTCTCCGATTAATAATGACTTGGAGCATCTTTTCATATGGCTAGAAATAGTTTCAATTACTTTGAGAATTGTCTGTTCATATCCTTTGACCATTTATCAATTGGAGAATGACTTGATTTCTTATAAATTAGAGTCAATTCTCTATATATTTTGGAAGTGAGGCCTTTATCAGAAACTTTAACAATAAAGATGTTTTCCCAGTTTATTGCTTCTCTTCTAATCTTATCTGTATTAGTTTTGTTTGTATAAAACCTTTTTAACTTAATATCAAAATTTTCTGTTTTGTGATCAATAATGATCTCTAGTTCTTCTTTGGTCACAAATTCCTCCTACAGGTCTAAGAGGTGAACGATCCTATGTTTTTCTAATTTATTTATATCATTCTTTATGTCTAGATCATGAACCCACCTTAAGCTTATCTTGGTATACGGTGTTAAGTGTGGATCAATGCCTAGTTTCTACCACACTAATCTCCAGTTTTCCCAGCAATTTTTGTCAAATAGTGAATTCTTATCCCAAAATCTGGGGTCTTTGGGTTTGTCAAACACTAGATTGTTATAGTCATTGACTATTTTGTTCTGTGAACCTAACCTAGTCCACTGATCAACTAATCTATTTCTTAGCCAATACCAAATGGTTTTGATGGGCGCTGCTTTATAGTATAGTTTTAGGTCTAGTACAGCTAGGTCCCCTTCATTTGATTTTTTTTTTCATTAGTTCCCTTGAAATTATTGACCATAAAAAAAAAAGAAATTATTGACTTTTTGTTCTTCCAGATGAATTTTGTTATTTTTTTCTAGGTCAGTAAAATAGTTTTTTGGGAGTCTGATTGGTATAGCACTACATATATAGATTAATTTAAGTAGTATTGTCATCTTTATTATATTTGCCCAACCTATCCAAGAGTACTTAATATTTTTCCAATTGTTTAGATCTGTCTTTATTTGTGTGGAAAGTATTTTGTAGTTTTGCTTATATAGTTCCTTATTTTCCTTTGGCAGATAGATTCCCAAATATTTTATGCTATCAACAGTTATTTTAAGTGGAATTTCTCTTTGTATCTCTTGCTGTTGGATTTTGTTAGTAATGTATAAAAAATGTTACTGAAATTAAAAAATTTATAAAAATTTATGTGGATATATTTTGTATTCTGCAATTTTGCTAAAGTTGTAGATTGTTTCTAATAGCATTTTAGTTGATTCTCTGGGGTTCTCTTAAGTATACCATCATTTCATCTGCAAAGAGTAATAAATTGGTTTCCTCATTACCTACTCTAATTCCTTTAATCTCTTTTTCATCTCTTATTGCCGAAGCTAGCATTTCTAATACAATATTGAATAGTAATGATAACAGTGGGCAACCTTGTTTCACTCCTGATCTTATTGGGAATGGTTCCAGTTTATCCCCATTACATATGATGCTTACTGATGGTTTTAAATAGATGCCACTGAGCAAGCTAATTTTAGAAAAAAGATGTGAACTGATGCTGAATGAAACATTGTACACAGTAACAGCAAGATCGTGCAGGGATCAACTATGAAAGACTTGGTTCTTCTCAGAAGTTCAATAATCTAAATCAATCCCAATAGATTTAGGATAGAAAATGCTACCTGCATCCAGAGAGAGAAATATAGAGACTGAATGTAAATCAATACATATTATGTTCATTTTTTTTTCTTTTTCTTATGTTTTTTTCCCTCATGGTTTTTCCCTTTTGTCCTGATTTTCTTCTCTCCCAAGATGACTCATAAAGAAATGTTTATTTAAAAAAAAAGAAAGCAATAAAAAATGAGAAAAAAAAAATAAATGACACCTCAGGAATTCAGAGACATATGAGAAAACTTATATGAACTTTTGGAGAATGAAGTAAACAGAACCAGAAAAACAACATACACAATACACAACTACAGAAAACCAAAAACTAGAGACTTGGATGCTATATAATTAAAAGAAATGAGGTTGGCTCCAGAGAAGAAACAAGAAAAATGAAACTTTTGTTTATTTCTTAAATATTATTTTCCCTTTGCATCTTTCTCCCTCTTTGCAAAGGCGGGGTGAGTGGAATGTTATATATACTATCAAACATAGTTGATAGTTTGACTCAGTCAGTTTTGCAGAGTTGCTTTTTTTTCTTCTTGTTTAGTTCTTATTATAAGAGATGGCATAATGGGTAGGGGGAAGGAGAGAGATATATTAAGAAATAAAATCCCAATAAAATTAGATTTTTAAAACAAAAAGCATTAATAAAACTTTTAAAGGTAGCAAGTTAGGGGAATCTACCAGGAAAGATGTATACTTTGGCCCTGACCAAAGTTCTTTAATCCCTTGTCCTCCTTGCCTTATCATTGTTCATACCTTGTGAAATTCCAACCCTAGTTAATCCCACCATCATCCCTCCACTCACCTGGACTTCCAGAATAAGCCAGTCAGGAAGCTGCCTGGTGAAGAGACAAGATTTCAGAATTCCACATATACATTCCAACCTAATCATACTTCCCACCCACTCAAAAAAAGGGGGGAGGAAAAATAAATATCATGTAAAATATAAAGTTTGTCTTTAGCTTATACCTCTAAAGAGCTCAAGAAAGTGGAAACGAACCCATATGTAAAAAAATATTTATAGCAACTCTTTTTTGTGGTAGCAAAGAACTGGAAACTAAAAGAGTACCCATCAACTGAAGAATGATTAAGCAAATTATAACAGGAATGTAATGGAATACTACAGTCCTATAAGACTTAAACAAAGATGGGCTGTGAAACCTGGGAAGATAGCTATGAAATGATACAGAATGAAGTGACCAGAACCAGGACACCAATTTATACACTAATAACATCATTGTGATGGGAGCATTGAAAAACTCAACTTTGATCACTGTAACTAACCAACCATGACTCAGAGAATCAGTGATCCACAAGACCCACTTCCTTGTATCTGTAAGAATCTTTCTCCTGAGAGATAATAGGCTCAAGTTGAAAAATGAAACACATATTTTTGGACATGGATAATGTGGGAATTTGTTTTTCCTGATCATGAATGTTCCAAGGGTTTTATTTCTCTTTCCCCTCCCCCCAATTTTAGGGGTTGAAGGGTAGAGAGGGAAGGAGGATGTAGGGATAGGGTTGCCAGGAAGGAAGAAAGGAAGGAAGGAAGGCCATTGAAACATGTTTGGCTGTGCATACCCTTTGATCCAGCAGTGTTACTACTGGGATTATATCCCAAAGAGATTATAAAGAAGGGAAAGGGACCTGTATGTGCACGAATGTTTGTGGCAGCCCTTTTTGTAGTGGCTAAAAACTGGAAACTGAATGGATGTCCATCAGTTGGAGAATGGCTGAATAAATTGTGGTATATGAATATTATGGAATATTACTGGTCTGTAAGAAATGACCAACAGGATGATTTCAGAAAGGCCTGGAGAGACTTACACGAACTGATGCGGAGTGAAATGAGCAGGACCAGGAGATCATTATATACTTCAACAACAATACTATATGATGACCAGTTCTGATGGACCAGGCCATCCTCAGCAACGAGATCAACCAAATCATTTCTAATGGAGCAGTAATGAACTGAACTAGCTATGCCTAGAAAAAGAACTCTGGGAGATGAAAAAACCATTACATTGAATTCCCAATCCCTATATTTATGCACACCTGCATTTTTGATTTCCTTCACAAGCTAATTGTACAATATTTCAGAGTCTGATTCTTTTTGTACAGCAAAATAACGTTTTGGTCATGTATACTTATTGTGTATCTAATTTATATTTTAATATATTTAACATCTACTGGTCATCCTGCCATCTAGGGGAGGGGGTGGGGGGGTAAGAGGTGAAAAATTGGAACAAGAGGTTTGGCAATTGTTAATGCTGTAAAGTTACCCATGCATATATCCTGTAAATAAAAGGCTATTAAATAAAAATTTTAAAAAATTTAAAAAAAGAAACATATTTGGGAGTTTTTTATTTCATTTCATTTTCAGATCTGCATTTTCTTCCTTCTACCTTCTTTTCTCCTTCCAATTAAGAAAGCAAGGAAAACAAAACCCTTGGTAAAATATAGTCAAGCAAAACAAATTCCCACCATGTCCAAATATGTATGTATGTATGTATGCTCACACACATATATGTACATATACATATGCATATATATATATATATCAATCTGCATTCCATGCCTGTTAGCTCTCTGTCAGGAAATGGGCAACATACTTCATCTTAAATCCTTAGGAATCATGATTGGCAGCCATTTTGATCCGCAATTCCTAAGTCTTTCAAAGTTAATTGGTTTTTTTATAATATTATTGTTATTGTATAAATTGTTCTAGTTTCTGCCCAACTCATTCTGCATCAGTTTCTTCATCATTTCTTACCACTAACAGTATTCCACCACATTCATATACCATATGCTGTTCAGCCATTCCCTAATTGATAGGAATCTTTCAGTGAAATATGCTTTTGCAATACACAGAAGAGAACATAAAGAAGCACAGACAAGCAAGACAGCTTTGAAAACTACATATTAATTTTATTGTGTACATCAAAAGAAAAATACATGACACAAATTTGCAGTTTTGTATACTCTTCAATCCTCTTTAGTATATGTGAAAATCTTTTATCTGACAACTTAAATTCAGAATGCTTAAATGGGGTTAAAATAAATTAAGTTTATTTTCAATATAACCCAACCTATTTTAAAAAGATAACACAGACTATCTTTTGTGAGGGTGAGAAAGATCCAACCTAGGTAGCTCATCCCATTTAAGCTCATACCCTCACAGTTTGAACATCAGAAAGAAGGCTCCAAGGTCATCTATTCCAACTCCCTCATTTAACAGATTAGGAAAACTGAGGATTACAAAGCTCAAGTGATTTGCACAAGATCACTCAGGTAGTAAATGGCAAGGCTGGGATTGGAACCCAGCTCCTCTGACTCCAAATCTCACAATTACTGCTGCATTACTCTGATAATTCAAATTGTAAGGTTTCTCTTCCCAATGAGTTAAAATTTGCTTCATTGTAATTTGCCACCATCCGCAAAAGGGTCCTAGTTCTGCCCTCAGTGATCCCACAGACCATATTTGCTCCTTTTTTATCCATCAGTTTTTCGATCAGTCAATAAACATTTATTAGACACCTACTAAATGCAGGCACTGTGGTAAGTGTTTTCAGAAACATAAAAGCATTTTATCAGTCCTTCTTAAGGCATCTCTTCTCCAAGTCAGGTATCCCAAATTCCTTTAACATTATCCTTTTACATCTTAGTCTCCAAACCATTTTGTGCTCTGGACATAGTCCTGCTTCAAACACTTACCTGGATACATGACCCTGTTCAAATAGTGCCATTTACTTTCACTATAACTCTAAGCAAGTTAACATCTCTAAGCCTCAGTTTCCCCATCTGTAAAATGAAAATAATGACAATGAAACAGAATGACCGAGTCATTCTGAGAGTCCCAGTAAGAGAATTTGTGCAAAGTGTCTTGCAAACCTTACAATGCTATATCATTGTTATCACCTCCCTCGTTCTGGACACTGTGCCTCTTGATGCAACCGAAGACTGGCCTTTTTTTGGTTTTTGAATACCATGTTGTACCTGACTCATTCTCATAAGAGAAGGCAAATTAAATTAGTTGTAAAGTATTTCGTAAATCTTAAAGTGCTATATGAATCCTAGTGAAGACAATAATAATGATGATACCAAGATTTTAACTTTTGGTTTTTGTTCTGCAGTCTCAACTTTCAGTACAGGGAGATGCTAATAACAAAATAATTGCCAATATTGATGTTATGCTTAAGGTGCATGCTTTCATTTCATTGTATCCTCCCAATATTACTGAGAAGTCAAGACTGAAGGCCTTACTAATACCATTTTGGGCAGCTAAGTAGTACAGTGGCTAGCACACCTGGAGTCAGGAGAAACTGAGTTCAAATCTGCCTTCAAATCTGTGTGACCTAAGGCAAATCACTTTACCCTGTTTGTATCTGTAAAACAAGCTGGGGAAGGGAATGGAAAACCACTCAGGTAAGTGGAACCAAAAAAAAAAAAATGGAGTCATAAAAAATAGGACATGACTAATCAACTAAACAACCACAAAACTGAAAGGTGAAGGGACAGACTCAGGATCACACTGCTGGCACATGGCAGAGCAGGGATCTGAAACCAAGTCTTGAGAATCCGCATCTCAAGTTCTTTCTACTCCTCCACCTGCTTCATTGGAGAAGATATTGATTTCCATTTTGTAGAAGATACTGAAGTCCAGGCAGAGTAGTCCAGTGTCTCCCCTGGTCGGGAACAATAGGAAGTTCTTGAAGACATTTTAGTGAATATGTGACATAATAGGATGAATGCCCCAAAATAGATTTTTCTGATCACTATAAGAAAGAAAGCATCAAAGGAAGGTAGGAAGAGTTGTAAAGAGGTTGTTATAGGGGGGGAAATGAAGAACTCCATCACTAAGAGGGTAAGAGAAAGAGAGAGGAAGGGGAAGCTGTGAGAAAGACCACAGATATGGCTGCTTCCTACTTTTTCTGAGATATAAGGGAGAAGAAGGAGTTCAAGATATTTCCATCATAGGAAAATGGGTCATAAGCAGCACCAGATAAAAAGTTATACAGACTTAGCACTAAACCGGTACAGTGGTTAGAGTGCTGGGATCACAGTTAGGAAATCCTCAATTTAAATCCTGCTTCAGATACTTTCAGGCTGTGTCACTCTGGGCAAGTCACTTAACTGCCCTCTGCCTCAGTTTCCCCACCTGTAAAATAAGGATCCTAAGAACACCTACGTACTTGCATAGTTGTTGTAAAACTCAAGTGAGATCATAAATGTGAAGCACTTTACAAACTTTAAAATACTTACATAAATGTTAATTTTTATTATAGTGTTGTGAAAAAAGCACCAAGCTTGAAGTCCACAGCTTCAAATTCAAAGCCTAGCTCTTCATGTGGAAAGTCATCCTCCCTCTGAATCTCAGGCCCTCCTCTCCCAAATGGAACCCAAGAGCCTTGTGCCCCTTAACCCTCACAAAGGGACTTTTGCAAGCTTCCAAGCATTTTTTTTAAATGGGTCCTATTATTATGAATAAGGTCACAATCAATCAATCAAATATTAAATATTAATGCCTAGGAACAGAGTTAGCAGGAAGAATAAGCTCCATATGAGACCAAGGATCAATGAATGATAGGGTTAGAGCTGGAAGAAATCTTATAAATCACCACGTCCAACCCTCCATCCTCTGTTTTATAGATGAGTAGACCAAAAGACAGACAAGTGAAGAAATTTGACCCTGGTTCAAATCCTATTAAAGAAGCTTATTAACTTGCCTCAGTTACCTTATCTATAAATTGGGGAAAGGAATGCCTCCCTTGCAGAGATAATACATGTAGACAGCCAGGTGACAAAGCTGGGTCTGGAGTCAGTAAGATCTGAGTTCTACTGCATCCTTAGACACTTACTGTATGACCCTGTAAGCCAACTCATTTCTCCCTGCTACAGCTTTTTCATCTATAAAATAGGGCTAATAATAAAACCTGCTTCCCAAACATTTATTAGGCACCTAATAAATGTATCTATAAAGTAGATGTGCTATTTGAATGCCAATTATTATGATATAAAGTGCTTTGTAAATCTTAAAACCTTGTAAATATGATATGAAAATAATATAAAACATGAGTTAGTTGATTTAGAAAAACATGAAAAGACCTAGATATGAAGGGAGATGTTATCCATGTCCAGAGAGAGAGATGACAAGTGGAAAACATAATATGGTTTTACATATAAGGATATGAGTGTATATATGTCTATGATTATAGATATCTATGTATACAGATTAATATATTCAAATGTGTGTGTATGTACTTGCATATCTGAGTTTAATTGTAGCCTTCTTTAGAGCAGGAAAAAGAGATTTTTAATAAACTAAAAGGTGTACAACAGAGAACAAAAGGAAGCCTACAAGGGAGCAAAGAAAAGCTGGATAGCTTTGAAAACAGTGTGTAGTATTTATTATATAGGTTTTCTTGAAATGGAATTTTATTGTTTTATATTGAATTCTCTCATATTCTGCTGTGTACATGGAAGTGGGTTTTTTTATTTTTTCTTTTCTCATTTTGTATTTAAGTTTAAAATGAATAAAACATCAAAAAAAAAGGTAATAATATAAGACAAATATCACTGAGCAGGAGGGAGACAGTGGCTTCTCTCATTAAAACAGAACAGGTTGAACACTCTAAATGTTTAGTACGTTGGAATAAAACCCCAGTTTTCCTACCCTTGTTTTGTTTTTTCCTAGTTCAGTTGAAGTAGATCCTCCTCTAATTGGATAAAAGGTACAACTGTTGAAACTCAACTGCAAAACAAGCAAAGGTAATTTACAGGCTGCAGTCATTGAACTTTGAAAGACTATGTAGACTTGGAGAAATGCTGCAGGATAGATGGAAAAAGGGATAATGTCCTGATTTTAATTTTCTGGAAAAAAAAAAGGGGGGGGGGAGTTGATAAATTATAAGCCAGTGATCTGATTTTAGCAGATTCATGGCAAAATTCTAGAATGTGTTTGTTAATGTAGGAATAGTTAGTGAACATATAGTGATAAAAATGACTTTATCAAGAATAAGCTAGAGATTTCCTATTTTCCTTTTTGATAAGGTTACTAGTCTCATAGATCAGGTATGAGTATAGATATAGTTTACCTCAATTTGAGCAAAATAGTTGACAGAATCTATCCATTTACTCTTTCGGAATTAATGGAGAGAGATGAGGGATTTGACATTAGTCCAAGTGGTTGGATTCAGAACTGGATAAATGTCTAGACCTAAAGTGCAGCCATTAATTGTTTAGTATCAACTTGGAAAGAAAGCTCCAGTCAAACCTAATCAGATGAAATTTTATTGAGATGAAAGCAGTCGTACTTAGATTCAAAAGTATTGATGGGGAAGAGGAGGTAAGTATGGTTTAATGGTGATTTTCCTGCTATTCACCCCAGGTAGCTTTGTGCTGCTTGTAACTGAGTGCCAAAATTGCTAGTTCTGGCTCTGCCACCAGATGATAAGAAATCATCAAGAGCATCTCAGGGACTTTCTTACAATCTATTTCCCTGCCCTACTTATCTTGAATAACAAGTTCTTATTATCTACTTTTGTTCTATCTTAAGATCATTCCCCTTGGCAGAAAAAAAAAAAAGCAAAATAATTAGAAAACTCTATCTTCCTTTCATCATCTGTTATCATCTTTCCATCTTCAATAGTCTTATTCCTTCTTTAATATTTCTCTCTTCCCAATATATCTTTTTTTCGTTATTTATTCTAAATTTAAATATTGCCAAATTAGATAAGCATTTCCACATACAAAATAGGACAGAAAACTGTGCTTGAAATATAATCTTTATTATGCACATTTTGCTTTTCCTTTTAAAGATTTAATATCTTCGCTGCTGTTTTCCTGTTTGTTTGTTTGTTTTAGCAAAGCAATTGGGATTAAGTGACTTGCCCAGGGTCACCCAGTTGGAAGTTTTGAATGTTTGAAACTAGATTTGAACTCAAGTCCTCCTGACTTCAGGGTTGGTATCCTGTCTACTGCACCGTATAGTTGCCCCCACTATTATTTATTTATTTTTGCTAAGGCAATTGGGGTTAAGTGACTTGCCTAGGGTCACACAGCTAGAAAGTGTTAAGTGTCTGAGGTCAAATTTGAACTTAGATCCTCCTGACTTCAGAGCTGGTGCTCTATCCCTACCCCCTTCCCTAGCTACCCCCCACACTATTATTTTCAAAGCTGTCTAGTTTGCCTATATTTCCTACCAATCTTCATTCTGTTCTCTTCTATGACTTTTTAAATGTTACAATGGAATTCTTTTTTTTTTTCACTTTGATAACCTTATCACTAGCCTTCATCCCATCCCAAATTCTTTTTTATGTTTATTTTTTGATAATAAGCTTTTTATAATGTCTGTGACAGTCTTTTTTGTAGTGGCAAAAAACTGGAAACGGAGAGGATGCCCATCAATTGGAGAATGGCTGAACAAGTTATGGTATATGAATGTTATGGAATATTATTGTTCTGTAAGAAATGACCATCAGGAGGATTTCAGAGTGGTCAGGAGAGACTTACATGAACTGATGCTGAGTAAAGTGAGCAAAACCAGGAGATCATTGTATACAGCAACAACAAGATTATACGATGATCAGTTCTGATGTGGTTCTCTTCAACAACGAGACAATTCAAACCAGTTCCAGTGGTCTTATGATGAAGAGAGCCATCTACATACACCCAGAGAGAGGACTGTGAGGACTGAGTGTGGTTCACAACATAGCATTTTCACTCTTTTTGTTATTGTTTGCTTGCATTTTGTTTTCTTTCTCATTTTTTTCTTTTTGATCTGATTTTTTTGTGCAGCAAGATAATTGTGGAAATATATTTAGAAGAATTGTACATTTTTAACATATATTGGATTACTTGACATATCGGGGAGGGGATGGAGGGAAAGAGGGCAAGATTTTGCAAGAATGAAATATTGAAAATTATCCATGGATGTTTTGAAAATAAAAAGCTTTAATAAAAAATAATCGCTTTTTATTTTCAAAATACATGCAAAGGTAGTTTTCAACATTCATCCTTGCAAATCCTTGTGTTCCAAATTTTTCTCCCTCCCTTCCCCACTTCTCTCCCTTAAAAATAGCAAGTAATTCTATATATGTTAAACATGTGCAATTCTTCTAAACATGTTTCCACATTTATGCTGCACAAGAAAAATCAGATCAAAAAAGAACAAAATGGGAAAAAAAAAAAAGCAAGCAAACAAAACAAAACAGGAGAAAATACTCGGTTGTGATCCACATTCAGCCCCCTCAGTCCTCTCTCTGGACACAGATGGCTCTCTCCATCACAAGTCTATTGGAATTGGCCTGAATCACCTCATTGTTGAAGAGAGCCAAGTCCATCACAATTGATCATCACTTAATTTTGCTATTGCATACAATATTCTTGCTTCTACTCACTTCATTTAACGTCAGTTCATATAAGTCTCTCCAGGCCTTTCAGAAATCATCTTATAGTTTTTCTTATAGAGTAATAATATTCTATAGCATACATATGCCATAACTTCCTCAGCCATACCCCAGCTAATGGGCAACTACTCAGCTTCCAGTTCCTTGCCACCAGAAAAAGGGCTGCTATAAAAAATTTGTCTATGTCCATCCCCAATTCTTTACTTACTCTAACTGAAAGAAAAAAATTATCAATTATGCATAGTCAAACAAAACCAATTTCTACAATGTATATGTCCAAGAATGCAAATCTCATTCTCAACCTGGGTCTACCACGTCTCCATCTACAGTTTGCCATCACATTAATAAGAATTCTTAAGTCTTTCCAAGGTGTTTTTCTTTACATTACTGCTATTATATAGATTCTCTTCCTGGCTCTGTTTATTTCACTCTTTATCTGTTCATATGTCTTTAAGATTTAAATAAAACTTTCATTTTATTGCTTTCATTCCTTTTCAATGGGTACCTGCTTAATTCCTAGTCATTTGCCCATTACCAAAGGAGCCACCGTACATATTTTTGTATGGATGGATTTTTTTTTCTTCTATCTTGATCTCTTTGTATTGTTGGGTCAAAGGGGATACAGATTATTTTTAGAGTATAGTTCCAAATTGCTTTCCATAATGGCTGGTCCAATTCACAGATTTATCAACAATATATTAAGTTTTCCTAAAATCTTACCAATAATTATTTTCCTTTTTAAATTTTTTTATCATTTTTTGCCAGTCTGTGGATGTGAGTTTAGTTGTTTAATTTGATTTAATTTACTTTAAATTTGGTTAAATTTGTATTTTTCTTATTAGCAATTTAGAGCATATGACTTTTGATAGCTTATATTTCTTTCTTTGAGGCCAAAATAACTTTATTTTTTTCCTTTATTAAAGGTTTTTATTTTTCAAAACATATGTGTGGACAATTATTCAACTTTACTCCTTGCAAAACCTTGTGTTCTAATTTTTCCCCTTTTCTCTCACCCCCCTCTCCTAGATGGCAAGCACTCCAATATAGGTTAAACATGATAGAAATATCTGTTAAATCCGATATATACATACATATTTATACAAAAAGAAATACTTTTTTGGATGCTTACCTTTCCTTTCCACCCTCAACTCACCGAGCTTTAGCACTCCTAACATTTTTATAGTACTGTGTTATATTTTTCTATTCATACTTATTAACTTCCATCGTTTGATTGTATCTTTTTAGAATGTAAGTAAATTGATTGGTGAGTTCCCTGTGCATTCACGTCTCTCTTTAGAAACTCACCTTTTTTCCCTTCATCAGAATTATTTTTCTTTGTTTCTTCAGAATTTCATTCTTGAGAGCTACCCTTCCCTCCTAGACTAACTTTCTCTGTAAAGTTTTTGGCCAAAGAATCCTCCCTGTTTCTCCTCCCAGCCCTTTGATCTCTGTTCTTTCAAAATCTAGAATACATGTTGGACAATCCTCAGCTTCCTCCTCTATCACAAATTTTAATAGGAAATGGTCATTTATTCCAGATTTTCCCATCACTTCCATCTAAGCAACCAATTCTTCCTTGTTGATGAGAATTAGATCAAGAATTTCCCCTTATTGTTTCTCTACTTTTAAAGAATTAAGTTGTCATTAAGATGAGTTAAAACATTATTAGCTTCCCTACTTTTGGAAGAAAAAGTCCCAACAGATTCTCTCCAGAGCTCTCCAGAGGAAGTAAAGTACAGAAGAAAGAAGCCTTGAATCTTAAGTCAGAGGATCTTGGTACCAAGCCCTGACACTTACCACCTCTATGACCTTGGGCAAGCCCCTTCACCTCTCTCAGCATCAGTTTTCTCATCTGTGTGTGACCCAGGTTTCCAGCCAAATCTGGAACATTAATCAAAGAGAGACACACTTGTGGTTCCAAATACTCTGCAGCCCAAGAGTGTATCTTTCCCATGAAGAAATGAATGAATGGCTCAGGCTCTTATGCCTTGTCTCCAACTTGCAGACATGCAGCTTTGCATCATCTTTTTCCCTACCAATTAGAAAGGGGGCATGCAAATACTGGGGCTAGGCAAGAAACCCAAGTTAACCGTAAAATGAGGGGGTTGTATTCTGTGGCTTTTAAGGTCCTCTCCAACTCTCCGTCCTGTCAATCTAAATGAACTATCCCCATCAATTCTATATCATGTCATTGTGCCAGGTTTGGGATCTCTTTCTTGAACTACCTTCTATTTCCTCTTTCTAATTTTTTTTCTATATAGCTTCATTTTGTTTGAAGTGAGTGCTGCAAATACTAACTTCATGAACTTGAGCAACACCTTCCTTCTTACTGGGATTGAATTGCATTTAGATAAGATAGTAGTCTCTAAGGTCCCTTCCTCCTCACATTTTATATTTTGTATTCTAAGTCCCTCCCAGTCTTTACATTCTGTGTTCGAAGGCCCTTCCCAGCTCTGATATTCTGCGTTCTAAGGGCTTTCCCAGCTCTGACAGTCTGCGTTTTAAGAGCCCTCCCAACTTTGCCATTCTGTGTTCTAAAGATTCTCCCAGCTCTGACATTCTTTGTTCTAAGTCCCCTCCCAGCTCTGACATGATGTATGTTCTAAGACTGTTAAGGCTCTGACATTCTATGATCTATGTACTTGAAGGTCATATGTCATGGTGGAAAAAAAATATTCATTTTTTTATTCAACTTCATTTTATTTTCAGTTCTGAATTCTTTCTCCCTCCCTCCCTCCCTCCTTTCTCTCTCTCTCTCTCTCTCTCTCTCTCTCTCTCTCTCTCTCTCTCTCTCTCTTTCTCTCTCTCCCTCTCTCTCTCTCCGTCTCTCTCTGTCTCTGCCTGTTTCTCTCTGTGTGTGTCTCTGTCTCTCTTTCTCTCTCTCTGTCTCTTTCTCTGTGTGTGTGTGTGTGTGTGTGTGTGTGTGTCTGTCTCTCTCTCTCTCCCAGTCTCTCTCTGTCTCTGCCTGTTTCTCTCTGTGTGTGTCTCTGTCTCTCTTTCTCTCTCTCTGTCTCTTTCTCTGTGTGTGTGTGTGTGTGTGTGTGTGTGTGTCTGTCTCTCTCTCTCTCTCTGTTTCTCTCTCTCTCTCTGTCTCTCTCTGTCTCTCCCTCTGTTTCTCTCTCTCTCTGTCTCTGTCTCTCTCTCTCTCTGTCTCTCTCTGTCTCTCTCTCTCTGTCTCTTTCTCTCTCTCTCTCATCTCGCTCTCTTTTTGTCTCTCTCTGTCTTATCTCTCCTTTCCCCACTCATAAAAAGAGGAAAATAAACAAAACCCATTACAAATATGTTTAGTCAAAAAACCAAATCGCCATGTTAACCATGTCCAAAAAAACTATGCTACAATCCACACTTGAAGTTCATGAGCTAGAAGTGGAGATCGTGGCTCATTGTGAGTACTCTGGGATTGTGGTCAATTCTATGAGAACTGGATATGGAGTAAGAGCATCTAGGTTTGGACATTAACCCTGCTACTTGTGACCTCCTTCAATTCATTCCCCCTCTCATTCTCCTCATCTCTAAAATGAGGAAGTTGAACTCAATGATCTTTAAAATCCCTTTATAGCTCTAAAATCTAATGCTATCCTTTACACCAAGGTCCCTCCACATTCTAGCATTCTGTGTTTTATATTTCTATGCGCCTTGATTGAAAGTTATCATTTAGCACTTAATTCTGCTCTTATTCCCTGGCTCTCCTCAGTCACATTGATCTCCTTGAAGGATCCAGGGCTGTGCTTTCTCATCTTCTTCTTCTCCTCCTCTTCTTTCTCCCCTGAGGTATAAACAAGTTGGATTCCCTGTACCAGGGAAAGTGCTCCAGGCAAGAACCTTAAATTGTTATGTAAATGTGAATTTTGATGGTAGCTATGATTAAACAGTCAGCAAAAATATATTAAGCACCCAGTATGTGCCAGTCATTTTTCTAGGTGCTGGGAATAAAAAAGTAAAAACGTAAGTTCCTTTGCCTGCCCGAATATATGTGACAAATGTGTATATATACAATAAATAAATTAATTCAGGACTGGGGGAAATGTCGGAGGAAATGGAGGGAAAGAGAGAGAGAGAAAAAAGGAGAAACAGGGAGAAAGAGAGACAGAAGCACTAGAAGCTGGTCAATCTGGAAAAGCTTCTTGTAGGAGGTAGAACCTGAGCTGAATCTCAAGGAGGAATTTCCAGACCTAGGTGTAAAGAGGGAGTGCATACTGAGCATAGGGGACAAACAGCCTTGGAAAAAGAGCAAAAGTGGGATCTTTAATATTATATGTCAGGAACAACTTCACTAGACCACAGAGTAAGTGCAGGCAGGATTTGGCTTTGGGACACCTGGTTTCAGATCTCACATCTGCTACTGTCTGACTTTGAGCAAGTCACTTAAGTCTCATCTGACCTCAGTTTCCCCATCTGTAAAAGAAGATGATCTCTATGGAAACATCTCTGTGGTTTCTTTCAACCCCAGATCAACGATCTTATGGGTAATACATAATAAATCTCAAAAAATGGTTTGCAGACAGGTGGTGAAGAAATTTAAATGTCCCAAAAGGGGGATTCTGTATGTGATCCAGTGAGTTACAAGGAGCCATTGGCGTTTATTGGGTGGGGAGGGCATGGTCAGACAAAGGAATACCATTTTGGCAGCTGTGTGGAAAATGATTGAAGACAGGGAAGAGACTTGAGGCAAGAGGGACCAATTGGAAGATTATTGCCTAGATGAGAAGTGATGAGAGCTTGGACTTAGGCTAGTGACCATATGATTGGAGAGAATGAGAGTTGGTAACTAAGCAGATATGTGGAGTGTGGAAGGCTGAGGAGTTGAAGATAACAATGAGACTGGGAGTTATCAGCAAAGTGACGATAATTGAACTTCGGAGCTAATGCAGTTACCAGATGAGAATGTAGAAAGGAAAGAGGGCTCATAATAGAGTTCTGGGGTGTACCCACAGTTAGGGGGTAGAACATGAGAGTGATCTAGCAAAGGAGACTGAGGAGAGTTCAGAGAGGTGAGAGGAGAACCAAGAAAGCAGGGTCCTGAAAGCTCAGAAGTGAGAATAGCCAAGAGAGTATGCTCATGGGCATCAAATGCCCAAGAAAAAATGAGGGTTAAATGGCATGAAGAAAGGCTATCAGATCTGGCCACTGAGATCAATAAGAATTTTGGAAAAAGTAGTTTCCATTGAGTGATGGGTGATGGGGTTGGAAGTTGACAAGCAAGTGAGAAGAGACAGGTAAACATTGAGAAAAGACTGCTTTTCCTAGGAATTTACTTGAGAAAACAAGAGAATTAGGGTAATAACCTGGTGATAACTGAGAATAATTGATGATACAATTTCTAGTCTTGTCTCTGCCACTGACTCCCTTCATAACCTTGGGCCAGCTCTTTCCCTTACCTGAACCTCAGTTTCTTTCTCTGTAAAATGGGTATAACAATCCCCTCCTTGACTTTCTCTCAAGATTTATTGTGAAGAAACACTCTTTGTAATGATAATAACTGACACTCACAGTGTTTTATATACACTATCATATTTAAACCTTACAAAAAACTCAGGGAGTAGATGCTGTAGATATTATCATTAGTGTTAAGAAATTTGCCCATGGTCAAACAGCTAGTATCAGAGATGGATGGAATTTGAATTCCAGGTCTTTCTGCCTCAAAAAATCCAGCACCATATCCATTATAACACAATGCCTTTCTGTGAATTTTGGAGTTCTTATAGAATGGGACTTGGTACGTTTTGGTGCCAAGCGAGAAGGGAAGTATGAGAAGGATTTTAACTAAATCACAAATTTCATGGAACAGTCAGTAAATTTTTATTAAGCACTTGTCATGTGCCAAGTACTGTGCTAAGCACTAGGAATGCAAAGAAAGACAACAATTAATGGCAGAGACAACATACAAACAACCATGTACAGAAAACATATATACATACACACATATACATATATGTGTATAGATATATAAAATTGACAGAGGAAAAGCATTAGCATCAAAGGGGATTTAGGGAAGGAGTTTCCCTGTACAAGGTAGTATTTTAGGTTGAGACTTGAAGGAAGCCAGAGTTTCTTTACCTCTTTTTGAATGTCATGAATTTCTGTCAATCAGGTAAAATATATAGATCCTTTCTTAAACGATTTTTTAAATTCATAAATGAAAGAAATGCTAAATTTCAGTTAGAAGTTAGTAAAAAAAAAAAAATGTTTAATTTCTCCCATCCAAGTTCAGGGACCCCAAAGAAATTTATTTTTAGCCTAGACTCCAAGTAAAGAATCCTTGCCACAGAATCACAGTGTACAGATAGAGATCTGACCCTAAAGGCAAAAAAAGGTCTTGGGTTTGATGTGGTGTCTGACTCAGACCGGCAGGATTTGAACTTAAGACACTCTACTTAACTTTTCAGTGCTCTAAGTTGCAGAGAAAGTGAAGCCCTTCTCACCTACCAGTGACATCCTGGGCCTACCATGGCCTCAGAGGTCATTATTAGTTAATGATGTCTGAACTGGTACATCTCCTTGGTCTCAACTAGATTCTGCTTGAAGATCTACTGTCTGCAAGGGCAGCCTCTTGAGCAGCTCTAATTATTAGGAAAATTTCCCCTTAAATCTAAGTAAACCTCTACCCCTTCCTCCACGCTCCAGGACCTGGTTGAACAAACCTTATCCCTCTTTCACTTTGAAGAGTCCTTCAAATTCTTGTTGGTGGCATCCTGCCCCATCCCCCAGCCCTAGTCTGCTCCTCCCCAGGATCTTCAATCAGTTCATCTCACTTGAGTTCCCAAACAAGTCCTTGTTCTGCTCTAAACCTCAGTTTTCTGATTTTAAAAGGACTCAATAGGGGTTGAATTCTTTGCTTTCTAAAGTCTATTCCAGCTCTGACAGGCTATGATCTATCTCCCAGGATTTTTTCTCTTTCTTAGCACTTGTCATTCTGTAAGGACAGTCTCATATATGTGACGGGTGAAGGCAAATGCTTAGATATGGTTTGCTTATAAAAGATATTCCTTGTATTGGGATTGGGGAGGGCTGCTTGACATGCTCATGGCATGACTTTGGGATTCCTGGGAAGGCACACACCACAGGCTGAGCTGGAGTCAGGTTTAGGATTTGGGGATCTCTCCTCAGGTACCTCTTTGTGTGACAGAGAGAAACCTCGGGTCCTCAAAACTTCCTTCCTTCCTTGTTCATGATTTCTCTCTCTTCACCAATTTCTCTGGATTCTTTCTGCTGTTCTTTCCAGAGAGCAGATCGCACAGAGATCCATGTCTCCTGTTCTTCCTGCCTGGGTCTGTCTCCCTTCATCTGGCTCTAATCTCTATCTGTAAACATATTTGTGTTCCTGGATCCCGATGTCTCTGCTTCTGTCTGGGCTTCTCAGTGTCTCGGGGTTTCCATCTTGATCTGTTTCCGCATCTTTTTCTTAATTCTATCTGAGACAGCCAGTGTTCTATGCATTTCTCTAACGAGTCTCTCATCTGTCCCAGCCTATCCTTCTGTCTCTTTGTCTCTCTTGATCTCTGTCAATATCTCTGTGCCTGTGGCTCTTCTGTGTGTTTGTACCCTCTCTCTCTCTCTCTCTCTCTCTCTCTCTCTCTCCTCCCTTCCCCTCCCCTTTCTCTCCTGCTCTGTCTCTCTGTCTCTGGCATCCCTTTGTCTCTTGTCTCTGGGTCACTCTCCCTTTGTCTCTGTCACTCATCCCTGACTCAGACCTGGACTTGGTGGGGGAGGAGGTTGGGGGCGGGGCAGCAGATGCAGTAACTCGGTTATCAGGGCCTGGAATCGAATTAACTTCTTCACAACCCGGACTGAGCGGCCCGGAAAGCCCCCCTTTCCGTACTCTCCCCCTCACTCTCCATACACAGCCATCTACACGCACGCCTCCCCTCTCCCAAGCTTTCTTCCCTCATCCCCAAATACTTAAAAGGGTTACCCCTCACTCCCCCTTCTGTGGAAGCCGGCTGCTCAGCTGCCCACAGTCTTTATTTTCCCGCTGCTGTAGGTGAGGATGGGGATGGGGGAAAGGTAACCCGAAAAAAAGAGGCCGGGAAAGGGGTCCGTAGTCTGTCTCCGGCCACGACGCCCCCTCCGGGCATACACCTTCCCACCCGGGTCCCCGCTCTTCCCGGCCCCTTTCCAGCCGACGCTGCGCTAAATCTGGGACTGTCTCCCTGAGAACGCGGGGACGCGGGGAAGGCAGGCGCTGGCCACCGAGCGGCCCCGACGGCAGTGGGTACCGAGGCGGGGACGGAGGCAGGGAGAGGGAGAAAGGCAGGGGGCCTTGGGATCTCCCAAGAGGTACGCACAGACACAGACCCCGCAGGAGGACGGGAGGCAGCGGGGGAAGGGAAGAGAGCGGCCCCGCCCCCGACCCGGGAGGGGGACTGAAAGGCGGGGGTCTGGGGGCGGCTCCCGGTCCCTCCCCCTGCCTCCGTCCCGCCCCTGCCCCCGCCCCGTCCATCCCGTTATAAGGTGCGGCCGCTGCGCTCTGGCGGGACAGTGGGGCCAAGACTGGGCGGGTGGGACTGGGCTAGACGGGACGGGACGGGACTGGGCAGCCCAGGTCTCCGACTCCTCCCTCTGTCCCCTCTGCCTGCCGGCCGGTGTCCCTCTCATCCCAAGTCCCTCTGCCCGACTTCCCCTCCATCCCTCCTGACCCGCGTCCCCTCCTCCAGGCAGCCCTCCTGCCCGCGCTGCCCGCCCATGGATTACTCCTACCTCAACTCCTACGACTCCTGTGTGGCCGCCATGGAGTCCGCCTACGGCGACTTCAGCCCTTGCGGCCAGGCGGGCGCCTTCCAGTACAGCCCCCTGGGGCGGCCGGCCTTCAGCGCGGCAGCCGCAGCGGGGCCCGCCTGCCCTGGCCTTGCCTCCCCTCCCTGCGGCCTGGGAGCCCTGCGGGATCACCAGCCCGCACCTTACTCCACAGGTGAGCAGCTGCCCTGGGGCCGGGATGGGAAGGGAACATCGCCAAGGCCAATGACCCTGCCCCTGGGCTTGGCCAAGACCCTCGGATGGCCTGGGAGGACACTGGGGGCAGAGACGGGGACCAGGGAGTGGTGATGGGGACAGGAGATTCCTGAATTACCCAGATGGAGACCTAAGGACCAGAAAGAAATCTTGGATACCAAGTGGTCAGCGAAAGGAGATGGGAACGGGACAGAAAGAGAGGTAAACAAACCTGAAAATGACCAGAGGAGGTGGAGGCGAAGAAGGGAGAACAGAAAATGGAGACTTGGTAACCAGGGAGAGGGAGAAATCTCAATATCAGGGAGAAGGGAGGTAGATATTGTTGGGGGGGAGGAAAGATAAGGAGGATACCTCTCCAAAAGATATGGAGACTAGAGCAAACTGAGCAGGGGTGTGGATGGAAGAATGAGAAGCTAGGGTGAAGAGAAGGGGAGATGAGGACCAGTGAGGGGAGATGAGGATAGAAGAACATGGGAGATGATGTGGGTACCAACCAGATCAAGTGACTGGATTGCATGAGGAGGTAAGGATGAGGACAAATTCGATATGTGCACGGGAGACCATGTACTATGCGGGGGACTCTGATACCAGAAGATCAATAGATAGAAAAAGATCGGGAGGTAGAATAAGGGCACCAGGAGGAAAGCTGGTGATATGGGAACAAGGAGACTTGGGGAACCATAAAATCTGAGGATGTCCAGAGGTGATAAGAATATTAGGAGAGGGGGGATT
Source organism: Sarcophilus harrisii (assembly GCF_902635505.1). Lineage (NCBI taxonomy): Eukaryota > Metazoa > Chordata > Mammalia > Dasyuromorphia > Dasyuridae > Sarcophilus > Sarcophilus harrisii. The sequence goes on from NC_045428.1 coordinate 530,635,727, forward strand.
AGGGAAAGGGGTGGTGTGGAGACCAGGAAGAGTGGAGTGTAGAGCACTGAGGACAAATATGGGGATCTGGAGGCAGCTAGAGACAAATAACGATATGGGAATTGAGGAAAGAAAATCAGGAGAGTGCTGAAGGAGAAAATGGGGGTACCAGGAGAGAGACAGGCACACAGATAAAGATCAGGGAAATGTCAGGAGGATATGAAGACTGGGGACAAGAGAGGAAAAATGAAGGTAGGTAAAGAGATTGAGAGAGAAAGGAAGAAATATGGGGACCATGAAAGTGAGGAGGGGTAAATAGGAAATAGGGAGAGGAATCTGGAGGTGCTATTGGAATAGGAGAAATGATATCTGACCAAGGGGAACATCCTTGTGTAAGGTTGGACAGGACACCAGAGTTTAAGTCCTAAGACTGGGGAAGAATGGAATGGAGACAGGAGACTGGCTCATTGGTACAGAGATGCTAAGACCAAACAACACTGGGTGCATTAGAGTTGGAAAGGTTCTGAAGACATGATTAAAGAAATTGAGGGGAAACCTGATACTTAGAAAAAGGAAGATTAGGGATGAAAAGGTAGAGAAGGAATAGAAGGGCAGGAGAGAAGACCACTGAGACAAGAATGGGTCAGAAAAACTGAGGGGGTACCAGGGTGTTGGGGGACAAGATGGGGGAATGAAACTTTATTAGGGAAAAGCAGGGAATAGTTGGGAAAGGACAGCTGAGATGCATGGAGAGTTTGGAGAAAGCTACAGTCGAAATAGGATGGAGTGAAGACTCTGGGCTGTGGATAGGAACAAGAAGGAAAAGAGGGATGAAAGGAGGGAGACTGGAAAATAAGACAAGAACAGAAGACAACAGGGCTGGAGATATAGGGTCAAAGGAATGAGAATATAGGGGATTAGATGGTGGGGACCAGAGAAAACAGGTGGAAGAATGAGAATCAGGAGAGGATGGGGTGTGGAGGAAAACGGAGTCATGGGGGAGAAGGACCAGAGGTGACAAGGATAGGAATTTAGGACAGGAAAGAAGGCCACTGAGACAGGAATGAGTCAGAAGAATTAAGGGGGTGCCAGGGTGTTGGGGGGAAATATGGGGGAAAGAAACCTTATTGGGGAAAAGCAGGGACTAGTTGGGAAAGGACAATTGAGATGTAAGTAACCAGATCTTATGTTAGAAACAAAATGTCAGAGAACATTCAATTTAATCCCCTCCTTTTTTTTTTTTCAGGGGGCAAAAACTAAGGCCTAGAGAAGGAAAGGGATTTGCCTAAAGTCACACAATAAATTAGAAGCAAAAGCTAGAGAGCCCATCTCCTGCCTCGGTTCCAGGCTTTTGTTGTCATTGGAATCAGTCCAAGAAAGACCGTTGTGGGATGAGGCTGCAAAGTGATCTGGAGAGGAGAGATGGGGAGCAGGACAGTGTGAGCTGCTGGGGTGAGGGGAAGCAGCAGGGCTTGATGAAGACACAGGCCAGATCTGAGGGAGAGATCCCAGCTGGGAGGTTAAGGGAGGGGAATGGGAAAAGGTCCTGGGATGAAGGAACTGTGAGAAAGAGAGAAAGGTAGAGGGAGAATCCTAACCTGCACCTTGAACCCTAGTTCTGAGGGGGAGCAACTTCTGCCAGTGCTGTAGCTACACACACACACACACACACACACACACTCACACACTCATACCACACCACGTCCCATGCCTGTGACTGGAGAAAGGCAGAAAAGAAATAGAATGAGAGATGAAAAGATGAGGAAACTTGAAAAGAGAGAAAAGAGAAAAAAAGGATGGGGAGAAAAGAAATAGGAGGGAAAAAAAGAAGAGAAAGTTGAAGAGACAGGAAGAGATGCATACAAGAGAGAGCTGGGGTGTTGAAAAACCAGGAATTTAGCTTGTCCTGTGTCCTCGTCCCCCCCACTCCCTCACTTTCTCCTCACCTTTCCCTCTCCCAGATTTTCTTTTTTCTATCTCTCAAACTCTCTCATGCCTATCATCTTTTTTACCTCTATTTCTTATCTTTCCCCTCCTCCTTCATCTCTCCATATCTTTTTGTACTTTTTTTTTTTTGCCAATTTCTTTCCATCATCTGTTTCTCTCATTATTTTTCCATTTTTCTTTACTCATTTGTCTCCCTATCTCTGTCTCTCTTCTTCCCAGATATTTTCAATATCTCTCCCATTTTCCTGTCTTTCTTCATTGTCTCTCCTTATCTTTCCATGTTTCTTCTCTTTCATGATCTCCAAGTATTTTTGTTCTCTGCTCTCTTCTTTCTCCCATATGCATTTCTCTTTGCAACTTTTTCCTCTCAATCATTTTCCTTCTGTCTCCTGTTCCTTTCTCTTTCCAACTTCCCTTATTCTCTCTCCCTGCCTGTCTTATCTCCTCATCACTAATCTTGTCTCTCCTCTTCCTCTACCTTTTTGGGACTCTTTGTTTCATATCTCTTCTCTCCCCTTTTCCTTTTTCTCCATCTCTTTTTTAGTCCCATCTGTCCATTTTTCTCTCTTTTCTATATATTTTTCTGTCTTTTCATATGTATCTCTTGCCTCAATACCCATATCTCCATCTCTCTCCTCTGGCCTCATATAACCTTGTCTCTCTCCTCTGTCTCCACATCACTTTATCTCTGTCCCTATTTATTGTATATCTCTTTCTGTTCAATTTTCTCTTTCTCCCGATTTCTTTCATCTTTCTATTTACTCTTTTTCCTTTTCTTCATGTCTGTCTCCTGGTTCCATCTCTCTGTGTCTTCTTCTCTTTATTTCTCTATGTCTCTTCCTAATCTCCAAATCTCTTAAACCTGTTTTTCTTCTTCTCTGTCATTTTATCTCTACATTTTTCCATATCTTTTTCACTTGCCATTTCTCTTCTCTCCCATCTGTGTCTCTCCTTTCCTTACTCTCCATATCTCCGGGTCTCTTTCCTTTCCATTTCCATTTCTTCATGTCTTTTATTTCTCCCTTTTTGTCTTTTACATCTCCATCTCTCTCCATGTTTGTATCTCTCCTCTCTTCCCTTTCTGTGCTTTTTTCTTCTCTCTATGCTTGTGTCCCCTCTCCCTACCCTTCTGTTTCTTTTCTGTCTCCTCATAAATGTCTCTTTCTCTGTCTTTTCTGGTTTCTCTCTTCTCTTTCTCTTTCCTCTTTCCATCACTGGATGAATATCCTTCATCTTTGTGTTTCATCTCATCTCTCTTGTTTCCAACTCTGTCTCTGCTTTCCCTCATTCCCTGTACCTTGTGTATTTTTGTAACTACCATCTATTTCTCCTTGTATTTTCTCCATATATCCCCATCTTTGTTTTTTTTTTCTTCCCTATTTCCTACATTTCTTTTCTCCTTCCCCATCTGTCTTTTCTGTTTTTCCATGGCTCCCATCTTTATCTTTCCCCATCTCTCTTCTCATCACTATCTCACATCATTTGTCTCTTTTGCCCCATCTCTCCATGTCTCTTGTCTATAAATGTCTCTTTCCATTCTTCCTGTCTCCCTCTTTTTGCACCTCTTCTTACTCCGCCACTTTGCTTCTTCCCTTTCCTTCCATTTCTTTTCCTCCTTTTTCTATCTCTCCCTTCCTCTCTTCTCATCTTCTCCATATCTTTTCTCCCCCTCTCCATCTCTATTTTTCTGTCTCTTCTCTCTGATTCCCTTTGTATCTCTCCCTTCACCTCTCTCCATGTTCCATCTCATATCTGTCTCTCATTCTCGTCCCTCCCTTCTTTTTCACCGTGACTCACATCTTTCCCTAAGTCTTCTAGTCTCTTCTCTCTGTGCGTATTTCTACCTATATCACCTCTCTATGATCTCCCTTCTCTCTTCTCATCTTTTCCATATGGCTTTTCTCCCAATTTCTCTATCTCTATTTTTCAGTTTCCATTTGTCCTATTTGTTTCTCTCCCCTTTCCGCATCTCTCTCCTGCCTTTTCCCTTGATCGCATTTTTGCGTCTCTCCCGTCTCCGTTTTTCTCTGGCGTTCCCCATCTCCGAATCTCTCCTCCACCCCATCTCTCTCCCAATCCGCATGTTTCCCGGGCCTCCGAGTCTCCTTCTCTCTTTTCTCTGTATCTCTCATCTGTCTGTCTCTCCCTCCCCGTGTCTCCTTCAGTGCCGTACAAGTTTTTCTCGGACCCGTCGGGGCTAAGCGAGAAGCGCAAGCAGCGTCGGATCCGCACGACTTTCACAAGCTCCCAGCTCAAGGAACTGGAGCGAGTGTTTGCAGAAACCCACTATCCCGATATCTATACCCGGGAGGAGCTGGCCCTCAAGATCGACCTCACTGAGGCTCGAGTGCAGGTGAGGGAAACCCAGCGGCCAAATGGGCGGAGGAGGGGAGGGCGCCGAGCCCGGGCCGGGAGCTGGGGCCGGGACTAGAAGGAGACAGGGAGGGGCCCGGTCACCGTAGCATCCTCCTAAGGTGAGTGACTCCCCATCAATACCTACCTACTCCCTTCCTGCCCCTCCCGGGCTAGCAGGGACCAGAATGCGAACTCATCTGAATATAGATTAGACAACGGTCAGGGGCGAGCACCCTGGAACCAGGTGGCACTTTGCTGACTGGACGGGGTGGATGGCGGAGGTGCGCTGAGTCGAAGGGCTCCAACAAGGAAATGGGAAAGATTACAAGGGAAGGAGAGTAAAGAAGATCAAGAGTTTTGAGAAAGTGGGGGAAAGAGCTAGGAAGGCTGGCAGAGAATGGGAAGGGAAATGGGACAACAGGGAGGGAGACAGAGAGGAGCGAGAGAAAGGAGAGATGGAGGAAAGGGAGAGGGGCAGAGAAACCCAGATGGAAGATGGGGAAAGAGAATGGAAGAAAATGATGAAGAGAGATGCAGAGGGATGGAGCTAATAGGATAGGTGATAGAGATGGAGAAAGAACGGAGAGATTAGGGGAGAAGATGGAGAGAGAGAAAGAGAGACAGAGAGACAGAGAGAGACAGAGAGAGAGAGAGAATGGAGGAAAACAGAGGGGGGAAAAGGTGAAGCAGTCTCAATGGCAAAGAGAAATAGGATGAGACAAAGAAAGATAGGAGGAAAGAAAATGGGCATGAGGGAGAGTATATTTTATATACATACATATAAATATGTATTATGTATTTCCAAATTTAGTGTTTACTGATACTTCAGTGCGAAGGAGACATGGAAAAAAGGGAATGAAAGGCCGAGGACTAGAACAAGGAAAGGGACCAAAGGGAGTGGGGAAAACGAGACAGCTCTGGAGATCAGAGGAGAGATGTAAGAAGCCAGAGAAGTTCCCTCCACGACTCTGTTTCTTCTTTAGAAACTCCGCATTTAGGGACAGATTATTTTGGCTGAAACCCAATTCCATCTTGACTATATGACTAAATGCTTTCTCTAGCTACTACTTATATTTACAAATGAAATATTATTTGTAAAGCATTCAACAAAGTGGCACATAGTAGGTATTTGATAAATGTTTACTCCTTTCCCAAGAGCTAATAGCACCAGAGGCTAACTTTGCTAGGAGACTAGAAGGAAGGAGACAGGAGTGAGAGACAGACAAGATGAGAAGAGAAAGATAGATGCAATGGTCCAAAAGTTTCATCCCATCCATCTTCTGGTTGAGCAAAACCAGACTCCTCCTCGTTCCTACCCCAAAATCTTTGCAGTGAAAAAGGATCTTTAGACCCCTGCCTAGCAGCCCCCACTGGTCAAATGGAAATTCGTCTTTAGTCCATCTTTCCTTCATGTCTTCTCTCCTCTCCAGGTCTGGTTCCAGAATCGAAGGGCTAAGTTTCGGAAGCAGGAGCGGGCAGCCAGTGCCAAAGGTGCTGGGGGAGGGGCAGGCCCTCCAGGCACCAAGAAGGGGGAGACCCGATCTTCCTCCGAGGATGATGAGTCCAAGGAATCCAACTGCAGCCCAACACCAGACAGCACGGCCTCCCTGCCTGGCCCCGGTGGCCTAGCCAGCCCCAGCCCCAGCCTCAGCCTCAGCCTCAGCCCCAGCCCCGGCCTACCCCCAGCCCCAGCCCCTGCCCCTCTCAAAGGGCCTCTGTGGGCTGGTGGGCCAGGGGGCGGAGGTGGCGGCCCTGGGGCACCTAGCCCTGCTGAGTTGCTCAAGGCCTGGCAGCCTGCAGAGCCAGGGCCTGGTCCCTTCTCGGGCGTCCTCTCCTCCTTCCACCGGAAAGCCCCGACCTCGGCCTCAGCCACTGCTGCCCTCAAAGCCAACCTCTTCTAACTGTTTCCCTTGCCCCTGCCCCCCCTCCTTGGAGCTGCACAGCTAAGACGCTCCCGTTTCCTCTCCCTCTCAGACAGGGGCAGGCAGTCACTGCCTTCCCTCCTGGGGATCCTGCCATGGCCAGAGACATTGCTCTTCACTCCACCAAGATGTTCCTTCCCTCTCTTGAGCCCCGTCACTGCCAGAGACCCCATCTCTACCCACCCCTACCCCCCCGGTACTTCCTTCCTGAACTTCTGGAGTGAGAGCTAGCCCACTCCCCTACTCTGCCCTGACAGCTGTCTCTTTTTCTCTGAGAACCCCCCCCCCCAATCCCAACCTTGTGAGGATGATCTTGCCATAGCCAGAGATGACCCTTCTCTCAATGTGCCAATCCCCAGAAATGCCCCCTTTCTCCCAGGACCACGTCCCAAGCCGAGATGCTCCATGGCTGGAGGCCACCCTCTCCGAGGCGCCCCCTCCCACTCTGGGCACTGCCATGGCCAAAGATGTTTCTCTCTGGATGACCGAGGCCCACCATCAGGACCTCGGCTATCAGTGACAGCCAGAGATACCACTTTCCTTCGAATCCCTAGCCTAAGGACCCATTATGTTTGGACATGCCCTTTCCTGGAGAAACAGGAGACTGCCCACTTCTGGGGACTCCTTCTAAATGTTCTGTGTCCCCTCCCCATTCCCCTTCACCATCCCCTCCACAAGTCTCTTGGGAAGCTTCTTAAACCAGCCTGAGGTACGACATTTGAGGCGGTACTGTGGGAGGGAGCCATCAACCACAGCTAGTCTCCTTCCTGGGCTCTGGAGCTGGCAAGATGGATCCAGTGGCTCTTCCACCACTAGGGCCAAGACTACCCAGCTGTGGAAAGGGCTGCTGCCCATATCAGGTCTTGACTCTCTTTTAGAGAACTGGACCTAAAGCTAAAAGGGACTTTAAAGATCGTGTAATATAAACTTGTTCATTTTACAGAGAAGGAAACTGAGGCTCAGAGAGGGAAAGCGGGTTGCCCATGGTCACACAACTTGTAAGGAGCACAACAGTCTGGACTCTTTGCTCTTATTTCCCAGAACCATTCATGGGTCAGGCCAAGGGTAGGGAGGAGGGGTGACTGTTGCCCCAGACCAGGATTCCTAAAGACCAGGGAAGGGCAAAATTATTTCCTCTTTATTTTCTTCCAACTTTTGTTTTTCTTTCTAAAACTTATCTGTAATTTATTGAGATCAAATCTGCTCAATCCAAATAAAATTAATTTATTGAAGCCATTTCAAGTGGCCCTAAGAGAACTGGAAGGAGAGATATAGGAGCAAAGGTAAGCTTCGAACCCTACCCATAAGGGAGCTAGGAGGCAGCCTGTACCACCTGTTGGGGGGGGTGGGGAGGGGATATCAGAAGCCTCCTCCCCTCACCAATCAGCTGGTTCTTTATTAAAAGGTCTATTTAGGCAGATCATTGGCCTTTCCAGACTTAGAAATACAGTCTTGCCATAGGGATAGCCCTCCAAATCCCAGCCTGAAGGATTTTATCAAAAAGGTAGGATAGGCCCAAACTGTCCTTGTCCCAGAGTTAGATCCAGGCTGGAGGGGTGGGGGGTGGGGGGGTGTCAGAGGTCCTACTTTTAATGATTACCCCACAATTCATATCAGACTTGAGCTGCCTTGAGAGACACAGCATCCAGAAGCAGGGAGGCAGTTCTCCCCAGGCCTTCTCTGATAATCAGATCATAGATGAAATACTGCATGGAGTTCTGGCCTCCCAAATTTAGGACAAACTAGATGAGGGTAGCCAGGATGGGGTAAAAATTTGGAGACTAAAATACACAAGGATGAAACTGGGGCCACTTGGAATGAAGAAGAGGAACCCCATAATAGCTGTCAAGTGCAGCAGAGATTAGGATGGGGAAAAACCCCCAAACTTGGAGCTGTGGTCTGGGCAATCAATGGGTTCCCTCTCACTCTGGGTCTTGGAGTAGAAGCTGGACAAGCCCCGGTCATTAAAAGGTGAAGGAGATGGATGAGATGGTACGGTCGGGCCTTGAGGTCGGGTTCACCCTCCTTCACCCTCCCAGAGACGGGCTTCTATGGGAGCATTCTGTCCTCCCCTTTCCTGAGTTCTCCAGCTGCCTGTCCTCTGAGACTCTTTTCCCTCACTCTTAGGCCCCCCACTTCAACGTGTCCCCATCCCCATTCAGCTTCTTCTGCCTAGAACAAAGAATTTTGGAGCTTACTGGAAGTTTAGAAACCATTTCATTTTTACAGAAGGGGAAACCGAGGCTCCACGTTTTCCTGTTTTTGGTGGGCATCACAAAGGAAGTGGGTTGCAGGAGATAAGCAAACAGGTCCTTTATTGCTGAGGGAGTTAGGGCTGGGACTCAAAACATGCCCTAACTCTGCTCCCTCATAAAATAACATTACAAGTGTCCACACACACACCCTTCCCTCCCTCCCCCTCTCCCCCCATGTCCCATAAACGATTAAATTAACACAGAGCCCTCCCTCCCCCTCCCCCACGGCAGCGGGGACCCCAGCCCAGCCAGACTGGAGGAAGGGGATTGCTCCTTCATTTCCGGATAGGATGCCAGCCTGGGTGGGGACCTGACCGAGGGCTCCCTGTGGCTCGGGGAGCCCCGACGGGAGGGGGGGGAAAGTGTGAAATGTAGCAAGGACCCCCTCTTACTGGCGCCCTTTCCCTGCTGGGAAACGTGAGGGAGTGAGCAGAAACCGGCCCTCTCCAGCAGCCCCAGCGGGGGCAAAACCTTGGACCAACGGCCTCCCTGGAATGAGCGGGGAGCCTTTCAAATTGGGCAACCAGTCCCAAAGCCTGACGGGGAGGGGAGCGAACCAACACAGAAGTAGAGACACTGATTGGCCAACAGGGATGGAGCGAAAAGTGCTCCACTGGGTGAGGAGGGCCGCGGGGATTCTCCCCCGAGGCTGGAGTCTCCCCAATAAATAGGCGGAGGGAGACACCAGTAACTATGGCAACCTGCCTCAGCCCTGGGTGAGGCAGAATGGGCAAGTTCCTTCATGATGGGGATTTGGAGGGGAAATCCCTCCAAAATCGGGGCGGAGGGAAGGGGTCAAGGGGAAGCACACTAGGTGGTCGGGGTCCTCACAGTCTGGGCGGAGCCCTTCCTAGCCCTGAGCCCTTCCCACTGGGGCAGCATCAATCTTGCAAGGTCACTTGCTGTGCTGCAGCGAATCCAGCAGGAGGCGCTTGTGAGCCGGGTCCTGGACTCCGGCCTCCTCCAAGTCTTCCTCAGTGATGTCACTGCGGGAACCGGGACTCGGTCATCGGGTTGCCTCGGTAACAGCGCCCCGCCAAGCCCCTCCCCCTTGCCGTGGGCTCCTCCCCCTTACCGTGGGCTCCTCCCCGGGCTCGGCACTCCCAAGCCCCCGCTCACCTGAGGAACTCCAGGTCATCCCATCCGTTGTGTACCAGCCCCTCCTCGTAGCGCTCCATGCCCAGGGCCCGGAGCCAGGCCCCCATGCTCCCCTCTGCCAGGCTGCCTGCCCGCCCACCCTGCGGGCACGGAGCCTGTGGGCACAGACCAAAGGCCGTCAGGGCCTGACCGCCCGCGCCCCCCGCGCCCCCCTCCCCCACTCGGACAGGGGCGGGGATGGGAAGTCCGAGGCCAGAGGCAAACCTGAGCAGGCACCTGCTCGCCCCCCGACCCCGCGCCCCCTCCCCCGCCTCGTGATTATTTTGAGGAAACAAAAAATGAAAAAAAAGGCAGGGAAGTAGAACACACTCAAATAACTATCATCCAGGGGAGTCTGAGGGTCAGGGGGGAGGGGGGCAGAGAGCCTCCCGGCCCGGGGTCTCGGGAAAGCTGAAGGAAGGAGCGCCCGGAGCCGACCCTTGAAGCGCGGACTAGGTTCGGAGGGGAGGAGAAGCGCTTCCGGGGCGGAGGCCCGTCCGGCCAAACGCTCCGAGGGGGATTCCATTTAACAGAGCGGCGGGGAATAAGCGCGGGGCAGGCCGCGGAGGGCCTTGAATGCAAGCATCTATCTTGGGGGCCCCGATGCCAGGCCCGCACGAATAGCCCGGGCAGCCACATGCCCACCCGTGAGCCCCCAGTTTAGCCCCGGAATCGGACACGCGCACAAACCTCCTCAGCCAGGTCTTCCTGGATGCTCTCGCGGATTCGCGGTGGGGGGAAGCCGAGGGCTCGGCCGTAGTCCGGGGGAAGGCCGCGGGGAGGCAGGTCCAGGGGGCCTCCCATCAGGCTCCCCCTGGCCGGTCCGGCGGCGTAATCGGCCTCGCTCAGAGTCTTGGCCATCTGCAGCACGGAGCAGGAGCGGTCATCCCCGCTCACCTCCCCAAGAAAGGCACTGGCTGGTGAGGGGCTGGGGGGCAGGGGGGGTCGGGGGTGGGCCTTGGGAGTCGGTGGCCCCCGCATTTCGGCCCCTCCCCGGCGGAGGCCCACCACAGGCAGATCCAGGCTGGCCGAGTCGGGCAGTGGCGGCGGAGGGAAGTCAGGGGGGGGCAAGGTCCCGCCCTCCTCGTCCGATGAGCTCCCCTCTCCTACTCGAGGGGGCCGGCGCCGGCCTGGCTGCAGGGGGGGCACCGTGATGGCCACCTTGTTCTTTGTGGCCGGAGGAGCGGGAGCCTTGGCGGGCGGGGCAGGGGCGGGAGGGTCCGGGGGCAGCAGCTGGTGCGGGACCCCCTCCAGGACATAGTAGGCTGGGTTATTGAAACTGTTCTTCATGGGGGGTGCTGTCGCCCCCTCGGGTTCCAGAGCCCCTTCTGGTTTTGACCTGGGAATGGAAGGGGATGGCTCAGAAGAGCGAAGGTAGATAAAAGCAACCGCGTGGTGGAGGGAGGAAAAGCGCTGACTAGGCTAAAGTTATCAGCCCCATTCTACTTCCAATCGACACTGATTCATGTGGCTTGGTTTAGTGCTCAGTGCAGTGTCTGGCACACAGTAGGTGCTTAATAGATGTTTAATGAATTGAATTGGGGAAATCCCTCCTCTTCTCTTTCCTCCTGGGTAAAGTTAAGAGCGCGCGCTGAATGGTCTCTGAAGTCTGTTCCAAATAGGGTTCTATTCTAAGACAACCCGCAGCTGTGGAGGAAGTTGCATGGGGAGAGGCCTTTAACTCCAAGTGAAACCTGAGCCAAATACACGTAGGGGGACAGTAGGAGCCAAAGGGAATGGAAATATGAGCCCTTTAATTATGGTAAGTAAGAGACTGCTGAGGAAAGCAGCCTGAAGACTTTTGTTGCCTTTCCAAGAAGGCATCTGACTCCAAAAAAGATTTCCAATGAGTTATTTCTACTCAAGTTAGGAAAAGAACTAGGATTAGATTAAGAAGTGATTTAAGAACAATTAAGAGTAGCGAGAAGTCTCAAATTGTACTTGGGAGTTTATATAAATACAGAGCTTGTACATACAGAAAAAACCAGATTTATATTGGTAAACTGTACATGCTATTTCAATTTAATTAGCACTAACAAACAATATTTACATTGAGCTATTCTGAGGTAGAATTCTATTTTTATTTTAAAGGCAAAACTGAGTCACAAATAATTTACATTTACATAGCATCTTAAGCTCCATTAAGTACCACTGTGAAGTGAACAGTAGTAAAGTACTATTTCATTTAATTGCAGCAAAAGGGTCCAAGATCCCATAGCTAGTCAACATCAGAGCTAAAGTTTGAATTTGGTTCTCCTGACTCGAACTCTGGTGTTCAGTCCATTATACAACACTGTCTCCACTGTCTCCTTAACCACAACCAGGAGAATCCTGGTTCTTTAAACCACAAAGACCCATTCATAGTCAAGGCACCAATTTCCACTTGGTAAAAAATATAGGGAAAACAAAGGCATAAGATTTAAGAAGAAACATTAGCCTTTGGAGGGTTATCTCCCACAAACCCCAAACTACAAAGAAAACTGGAGACATAAGTGAGAGGAAGAAAAGAATAGCTGAAAGACATGGATGGCACAACAAAAGTGGGATGCAACTTGAACAGAATTTAATCCAATCCTTTCATTTTACAGAGGAGGAAATTTAGAGGTTTAGTGAATAAAAGCAAAGTTAGGAGTCCAGTCACAGGACTTTGATTCCAAATCCAATAATGGAGAGACTTCTCACTTAGGATGGAGTGGGAATCCTTACCTAGGAAGGAGGATCCTTTTCTGGGAGCCAGGGAGGCAATACCTGGAAGAATCGGGGGAATCCTCACCTGGGAGCAGGGGGAGGATCCTCACGAGGTGCTGCACGAGGTGGGGCTGGAGGCCTTCCTGTTGGAGGCGGCTTCTCAGGCTCATCAAATAGCTTGGACAGGGGGCAGGAGGCCTCAGCAGGGCCGGGTTTTCGGCTCCAAGACCTGGAAGGTAGGGAGAAGATCCAGGGATAAGGGATGAGAGGAGGACCCCTCTCAATCTTTCAAGTCTCCTGCCCCATCTCTTACCTGTAGTCCTGGCTGCCTCGAGACACAGATGGTGGCTTTCCCTTTGCTCCTGCTTCGTCCTTGTCAACACTGATCCACTCTAGGGGGCAACGGAAGGAGCTCAAGAGCACGGCTCCCACTCCCCAGACCAGGACCCCAACAGAGCCTGGCTGCCACTGAGGGTCTGCTCAGATTCCTGAGTCCCCGGGTTCCTCCACCTCCCAGAACTAAGGGCTCTCTGTGGCCAGAGGCTCCCGTCCCCATGCCTGGTAGTGCCCCCACCGTAGAGCCGCTCTCGGGTGCCTAGCCGTTCAGCTGGCACCCGCACCTTCATGGAGCCTCTGATGTTCCCCGTTTCTTCACCTCGGTGGGATAGGAAAGTCAAGAACTGTTGAGTTGTGCTGCCAATCATAGACTTGAGTGCAATCACACATTCACCTAAGAGTGGGACAAAGAGTTTAGAGATTCTCTAACCCTTTCCCAACCTCTCCTACCCACCTCCCCCTCCAATCCAAGACCCGTCCTAGAAACTACATCCTCCTCTCCTCCCCCTAAGACCCAGGCAGCCCAGGAACTTTTGCCCAGAGAACTCAACCGCCCTCTCCCCCATCTTCCAGAAACTATTCTCCATTCCTTCTGTCAGAAGGTTCTCCTCATCCCTTTGTTCAACTTCCTTAGAAATCCCCTCCTCTCTGCTCCCCACATGCTACACTCTGTCCCTACCCCTCACCATAGGACTCATATCCATCCATGGACTTAACCGTCAGCAAAAGGTGCTGGTCCTGCAAGTATTCAATCTCTGACAGGATGGGCTTCAGCTGGGGGAGAGGTGGCAGGAAAGACAGATACATTATGAACTGTGCTCCTCACACACAGCCCCAAACACACAAACTGCCCTCGGCAAGTCACACGCCAATAACTACTGAACACTGTGTTTTACTTGCAGTGGGACCCACAGAGATGCTCACTTGTCCAAAAGGGAAAGAAAAGGAAACACTTATTAAGTGCCTACTAAGTGCCAGCTCTGTACAAAGAGTATTACAAATATTATCTCACTTGACCCTCACAAGAACCCTGGAAAGTAGTTGTTAATAATAGTTTTTAGAGTTTAGGAAACTGAGGCAGAAGTTGCCACATTTGAACTTGGGTCTTGCTGAATGGAAATTCAATGTACCATTTACCCAACTTCAGGCAAACCTAGGGTCCCACAGACTCCTATAATGACACTGATACACTCTCCCAAACAAACCTTCCTAGTCTCTCATTAAAACATAATCACAACCATTAAATTCCCTATCTTTGTTCTCCCCAGAAGGACCAAGCAGAACAAAGTGAATCCATGTTCCGCATCCCACCCTTCAAGTACTTAATATGTTATAAAAAGTTCTCTCCAAGTCTCAGCCTCTCCAACCCAAATATTCTCATTTCCTCCCATCAATCCTTGCATGGTAAAATATCACTATGCTGATTGCCTTATTTTGACCACTCCCCTGGTCTGCCAAGGTCCTCCCTAAAACCATGTCCCCCAGAATGACACACAATGCACCATATTGATCTGACTGGGCACATTTCAACAACAGCAAGAGCTTGTGTGAGTCTGCCTGCCTCAAATCTGTCCCCATTCCAATCCATTTTCCATTTCCAGCCATTAAAGTGAATTTCTTAAAATACAGGTCTGACCATGTTACCCCATTACTCAAAAAACTCCAAAAGCTTTCTATCACCTCTAAGATTAAATACAAAATTCTATCTTTGGCAACCAATGCCCTTCATAATTTGGTCCCCTTGTATTTTTTGTTTTCTTACACTTTAGTCCCTTCCCCACCATGTACTCTTTGATCCAGTAACAAAACAATTCATCTCTTTGCTCTAGGCATACTCTCCCTCTTGCCTGACCTCCTTTAGTCGCAACAAAAATCCTGTCTTGTTCAGGAAGCCTGTCTCAACCTCTCTTAATCTTAGTGCTTTCCCTTTCTTATTTCCAATGTCTCCTATATACAGAATGCTTGTACATATTTGTTGCTGCTTATCCCCCGCCCCCATTACACTTTGAGTTCCCTGAGGATGAGATCTTTTTGTCTCTTTTATTTTTTAACTTTTATTTTAATAGCACATTATTTTTCCAATTACATATAAAGATGGTTTTCAACATTTATTTTTGTTAAGATTTTGAGTTCCAATTTTTTTCTCCCTCATTTACAAAAAATAGCTTCCCAATGCTAGCAAGAAATTCGATACAGATTATGCATGTACAATCACTTTTAACATATTTCTATATAAATCATGTTGGGGAAGAAAAATCAAAACAAAAGGGGAAAACCATGAAAAAGAAAAAAACATAAAAAGGGTGAAAACAGTATGCTTTAATCTGAATTCAGTCCCCAAAAGTCCTCTCTGGAATAGCATTTTTCTATCCAGAGCTTATTAAAATTACCTTGGATCACTGAATAGCTGAGAAGAGCTAAGTCTATCACAATTGATCATCACACAATCTTATTATATACAATATTTTCTTGTTTCTGCTCGATTTACTCATTTTGCCTCTTTCTGTAACCTCAGCACTTAGCATAGTACCTAGCATTAGTAGGCACTTTAAATTTATTAATTGATTGGGCAACAGTAGAATAGAACTGTTACAGGATCATAGATTTAGAACTGGAAGGGAGAGATCTTGCACACCATCGAGTCCAACTCCCTCATTTTATAGATGGGAAAACTGAGGCACGGAAAGGTTAAATGATCTACATAGCTAGTAAATGTCACTTCTGTGTTCTGAGCTCTCTCCCTCTCTTAATAAAGCCTAAAATGGATTTAGCTATTTTAGCTGCCAAGTCACACTGCTGACTCATTGAGATCATAGAGTTAGTCATACTTATTTCACTCTGTAAAGTTAATTTCTTAAACCTAACTTCATGTTTTACATTTATGCCCTATGACATTTCATCTTATACAGGTACAACAGCTAGTTTGAAAATATCTAGACTTCCTAGCTCTAGAACTTTGTCAGGAATTCAAAATGAAGTCTATCAGCATATAATTTTAAAAAATAAAAATACTTTCTCCCTCTCTTTTTGAAAAATTAAGACAATATTTACCCATCTTCAATACTATGGTACCTTTATCCTCCACTATTTTTCTTATTCTCACACCCTAAACTCAGTCATACAATCCCTTCCAAACAAATATAGATTCATACACACACCTCAGGTGACCCAATAAAGTCAAAAAAATCTGAGTTCAAATATAGCTGCACACATTTACTAGCTATGTGTTTTGGGCAAATCTGCCTCAGCTTCCTTATCTGTAAAACGGGGACTAATAATAGCATACCTCCCGCTGTTGTTGTGAGGATATAATGGGAGCATATTTGTCATGTGCTTTGCAAATCTTCAAGCACCATATAAATGCTAGCTGTCGTTACATAGACTCATTTCCTTTTCCTACTTCAGGTCCCAGTCCCTCCTTCCTCCCTAGCTTCCCACCCAGGAGCCTCACCTTAGGCAGCTGACTTGAGGACCACTGAACTTTGAGGAAATTGATGTTGTCACTGCTCTGTGCATCATTCTCAAAACTCTTTTTGTATTCTGGAGAAGGGAGAAGAGTCTTTAAGTAAGTGTCCCAAAGTTTCCTGCCCAAATGCCCTCCCAGACCATGGCATTGCCCCTTCCCATCAAACTTCTTCTCCTAGTTCTCACCTTCTAGGCAAGTAGAGTAAAATTCAATGAAGAATTTGGTTCGGCTGGCAGTTTTGACTATGGCTTCCACACTCTCAAATTCGATATAAGCCTGATCTGATGGCTTGGAGAGCCCTAAACCAGAGGAAAAAAGGGGTAAGGGGAAAGGGCAGATGGGAAGAGACAAGAGCTCATCTCAGAGCTGGAACAGACCTCAGAAGGAATCTTATCCAACTGTGGCCTGAACTAAACCTGTCTCCAAAGCCTCCTGGACAAATGGTCACCTTCACTGGATGACCTCCGGTGATGAGGAGCTCACTACCTCCAGATGTACCCCAATCTCACTCTTAGCTCTGTTAGGAACTTTCTCATTAAAATGGGCCCAAATCATCCACTCAGTGTTCTTAGTTCTCCCTGGAGCCATGTAGAACAAATCTCTATTATTCTTTCTTTTCAAAAATTATCAATCCTTTTTTTTTTTGACCACTGCTTTTATTTCCCCATCCCTCCAACCCCACAGAGACCTCCTTTGTAACAAAGAAATAGTTATACACAACAAGCTGGTACCATATCTGAATGGATGTGCCTTGTTCAAACACCCTTGTGGCTCACTACCTCTCGTTCCATCATCAGTCCTTGGAAGTCATGACAGATGATCCCTCTTCTCATAGAGAAAGGCTGGATTTGAACCCAGTTAGGTCTTCCCTACTTCAGGATTCTAACCACTTGCTCTGTAATTACCTTAAATAACCATTATCCCCACTTTTGCACATAAGGAAACAGTGACTCAGAAGAAAAGTCCATGCTCCATTAAGCTATCAAATTGAGCTTTCTAAAGTGCAGGTTTGCCCATGTCATCTCCCTTTTCAATCAATTCCAGTGGCTTCTTATCAGCTCCAGGATCAAATATAAAATCTTCTGGTTTTTACATCCCATCATAGCCTGGCTCCTTCTCTTACCTTTCCAGACATCTTATACTTTAGTCCCATTCAGGAATCTGTGATCAGTGACATCGTGCTTCCCACAAGATTATTTCTGGCCCCCATGCATTTTCAATAGAATTCTCTCCTTCCATTCCATTAATGCCATCTCTGCCTCCTGGATGTCCCTGCTAAAATCCCACCTCCTATAGGTTTCCTATCCTCCTAAGCTCTAGTTCCTCCCTCTGTTGATTATTTCCTATTTATCCTGTTTAGAGCTTTTAGGTGTTTGCCTTTCCCCCCCCTTAATTAGTGGGTGAGCTCCCTGAGAATAGGTATTATCCTTAATCTTTTTGTTGTTGTTATTTCCAGTGCTTAGTGCAATGCCTGGCACATAATATGTGCTTAATTAATGTTTCTGACTGATGAAAAAGACTTGCTCAGATTCACACACCTAGGGAATCAAATCTAGAAGTTTCTCTCCAATTCTTTCATCCTTTGAATTTGAAAAAGTCATTTCTTTATAAGAAAACACAGATGGTATGAGATGAGATAGGGGGAAGAACAGACACAGAGTTTCAAACCAGAACCAGGACGAGAGCAAAAACTCCATCGAGGGAAACATCAAGAACTTAAGAGTCAGTGACAGGGGACAGTCTAAAACCTAAATTCCCACAGGGAAAGAACCTAGAACTTGAGCTCCCAGAAATATACAAACTAGGCATTAAAAGTCACAAGTAAAATCTAGACTCTGGAGGTGGGGACAAAGGAAAACCTAAAATATAGACTTTGGGGGAGAGATCAAGAACACGGGACCAAGGAAAGGAAAAGCCAAAATTATTCTATCATATAATAGATATATATCTTTAAAACTGGCCCACTGTTTTACAGACATTATTTTATTTAAGCCTCACAACAACCCTGAGGTAAATTATTTCTTAAAGGAATGAAGCTAGAGCCACTAGAACCTGGGGTCTGGTAGAGGAGAAAACTGAGAAGACAAATGCGTACTCAAATGTTAAAATTCAAAATAAAAGGCAAAACCTAGAATTTGAATCCTTCAGAAGAAAGTGTAGAAATTGTGATCAAAGAATAAGTGAAATAACTTGAAAACTGAGGTTAAAAACAGAGAGGGGCAACTGGGGGTGCAGTGGATAGAGCCTCAGCCCTCAAGTCAGGAGGACCTAAGTTCAAATCTGGTCTGAGACACTTAATGCTGCCTAGCTGTGTGATCCTGGGCAAGTCACTTAACGCCAACTGCCTCAACAAAAAAAAAAGTAGAGAACCTTAGAATTTAAATCCCTAGCAGGAGAGTCTAGAACCCAAAGGTAACAACAGTTTCTGAGAGATGAAGACATATCCCCAAACATCCACCTCCCAAATGCTCAACTGTATCTCAAGAAGAGAAACTATAACCTGTAGCAGATTGCTTGCTGTTTTGGGGAGAGAAGAGGGGAGAAATGAGGGAAAAATTTGAAATATAAGGTTTTGCAAAGGTGAATGATGAAAACTACTCTTTGCATGTATTTGGAAAAATAAAACACTAATTTTAAAAAAGAGAGGAAATAGAATCTAGATCCTAAGAAAGACAATGGAGTGCAAAAGATGCCATCAGGGAAGAGGGCAGGGATTCCCATGACACAGAGTCATTCACTCTCTCACCTTTCTTGGAGACAAACTGGGAAGTAACTCCAACTTCAAAGGCTCCAAACACTGGGGAATGGTCACTAGTGACAATGTCATCTGTGCAACCTGTGGTGATCAGCCAGCAGTGAGAGGAGAGGGGACAAAACCCTTACCTCCCATCTCCTCCTCCCCCTCCAAGGCTAGACTGCACTGCTTCCCACCAGTCCCCTCCACTGTGCAGCTCTTACCATAGGAATTGCAGTTGATGTGGGTCTCGGGGTAAGATTTCCAGAGGATGCGGTCACACCAAGAGGGTACATTGGTCCGGACCTGCAGAGGGAATGAGGATTAGAAGGGGAAAATTCCCCTGGGGAAGGGGCTGAGCATCAGGAGCTGACCCAAGGGAGGAACGGAGGCTCAGGCCTCCCATCTGACTGCTGTCATTTCACAATTAATCGTGCAGAGAGCTGGCTGCTCCGTCCTGGTATATAGGGAAACATGACAGAAGGTTGTATGAAACTAGGGTAGTCAGTCAGTCAGTTCAGTCATCAAACATTTATTAAGCTCCTAATTACCAAGGACCATGTCCTCCATCCTATACGCAAAACTGCCTCTAATTAAATATAAAGTAATAGAAAATGTAGAAAAATAGAACTCAGAATGTTGGGATGGCACGTCAGCGAAGGGATGGAGCCTCAAAGACTGCCCAGTCTCATAACTATAGGCTGTTCGAGCTGACAAGGGGTTAAGAGGTCATATGGTCCAAACCCCTCATTTTAGAGATAAGAGGAAAGAACTTGCCCACGATCCTACAGTGAGTCACTGAGCTGGAACATAAACCCTCCTAGAGTTCTCGTTGCCAACTCAACGCCAGCTAGGCGAGCAAGGGGAAGCATACTTGGTGGGTCACCCTGGGAAGCAAAGTGGCCAATTGCACATGGAGGAAAGCCCAGAACCCTGGCTGGAGAATGGGGTGGGGTTGGTTTGTTTTTTTTTAGCCACCTAAGCTTGGACTGAACAGTGTGATCCAACCAAAAAAGGTCTTTCACAAGATTCCCTGGCCCTAGGCTCAGTATTTCCATAATTCCCTCTAAATTATATATTCTGGATAATTTCACTCTTTCCCTCATTACTAGTCAACTCTTGCTAAAACTCGCCCTTACTTGGAGTGACTAAGGGCAGCGGTAAATGGTTTTGCCACAGGGAAGGAGCTGAAACTGCTAAGAGTGAACAGACGGGCCTGAACCCCAACAGCCTAGGGAAAAGAGGGTTCACTATGGGTGAGAAGAGGTTAAATCTCCTTGCTGACATTCTGAAGCTCTCTGGCCATCAATAGGTGAAAATTCCAAGGACAGTGAAGGTGGCAACTAGTTCTATCAAAACTCATCCCCTGGGAAGGTTCTTATAACATTAACAATTCCTCATATATGTATAGTGAATTATGTATTCAATGAATTATGGGGCTGGCAAAGAAGGAGGTGTTTGGCTCATTTGACGGGGAAAACTCAGGTCCAGAAAAATTAAATAGCCTTTTTCTAAGCAGGCTTTACATCCCCTATCAATGAGGTCCTAAAGGCTCTTTAAGTACCAAGTCTAGGATAGATTACGGACCAGCCTCAGGGAAATGTCTAAGGCTGTTATCGGCTCTGAGGATCTTGGGAGAACCAATTCAAAATACTCGTGCTTCAAGATGCCAAGTCTCCAAGTTGCAAAATCCTAGGATTCTAAATTCTATGACTCTAAATTATTCTATTATTCTATTATTCTATGGCTTCTTCAAGATCACAGAGCCAAATCAGCCATTGCCTCACCCGCCACCCTCCAGTTCCTCCCTACTTACCCCAGTTGGTTTCTGTTTGTGCCAGGCATAAGTGTCCCGGGAGCCACGCTCATAGCGGTAGGTGGGGGGGAAAGAGATCTCTTCCTCACCTGGCATGGAGGACAGAGGGTCAGGGACCCTAAAACAAGTTCTCAGGGAACTGGAGCCCAAAAGATCCCCCCCCACCAAAAACAAAACAAAAACAGAAAAACCCTGTCTCAGATCTCCTAACTCCAAGGTCTTTGTGCCTTGACTACCCCTCTTTAATTCAGCAAGAGAGCTATATCATTTTTCATTAGCTCTCTCCTCTGCCCCAGTCTACCTGTGTGCATGTGTGCACTGCCATATCCCCGTTCCCCCCCCCCCCCCATCCCCACAAACACACACTCACTGAATCTCAGGAAAACCTTGTGCTTCTCACGCTCCAGGTTGAGCTGGTCCACCCGAAGAAGGGGTTCAAACTCCTTTCGGCTGATGTAATTGAGAATTTCCTGGGGTGAAAGGGAGAAGGGGCTGA
This sequence comes from Sarcophilus harrisii, assembly GCF_902635505.1. NCBI lineage: Eukaryota > Metazoa > Chordata > Mammalia > Dasyuromorphia > Dasyuridae > Sarcophilus > Sarcophilus harrisii. Next base: position 530,656,858 of record NC_045428.1, read on the forward strand.
GGGTTAGGTGAGAATTTCTCCTCCATCTATTTTCCCTCTCCCAAGAAGTAACCTCATTTGAATATACTTCAGGCCTTCACATTTTTATCCAGTTACTCCAACCTCACATCCATTTTCCCCTCCCAAGTCCTAAGGTTCTGTTCCAACAAACTCTGATCTAAGGGTCAACAAGCATTTATAAAATGTTTACTATGGGCCAGTCACTGTGCTAAGTCCTGATGACACAAAGAAAGGCAAAAACCTCCCTGTTGGGGATTCTGATGGGGAGGCAATACACAAATAACTACATACAAGATATATAAGGTGTAAATGGAAGGTGATCTCAGAGGGAAGGCACTAGCAACAAAGAGGACTGGGAAAGAACTGCAGAAGGGCGGATTTAAGCCAAGCTTTGAAGGAAGCCAGGAGGATAAGGTGAGATACCTCTCAGCTCAGATATTCAGTCTTAAGGTCCCCTTCCAGCTTTAGTGTTCTATATTCTGACTTCTAAAATCTCTCCTGGCTCTAACATTCTCTGTTATAAGGTTCCTTCCACCTTTGCCATTTTATGTTCCAAAGTCTTCCCCAGTTCTGCCATTCTATGTCACAGCTATGACATTCTATAATCTATAAACTAAGTCCTCTTCAGTTCTGTCTAGCAATCTATTCCCCATCTCCCTTCAAGATCTGTAATGATATCTCTAGATATCTTCTCTTATTTGGTCATTCAAATTTACGTATTCCACATATGGAGTGCACATAATTAAATGGATCATCCCTCCCTCCTCTATCCACCTCCCCCCAAACCTGAATATCCATGTCCAGCCGATAGTTGAGGTCTCCAAACCAGAAGAGATGGGTGAAACGCAAAGACATGTCAAATGCACTGAGCTGTCGGTCACCCAGGGACAGCAGCCGAAGGATGTCCAGGTAATTCTGATTCCTCCTACAGAGGGAGGGAATGGAAGAAAGTCATCCAGAGAGGTCAGAAAATTTCTAGGACAGGAACCAGCTGAGAGTTCACTCAAAGACAGACCACAAGCAAACAAGGGAAATCCCTTCGCTACTTTCCCATCGCTACTTCCTTACCTGGCAGTCTTCTCATTGCCAGAGGTGAGGTGACAATTGACAAAGCCAAATGAGGTGCCATTGAACATAAAAGAGACGCCAACTGCCCCCTTGTTACCTGGGGGGAAAAGATTGAGGATCCAGGATAAGACATGGCAGAGTCATATTACAAAATGAAAACCACATGAGGTTACAAGAGTTGTTCCTCTCCCAAGTCCACTTTGCAATTCCTAAACCCACTCCCCTACCCTTTCCCACTCAAAAAGGACATGAGATGAATATGCTGATTGAAATAACAGACCAAAAAAAAATGAAATTTTTGAGCTTGGAGATAACTTTTGCTTTTTTTTGTTTTTTTCTATTTTTAATAGTATTTTATTTTTCCAAATACAAGTAAAGACAGTTTCCAACATTCATTTTCATAAAACTTTTGAGTTCCAAATTTTTCTCACTCACTGCCTTACCATTCCCCCATGTGGAAAAAAAAAAAAATACTATGCTTCAATCCACATTTAGTCTCCATAGTTCTCTCTCTGGATGTGATTGGTATTTTCCACCCTAAGTCTATTGGAATCGCCTTGAATCACTGCATTGTTGAGAAGAGCCAAGTTCATCACAGTTGGCAATCACTGTTTCTAACCCACTCCTTTTATAGAAGAGGATCAAATTAGAGATCCCTAAACTCAGCAGCCAGATGAATGACTATGTATATCTTTACTAGTAGGAGGCTAAAAAAGTGTTCTTGTGGACACACTGGTTCAACACTTCTCCCTGTGTGTCGATTGACCAGGATATACTCACAGATACATTGGTTAGAACCCTATTTCCCTATAACCAGTGATTGCCAGCATTTTTATCCAACTAGAGAAGTCTAGACCTGTCATCAAAACAAGGAGAAACTCCTATGGAACAAAGGCAATGGTTAAAAACTAGCAGCATGGTGTAGAAAAAAAAAAGGAAAAAAACCCACTAGATTTTAATCCAGAGAATCCAAGTTCAAATTCTGGCTCTGCTAGGTCAAATCATTCAACATCACTAGACCTCAGTTTCCACCTCCAAAATGAAGGGAGGGGAGTTTGTTTGCCCTTAGGTTAAGAATCATTAAGGTTAAGAAGATTCTTAACCTAAGAATATGAACATGAATATGGAAAAAATTGCATATTTATTTTCACTAATCTCTAACTAAAATGTAGCTTTTCCTTCAGTTATGAATTTAAAAGAAAATCACTCTAAGCACGGGTTCATAGGCTTTGTCAGGCTGAAAAAAAGGACAAAAAAAAGTTAAAAGACTCTGAAACAAATAATTTAAGGTCCTTCCAACTCTAATCCTATGGTACTCTGACCTGGGAAATGCTAAGGAAACCTTAATAGACTGTCCTCTCTCCATCCCTTTGTTATACAGAATAAGAACCCTGAAGGGGGCAATGAACCAGCAGAAGTGACACAGCAAATCCTGCTTGTGCCAGTGAAGACAATCTAGATGCAAGGCTAGCCAATCCAGGGTTCTATCTGCTATTCTTGCCACGCAGCAGAGGAAGAATGATCCAGGCTCCCTCCTCACTCCTGCTGGTCCATTCTAGTAAACTCAGAAATGCAGAAGGGCCCAGGTAGACCAAGGATGAGATAGTTAATCTTTTTCTCAACCATTAGCTTTTTTTAAATAATATTTTTTCCCCAATACATGCAAAAATAGTTTTCAACATTCATCCTTGTAAAATCTTCCAAAAAAATTCGAAATTTTTCTCCCTCCCTCCTTATCACCTCCTCTAAACAAGTAATCCAGTATAAGTTAAACATGTGCAATTCTTTTAAACATATTTCCACATTTATCATATCGCACAAGAAAAATCAGATCAAAAGGGAAAGAAAATAAGAAAATAAAAGCAAGCCAACAACAACAAAGGTGAAAATGCTATGTTGTGACCCACACTTATTCCCCACAGTTCTCTCTCTGGGTGCAGATGGCTCTCTCCATCACAAGTCTATTGGAATTGGCCTGAATCACCTTGTTGTTGAAAAGAGCCATCACAGATCAATCACTAGTTTCTAAAATTCAAGTCAAGTTCTGGTCCCCTTCCCCTCCCCAGATAACTTTTCATTCCTGGGCAATCCTGAGACAAGACGAGGAGGAGACAAAAAGCAGGATGCAGGGTCTTCCTGGGGAGGCCAGAGGGAGGAAGACCAGGGTGGTTTGGGATGGATGAGGTTAGAGATCCAAAGGCACAGCCTGGCTGAGGGGGCCATGTCCACAGAGGCCTGTGCTTTGGAGTTCCAACTGCCTCCTCCAATTCCCAGTAAGGAAGTCAAGCTCACTCAGCAAACAAGGAGCCGAGCCAGACTCCAGCCCGCTCCTGACTCGGGATCAGGGCTTTGCCCCCCATCTCAGCCTCGTGTCTTACCCAGAGTGTTGGCAATGCCCGTCTTCACACTGGACGTGCTGACGTGGCTAATGCGGTTCTCATGCTCTGGCTTCACAAGCACGGCCACCTTGATGTTCCACAAAGACTGCATGGCGATCTGGACACGGGGAGGGGGCAAGAGTTACTAAGCAGCCCTGAGCTGGGGCTACCTCCTTTCCGAGTTTGGAAGAGCCCGGGGACCGAGGACCACAAACTGAGGGCTGAGGTAGCCTCAGCCTCCTTTACTGTGGAGACTGAGGGTGGAGGATAAAAAATGAGGGCAGCGTTTCTCTGTGGCCTTATCCCAGCCCTTGTGCACATTTTTACTTTAAAAGAGAGAAAGCCGGGGAAGTGGCTAGGGACATCACTGCTTCACCAAGTCCAATTCTCCCCCTGCTTCCACTGTGCTAGTTTTTCCCCAAATGTTCTTCTCCAGTCACCCCTAAGCTCCTCCCCTTTCTTAGCTTCCCCACCCCACAATACAAAACTATATCAGGGTCATTCTCCTCTTGGCTTACATTCTTTTTCCTGCCCATCTAGGTGAAATCCCCCCATCTTTGAAGACTCAATTTGAGTCCCATATCTTTCTAGGAAACCTTCCCTGGCCTGACGTCCAACTTTCTACCATACAACACAACACTTGAGAGTCAAAGGCAGAACTGGGAAGGACCTTAGAAAATAGGACATCGAATGTCAAAAGCTGAAAGGGAATGTGGAACACAAAACATCAGAACCAGAAGGTATCCTAGAACACAGACTGTCAAAAGCTGAAAGGGATTTTGGAACACAAAACATCAGAACTAGAAGGTATCCTCGAACACAGACTGACAAAAGCTGAAGGGGATTTTGGAACATGAAACATCAGAACTAGAAGGTATCCTAGAATACAGACTGACAAAAGCTGAAGGGGATTTTGGAACATGAAACATCAGAACTAGAAGGTATCCTAGAATACAGACTGACAGAAGCTGAAGGGGATTTTGGAACATGAAATATCAGAACTAGAAGGTATCCTCGAACACAGACTGACAAAAGCTGAAAGGGATTTTGGAACATGAAACATCAGAACTAGAAGGTATCCTAGAATACAGACTGACAAAAGCTGAAAGGGACTTTGAAACAAAATATCAGAAACAGAATGAAGTGTTAAAACATAGAATGTTAGAGTTGGTAAGAGCCTTAGGGCACAAAATATCAGATGTGGGATGGGGTTGGAGGAGCTTTAGAAGAGATTCTCAGAATTGGAGGTAACCTTGGAGAAAAGAACATACAAAATAGGGGCCTTAAAGATCTATTAAGTCCAAGTCCTCTTGATAGAGGAAATGAAGTGCAGGGAAAGGAGAGCTTTGCTCATGATTACAGACAGAGCCAGAACTGGCCCCCGGGTTTCCTGGCTCCCAGCCCAGGACACTTCTTGTAACCCTGTTACTATGAGTCTGAACTTACATCACTATTCCTCACAGGCTGGGCTTTGGTTTCTTCTGCCTGTGTTTGGCACAAAGAGTCAGAGTCTGGAGCTGGGAAATTGGCCTGCTCTTCTCCACTGATCCAAACATCCCAGATGATGGACTCTGCTCACCAAGCTAGGGATACATGGTGAAGTGGGAATCCCAAAACCCTGCTATGAGACCCAGCCCTTTCCTGGCCTGAGAGAGCTTAGGAAATCCTTTTTCTTTTCAGAGATTAACTTGTTCTTCAGGCAAAGCCAGAAGAGTTAGACTTGATAATCTCTTAGCTCTGACATTCCGAGTGGTCTTTCTACCTGTAGCTCTCTTTGAGCTACATTTCACAATGATAATAATAACTACTACTGACATAGTGTTTAAGGTTTGCAAGGCACCTTAAATCTTCCAGTCCTCACAACCCTGGTAGGTAGGTAGGTCCTATTATTTATCCCCATTTTACAAGTAAAGAAACTGAGATGAAAAGAAACTACTTGCTCAGCTATTAAGTAAAAACCACAGCTGCCTCCAATAAGTTTTCCTGGAACTTCTGTAAGTTTGCTGAGATTCACTTAGCACATACTGTCTCCATTTTAGCTGAAGAAAGGGGATTGGCAGACATAAGGGATTCTGAGACAACTATATGACATAGTGGATAAAGCACTGGCTCTGAAGTCAAGAAAACTAAAGTTCAATCCATTCCTCAGATAAAAGTCACTATGTAACCCTGAGCAAGCCAATTAACCTGAGCTCAGTTTCTTCATCTATAAAGATAATATATAAAAGCACCTACTTTTGGGTTATTTTGAGGATCGACTGATAGTTGTAAAATGCGTGTCACAGTGACTGGCACATAATAAGTGTTCAATAAATGCCCATAGAAAGTTAGGGGAAGGAAGGGGCTGCCCATTGAATTTGAGGGGTAAAAACTTGGGACTGAGTTGGACTAATTCTAATTAAAAGGGCTGGTCTTTGAAAACATTCCTCAGTCTGTAAGACATAGAAGACCAGAGTATCCAGAAATAAGAGCTGATACAGGGGGGTAAAGATAAAAATTCAGAGTATGACCATAAACAAACACTCCTTTCTCTATACATTAGTTTCTACTATAAAATGAAAGAGTTAAGAGGATCTCTTTTCCACCTGTAAATCCTAAGAGAAAAGACCACTGGATCTGGTAATCAGGATATCACTGAAAACCTTGGAGACAGTGAGGCAGTATGAATAAAAGTTGGACCACCATTGATTACTGCGTGCAGTCAAGGGCTGAAGGCAGTGTTTGGAGTCCTGGGGATGAGTGAGAGAGGACTATGATATCTCTAAAGAATGGTAAGTAAGATCAATGACTGGGCAGATTGGTGAATGCTTTCAAACTAAAGGAAAGAAGCCAGCAGAGACTCCAGAAAGAGAAGGAATGATCAAAGCAGTTAGTTCCAAAGGGAAAAGGAAGGAACCAAGTCAAGACCATGAGTGTTGAGGTTAGCCTTGAGCAAGGAAAGGGGGTGACTGACTCCTATGAGAATGGAAGGAGAAAGGCCTAACTCAATTACAATGGAGAACAGGGATGATGAGAAAAGTATCCTCCCAACAATCATGTGGAGGTAGAAAGTATACTTAATACCCTTATTTTAAGGATAATGCGTAGGTTTAATAATTTCTCCAAGGAAACATAGTAAGGTCCTGTCTCAGGACTCAAACCAGTGCTTTTTAAAATTTTCATCTGTTCCTTGTTATTTTTCATTAGAACAGAGAATCTCGTTCAGTGTACTACTGAACCTCTCGTCCAGTCAGCATCCCCGTCAGGAAATCGTTCAACTTTTCCTGGATACCTCAAGCTCATTTTCTAACAAGGCAGCACCACTGAATTGTGGACAGCTCTTCGACCAAAAGTTCTTTTTACTGAACTGAAATATGCCTCTTGTTAACTGCTATTCCACTTGCACTGCTATTCCATATGCACCACATATACCAGTCCTATCCTATTCTCTGAGAAGCATAGGGAGGTGTGTATGTGTGTGTCTTGTGGGAGGAGGGAATAGAACAAATCCTGGATTTGAATCAAGTCTGATGCTTCCTAGCTATGCTACTGTAAGCAAATTACTTCAGTGGAGACAACACAAGCAGTCCAACAGGGCTACTGTGAAGGCTGATTAAAAAAGATATTTACAAGTATATTTACAATATAAAGATAGGAAGAAAGGAAAGAGAGAACTTATTGTCAAGTACGTTATAAATATTATTATGCCAAGTACCTTACAAATATTATCTCCTTTGATCCTCATAATAATTCTGGGAGGTAAATGGTATCAATATCCCAATTTTACAGTTGAGGAAACTGAGACAAACAGCAGTTAAGGGATATACCCAGGGTCATTTCAGGCAGGATTTTCACCCAAGTATTCCTGACTCCAGGCCCAACTTAAATGCCTATTTGTATTAGTTCTGATCAATGGATTTAGAGACGGAAGCCCTGGGCTTAAGTCCTAACTGCCACTAACTACTTATGTGACTTTACTCAAATTGCGTCTCCTGATTTCTCTTTATTTGTAAAATGAAAGGCTAGAACTGGTTCCCTAGAATCCTTGAAGCTCTAAAACTTATGATTAAGCTGAAAAAATATAATCCGTCTTCCTCAAGATAGCCTGCTTCCTCCCCAACTCCCATTCTTTTCTCTGGATTAAACAATTCCTGTTTTTCAATTGATCGTTCTGCACAGTCCCTAGACTTCTCCCCATCCTGGTTGCTCTGCTCTGGATGAGCCAAAATCCACCCTAAATGTGGCTGCAGAACAGAAGATCAGAGGTGGAAGCTGAGGACATCAGCATAATCCCCTCCCCTGCTCTGGGCACCAGTGTCCAGTTATCAGAATCTATGCATTTAGCAGAATCATTGTCAAAAATCACAAACTCTCTCAGAAGCTCCAAGGCCAGGCCAAGCTCAGCCTTCTGTGCCTGTGCCAGAGAGGGGAGACCCGACTCTGCCCCCCACCTCTCATTCTTCAGGAAAGATCTAGGAGCTTCAGGCTGCAGCAAGCAGCCACTCCAGCTGTCTGAGCACAGGAGCAGGGCTTCTCGGTTCTGGAGTTCCCTCTCTGTGCTCCAGACCTTAAGCACCAGCTCAATGAAAGGAGCCTTTGAGCCCAAAGGGAAAAAAAGAACCAGAATGAGAGTCCTTGGGGAGTTAAACATAACAGGAAAGACCGCATTCTCCCACAGTGGCGACCTTGCCACGAAGCCCTCTTGCCTCCTTACCGGACGGTAGTCGAGGTCAGTGAGATCCTTAAGGCCTCCCCGGAGGAGGTCCAGCCACTCCCGGTCACCAACTGAGTTCTCCTGAGTCCCAAACACATAGATGTCATGGGGGATGGTCACCGTGACTTCATCCAGGGTCTTCCCCAGGCCCTTCGAGGTGAACCACGAGGTTATGTTTTTTGGGGGTGGCACGCTGCCTAGGGGAGGGCAGGGGACAGGGCATCAGGAGGGTGACCAGACCCCGCTTCTTTAGCCATGAACCTCTCAAATAACAGCAGCAATGCAGAAGGAGGGCAACTCCAACCCCAGGCTTACAAACCACTTTTCTTAGTAAAATCGTAATGCTCTCTGCTTTATAGAGATAGGGAACACGGAGACCAGGAGTCTTGCAGGGTCTCAGAGCTAGTTCCTGTGGATTCTGCAACAGATCCAAGATTCAGACCCAACTGACTTAACTCTAGCAATCTTTCTATTTTGCCTTACCAGCCTTTTCTCTGGGAATCCCAGGCCTTCCCAACTCTGGTCCCCATTATTGTGTCCCAGCTTACAATTCCCCTAAAGCTTTCTATAACTCCTAGCCCCCCCTCCTCTCCTGTCCAATGAGAGTCTCTGCATATGCCCAAGGAAGACAGACCCATATTCCAAGTGCCAATGAAGATGGAGATCATATCTGGCTCGTCCTGGTTGGAGTGCTTATTCTTCATTAGTTGCAGCAGCTGGCAAAATGCCTCCCGCTTCTGAGGAAGAAAAAGGAGGACAATGAGCCAGGGAGAAGCTACTGACCTTCCCCCCACCCCTCTCAACACCTACAAAGGTATTCTGTCCCTCTAGGCTCCTTTGGAGCCAGCCCCACAATCCTGCCCTTCCCTCCCCCCACAAACCTCCCATCTCACGCATCTTGCCATCTCCAAGATCCTCAGCAAGAAGGCTGCATCATCTGCTTTGGGGACAGGGCCCACAAAGCTGTGACCTGTTAGATGCTGGGCTCTATATGCTCCTCACTACCTTAAGAGACAGGGTGCTGTTGGGTGATGTAAGACCCCTAGGCTTGGAGTCAAAAGATAGGCTCCAATACCAACTCTAGAACTTACTAGCGGAGTGACTCAGGTAATTTCTTCCTCCCACTAAGCTTGTTCCCTACTATTTAAAAAGAATACTTAATTCTTTTAACAATAATACTTAAATTCCCAATCTTCCATAAATCAGCTGAAAGAACCAGGGGAAGTGTAGTTTGAAGAAAAGAAGTTTGAAGGGAATGTGTGTATTTAGACCTTCACATAGTCTTGCCCAGGAGGACAAGAATAGGGACAGGGGGCAGAAGCTACAGAGGATTAGAGATTAGCTTTGCCCAAGGAAAAATTCCCCAACAATATGAGCTGTCCAAAAGTCAAATGAATAGACTGCCTACAAAAGTTGTGAATTTTCCTCAATAAAAAAGCAAAAGTTGAATAAATCCTCCAAAGTGACCTTAGAATTCTCACATCTCATTAGAAGCACAAAAGGATGCTATTTAAGTATAGCTAAGGTTAGATCTCCGACATCCTCCTCAATTCTGGGGGTCTGTGAAAGTGATTTTTAAATTCTATGTAATGGAAAGAGCATTAGGGAGGGAACAAGCATTTATTAAGCACCTACTAAGTGCCAGACATTGTGCTAGGCACTTTACCAATATTTGATCCTCACAACAATTCAAAGATAGGTGCTTTTATTACCCCCATTTTACAGCTGAGAAAATTGGGACAGGCAGGGGTGATGGGACTTATTACACAGGGTCACATAATTAATAAGTATCTCTCTCTTGGATATGAACTCAGGTCTTTCTGACTCCAAGCCCAGCACTCTATCCACTGCACTATCAACTGCTTCATAAGAGCAGAAAGGCTCCTTGCCTGAAAGTTGGCCATCAAGGCAATTTATGAATCCTGTCTGATTCTTCCTGCCTCAACTAACTTCCCAGGACTTAACCTCTTTTTTCCTTAAACTTGTGGCTTCT